>NC_073388.1:47963481-48563481 GCF_028641065.1 Leucoraja erinaceus | reverse complement strand
AAAATATGATCTGCTGAGCTGGGAAAATGTAATAAAACATGCAGATTCTATTTTGGTTTACAAAATCGTCCATGGACGAACCCCACCCCCGTTAAAGGACTTTATAAAGAAAAACACAAACAGGTCGACTCGAGCAGGCTCCAGAGGTGATTGTCTAGTCCCATTTAGGAAATGTGTTTTGGGGCAGTCAGTGTTTTCATATCGAGAGCGTCACAGACCTGGAACACGATACCAAGCATCATACGGGGAACTGACAACGTTTACCTCATTTACCAAACATCTAAAAACATGGTTACTGGAAAATCAATACTGCACTCATAATCTACCTTAAATTTATCCACCGCTATCTGGTCTGTCCTAAGCAGCATTGTTTGTCTGTTTGTTTATTGTATTCTTTATTGGTATTTTTTTAATTTTATTGTTAGATATATATTTTTTGATGTTCTTATTGATTGATTGTGTTGTGATGTGTTTAACATGTTTACTTAACATCAACCTGCCAAACGGACTAAAGATGGAAATTAGCTACTGGCTATAATCTTGCATATTTACATGTAAATGTTTATTAATATGCACTGTCCCTGTTTAAATAAAAATAAACAATACTAAAAAAAAAAAAAAAAAAACAATTCTTGTCAGACCTCTCTAGTTTCCTCCCTGACTTCTTTCAATAGCAGTGCATACTTTTCATCTGGGCTTGGTGATTTATCAATTTTTGAGGATAATAACCCTCTTAATAAAGCTTATTTTACGTTTTTTATCACATCCATTATAGCAATCCCTTTACCTATCTCCTTCGTGTGGACATTTGTAGCAAACATTTACTAATCACTTTACCGCATCCTCTGCTTCTACTGTTAGGTTACTTTTGTGGGCCCCTTATAGGCTACCTCTAGCTCTTCATGTATCGAAATATCTTTTTTGTACTTACTTTAATTTTACTTTCTAATATCTTTTCATACTCTCCCTTTGAGTTCCTAACTCAATTAATGTTCCATTTCAATGTTACTCTGATATTGTCCACACTCTTCCAGGCTTTCAGATCTAGTAAGGCCTTGGTACCTGGCATAAGTTTTGCTTTATGATTTGCTTTATCTTAGTCTCTATTTCCTTTGTTATTCAGGGAGGTCTAAATCTAACAGTTCCACCTTTATTTTTATTAGGAGTGTGTTTATCCTGAACTTGATATGCATTTACTATAGCATATCCTCCTAATATGTCCTGTAGATGATGAAAAGTCTATGAATGGAATAATCACCATAGGATTTCAAACCCCTGTGCACTTCAGTCCATTGTATTTATGACTGGTCCAGCTGAGTGTGTGATCAATAGTGAATCCCAGGATATTGATGGTAGGGAATTCTGTAATGGTTGTGCATTGAATTGTGAAAGATAGGTGGTGATCTCTCTGTTGTAAATGGTCATGGACTGGCATTTTTGCAGCACGATAAAATGTTATTTGCCACTTATCAGCACGCACTTCAATGTTGTCTCGATCTTGCTGCATGCAGACATGGACTACTTTGTGCCCTTAGCAATTGCAAATAGAATTAAAGGGTCACCTATCACTGTTCTTCAGAGGTGCTGCCGGAACTGCTGACTCACTGCGGTATTTTGCATCTCTCTTTGGTATAAACTAGTATCTGCCCTTCCTTTTCATTACATTATCTTTATATATCTGTTATGCTGCTGCAAGTAAGAATTCCATTGTTCCGTTTTGGGATATATGACAATAAAGCCCTCTTAACTCTTAACTCTTGACTTGAATATTATGCAATCCTTTGCGAACACCATCTTTTAAAAAAAATTAATTATAAACTATTTATAATAATATGTACAATCCTGAATTATTCAAAACAAACCCACCACCACAATAGAAGTAAAAATATTACTATTTCCCCATCCTTATTAAAGATGCATTCAAGGAAGGTAATTGTTTAGTTTAGGTTAGAGATACAGCATGGAAACAAGACCTTTGGCCCACTGAATCCGCACCAACCAGCGATCCCCGCACATTAACACTATCCTACACACACTAAGGACAATATTTTCCATTTATACAAAGCCAATTAACCTACAAACCTGTAGGTCTTTGGAATGTGGGAAGAAACCGAAGATCTCGGAGAAAACCCAGGGGAGAACGCACAAACTGCGTTCTAAAGCTCTCAACGCACAAACCTTCTAAAGTGTGACACCTCACACTTGCCCGGATTAAACTCCACCTGCCTTTTCTCTGCCCATTTGTGCAGCTGATCTACATCCACCTGCATACTCTGACAGCCTTCCGCACTGTCCACAACTGCAGCGATTTTATCGGCATCTACTAACTTACTTATTGCTCACTTACTAACAAATCTATCGACATATATGTCCAAAGACAGACACAAAATGCTGGAGTAACTCAGTGGGTCAGGCAGCATCTCTGGAAAGAAGGAATGGGTGACGTTTTGGGTCGAGACCATTCTTCAGACCAATCTGTCCAAGGTGTTTATGTGTATCACAAACAACAGAGGTCCAAGCTCAAATCCCTGCAGAACTCCACTAGCAACAGACCACCAGCCAGAATGACACAACAATTGTCTGTCTTTTATAAGTTAACCTGTTCTGAATCCAAATGTCCGGCACCATGGTTCCCATGCATGTTAATCTTCTGGATCGGCCTCCCTTGAGGGACTTCATCATCTCCTCTACCAAAATCCACGTAGACAACATCCACTGCACTGCCCTACCCTCACTGATTATCTGTGTCACCACCTCGAAAAACGCTTGTCACAAGTTTGTAAGACATGACCTGCCACGGACAAAGCAAAGATAGACATAAACTGCTGGAGTAACTCAGCGGGTGAGGCAGCATCTCTGGAGAGAAGAAATGGGCGACGTTTTAGGTCGAGACCCTTCTTCAGACTGATGTCAGGGGAGGGGGCGGGACAAAGTTAGAATGTAGTCGGAGACAGTAAGACTAGTGAGAATACTGGGAAGGGGAAGGGGATGGAGAGAGAAAGCAAGGGCTATCTGAAGTGACACAAAATGCTGGAGTAACTCAGCGGACAAAGCCATGCTGACCGTTCCTAAAGGGGTTGTGTCGTCTTGATGTAACCTAAAAGGAACATCACTGAGCAGGTTATTCGTGAATAAGTGTTGCCTGACAGCATTTTCAGTAATGCCGGGGTGGAAGGGTGGCACAGCGGTAGAGCTATGGGTGCTGTCTGTACGGAGTTTGTACGTTCTCCCTGTGACCTGCGTGGATTTACTCCGAGATCTTCGGTTTCCTCCCACACTCCAAAGACGTACAGGTTTCCGCGCTGTATTTCTCAACTAAACTAAACTAAAAGATCCTTCTCAGATCTGCTCTGAAACTCTTATCCCTTACCCTAAATATATGACCAAGTTTTACCTATATTTGGTAGGAAGTAAAATTGGTTATATTCCTCATCATTTTATATACAGGTACCACAATCATGTCCCTTCTTAACCTCTCTGTTCCCGGAGAAAACACGCCTGGCCTCTTCAGTCTCCCTCATAAATTATATTTTAGTTTAGCTTAGTTTAGAGATGCAGCGCGGAAACAGGCCCTTCATCCCATTGAGTCCACGCCGACCAGCAATCCCCGCGCACTAAAGGGCCTGTCCCATGAGCATGCGACTCCATGCGGCAAGCGCGACCTAACGTGGTCACTTGAGCCGTACGGCCTCGCGGGGCCGGTCCCACCTCGATCGCCTGAGCCATATGGAGTTGTGCGGAGCTGGTCCCGACATCGCGCGGGGCTCCGAAAAACTGACCGTGTTAAAAAATTCCGCGTGGCAACGGCCTACCGGCCCACAGCCGCATTGAGGCCGTACGTACCGCCTCGACGGGGGTGCGCAGCGTCTTGATGGCGTACGTCACACGCGAACTTCCCGCGGACTTCGCTCGAACTTCACGTCACTCACTCGACCTCTGCGCGGCCCCCGCTTCTGGTTTGGTCGCGCTTGCCGCATGCAGGTCGCATGCTCGTGGGACAGGCCCTTAACACTATCCAACACACACTAGGGACAATTTACAATTATACTGAAGCCAATGAACCTGCACACCTGTATGTCTTTGGAGTATGGGAGGAAAGCAGAGCACCCAGAAAAACCTATGCAGGTCATGGGGAGAACGTACAAACTCAGTACAGACTGCAGCCGTTGGCAGGAACAAATCCGGATCTCTGGCACAATAAGGCAGCAACTCTACCACTGCGTCACTGTGTTGCCCTCTAATATTTAATATTTAAACATGCTGGTGAATATTTTCTGCGCACTCTCTCTCACATCCTGTATCTGCCACATCCTTCCTACAATGCTGATCCTGCTCCTTGTTGGCCATCAACACAGGTGTACCTGAAGGCTGTAGGTTTTACCCCCTACTCTACTCTCTCTACATCCACGACTGTGTGACTAAACACTGCTCAAGTGCCATCAATAAATGCGCTGATGAAACCACTGCAATGGTGGCATCATCTGTGGTGATGTGTCAGTGTACAGGAGAGAGATCGAACATCTGGTCAAAAGAACATAAAGGACAGGAGTAGAATTAGGCCATTCAGCCCATCAAGTCTACTCCGCCATTCAATCATGGCTGATCTTTCTCTCCCTCCTAACCCCATTTTCCTGCCTTCTCCCCATAACCCCTGACAGCTATACTAATCAAAAATCTATCTATCTCTGCATTAAAAATATCCACTGACTTGGCCTCCACAGCCTTCTGTGGCAAAGAATTCCACAGATTTGCCACCCTCTGACTAAAGACATTTCTCCTCATCTCCTTCCTAAAAGAACATACTTTACTTCTGAGGCTGTGACCTCTAGTCCTAGACAGTCCCACTAGTGGAAACATCCTCTCCACATCCACTCTATCCAGGCCTTTCACTATTCTGTATGTATCGATGGTCGAGTGATGCCGAAACACCGACCTCTCACTCAATATCCACAAGACGAGGAACTAATCGCCGGGTTCAGAAAGAAGTTAGAAGACCGGCACCAGTTTTAATTGGGTGGGTCAGTAGTGGAGAGAGTTAGCAGCTCCTAATTCCTGTACGTTAACAATCTCAGAAGACCTGTCTATCAAGCCAGTGCCTCCAGATAGACACAAAAAACTGGAGCAACTCAGTGTCTCTGTAGCAAAAACAAATAGGTGACGTTTTGGTTCAATAGACAATAGGTGCAGGAGTAGACCATAAAGGGCCTGTCCCAGTTACGCATCCTTGGCTCGCAAATTACGCAACCTCGTGGTCGCTTGAGGCGTACGGGCATCGTATGGCCGCGCGGGGCCGGTCCCACATAGAAGCGCGGAGGGGTATGGAGTTGTGTGGGGCCGATCCCGACATCACGCGGGGCTCCGAAAATCTTGCAGTGAACAAAATCTTTGCGCGCCAACGGCCTGTCGCGGAACTGACGGCCAAAGTGGGACAGGCCCAAGGCCCTGGCGTGACACAACGTCTCACCTTCAACAGCAGCAGAAGCAGGCAAACGATCGCCGAGCTCAGCCTGGGGCTCACGGCCATTGTGGTCCGGATCCGCCTCCACTACTCCACATGTTATGAAGGCCAACATGCCATTAGCTTTCTTCACTGCCTGTTGTACCTGCATGCTTGCTTTCAGTGGCTGATGAACAAGGACACCCAGATCCCATTGTATTTCCCCTTTTCCCAATTTGACACCATTCATATAATAATCTGCCTTCCTGTTCTTGCCACCGAAGTGGATAACCTCACATTTATCTACATTAAACTGCATCTGCCCACACACCCAACCTGTCCACATCACCCTGCATTCTCATAGCATCCTCCTCGCAGTTCACTCTGCCACCCAGCTTTGTGTCATCTGCAAATTTGCTAATGTTACTTTTAATCCCTTCATCCAAATCATTGATGTATATTGTAAATAGCTGCGGTCCCAGCACCGAGCCTTGCGGTACCCCACTAGTCACTGCCTGCCCTTCTGAAAGGGACCCGTTAATCCCCGTTGTTTGTTTCCTGTCTGCCAACCACTTCTCTATCCATGTCAGCACTCTACCCCCAATACCATGTGCTCTAATTTTACCCACTAATCTCCTACATGGGACTTTATCAAATGCTTTCTGAAAGTCCAGGTACACCACATCCACTGGCTCTCCCTTGGCCATTTCCCTCGTTACATCCTCAAAAAATTCCAGAAGATCAGTCAAGCATGATTTCCCCTTCGTAAATCCATGCTGACTCGGCACCGATCCTGTTACTGCTATCCAAATGTGCCGCTATTTCATCTTTTATGATTGACTCCAGCATCTTCCCCACCACCGATGTCAGGCTAACAATCAACAACAACAATCACCAATCAACAATCAGTTTTATTCGTCACATTGCACATAAAGTGTAAGTGAAATGAATTTGCCAGCAACGGTACACTGATAAAGAACACCCAAAAACGCTATACAAACATCCACCACAGCACTCATCACTGTGGTGAAAGGCACAAAATTAGGCCATTTTCCCCCGTGGTCGGGATCTCAACACTCCGCAACCGACGCTGCGGGCGTCCAGATGTACAGACAGGTAAAAGTCAAGGTAAGTCCAGAATCGGCTTTTCCCCACCGGAGACCGCAGCTCCCTGGTCTATAATTCCTTGTTTTCTCTCTCCCACCTTTCTTAAAAAGTGGGATAATATTAGCTACCCTTGAATCCACAGGAACTGATCCTGAATCTATAAAACATTGGAAATTTTTCACCCATGCATCCACGATTTTGAGAGCCACTTCCTTAAGTGCCCTGGCATGCAGACCATCAGACCCTGGGGATTTATCAGCCTTCAGTCCCATCAATCTTACCAGCACCATTTCTTGCCTAATGTGCCGTTCCTCCATCACCCCAGATTCTCTGGCCACCTGTACATCTGGGAGATTGTTGCACAAAGTGCCCACAGGTTCCACGACCACTTTGTAATCCAGATATGTGATAAGAATTTAGTAAAAAGTAAAGCTGGTAAAGTCTAATCAAAAATAGTCCAATGGTCATCAATGATATTTGTAGTTTAATTGGCTTCTGTAAATTTTAAATTGTCTCTAATGTGTAGGATAGTGCTACTGTTTGGTGTGATCGCTGGTCACCATGGACTTGGTGGGCCGAAGATCCAGTTTCCACATTGTATCTCTAAAGTCTAAAAGGTAGATCAGACCACACCTCTCCCATTCAATGTCATATTTCATCTCTTGGCAATGCACTTTATTTACTCTTCCCTTATTCTTTGATTCCTTTGACCTTGGTCTTGAGTATACACACCACCTGAGTTCCTACGATCCTTTGAGGATTCACAACCTGTTCTTTGAAGAGAAGTTTGCTCCACTCAGCCCCATAACAACATGTCACCATGGGCGCATGCCCCTGTGGCCTTGCACTCTGTAGTTTGTGATGATATTCTCTCGGCATCCATTGCATAAAGCCTTTGTACTTTTTTTTATAAACTTCCATGAGTTTGCTGCTCGTTCCTCTAAATTACAGTGAAAATAGACCCATTCATTAGCTTATAGTAGCTCTTTCAACCCAGAAATCAATCATGTGAATCTTGGCTACAATCTCTCTCAGACAAGTAGTCCCGCTGAGTTACAGATTTTTGTGCCTATCTTCATAATCATAATCATAATCATGCTTTATTAGCCAAGTATGTTTAGCAGATTACGAGCAATTTGATTTGCCATACATTCATACCGATAAAAAGCAACAAGACACACAAATTACATTTTAACATAAACATCCACTACAGGGACTCCCCCGCATTCCTCACTATGATGGGAGGCAAAAAAGTTCAATCTCTTCCCTTCTTTGTCCTCGAGTCAGGGCATTCGAACCTTCCGTTGTCGGGGTGATCTTGGCTCCTGCAGCCAGCGTTCGAGCCCTCCGCATCGGAGCAATCAAGTTCCCACATCAGGGGGACTTCAGCTCCCTGCGCCGGGCGATCAGACCCCGGGTCAGGACTGGTCGAACCTCCTGTGGCTTAGAGCTTCCCGACATCAGCCTCTCCCCGAGACTGCGAGCTCCTCGATGGTGCAATTCGCAGGACGTGGTTGGAGCATCGATCCCAGGCAAGGGATCACAGGCTCCGATAGTAAGTCCACGTCCCCGCGGTGGGGCTCAAAGTCAGTCCCGAGCAAAGCCTCCAGCTCCATGATGTTAGGCCGCAGAGCGACCGGAGATACGATCCGGAAAACAATCGCATCTCCGGCAACGTAAGAGATCGAGGAAAAGTTTCCCCCCCCGACATAAAACAAATCAGAGAGCATTAGCACAAACTATAAAAACACACAAAAAATAACAAAAAAGACGAGAAGACAGACAGAACGTTGGTGAGGCTACCAGCGCTGATGGCGCCACCTGGTGGAGACCTTCGGTTTAAACAAGCATCTGCAGTTCCTTCCTGCAGCTCCTACACATTTTGTCTGGTCCATTGGGAAATCTCCTCAAGGAATGTCTACTTTGAAGAAGTTCTCCTCCACTCACCAACGAGAGTTCTGACATCATATCTATATCTCACATTTCCCTTTTCCCTGACTAGTCGGAAGAAGGGTCTCGACCCATTCCTTCTCTTCAGAGATGCTGCCTGTGCCGCTGAGTCATTCCGGCATTTTGTGTCTATCTCCGGTTTAAACCTGCATCTGCAGTTCCTTCCTACACATATCTTTTCTTCAAGACAAAGTGTGTTCCAGGTGTGATCTCACCATGATCCAGAATTGGAGCAAGACTTACTTTGAAATTGAACCATGTAATGCCACATTTGTGTTCACCACACAATTAATGTTCACTATCTTGGTTCACTGCACAAAAAATGAAAACCGATTGGAAAATGGGCCTCTCGTGAATGTCACAACTCGAAGATTTTCCTTCAGATTCCTGTAAGATGCTAATATACTGAGAACATAGAAGAGTACAGCACAGAAACAGGCCCTTCGGCCCACTGTCTGTGCGGGACAGAATGCATAGACCAATTCTTATCTCCCTGTACATAATCCATATCCACCAGCAGTATGGGAAGTAATTATTTCTCCTGGTGGAGCTGCTGGTTGAGCTGCTGCCTCACAACTCCACAGACCTGGGTTCAATCCTGACCTTGGCTGCTGCCTGTGTGGAGTTTGCATGTTTTCCCTGTGACCTCGTACGTTTCCTCCAGGTGCTCTGGTTTCCTCCCACATCCCAGATCTGTGTGGTTAATTGGCCTGGGTAAAATGCTGGTGTGAAGTATAAGAACAGAGCAGCAGTGAGAATGGGTGATCCATGGTCAGCGAGGAATCGCTGGGCCAATGAGTTTGTTTCCATGCTGTACCTTTACATCAATCTAAAGTTTATATTTGCTAATAAATGTATTTTACAGCAAGTTTTGATATTGAGTTTTACAGTTTGGAAGCTATAATTTAATTGCATTCATCATTCCCCCTCATGATTCATTGGTGTTCTCATATAATATTTCTTGGCAATGACACAATGTGCAGTTGGATCAAGATGAATCCATCTACATGTCTAGTGTGAATCCATAATATGAAATACAGATGGTTTAATAGTATTAACAGTGGTCCATAACACCAAACTGTAACACCACCTAACAGTTCCAGGGCAACTGAATTTTAAAGTGTGACCCATAGACTTCACTGCACAATGACTTGAACTTCTACTGCTCATCATTTCCAATTTCTCTTGGGTCCCCCGTCACAATGAATTGATTTTCAGATGTATCTTGATTTTAAAACAGAATTACTGAAGGAGAGGCCACTTATAAGAGCTGTATTCTACATCAATCAACAAAGAATGTAACATTTTAGCGTTGAGGGAAGAGTTGTGGGCTCGGCGAAAATTATAGATATAGATATGATGTCAAAACTCTCGTCGGTGAGTGGAGGAGAACTTCTTCGAAGTAGACATTCCTTGAGGAGATTTTGCAGAGGACCAGACAAAATGTGTAGGAGCTGCAGGAAGGAACTGCTTGCGTTGTTTTCTTTGGAACAGACTGAGCGGTGATTTTGTGAATATGCAGAAATGGGGTTGCTTTGGGAATGTAAGGTGACTGTGAAACATGGTTCTCTGTTGGTGACATCACAGGTGCTGGAGACCCAATTCTTGGAAATCATGTGACCCACCTGTCACTGCCAAGTCTGGACCCCTGGAGAAGTTTCTGTTTTACTCGTGGACATTTTTCACCAGGCTAGAAAAACGCCCCGACCTACTTGATGCCATGAGTACCTACAACCGACCTACCTACGACCTACCTACGACCTCCTACGACCATGCTGCGAGTATGACTCAAGGGCAAACGCGGCAGAGGTCGTGAATTAGGTCGTGATAGTGGGACAGGCCCTTTAGATAGGGCTCTTAAAGATAGCAGAGTCAAGGGATATGGGGAGAAGGCAGGAACGGGGTACTGATTGTGGATGATCAGCCATGATCACATTGAATGGCGGTGCTGGCTGGCACTCCTGCACGTATTGTCTATTGTATATTATCTATTGACCTTTCTGTCTTGGGTCTCCTCCATTGTCAGAGTGAGGCTAAATGCAAATTGCAACAGCATCTCATATTTCGATTGGGCAGATTACACCCCAGTGGTATAAGTATTGATTTCTCTAACTTCAAGTAATCCTCTCTCTCCACCCCTCTCCCGCCCAAGTTGTATCAGCTTCACTGTTGTCCTCTTGAGTTTCAATGTCAGTAAATAATTTTCATCTAGCCCACAGCTAACAATGGCCTGTTTCCTTTATCATCGTTACTTTTTTGCATATCTTTCATTCATTTGTTCTACAGTATCTCTCTCAGTCTGAAGAAGGGTCTCGATCCGAAACGTCACCTGTTCCTTTTCTCCAGAGATGCTGTCTGACCCATTGAGTTACTCTAACATTTTGTGTCTATCTTTGGTTTAAACCAGCATCTGCAGTTCCTTCCCACATATCCCTAATCAGTCCTTGCCTTTTCCAAATCCAAATGATACAATCATAATCACAATCACAATAATATTGTATTAGCCAAGTATGTTTTGCCACAAATGAGGAATTTTATTTGCCAAGTCATACAAATAAGAAGCAGCAGAACACACAAAACACATTTTAACATAAACATCCACCACAGTGACTCCTCCACATTCCTCACTGTGATGGAAGGCGAAAAAAAGTTCAAATCTCTTCCCTTCTTTGCTCTCCCGCGGTCGGGGGCCCCGAGCCCTCCGTTGACTGGACGATCTTTACTCCCGTAGCGGGCGGTGTTTGGACATCGGGGCGATCAGCTCCTGTATCGGGGGGATGTCCGCTCCCCCGCACTGGCCATCAGACCCCGCGTCAGGGCTGTTCGAGCCTCTGCGTTGTTGGAGCTCCCGACAAGCCTCTCCCGAGACTGCGAGCTCACGATGGTAAAGTCCGCAGGTCGCGGTTGGAGCGATCCCAGGCAAGGGATCGACTCCGATATTAAGTCCACGTCCCGCGGTGGGGCTCAAAGTCAGTCTGAGGAGGCCTCCAGCTCCATCGATGATAGGCCGCAGAGCGACCGGAGATACGATCCGTTAAACAATCGCATCTCCGACAAGGTAAGAAACTGAAAAAAAATTCCCCCTACCCCTGACCCTCCCCCCCACATAAAACAAACTGGAGAACATTTACACAGACTTTTAACACACACTAAAAATTTTAAAAAAGACGAAACAAACGACAGACTGTTGGCGGGGCTGCCAATCGTGCGGCATCCCTGGTTCCTCAAAAAATTCCAGAAGATTAGTCAAGCATGATTTCCCCTTCTTGAATTTATGCTGACTCGGACTCATCGTGCACCCCGGGGCGACTAATTGTGCGGCGCCCTACGTGTAAATTGCCATAATCTATCCCGCCTTGACCGTCAGCTCACTTCACCATCCTTTTGGCTGCAACTTGAGGCGAGAAGTAGTCAGAGAATCACCAGCCATAATATCTCTTCCCACAACTAAACCATTTCTTCCAAACATGGGCTGGCCCCGCTCTGTATCTCATGTGTACACTACCACTTATCAATACCAGTTTTCACCAAGATGCTAACAATATCCTGCTTCATCTGAGCATCACCACATCTTGTAACATTTGTACCATTTTCAAGGATATGATTGCCCAAAATCCAGCACTGGATGAGCAGAAATCTCCTCCAACTAAACATTAGGCTTGCCAAAAATGGGGAAAAGGCACCCACGATCTTCAGGGCTCAAATTCTGTTGAGAGCACCTTGCTCTCTCTCCCTGACAACTAACTGCAACTGAACCATTACATTTGATGGTGAGTTGAGCCTCAGGCTTATATCCTTGCCTTCACTATGACTGACTATTTCCACCTCTGAAATATGTTCTGCCCCCAGCCTGCTTCAGGCCAGCTGCCACTTAAATCCCCATCTATACCTTTGGGCTGACAGCAATGGAGCTGCTCTGTCTTGCTCCAGTATCCCAGAAGCCTGCGATCAGCCAGCAATGCTGCAGGCCATGTCCTGTCTTGCATTGCATTCCCCATCCTGAATCACTTCCTGCATTACTAACCAATCTTGTCAATCATTTAAGCAACAGCTCATTTTCAAAATTCTCATTATTTTCCAATCCCTCCGTGGTTTTACCTTTCACTGGCGCGATAATCTGCTCCAGGACCCCTACACCTATGGGATTCATTCTATTCCCCAGCTTCATCCATTTATGTAATTCCACTGGTGTAGGCTACCCTGCCATCAACTGAAAATTCACAGAGCTCTGGACTTCCCTCATTGAATCTATCTTAAGGCATTTATTAAAACTTATCTCTTTGGCCAAACCTTTAGTTAACCGGTGGCGGAATAGAAGCGCAGCGGTAGAGCTACTGCCTTACAGCGCCAGAGATCCAGGTTCCATCCTGATCACGGGTCATGCCTGTATGGGGTTTGTACTTTCTCCCTGTAACTTGTGTGGGTTTTCACCGGGATCCTCCCACATTCCAAAGACGTGCAGGTATGTAGGTTAATTGGCTTGGTATAAATTGTCCCTAGTGTGCATAGGATAACGGTAGTGTATGGGGATCTCTGCTCGGCTTGGCCATGGTGGGCCGAAGGGCCTGTTTCTGTGCTGTAAACTAAACTAAACTAAACTAAACGGCTTAAACTTGAGGAACATTAGTAAGGCCTTTGATAAAATCACAGAAGTTTAGAGCTGATGGGATCCAGGGCAGGCCAGCAAATTGGACCCACCTTAGCATTGGTAGTGGGAGGAAGAGATGGAGGGTTGCTTTCCTAAATGGATGTTTGTGATCTGGGGTTTCATGCAGCGATCTTTGCTGGTTGTGATATGCATTAATGAATGTAGAGACGTGATGAATAAGTTTGCAGGCAAAGTGAACATTCCTGGTGGTGCTATAGAAAGCATGGAAGATTATCTAAGCCTCCAGCATGATATAGATCAGCTCGAAAGTTGAGCAGAGCAATGACAAATTGAATTTTATCCTGACAAGTGCAAAAGGATGTATTTTGGGAAGACAAACAAGGTAAATGGTAGAATCCTTGTGAGTGTTAATGAGCAGAGGGACCTTGTAGATACATGTCCACAGGCATTTGAAAATGGCAGGGTAGGTAGATAAACCTTTTTCGCTTGTGGCAGAGAATATTAGAGCAGATGTGTCATGTTTCAACATTATACAACAGTGGTTAGGCCACATAGCTGGATAGGGGTGAGCCCCAAGGCATGAGGTGAAAGCTGAGGCATACAACACTATGAGAAAGTAGAATTCTTCACTTGAGAAACACTGAGATCCAATCCACCGGTGCATCAGAGAATACACTTTGGGTGACTTAATGTTGCTGTAACTAAAGGCTGTCCCTTCATGGACTTTTTCACTTCCTCATTCCACCGATACTTGGACAAGGCCCACACCGATTCATTGTAGAATTGACACTGCAATGTAGCAGCAACAAATATACTTTGTGTGTGTCCATCATTCGCTATGTTTAAGCCGATCAACCCCCCCCCCCCCCCCCCCCCCCACGTGTAGCCACCTATCACTTGCTAGACTTTGTCTCGCTCCCACCTCTCTTCCAGCTTTCCCCCACCTTTTCCAATAACTCTGTAGAAGGGATCCAGCCTGAAATATTGCCTATTCATTCCCTCCACAGATGCTGCCTGGCTCACTGAGTTTCTCCAACCCTTTGTGCTCTGCTCATGATTCCAGCATCTGCAATATGCGTGTTAAGATGTGGTGACCACATGCTTTGCCAGAAACTATGCTATGTAACAAACTTCTTGCCCATGCTGACGTGCAGCTCAGTGACACAGCGGGTAGTGCAGCTGTCTCAAGACATTTTGTTCAGCCTCTGGTTCTGTCTGTGTGGAGGTTGCATGACACTGTATGGATTTCCCGTACGTGCTCTGATTTCCTTCCACATCAGTATGTGCTAACAAGCTATTTGGCACCTCAAAATCACCCTCAATGTAGGTAAATGTTAAGAAATTTAATCAAAGGAGAGTTAATGACACGTGAAGGAGAATAAACCGCAGATTAGTTTAGTTTAGAGATACAGCACAGAAACAGGCCCTTCAGCCCACCAGGTCCACGCTGACCAGCAACTAACGCTATTTTACACACTAAGGAAAATTGAAGATAGTTCTTACTTCTCTTGACAAAGAACAGGACCATTTGACCCATTGAGACCATGTTGGTGCCCAGTAATCTCATTCTACCTCTTCTTATTTCTATGTAAAACTTGCCTCACAGCGCCAGAGACCCGGGTTCGATCTTGACTACGGGTGCTGTCTGTACGGAGTTTGTACGTTCTCCCCGTGACCGCATGGGGGTTTTCTTCAAGATCTTCAGTTTCCTCCCACACTCCACAGACGTACAGGTTTGTAGGTTGTGTAGGAAAGAACTGCGGATGGTGGTTTAAATCGAAGGTAGTCACAAAATGCTGGAGTAACTCAGTGGGACAGGCAGCATCTCTGGAGACAAGGAACGGGTGATGTTTCGGGTCGAGTCCCTTCTTCAGACGTTAGCATGTAGGTTCACTATGTAGGTTAATTGGCTTGGTGTATGTGTAAATTGTCCCTAGTGTGGGCCGCACTGTACCCTAAACTAAACTAAAAAACTAAACAAGTATGGAATCGTAATTTAATTTCCGAATTTATCTGAAGATTACATTTATTTCATTGTTTTCATAATCTATTTCACCTTTTATGCAAAAAAAACCCCAGCAAACTTCCTTTTCTTAGTGTCACTCATGCTCTATTTGTTTTTAGAAATCTTTATTTAAAATGAGTCTGGCAACAATTTAGAAATAACTGTCCTTGGGTAATTAATGAGCCTGACGATGCAAAGATGGATAGATGCACATTGACTGAGGCAGCCCATGTCTGAGCAACAGTGTTATTGTGATGGTTTCCCACCCACACACTCCTTACACTGTTGGCTATAATGCATCCTCCCACATCATCTCATCTGGATTGATGGCAGAACTGCTTTACAAATGGGATGTTGATCATAGTTTTATATCTCAGGCCGTCCGGGCAAGCATGCACTAATGGATGCTGAATCATTCCACATCTGCAAGATATCTTTGAGAATGTAACAACTTCAGACTGCTCGAATATCCTTTGCAGAATTAGATATCCAGCATAGATATTCAAGATGCTGAGGTGTTATACGATACAATAGAACTTTATTTATCCCAGGAGGGAAATTGGTCTGCCAACTGTGATAAAACACAAGATACGTGAAACATTAAATTAAAGTGACGAGTGGAAAGGATTGGGGGTGTGCAAAGATTGGGGGGGAGGGTGTCATTCTACCCACAGCAGAAGAGGGAGGACTTGTACAGTTTGATAATCACAGGGAAAAAGTATCTCCTGTGGCGTTCTATCCTGCATCTTGGTGGAACCGGTCTGTTGCTGAAGGTGCTCCTCAGGTTGACCAATATGTCATGGAGGGGGTGAGCTGTATTGTCCAGGATGCTCTGCAGTTTGAGGAGCATCCTCCCCTCCAAGACCAACCTCCCATGCACCCAACTCCGCCCCCAGGACGGAGCCAGCCTGCCTGAAGAGCTTGTTAATCCTGTTGGCGTCCGCAGCCTTCACCCTGCTGCCCCAGCACACAACAGCAAAGAAGATGGCACTGGCTACCACCGATTGGTAGAACATCTGCAGCATCTTACTACAGACATTGAAGGAGCGGAGCCTTCTCAAAAAGTACAGCCGGCTCTGTCCCTTCTTGTACACAGCCTCAGCGTTATCTTCCACACCAGGGCATCTGAAATGTCCTCGTTCTTCAGGGAACGGGGATTCCCCTCCGCCACCATAGATGAGGCTCGCACCAGGGTCTCATCCATACCCCGCAACACTGCTCTCTCTCCCCATCCCCGCACTCGCAACAAGGGCAGAGTCCCCCTAGTCCTCACCCTTCACCCCACCAGCCGGCAAATACAACAAATAATCCTCCGCCATTTCCGCCACCTCCAACGTGACCCCACCACTCGCCACATCTTCCCATCTCCCCCCATGTCTGCCTTCCGCAAAGACCGCTCCCTCCGCAATTCCCTTGTCAATTCTTCCCTTCTCTCCCGTACCACCCCCTCCCCGGGCACTTTCCGTTGCAACCGCAAGAAATGCAACCCGTCCCTTCACCGCCCTCCCGACTCCATTCAAGGACCCAAGCAGTCGTTCCAGGTGCAACAGAGGTTCACCTGCATCTCCTCCAACCTCATATACTGCATCCACTGCTCTAGATGTCAGCTGATTTACATCGGGGAGACTAAGCGGATGTTAGGCGATCGTTTCGCCGAACACCTCCGCTCAGTCCGCAATAACCTACCTGAACTCCCGGTGGCTCAGCACTTCAACTCCCCTCCCATTCCCAATCTGACCTCTCTGTCCTGGGTCTCCTCCATTGCCAGAGTGAGCAACACCGGAAATTGGAGGAACAGCACCTCATATTCCGCCTGGGTTGCTTGCGTCCGGATGGCATGAACGTTGAATTCTCCCAGTTTTGCTAGCCCTTGCTGTCTCCTCCCCTTCCTTAACCCTCGAGCTGTCTCCTCCCATCCCCCCACCCTCAGGCTCCTCCTACTCCTCCTCCCTTTTTCCTTCCTTCTCCCCCCCCCACCCCCCATCAGTCTGAAGAAGGGTTTCGGCCCGAAACGTCGCCTATTTCCTTCGCTCCATAGATGCTGCTGCACCCGCTGAGTTTCTCCAGCATTTTTGTGAACCTCAGCGTAATCTTATCTTCCCAACCTTGTGGGAATCAAAAGTTGGAATACTTTATGACAGGCAGTGAGGAAGCAGCACCTAATGGTCAAGCCCTATGGTACTGACAACTTTGTGAAGGCGTACTTTAAGCACCACAAGTGCCTTGAAACCGAATTTCCATTGGTAAAGACTGTTCCTTCCTGAATTATCAAGAGTGAAGAGCCGGTTTGCAATGTGCAACATTTTACAAATAGCATGGCAGGATCCCCAAGCCAAAATGCTTACTCCATTTCTCTTTCCACAGGTGATGTGAGGGTGTGCAACCTGCTCAGTGTTTGCAGTATGTTCTGTTTTAATTATCAGACCACGGTGGATTTTGGTTTACATTTATTCTTGTCACAGCTGCCGAGATACAGCTAAAAGCATTGTTTTGCATGCTATTCCATCAGGTCAGATCATACTGTACATAAATACAACCAAGCCTAGCTCAAGTACAATAGCTCGAGCAAAGGGAGAGATACAGAGTCTAGTTCTTGCACTATAGCGCAAGTTTGGGTCAATCTGACTTTCATATAGAAAGCAGTGCTTACTTTGTACAAGACCTGCTATCATGCCCTGTACTTTGTACAGCTCAGTATGAGGTGTGTGCAAAAGTTTAATCACTTAAGCTGCAAAATGTAAAATAAACCTACAAATTGGAGAAACCTTCCTTTGACTGCAAGAGGAAATGAGTGAAGGAAATAAAGGTATTCTTTCCAACGTATGTGCTGTTGGAATTTTAAAAATTGGATGATGCTGACTGATTTGTTAGTTCACAATCCTTTTTCAGGAATCACCGGCTTCAGAATTTCAGAATCTATGATTATCATAATGCAAAAGTGGAATATTGTGGATTAACCCTTTGTTGGTCTCCACAGATGCTGCTGTAAATGACCCATGGAAGGCTATCTGTTTGGATGTCTATGTGTCACTAAAGCCAGGGACATCTGTCCACACTGCTGTGTTGTATTGCTGGACACTGCCACGTGAGAAGTAAAAAACACACACAATATCTCCATCATTTTTCAGACCCTGAAATACTGATTTGAATCTGCAATGCTTCCCAGCAGTGGAGTGCATGTTGTGCAGCCTCCAATATTTCCCCATTGCTTCACGATAGATCGTTGAACAACAGAGAAGGGTCGCTATGGGTTACAACTCATAGAACGCACTGCATTTTGGAAGAATCGTCACAAGTCTGAGCAACTAAACAATTGGCATAAACTCCACAGAATATTGTACACTACCTTCCACATTCTTCAGAAGAATATCTTTAAATACAATAGACAAGAGGCCATATGGTCTGTGCTGGTGTTGTATCACAAGCAGATGGCTCTAATCACACTTTTAAAAATATCTGTATCCATCTCAAGTTAATTCCTGTACTGAGGAAGTGGCATTAGATGCTGGAGAATTCCCTGGGGCTTCCCGGAGTGATGCTCACTTGCTTAAATTAGGAGGTGTCACAAATTCCATGTTGCAGGCTGGTGAATTTCAATCACAATTTACTGCACCTCAGGAAAGATACAATACCACGAGAGAAGGTGCAGATGAGGATCACAAGGATGGTTCCAGGCTTGGAGAAAGATAGATATAAGGAGAGACTGGCTAGGATGGGGTTGTTCAGCAGGTGAGGCTGAGTGGAGACCTAAATGGCCCGCCCCACTAGGGTGATTTTTCAGCGGACTGCCGGCGACTGTCAAGTTGCCAGCACTCGCCTGAAAAAACATGAACTGGAATGGCGACTGTCAAAGTGGAACACACACACAACACACACAACACACACAACACACACAACACACACAACACACACAGCAATGGTGGGGACCAGGGCAAGCGGGGGAGGGCTGTCAGAAATTCACACGGTGCAAAGGCAAGGTGATACAGACACACTCCACGATGAACAGGAAGGTTAAGATGGCTAGCACAGTGTACGGTAAGACCTTTAAAAAGGGAATGGGTAGAGTGGGGGTGGGAGGGAGGACTTGTAGGGCCGAGATGGCCTGTTTCCGTGCTGTAATTGTTATATGATTATATGTTTATAAGATGGCTAGCACAGTGTACGGTAAGATCTTTAAAAGAGGGGGAGAGGGGGAGGGAGGGGATGGGGGGGAGAAGGAGTGGAAACACTTTTAAGAAGCCAGGCAACTTTCAATAAGCCAGAGATACACGGCTGTGAAGTTTGGTAGGCATTTAACATTAACGGTCAATTATCCTTGATTCTGAAAACTCGTGTTTACATTTTTTTCCCCCAATGAGCCAATGAAAATGATCGGTCAGCAAGGGTGATTAACTACGACTACCTCGACTACCTTCAACTACATGGCGACCCCACTACAACTGCACCTACGACTACAGGATTAGCGATTTTCTCCATGGCGACCATACTGAGGCAGCGACTAGTTCCCAGAAGGCAGGAACTCCTCGCGACCATGAAGGAGACTCACCGGAGACCACCAGCGAACATGTGGCGACCATGTGGTGATCATGTGCCGAGCGCAGAGTCTCCTGCACGCGCCTAAAAAGTTGCCTAAGGGGGAGAAGCCCTTAACCGTACAGGCATAAGAGGGTTAGTTAAAGAAAGATAAACTCGACACAAAATGCTGGAATGACTCGGCGGGACAGGCAGCATCTCTGGAGAGAAGGAATGGTCGAGGCCCTTTCTTAGATATGAAGAATAATCTCGACATGAAACATCAGTCTGAATAAGAGTCTTGACCCCAAACGTCACCCTTTCCTTCTATCCAGAAATGCTGCCTGTCCCACTGAGTTACTCCAGCATTTTGTGTCTATTTTCAGTGCAAACCAGCATCTGCAGTTCCTTCCTAAACAAAATTAACCAGTTTCCCCTCGTATATGGATCAAAGGCCAGAGGGGCACTGATGTAAGTTTATTGGCAGAAGGATGTTGTCAGGACTCTAGGATCTGCGCTGTAGGGAGAGGTTGAGCAGGCTAGGACTCTATTCCGTGGAGCAATGGAAGATGAGGAGTGATCTTAAAGAGGTACAAAAACATGAGAGGAATTGATTGGGTAGAAACACAGAGTCTCGTTCCCAGAGTAAGGGAATCAAGAACTAGAGGGCAAAGGTTTAAGGCGAGGGGACAAAGATTTAATAGGAACCTGAGGGGTAACTTTTTCAATCAAGCTGCCAGCGGAGGCAGGGACTATCGCAACATTTAAGAATCATTTGGACAGGTTTAGAGGTAAATTGGCATAAAGCAGGGACTAGTGTAGATAGGGCATGTTGGCCGGTGTGGGCAAGTTGGGCTGAATGGCTTGTTTTCATGCTATATCACTCTATGACATCAAAGAGGATTAGTGTTTCGACATGGATGAGCAGTATTGGAAGCTTTGTAAAGTGCAGGACTATGGAGGAAGATCTTGAAAGTGGGTTTACCTGAAGCAAATTTTGGTTGGCATGCACATAATGGGCCCAATATTCTTTTTTTGCAAATGTCCTTGATTCCTATGAATCATTCAGTTTGTTTAGTTTAGAGATACAGGCCTATCGGCCCACCGAGTCTGCACCGACCAGTGATCCCCGCACATTAACACTATCCTACACACACTAGGGACAATTTTACACATTTACCAAGCCGATTAACCTGCAGACCTGTACGTCTTTGGAGTGTGAGAAGAAACCAGAGCGCCCGGAGTAAACCTACGCAGGTCACGCAAGAAAACGTACAAACCCCGTCCAGACAAGCACCCTACTCAGGATCGAATCCGGGTCTCAGGCGCAGTAAGGCAGTAGCTTTACCGCTGCAACGCCGTGCTGCCCGAGGCCTTTTGGATGCAATTAAGCATTTCTTTTTTGCTTTGATTTGCCTGATACTGAGTCGCTTAATACTTCTGTGCTGACTTGCAAAGGTTGGGAAAAGTGGACAAATTGAGTTAGTTGAGATGAACGGAGTAAAATATACCATAAAAATACATTGAACATTAACCACCAGATTCAGCTACTGATTTTACTTCGGAGTCACGTGAAGTCCCCGTCCAGCACGCATGCACGACATATCGTCTCACGCTGTGCCCGGCGACGGACGGGTGTACGAGCTCTCCCGCATCAATTTGAAAACGGACCTTCAGGTAAGCAAATCTTACTCTGAGGACATGGTGTTTTCGAGACCCTGTTCTGCTTTATTTTTAAATAGGAATGGAACAGGGAAAATACCGAGGAAGGTCGTTCCCGTCGGGCTGCAATGGACCAGGAGGGTTCCAGCAGTGGGGAGTAACCCGCGGCATCTGGACCGCACAACGATGTGGTCCACAGTCACCGACAGCATTCCAAGCCGAGTCCAGCGCCGCTAGCATAGCTCAAGGGAACGTTGGCGACCAACCGCAGTGGGCTGGATGAAAGGCACAACGGAAGTTGGACCGGCCGGTTCACTCAGAAGAGCCCGGCACTGTAGACTCCCGTCCGAGAGCGGCTAAAGGTGACCATTTCAAGCCTTATGGAAAGGCTCATGGAGCAAAAGCCGTGAGATGGCAAGCTCACCAAGGGAGCACAAACACTCCCGCTCCAGTGCACTAACAGCACTGGCCATCTCATCTCCCTCAACAGAGGGGAGCGTTGGTGACCAGGGCTGGGCTGGCAAGAAGAGGGGTCACTGACTGAACAAAATCGGGAGTATGCTTGAGGTACAGGACCAGGAAGAGCTGCTGGGTGTGGTGAACCACTACATGGCAACACCACGAGTGGGACAGCTGTTACAGCCTAAACTGGCGGCCAATTTACTACCTGTCCTTTAAACCTCTCCAAGACATGTAGTCATTGAGGCGTTGGACTTTATCATGCCTCCCCAAAATTGCATTTGCTCAATGTGCCTGCCATTACTGGGGGTACATTGAGCAGGGTATTTAAACCCAAAAACTTAAATTGCAAAAAAGGTTGATACCCTTGACGTCGGCTATCACTTCATATGCTCATTTCATGGACAGGGTTGACATACCAAATATCCCTGGCTCTACTGTGCAACACAGTATGTGATTAACAACCTCAAATAATTTGCAGGACTGTGTAGAACGCCGACCTCAGAACCACAGATCCTGCTATTCGGCAAAGAATGACCAAATCAAGCCTAAAATCTGGACAAAGAATCCAAGCCATTTGGCCTCACGAAGGCAAGACCTGGAACGAGCAAACCACGCGAACCCAGACGGCAGTACCTCTACGCATCCACCAATAGGCGTCTACTTTATGGTACTGGTGAAAGCTCGGGGCCCGCATACCATCCCGGCAAGTTTTTCGGGACAGGGCCCAGAATGGGCCCCATGGAAAATGCGCCACCCCCTCAAAGAAATGAACACACCACTAAACAACAGTGGAGGTAGGTGAGTATGGTTCCTACCATCACATAAAAGGTGAGGGGATTGTGCTAACAGGGGGGGAAACTACACCTGGTTTTGGAAGCATGAAGAACTATCACACTTGGTAGCTATATACCAAAAGGTATTCAAGAATAAAAATTGAATTCAAGTAAAACTTGCCACCAGTTCAGCATGCACCCCAAAGGGGTTTTACCCACTCACTAAAAAGAAAACATGAGGGACAAGCTGAACTGGAGAAGTTACATACAAAGGGGTCATAGAGAAGTCTAAATATGAACCTTTGGAATTCGTATTAAATTTACTAAAACCAAAAAGATGGTGAATGTCGCACCATCATTGACTTAATCACATTGAATACTTTCGTCAGGTATACACACTTTAATGGAAAACATTTGTAACTGCCAAACAATGGATTTCCTAAGGATACTTTATGGCTTTATAAAAGATGCATACTATTCAGTACCCATTCATAAAGATCATTGGAGATACCTAAATATTTACCTCGATGGGGTAACAATGGCAGTACAAATTATTGACTAATGGGCTAATATGAGCCAAAACTGTTTTTCAAGATATTGAAACCAGCCCTGACACCATTAAGGAAACATATTGTCATGGCATGTCTCGATGATATTTAACAATAGACAAAACCATGGAATTAGCTAATTCAGCAGCATTAGCTACTAAAAACGTATTTAACCTTGGGCTTGTCATACATCCAGATAAATCTACATTGACACCATCCACAACTATGGACTATCTGGTATTCAATTAACCCAGTCCACATGTCTACAACGTTGCCTAAAGAAAAGTCAGCAGACTTGGCACAAACCTGCAACAAATTAATGGTTAACACTCAACCAACCTTTTGACAAAGTGGCAAGAGTAATTGGGTAATTAGTAGCAGCATTACCACCTACCTAGCTTGGACCTTTGCATTAGAACAAAGTTTTAAACAACATGCAGCTCACTTTGACTGAACCATAAAATTGCCTATTTTCAGACTTATAATGATGGAAAGAGAACATTTGGCATAGTTCCAGTCCCAGCATTTATCAATAACCCATATCCAGAACAGGTGGTAGATGGACTAATCTAGAGTCATCACTACTACAGACACTGGACATAAAATCTAGTTGGAAATGTTGGGTGCGTTCTATGGGTAAAAAGCATATTGATCAAAAGTGCACCATTTTGCATGTTCGTTTACAATTTGACAATAACACGGTGGTGATCTATACTAACCACATGGGTGGGATAAAATCGATATCATGTGATAATTTGATCAACACAATCTGGTAATGGTGGGTCGACAAACATATTTGGCTATCAGCAACTTACCTACCAGGTAAGCTAAATACTGTGGCAGACATGTTAAACCCCAAAGTATTGCTGAAATGACAAAGCAATATTGAACACCAGGTATCGATTTCTTTGCATCCCAACTGAATCACCACGTACCGATGTATGTTGCTTGGGAACCAGACCTTGAGGCAGCGGCGATGGATACATTCTCGCTGAACTGGGGGGAACTAATCTCTATGTTCCCCCCCCCCCTTTCTGACTCATCAGTCAGGTACTACCCAATACAGATGAACTCTGCTTCGGACCTTTTGGTAGTACACGACTGGCCTACACAGCCATGGTTCCCAGTGGTCCTCCACAGGATCATTGAAACCCATGACCATTCCCAGCGGACCTGATCTACTGATCCACCCTGTATCAGGCGAAAGTCACCCATGCCATGACAGAATAAGCCTACTGGGTTGCAGATTCCAAAAAGACCTTTTGATGGACCTGGGATTGTCAAATAGGACCATAGACACGATGACAGCATCTCACCGACTCCACGAAGAAACAATATCTCTCCAGTATAAGAAAATGGGAAACATCCTGCTCGAGAACAGAGACAACCTACTAATCAACCACCATATCTATGTACCGGAGTTCCTAGCCAGCCTTCACCACGATGAAGGTCTGAACTATAGCACTATCAAATGTGCTAGAAGTGCACTGTCAGCCTATCTAAGACAGGCACCAAGGGAAACAGGCCATAGGGTCTCATCCACTGGTGGCCAAATTAATAAGAGGTACCTTCTATTCAAAATCCCAAGATCCAGATATACCAGATCTGGGATGTCAGCGTTATCCTATCATACCTAAGGGATTGCCACCAGCCAGATCCCTTACTCTGAAAACAGCTACCCTGTATAAGGCCATGCTGATGGCTCAGTCTCAGTATAAGGGTCCAGTCTTTTACCTACTCAGACTGGACAATATGGTCATAACACCAGACCAAATAACATTCACCATTCAGGAGCTGGTAAAACAGAGCAGACCAGGAACTTCAGGACTTATTATGGAATTCCGGGCGTACCCACCTGACCACCGTTATGTGTCATGACTCACCATCTACAATAGCAACACAACCTATAATTCTCAAGGGAGACAAAAAGCAACGATGGGTCAGCCACAAAAAAGCTACTGGGTCAGGGTACCGAGTCAAACCATCTCTAGATGGCTCAAACAGGTATTGGGACTGCTGGAGTGGATACCGATATTTACACATCTCACTCCACCAGGGCAGCATCCACGTCGGCGGCTAACATTATGGATGTGCCATTGGGCCTAACCTGATAACAGCGGGGTGGTCCATGGGGAGAACTTTCAAACATTCTACAACAAGCCATTAAAACCTGTTTCATTTGCAGAGAGAATTTTAGATGCTGCAAAAATATATAATTTAGCCCGGGGGAGCATTAATTTCTTTGTTATTATTTTCAAATAATACCATTATTGTTTTACAAACAGATTCATGTTTGGTTATGATAACATACTTCCTCCCTTGGATGACTTAGGCAGCGAGTGAAGTATGGACTGTTACACGGTTTGAAATCACAGAGCTTTAAAATCTTCACGTAGTCACTCACGTGACTCCGAAGTAAAATAGTAAGGTTAAACGAGAACTTACCAGTTTGAAGTTTGATCTGTATTTTATGAGGCGTTACGATGAGGGATTACGTGCCCTCCGCTCCCACCCTCAATTATAGAGATCATCTGGTATCTTAGTTCTCCTTATCTTTACTATGTTTATTTCAATTATTGTGTTTTTCTGTGATTCCACACCGCTGCTTTGAAGTATTTCGCGCATGCGTGCTGGACGGGGTCTTCACGTAATCTCTCATCGTAACTCCTCATAAAATACAGAACAAACTTCAAACTGGTAAGTTCTCATTTAATCTTACTATTATTTGATTTGGTGTGTATTTTCAGAATGCAAATAATATTTTCAAATAGAACAAACTCGGCGTCGTATTTATTCTTTCTCAGGAAAATGCCAGGGACATTTTTCCAATTGATCTTTGTCCATTAGTTATTGAATCTAATGGTTTGCTTCACCCATGTCTGTGGGCAGTTTAGATTTAGATTTAAGTTTAAATTAACTCACTTGGTTGTGGGTCTGTGGGTCTGGGTCTGGCAGGCTTCCTTCAGTAATAATTATACAGAACATGCTTGAAATACTTAGGCAGTAACTCAGGAGGGAAAAATAAGTGTTAATGTTTCTCAATGTAATTTCATCAGAGACTACTTGTTGAGTAATTTCAGCGTTTCTGGCTTTTGGTTCAGATTTCCAGCAGTTTATCTTCAGCAGATTTCATCAGCTTGGAAACATGAGTGTACCAGAGGGCTTTCTACCACAGTGGGTATGTAATTCTTCTTGCTTCTGATTTTGAGCTTTTTAGTCACCATCTGCCCTGGACAGATTTGAACTCAAAGTTTCAGGCCAATAGTCCTGATCTTGACATATTAATTCAGTAACTTCACTATTACTTTATTGTACACATTGAATCTGAATGCTAGTTTTGGAACATAAACTATGAAGCAAAGGAAATAAGCAACATTCTGGGCCAATTCGGCCCGAAACGTTGCATATTTCCTTCGCTTCATAGATGCTGCCTCACTCGTTGAATTTCTCCAGCATTTTTGTCTACCTCTACCCCCCTCTCCTCCCCCTCCCCCCTTCCCTTTCTCTGCCCCCTCCTCTCCACCCCCCCACACCCCTCCCTCTCTACCCCCACTCCCCCCCTCCATTACCCCCCCCCCCCCCCCCCCCCCCTTCTCTTGCCCCCCTCTCTCTTTCTCTGCCCCAGGGAGGGGGTAGAGAGAGAGGGGGGAGGGGGTAGAGGCAGCACCTACCCAAGTCATAGAGCACTAGCCTCCCCACCAGACGCCGGCCTAAGCTAGGCTGCGGCCGGCATGGACCAGAGCGAGGCCCGGAGCGATTTGAGGGCCGGACGATCGTGGCTTCCACGAGGGTAAGCGCACCCGCCCACATGATAGACAATTGGGCGGGGGAGACGGAGAGGAGGTCATCCCATGTGACGGGCATGACGGCCTCTTTTCAACTGCACTTTCCCGTGCCCGCGCTGCGATAAGGACCGCCGCCATGTTGTAGAACTTCAAGAAGCCCAGCGGAGTGCGTAGCGCGTCTTGATCCAGAGCCGGGGGGTGGGGGGGTGAGGGCGGCTGGGCCACGTAACATACAGCTCGTGGCTGCGCATTGAAAACTCTGTGCTGCTGGCCGCGAGGAGCAAAGGCATTGTGACGTCATCAGCTGGCTTCAGCAGTTAGATTGTATAAAGATGTCAGATTGATGAACAATTTTAGTAAAACACTCAGGAAATAATGAATCCAATTTTCAGTTGAGGGGATTTTTTTTAAATCATCAGGTAAATCTCGACTGGAATTTGTAAAAATGTCACCGTCTGGTTTTCGAGGAGATGCGAATCAAACAAAAAGATTCAAGTAAACAAGCAAACATCCCAACAAGCAAACATCCCAACAAGCAAACATCCCAACAAGCAAACATCCCAAGATCAGAGTGTTAGAAGTTATATGATATACAGAGTGTTAGAAGTTATATATATACCGGTATATATATAAATATATACGTGGGTATATATACACACACTGATCTTTTTTTTCCTGGCTCGATTATTATTTCGCTTACAGTGTACTACGTTTATGTATTCTGATGTTCTGCTGCAAGTAAGGATTTCATTGTTCTATCTGGGACATATGACAATAAAACACTCTTGACTTTCTTGTCTCTTACCTAGAGATCTGGTCGACTTGATGGGTGTGGAAAGATCAGCATCACTTCAGATTCCCTTTGGGATGGTGGTGCAGTTGTAGAGTTGCTACATTACAGTGTTTACAGCACCAGAGACCTGGGTACGATCTTGACTACGGGTGTTTGGCTGTACGGAGTTTTACGTTCTCCCCCTGACCTGTGTGGGTTTCCTCGCACACTCCAAAGACGTACAGGGTTGTACATTAATTCTCTTGGTATAAAATGTAAAAATTGTCCGGAGATTGGCGCGGACTCAGTGGGCCAAAGGGCCTGTTTCCGCGCTGTATCTCTAAACTAAACTAAACCAAATCAACATTGCTAGATACACAGGAGATTGCCTCAACGAGAGACTTTTGGAACTCCAAAAGTACTTTCTAATTACAAATCAACATTTAAAAAAGTGGCATCCAGATTAATTCTGTACTGATCTTTATGCTTTTGTTAATGTTCTATTCCCTGATGTTTTCTCTGGTTGATTATAAACTATATGTTTCATTGTCCTTGGCTCCTTCCTGCCCTAAGTGTTATTATGAAATCTATAATACCTCAGTATTATGGAAATCT
Source organism: Leucoraja erinaceus (assembly GCF_028641065.1). Lineage (NCBI taxonomy): Eukaryota > Metazoa > Chordata > Chondrichthyes > Rajiformes > Rajidae > Leucoraja > Leucoraja erinaceus. The sequence goes on along the minus strand of NC_073388.1, from coordinate 48,535,244 downwards.
AACTTCCGATGGAAGCCAATTGGTCTGTGATATCTTTACGGTACAATGCCCAAGCAAGCAACTGACTCCTTTCCAGTTGGATAAGTGTGATGAGTGGCTGTGGCTCCTCTTCTGGCCTCTCATGGCTCTCCAGTGAAAGATCCCTTTTTGTTCTGGTAAACCCTAAGTTGGCCTTACTGTTCTAATTTACCATTGGCCTTACTGGTCACCAATATCACTTGGATATTGTTGATGATAAATCAAATCTCACTGCATAGCTAAACTATGTTGTATCACAGCATGGTTTTGGAAAATCTCTTCCCAAGACCGCAAGAAATGTAATCGTGCTCTGGATGTAGCCCAGTCCATCACACAGTCCCGACTCCCCACTATTGATTTCATCTATACTTCATGCTGCATCTGGAGTGCAGCCAATATCAGCTAATGGCATGGGAACAGGTCATTTGGCCCACAATTTCTGTGCAAAACACATTGCTAACAGCAACCCATTCCTCTATTCCCTACAATATCCATGTGCCTATCCAAAAGTCTCTTAAACGTTACTACCATATCTGTCACCACCCACCACCCTTGGCAGTGCATTCCAGGCACTCAGCATCCACTGTGTGAAAAACTTGACTTAATAGTCGCGGGTTACAAAAATACTAATTAAATAATTGGTCTGTTATTCACACAGAGTTTCTTCCTTTACAATAGCACATTGACTGTACAAAAGCAGTAGCCTTTGCTTGTGGAGTTCCGTATGCCAATGAGACCATGAAGAAATGTGTTGGAAGGAACTGCAGAGGTAGAGCTGGAGAGCAGGAGAAGAAGGGTCTCGACCTGAAACGCCACCTTTTCTCCAGCGATGCTGCCTGACGCGCTGAGTTACTCCAGCTTTTTGAGTCTATCTTCAGACCATGTAGAAAGTTCGATACCACACATGAAGGAAATACTTACATGGAAATGTATACTTAGTGTGTTCTTCAACGGAGGAATGTTAGCTGTGTTGTTGAAAGAAGTCTTTTGTTCTTTCAGTAATACTAATTGAACTTTTATCTTCCCATAGAAACACAAAAGCGTTCTATCAATATCCCACTGAAACCTTCGTCTATTTTATGATCTAGTTCTGGGAATGGAGCACTTCACCTCATTTCCAGATTCGGAGATTTAGAGTCAGCATTGCAAATCGCTATTATCGTCTGCAGCTCAACTTTTTCCAATTTTGGGTGGCATTGACTAGGCGACCGTTTTGCTGAACTCATTAGCTTGGTCAACCTTGGCCTGTTGGATCTCCAGGTTGCTAACCCATTCCAACTCCTCTTCCTATTTCCATGCTGATCTTTCTGTCCTGGCCCTCCTCCATTGCCAGAGTGAGGCCACACACAAACTGGAGAAGCAGCACCTCATTTACCGCTGGGGTTATTTACAACCCTATGGTGTGCAGACTGAATTGTCCAATGTTGGGCACCCACAACCCCTCCCCCCCTTCTTCCCTCCTTCCTCTCTTTCCCGGGTTTCACCCTCATGTGCACCCTTTCCTCCCACTATCCTCTCTCCCTTTTTCCTTTCCCTCTCCCTCCACTCCTTCCACTTCTCTCACCCTCTGGGTTTAGATTTCATTCCTCTCCTTATCTGACATCCTTTGATTCCCTTTGAGCTCTAACTTGAGTCCACTCATCAGCCGATCAAAGTCCCCTCACCTATATCCACTTATCTCTTTCTATAACTCTCCCTCCTAGTGATGTCAGTCTGAAGAAGGCTCCCAACCTGAAATCTTGTCCTCCAGAGAGGCTGCATCAACCCACCGAATTACTCCAGCACTTCGTGTTCACAGGTTATATGAGTAGAATTAGGCCATTCGGCCCATCAAGTCCACTCCGCCATTCAATCATGGCTGATCTCTGCCTCCTACTCCCATTTTCCTGCCTTCTCCCCATAACCCTTGACACCCATTAGAATTAGGCCATTCTGCCCGACATGCCTACACCGCCATTCAATCATGGCTGATCCGTCTCTCCCTCCTAACCCCATTCACTTGCCTTCTCCTCAAAACCCCTGACACCCTTACTAATCAAGAATCTACCTATCTCTGCCTTACAAAAGTAGAGACCTGAACAACCTTTCTGTCCCTGAGTTGCCCAGTACTTTTATGGATTAACAGAGACATGAGGAACTATAAATATTAGAATATTTGTGCTTGTGAAAATCAGTAGGTTGGGCAACATCTGTGGAGGAAATGGACAGACACATTTCAGGTCTGGACCCTTCTTTAGACTTTTGTATATTCCCTGTGCATGAAGGAACTGCAGATGCTGGTTTACACTGAAGATAGACACAAAGTGCTGGAGTAACTCAGCGAGACAGGCAGCATCTCTGGATAGTAGGAATGGGTGATGTTTCAGGCCGTTGACCTTTCTTCAGACTGACTTCTGCAGACTTCTTCACCAATTATTTCTGTCCAGAGATGTTGCTTGGCCTGCTGAGTTACTCCAGCGTTTTGTGTCTGTCTTTTATAGATTCCTTGTGTTGCCACTCATTCATCACATGGTGACAGGGGAGCAGGAATCATGATCGCAGCTGAACGGAGCAGAACTGACAGAGGCAGTACATTTTTCAGTCTCAATTTCGCAGTGCACATGAATTCCAATAACTATTTGGCATTTAATAAGGAAACAATCCAAAACTCACAGGTTTACTTGAAAATTGAAGCACAATTTCCTCTGGAACAAAACAAAGCCATTCTTCCCTTTATGTCTGGGCCAGCTCCAGAGAATATTTTTTTCCTGCCACTGAGCTTCCCTTTCCACGTATACTTTCAATTTCTATCTTTCTCAAATATTTAGCAGCTTCTCTATTGAAAGCCAATGGTTTTCCATGTCCCAATTCTAAATACAAAAACAATACACTGTCTAAGGTGGTCTCTTCACCCATTTATCTTAAAGTAATGTCTGCAGACTCCAGCACACTGGTCATTTTTGGTAGTAATTATGTCTTGGATTCACTTTGCTGGAAAGAAAGCATCCTTGTTGGCTCTTGTCTCTTCTCATAATAACTATTGTTAAACTCTGGCTTCAATATAATATCGACATCATCTCTTCAGCCTAACCATCATTTCTCTATGTTTGCCTTAGAAATGTCCCATTTATGTAAGAAACAAAATGTAGTCGCATAGTGTTGTTGCATAATTTCTGAATGTCTTGAGGTGCTTCGCAAATTACAATGTATCTTTTCTAAAGTCCCATTGTAGAAAAAACCCCAATTTATCCACACGATCCCAGAAGAAAAAAGTCCGAACGTTGATTTTGTTGTGCTAGTTCGCACATAAATATTTTCCAATGCACTGAAAGTATGTACAGCTCCATCTCAGAACTCCCCACAAAAAGTATTCTTGGACATCTTCAACCTCTCCCGACTGCACTCTGAGATATCCACTTGCTTTAAGAAGACCACCATCATCCTGTGCTCAAAAAAGGGACAGCACAGTAGCACAGTGGTAGAGTTGCTGCCTTACAGCGCCAGAGACTGGGTTTGATACTGATTATGGGTGCTGTCTGTACGGAGTTTGCATGTTCTCCCTGTGACCGCATAGGTTTTCTCCTGGTGCTCTGGTTTCCTCCCATACTCCAAAGGTGTGTGTGTTTGTAAGTTAATTGTAAATTGTAAATTCTGTAAATTGTAAATTGGCCCTAGTGTGTGGGATAGCGCTAGTGTAAGGGGTAGCTGTTCGGTGCTGTATTTCTAAACTAAACTGTACTAAACTAAACTAATCTAAACTACTTCATATACACTCACAACGTTGTAGTCAAATTTTGCTCTAATTTCTTCTGCAGGTTTCTAGATGACACCATCATTGTGGACAGGATTTCGAACAAAAATTAGATGGAGTATAAGAAGGAGATTGATCTTTGACTCCAAACAGCAGAGTGTAAACATCACCAACAATTTGTTCTGGACCGACCACATATATGCCACAGCCAAGAGAACACACTAATGCCTCTAACTCCTCAGAAGGTGAAGGAAAAAGTCTTATCAATTGTGACAGATTCTTCATGAAAGCATCCTATCCCAATGCTTGGTGTTGCAATTGCTGTGCCCACGACTACTGGAGAGTTGTGAATGCAACTCAGCCCATCATGCAAACCAATCTCCCCTCCTCCCCTATTGACTCCATTGAAATTACACGCTGCCCTCCGGAAGGCAGGCAAGATAATCATGGACCAATCTGCTCTGCTTTCCTGTCACCTGATCATAGGATCCAAAAACTTGAAATCACGTACCACCACAGACAAGAAATGCTGCCTGTCCCTGCAGTTTTCAGGCTCTTGAATGGACCTTTCTTATGCTAAGGATGAATTCCTGATCTTCCAATCGACCTCGTTGTGGTTTTACACTTTTTTTATCCACGCTTCCTCTGTAGCTGTAACACTACAATCTGCACTGTTTATTTTGAAGTACAGTATGATTTGCCTGAATGGCATGCAAAACAACTTTTTGTACCGTATCGCAGTAGACGTGACAATAATCAACCAATACTAACAAATAGTTGGTAGCAAGTTTGCAGATGACACAAAGCTGGGTGGCAGTGTGAACTGCGAAGAGGATGCTGGGAGGTTGCAGGTTGACTTGGACAGGTTGGGTGAGTGGGCAGATGCATGGCAGATGCAGTGTAGTGTGGATAAATGTGAGGTTATGCACTTTGGTGGCAAGGACAAGGGGGCAGATTATTATCTGAATGGTGTCCGATTCGGAAAAGGGAAAATGCAATGAGACCCGGGTGTCCTTGTACATCAGCAGCTGAAAGTATGCATGCAGGTTCAGCAGGCAGTGAGGAAGGCATGTTGGCCTTCATAATGAGGGGAGTTTAATGTAGGAGCAGAGAGGACCTTCTGCAGTTGTACAGGGCCCTGGTGAGACCACACCTGGACTATTGTGTGCAGTTTGGTCTCCAAATTTGAGGAAAGATATTCTTGCTATTGAGGGAGTGCAGCGTAGGTTCACAAGGCTAATTACCAGGATGGCAGGACTGACATATGTTGAGAGAATGGAGCGACTGGGCTTGTATTCACTAGAATTTAGGATGAGAGGGCATCTTATAGAAACATGTAAAATTATTAAGGAATTGGACAGGCTAGATGCAGGAAACATGTTCCCGATGTTGGGGGAGTGCAGAACCAGGGGCCACGGTTTAAGAATAAGGAGTAGGCTATTTAGAACGGAGACAAGGAAAAAAGTTTATCACCCAGAGAGTTGTGAATCTGTGGAATTCTCCGGCTCAGAAGGCAGTGGAGGCCAATTCACAGGATGCTTTCAAGAGAGAGTTAGAGAGAGCTCTTAGGGCTAGCGGAAGCAACGGATATGGGGAGAAGGCAGGAACGGGGTACTGATTGTGGATGATCAGCCATGGTCGTATTGAATGGCGGTGCTGGCTTGAGTGGCTGAATGGCCTATTCCTGCACCTATTGTTTATGTATCTATGACCCGAAACATCACCTATTCCTTCCCTCCAGAAATGCTGCCTGAACCGCTGATTTACTCCAAATTTTTATGTCTATCTTCAGTGAATCAGATAGTGTTTTTTTAAACAAAAAAGTGATTGATTTCACGGTAATTGTACAAAAACTTTTTTTTTTAATATTGGATTTTTATTCAATTAGTGAAGTCTCAGGATCAACTATCCTGACCTCTGGCTGCTAATATTCTCTGGTGATTTATCCATGGTTTTGTCATTACCCAACTGCCTCAAAATATTTCAAAGTGTTAAGCAACATAAGTACTAGTCGGTGTGCATTTAAGATATTACAGTATGATGTCTTTTCACTTTGCACCAATGCTGGTGCAATCATGCAAACTGCAGCTGAAAACATCGAAAGCGTTTGACCTAATTCTAGAATCACATGTGATGCAATCATGCTCAGCTATGTTCAAAGTCTTCCAACAGATGTACACTTCAAATGTAACATCGCTCCAAAGCTGTCTCAGCATTGCACGGACACTAAACATGTAGGAGTGTTAAAGCACCATCAGTATCACAACCTGCAAACACTTCCAACACTACAATTAGCAGTGACATCCCTCTAGGTAGCAGTTCTTCACTTGCAATGCTGCAGAGTATGAAAAGCTGTCTCCAGATGTATCTTGAGTCTGTGCTGCCAGATATTTTCTCACCGTTCAGCGAGACATTGTGTAAATAGATCACATTCACATCTACCACCTCCACACCATCCACCACCCCACCTCACCTCTGCCCTAATCCAACATATTGTGGGGGGCTGAAACTACAGTGCAAGAGATATAAGCAATTCTGAAATCATTATAAAACAGCACCCGTAAAATGTCTCTAATTCCTTATTTAAACTCATAGCATCTGCGGGCCTTGGTGCTGACTTGACATTGTGCCATTTGAGGTGGAAATATCTGACTAGTGAAAAAATAATGAAGCTGGAAGGATGTTGTTTGTCCGGGCTTAAATGGCTTATGCCCAGGAAATTGCAAGGCTCGCATCTGTCCTGCAATATATTTACGCAGACAAAGAGCTACAGTTAATCCTCAGTTAAGATGAATGGAATTAAACATAAATTCATAAAGCTTGTGCAAATGTGTTTTTTGGTAGTGCTTAAAACATCCACGAGCTCAGAATACCAGGTTCTTTGTAATTTTCATGCAGGAAGATGCAGGAAAATTGTTCCCGATGTTGGGTGAGTCCAGAACCAGGGATCACAGTTTAAGAATAAGGGGTAGGCCATTTAGGACTAAGATGAGGAAAAACGTTTTCACCTATAGAGTTTTGAATCTGTGGAATTTTCTGCCTCAGAAGGCAGTGGAGGCCAATTCACTGGATGTTTTCAAGGGAGAGTTAGATATAGTTCTTAGGGTTAATGGAATCAAGGGGTGGCAAGAAAGCAGGAACGGTGTACTGATTTTACTTCGGAGTCACGTGAGTGACTACGTGAAGAACCCGTCCAGCACGAATGCGCGATATGAGCGTTCACGCAGTGCAACAATGATGAACGGGAGTACGGGCGCTCCCGCTACAAGCTTGAAAGAACGGACCGTCAGGTAAGTACTTAGCCACAGGTTCGAATTGCCAAACTTTGTTCTTCTTTGTGCACCAGATGAAAGCTGGAAAGAGCAAAGCAGCACAGAGGAAAACCACCCCCGTTCGACTCCAGGGAAGGAGCGTTCCATCAGTGGAGGGGGCGAGAGGCGGCACCTGGACCGCACACGCTGCAGTCCACAGACACGGGTACCGAGCCGAGCCCAGTCCACTAGAGCTGCCTGACCAACAGCAGCGGACTGGAGGGAAATCAAGATACAAACCAGCCCGTAATCCCTGCATACTCCAACAAGTAGACTCTTCGCCCGAGAATGGCAGAGGCAGCCGCTTGAGCAAAGTTGGCGACCAATCATCGGGCTGGAGACAGACACACGGAAGACGGACAGGCCGGCTCATTCAGAGAGCCGGCACTTCAAACTACCGCTCGAGAGCGAGAAAGTGTCTGTCTCCAAGCCCTAGAGAAAGGTCATGGAGTAAAAAACTCCAGTAAAAAACTCCAGCGAGACTTGCCTCGGGAGCTGGGGCAAGCTCGCCAAGGGAGCACAAACACTCCCGCTCCAGTGCATTAACAGCACTGGCCATCGCATCTCCCTCATCAGAAGGGATCGTTGGCGACCAGTGCTGGGCTGGTCAAGAAGAGGGGTCACTGGCTGAACAACATCGGGAGTTTGCTTGAGGTACAGGACCAGGAAGAGCTGCTGGGTGTGAGATACCGCTACGTGGCTACACCACGAGCGAGATGGCTGTTACAGCCTAATCTGGCGGCCAGCTTACTACCTGTCTTTTCTAAAAACCTCTCCAAGACAGGTAGTCATGAGGCGTTGGACTTTATCATGCCTCCCCAAAATCACATTTTCTCAAAGTGCCTACCATTGTTGTGGGTACATTGAGCAGGGCATTTGAAACCCAAAATCTTAATTTGCAATATTGATACCCCTGACGTCGGCTATCATTTCGCATGCTCATTCCAGAGGGGCAGGGTAGTATGGCAAAACACCTGACCCTACTGTTCAACACAGTATGCGATCCGCAACCTCTCGAAGGAAGTCATAAAACCTGCCCTCAAACTAAATAATTCACAGGAATGCGAGAACGCCGACCTCACAACCACAGATCCTGCTATCTGGCAAAGTTATCAAACCAAGCCTAAAAACTGGACGAAGTATCCAAGATATTCGGCATCATGAGGGCAGGACCTGGAATGAGCAAACCACACAAAACCAGACAGCAGTACCTCCATGCATCCACCAGTAGGCGTCTACTTTATGGTACTGGTGAAAGCTCGGAGCCCGCATGCCAGTCCCCGCAAGTCTTTCAGGACAGGGCCCAGAGCGGGCCCCATGGAAAATGCGCCACCCCCCAACAACACCATCCCGACAGACAAGGAACCAGAAACCGAAGAAATGAACACACCACTAAACAACAGTGGAGGTAGGTGAGTATGGTTCCTACCTCCACATAAAAGATTAAGGGTTTGTGCTAACAGGGGGGGGGGGGGGGGGGGGGACCACACCTGGTTTTGGAAGCATGAAGAACTATCACACTTGGTAGTTATATACCAAAGGTTTTCAAGGAGAAAAATTGAATTAAGAAAACTTGCCAGCATGCACCCCAAAGGGGTTTTTCCCTCACACTAAAAAGGAAACATGAGGGACAAGCTGAGCTGGAGATGACATACAAAAGGGTAAAAAATAAGTCTAAATATGAACCTTTGGAACCGTATTAAATTTACCAAAAAAACCCAAAAGATGGTGAATGTCGCACCATCATTGACTTAACCACTTGAATATTTTCACCAGGTATACACACTTTAATGGAAATCTTTGTAACTGCCAAACGTGGATTTCCTAAGTATACTTTATGGTAGGCATCGACTTAAAAGATGCATACTATTCAATACCCATTCATAAAGATCTTCGGAGATACTAAAAATTTACCTGGATGGGGTAACTATGGCAGTATAAATTATTGGCTAATGGGCTAAATACGAGACAAAACTGTTCTCTAAGATATTCAAACCAGCCCTGACACTATTAAGGAAACATTTGTCATGGCATGTCGCGATGATATTTAACGACAGACAAAACCATGGAAATAGCTAAATCAGCAGCATTAGCTACTATAAATGTATTTAGCCTGGGCTCTGTCATACATTCCAGATAAATCTACGTTGACACCATCCACAACTATGGACTATCTGGTATTCAATTAAGTCAATCCACGTCTATAACGTTGCCAAAAGTAGAGTCTCTCCTTTTGTTAGTATGTTAGTATTTACTCCAGCAGCTCCCAGTACCTGCTTGAGCCATCTTGAGATAGTTTGGCTCGTCACCCGACCATGAAGTTTCTTGTGGCTGACCCTTAAGGCTTTTCCTCTCCCTCGGGGATTTCTTGTTGTGTCGATGTAATTCAATAAGTGGGTCATGACACATAACCGTGGTTCAGGTGGGTATGCCTGGAATTCCATGGCTAGACCTGATGTTCCTGGTCTGCTCTGTTTGACCAGCCCCTGAATGGTAAATGAGACACGGTCTGGTGTTATAACCATATTGTCCAATCATAGTAGATGGAGGGACTGGACTCTTTGTGCTGAGACAAGTGCCATCAGCATGACCGTCTTCAGGGTTAGCTGTTCCAGGGTGAGGGACCTGGCTGGTGACCATCCCCTAAGGTATGTCAGGACCACACTGACATCCCAGATTTGGGTGTACCTAGGTCTGGGTGGATTAGTGTTGAATATACCCCTCATGAGTTTGATCATCGGCGGGTGGGACCCTATGGCCTGTTGTCCTGGTGCCTGAATTAAGTAGGCTGACAGAGCACTTCTGGCTGTGTTAATGGCGCTGTAGCTGAGTCCTTCATTGTGGTGAAGGCCTGCCAGTAACTCCAGTACATTGGTTATTGTAGTAGTTGAATATGTAGTTCCTGTATTCGAACAATATCTTTCCGACTTCTTGATGTTCGACAAGTATTGTTTCCTTATGGACATGCGGTGGGATGCTGTCATCGTGTTGATAGTGCTGTCTGACAATCCCAGGCCCAGCAGTGGCCTTTTCAAAATCTGCAACCCAGTAGTTTGATTTTATCGTGGCATGGGTGGCTTATGCCTGATACCGGGTGAGTTAATAAGTCTGGGCTACTGGGAAAGTCATTGGGGTTTCGATGACCATGTCGAGGACCACTGGGAACCATGGCTGTGTAGGCCATGATATTGATTTTATTCCGCCCATGTGGTTCAGTATATGCCACCACTGTGATATTGTCAATATATAAATGAACATGCCGAATGGTGCACTATTGAACAATATGCTTTTAACCCATAGAACACACCCAACGTTTCCAACTAGGTTTTGTGTCTGTAGTGATGATGACTCCAGATTAGTCCATCTACCACCTGTTCTGGATATGGGTTATTTTGTTTAAACACTAGCACCTTAGCTCTAATGGAAAGGTCCAAGTTAAGTAGCTGGTAATGCTGTTACTAAGACAAATTGGAAATACAAGGATTCTTAAAGGGAAAGAGAGTATAGGAAAAGTTAAGGAAGACGCTAGAATTAACGGGGCAGAAAGCTCATGAAGGGATAGGTGAGTATGGCCAAGTGAAATAGGAATCGACGTGAAAGGTGAGGTGAGTAATGGATTAAAAGTATTATATGTGAATGCACAAAGTATAAGAAGTAAAGTGGATGAGCTTGAGGCTCGGTTAGAGATTGGCAGATATGACATTGTGGGGATTACAGAGACATGGCTGCAGGAGGATCGGGGCTGGGAACTGTATATTCAGGATTATACGTCCTATAGAGAGGACAGGGAGGTGGGCAGAGTAGGTGGGGTAGCTCTGTTGGGGAGGGATGAAATTCAGTCCCTTCAGTCCCTTGCAAGGTGTGACAGGAACTGACGATGTAGAGTCGTTGTGCATAGAATTGAGGAATTGTATAAAGGTAAGAAGACACTAATGGGAGTTATCTACAGGCCCCCAAACAGTAGCCTGGATATAAGGTGTAAGTTGCAGCAGGAGTTAAAATTGGCATGTAACAAAGGTAATGCCACTGTGGTTATGGGAGATTTCAATATGCAGGTAGACTGGGAAAATCAGGTTGGTTCTGGACCCCAAGAAAGGGAGTTTGTAGAGTGCCTCCGTGATGGATTCTTAGAGCAGCTTGTACTGGAGCCTACCAGAGAGAAGGCAATTCTGGATTTAGTGTTGTCTAATGAACCAGATTTAATAAGGGAACTCAAGGTAAAGGAACCGCTAGGAAGTAGTGACCACAATATATGTTTAAACTGCAATTTGAGAGGGAGAAGGTTAAATCGGAAGTGTCAGTGATGCAGTTGAACAAAGGGGACTATGAAGGCATGAGGGAGGAGCTGGCCAAGGTCGACTGAAAAAGAATCCGAGCAGGGATGACAGTGGAACAGCAATGGAAGGAATTTCTGGGCATAATCCGGAAGATGTAAGATCATTTTATTCCAAAGAGGAAGAAAGATGTTCTTACTCCCCTTAGAAAGAGGCAAACGTGGCTGACAAGGGAAGTTAGGAATGGAATAAAACTAAAAGAAAAGGTGTATAACATAGCAAAGAGTAGCGGGAAGCCAGAGGATTACGAACTGTTCATAGGACAACAGAAGGTAACAATAAGGGCAATACAGGGTGAAAAGATGAAGTACGAGGGTAAGCTGGCCAAGAATCTAAAGAAGGATAGTAAAAGTTTCTTTATGTATGTTAAGAGAAAAAGATTAGTAGAGATAAATGTGGGTCCCTTGAAGGCAGAAACATGTGAAATTATTATGGGGAACAAAGAAATGGTAAAAGAGTTGAACAGGTACTTTGGAGCTGTCTTCACTAAGGAAGACACAAACAATCTCCCAGATGTACTAGAGGACAGAGTACCAAAGGAGACAGAGGAACTGAAGGAAATTTGCATTAGGTGAGAAATAGTATTGGGTGGACTGATGGGACTGAAGGCTGATAAATCCCCAGGGCCTGATGGACTGCATCCCAGGGTACTCATGGAGGTGGCTCGCGAAATTGTGGACACATTGGTGATAATTTTCCCATGTTCTATAGATTCAGGATCAGTTCCTGTGGATTGGAGGGTAGCTAATGTTATCCCACTTTTCAAGAAAGGATCGAGAGTGAAAACAGGGAATTACAGACCAGTTAGCCTGACTTCAGTGGTGGGAAAGATGCTGGAGTCAATTATTAAAGAAGTAATAACGGCGCATTTGGATAGCAGTAAAAGGATTGATCCAAGTCAGCATGGATTTATGAAGGGGAAATCCTGCTTGACAAATCTTCTGGAATTTTTTGAGGATGTGACAAGTAAAATGGATGAAGGAGAGAGGATGGAGTGTATCTAGACTTTCAGAAAGCCTTCGATAAGGTTCCACACAGGAGATTAATGGACAAAATTAGAGCACATGGTATTGGGGGTAGGGTATTGACATGGATAGAGAATTGGTTGGCAGACAGGAAACAAAGAGTAGGAATAAATAGGTCCCTGTCAGAATGGCAGACAGTGGCGAGTGGAGTGCCGCAGGGCTCGGTGCTGGGGCCGCAACTATTTACAAATATATTAATGATTTATATAATGGAATTAAAAGTAACATGAGCATATTTGCTGATGACCCAAAGCTGGGTGGCATTGTGAACTGTGAAGAGGATGCTAGGAGGTTGCAGGGTGACCTGGACAGGATGAGCGAGTGGGTAGATGCATGGCAGATGCAGTATAATGTAGATAAATGTGAGGTTATCCTCTTTGGCAGCAAGAACAAGGAGGCATATTATTATCTCAATGGTAGGGCCGGCCTTAGGAGGTGCGGGGAAAGATTTTCATAGAAATATAAATAAATAATTATAAATGAGTCACATGTCGTGAGTAATATTACAGTCAGTTGGCTTTAAAAAAAATCTTAAACCGCGCATGCGCAGATTGTCCTCGTCGTAAAAATAAAAATAAAAATAAATAAAGTAACAATTCAATCTGCCCAAGGTTTCCAAATCTCCTTCTTTCTGAATTACTGAATGGGTGGGGGGTGGAGGGTAACGGCAGGTGGAAAGATGGTGGGAAAAACAAGAGCGCACCGGGTCAACATGAATCAGTTGTCATCTTATTGAATGACTATACTAGTTCAAGGGACCAATTGGGGGGGAGAGTTCCTTTCACAGCGTGTGAGGTGTCTGTCCAGGGGTAAACTTGCGGGGAGGGAAGGAATGTTGAGAAGGAGGGGGTCGGGAATCATGCCAGTAACTCACTAACTCACCGCTGCCGCGGCGCTCCGGGCGCGGAGCCACCGCGTTGTGGCTGGGGAGGGGAGCAGCTCACGCGCCTATGAGCGGCCACCATCACTGGACAGCGGAACCGGATGCCATCTCAGCGCCTTCTGCCAGCCCGCTCTCCTCTGGCAGTGCTCTCTGGCTGAACAGTGAGGGGACCAGCTCAAGAGCAAAGATCATAGAGCGGAGTGGGTCAGCGGGAGATGGATAACATCACAGCGGGCGGTGGAGCTTACTCCTGTGTCAGCGCGAGCAAGGGATCAATTGAGGTTACTCACCCTGACATATGGAGTAAGCTCCACCGCCCGCTGTCCTGTTATCCATCGGCCGTGTAACTGCTCTTGAGCTGGATGCTGGTATGATCCCCGACCGCCTCCTTCTCAATGCTCCTGCCCTCCCCACAACTTTACCCCTGGACAGACTAACCACACGCTGTGAAAGGAAATCTCCCCCCCAGCAGCGCTGTCCTTTTACAGCCGCTTCCCACTTTACAGCCACTTCCCATCAGCTGCTAGCAATGAGGGATAGACTTGGTTATCCCTCAGTATAGCAACATCGTTCTTGATGTTGCTGTACTGAGGGATAACAAAGTCTATCTTTCTTGGCTAACAACCTAACCTTCGGCCTCCAAGATGCAGGTACATTTTCTAGCAATGTTACAACATTTTGAGATTTTAAAAATCAAGTCTGCAATTTATCCCATCAGATAAAGCATAAAAAAGTTTAATTTGACACCTAATTCACTTTCATATCTTCAGTTTTAAACAAGTTATGGCCATTTTCATACTTGGAAATTAGCATCTTGTTCCCAATTGCTTTTCCTTTGACTTAACACAAAAGCTGTGATCGAGGACAGTCAAAAGCCCATAACTTTCTTAAAAATTAAGAGAACCGAATGACATTTTCAGTTATTATAGATTGAAGCATTCTGAAACAAATATAAAACATCTTACTTGGATGACCTGAAATTAAAGCATATAATTAGTTAATTACCTAATTGTAGCTAATTACAAAATTGACCGTTGTGACGGAAATAGTAATAAACATCCAGACTGTCTTGAAAATTCAAAAGTGTCATATTCTCAAGATCAGAACTTGAATATTATTGTATTGTATGCTGTAGGTCCGTGACAGATATGTAAATAAATTACAATTTCCAGCAATAGACCAGGTCTTTATGGAGAAGATCAGTTGCTAGCTGGTACATTGACATATCATAATCAGTAGCATCATCATACTCCTCAGATTGTAACCAATAAGCAACTCTGTACACCTTGTTTTTCCTCAACTTGTTAATTTTGGCATTGTAAACTACAAGATTTTGCTCTTCAAATTATGCATGACATGCCTTTCTGCCCACTACTTTCCCATGAAGAATGTCCTGTAGATTCCATTTCTTAAGAAAAGGATAACTTTAAAAAAATAGCCTAAGAATCCAAATACCAAACAAATCCCATTGACACAAGAATTCACAACATAACATGATTTTTAAATCTCACTGTCTTGAATTTATATGCCAGATGGAAGGAATTTAATGTTTAATTCACATAAATTAATCTAGAAACATCCACTCAATATAATCAAAATCTGCAGAACCTGCAATGTGGTGTTACATATATATTGCAATCAGTGATGGAAATGGGTTTTAGGAACTAGGGGTATGCTAAGGTCCGAGGCTGAGGTTTAAAGGAAGGGTGGGGGGGGGGGGGGGGTAGATGCTATAAGCCCCCCATGAGAAATGTTATCTAACCCTGAAATTGAAGATAGCCAAAAGCTGGAGTAGCTCAGCAAGACAGGCAGTGCAGCGACTCTGGAGAGAAGACCCTTCTTCAGACTGAACTGAACTCTCATCGGTGAGAGTACTTGTGATTGTCTGCAGAAGGGTCTCGACCAGAAACGCAACCCTCTCCCCAGAGCCCCTGCCCATCCCGCTGAGCCACCACAGACAGGGAGTTGATGGGAGACACAGGGGGGTCCACCTTCAAATTCAAAGCCAAACAAAAAACACAGATTGCTGAAGGAACTCAGCGGGCAAGGCAGCACCATTGGAGGGAACATATCACTTATCAGGAGCCCTCACAGGCCAGGACTCTTACCCCCCCCCCCCCCCCCCCAACCCCACAGAAAGGAACCGCAGATGCACCGTCACCCCAAAACGTGTAAGAAGGAACTGCAGATGCTGGAAAATCGAAGGTAGACAAAAATGCTGTAGAAACCCAGCGGGTGAGGCAGCATCTATGGAGCGAAGGAAATAGCCAACGTTTCGGGCCGGGTCTGAAAAAGGGTTTTGACCTGAAACGTTGCATATTTCCTTCGCTCCATAGCTCTGAGCTTCTCCAGCATTTTTGTCTACCACAAAACATCAATGATTCCGGGAATGCTAAGTGAGCTAGAGAGAGAAGAGATGGGGAGCGGAAGAGAGAGAGAGTGAGAGAGGGAGAGAGGGAGGGAGAGAGAGGGCTAAAGACAGAGACACAACGTGGGTTGGTAGGTAAATTGAATGACTAACCTGCTCCACACCAAGAAGCTCACCAAGAAGAAGCCCCAATTATGATGGTGAGTTTTCAGAAATTCTCAATGTGTTATCAATGCATCGATCTACATTCCTCAGTAAATGTAATTGTGTTTTGAACAAGTATTAATGATGTCGCCTCAATTGTATTCAAAGGAACGGCGTCATTAATACTTGTTCAAAACACAATTACATTTACTGAGGAATGTGGATCGATGCATTGATGACACATTGTATAACGACTTGTTAACTA
Source organism: Leucoraja erinaceus (assembly GCF_028641065.1). Lineage (NCBI taxonomy): Eukaryota > Metazoa > Chordata > Chondrichthyes > Rajiformes > Rajidae > Leucoraja > Leucoraja erinaceus. The sequence continues at coordinate 48,519,166 of NC_073388.1, read as the reverse complement.
CTGGCTGTTAACAAGTCCTACAGTAGTAGTTAACAAATTGTTTGTATCTGATCGCCGTGCAGCTGTTGTTATCCATGTTCGTTTTGTAAAAAAATCTGTATGGCAAATGTTTTTTTTTTAATATTTATTTAACAAAGCTAATTTGTATTTCCGTATGAAATACGGGAAATTAACGCGGGGCCCCCTTAGGCGCAGGGCCCAATTTGGAGAAATCGGTCCAATCAGCTTAAGGCCGGCCCTGCTCAATGGTGTCAGATTAGGAAAAAGGCAAGTGCAACGAGACCTGAGTGTCCTTGTATACCAGTCACTGAAAGTAAACATGCTGGTACGACAGGCAGTGAAGAAAGCTAATGGCACGTTGGCCTTCACAACGAGAGGATTTGAGTATAGGAGTAAAAAGGTCCTTCTGGAGTTGTACAGGGCCCTGGTGAGACCACAGCTGAGTATTGTGTGCAGTTTTGGGTTCCTAATTTGAGGAAGGACATCCTTGCTATTGAGGCAGTGCGGCGTAGATTCACACGGTTAATCCTCAGGATGGTGGGACTGTCATATGAGGAAAGATTGCAAAGACTGGGCTTATATTCACTGGAATTTAGAAGGATGAGAGGATATCTTATAGAAACGTATCAAATTATAAAAGGGCTGGACAAGGTAGATGCAGGTAAAATGTTGCCAATTTTGGGGAGTCCAGAACTAGGGGCTATAGTCTAAAAATAAAGGGGAGGCCATTTAAAACTGCAATGAGAAAAACACTTTTTCACCCAGAGAGTTGTCAATTTGTGGAATTCTCTGCCACAGAAGACAATAGAGGCCAATTCAATGAATGAATTTAAAATAAAGTTAGATAGAGCTCTAGAGGCTAGCGGACTCAAGGTATATGGGGAGATGGCAGGAACGGGTTACTGATTGTGGATGCAAAGCCTCAACATTCTTCCTGTAATGGGGTGACCAGAGGTTTAATAGTCAACCATGTTTCTATTGCTCTGCAGTCACATATTTCTCTTGTTGCTTTGATGCCAAATTCAAAAATCTGGTAACAGAATAACTTTGGCCTAATTTGCATGAGGGAGTGGGGTACCAGACTCTTGGCATCTTTAGATTTGGTTCGGAGTTTGTGCTCGAACATATTGTACAGAAACAAGCCCTTCGGCCCACCATGTCTGCATCGATCATGGTGTCAATCTAAGTCATCACAACTGCATGCACATGGTCTGTATCCATCTTTGTCGTGCCTGTTCATGTGAATACCTATATCCTTTTAAACCGTCCTGTCATATCTACTTCTACTATGTCCCCATGCAGTACTTGCCAACATCTACTACTTTCTGTGTATGGAAACTTGCCTTGTAGGTTTCCTTTACCCCCCCCCTCCTCGCCACACACACACACACACACACACACACACACACACACACACACACACACACACACACACACACACACACACACACACACACACACACACACACACACACACACACACACACACACACACACACACACACACACACACACACACACACACACACACACACACACACACACACATTGCGATTTATTATTGTTCAGAGTGGCCCTTCAAAAGGTTATCCTTTTTAATGTATCCATTGGTCATTTACTTGAATCAGTTTGAAGAATGTTCATGACTGATACATTCATTGTCCAGTCCCTCCACAGGAGGTTTGCTGAAGAGTCCAGCATTGTGTTTGTGTTTCCATTAGTCTTACGCTGGAAAATGCTTGCAAGTTGAGTTTTGGTTGATCCAAAGCTTTTCTCCCCCCATTGATGAAGACAACAATTGAAGAATGCCAATTGGGCTTATTGCGAACAGGCCTTGGGAATTAATGAGTGAGGTTCACCATGCCCATCCCTTATGAAAACCTCCATTTCATAAAGCAGAAAAAAAGCAGTGTTTATGCATCATAAGCAAGACCAGAGGGAAATAAAATTGAAGAGGGCACAAAGATGCACAACAATGAAGGCAATCTTCCACTTGGCCCCTGCACTATTCATGATCAGGAGGTGACGCTTCCACCCAAAGTTTTTTACTGACGAAGCAAAATGAAAACTGCCCCTGTTCCTCTCTTCGTTTCCCCAGCTCTGCTGTTCTCCACCAGAGGGCAATGTGCCAACAGTTCAGGATCCCTTCAATTCTGCTTTATCTTTGAAAGAACGAGAACAGTCCTTTTGCCCATGCAAGATTGGAGATCCAGCCATGGAAGCACTGCCATCTTAAGCCAGTTTCCACACCTTTTACTGAGTGGCACTTCCTCCAGAGTTTCAGGCAGTGTCACTTGCAAATGATGGAACATAATAAAACACAATGGCAACAGCGAGCCAGTGTAAAGGACCAGAGGATTGATGAAAACAAGGAAAATGCATTTTAATCCTCCCCTGAGCACTCTCTTTCACATGGAAATTAAAGATAGGCTGATAGAACTTGTTGGGGTAGAAATTAGTTTGTGTTACTTGCGCTAAATGGGGTGCTTTCTCACTGCTCATTGACCTAACACCAGGAAGGGAGAACAATAGGTGACCAATACGCAGTTTTATTCAGTAAATGTGCCATCCCAAAGGTATGTTTATGATCAGCCCAGCATGTTTAAAGCAAATGCAATCAGCTTTTGATATTGTGCTTTCCATCGTTTAGAGAATGCTGCTGTCAGCCAGGAAAAGGGAAAGACGAGGTGAGGCAGTTCATTCAATTCTCCAGGCCTCTAGTGAAGCACAGAGCTTCTGAAAGAGAGCATCATCGCTGCATGCCTCACGGCTTTATGTTGATGAGATCCCATGTCAGATCATGTGTTCCTCTTCCTCTAATTCTTCTTCACCATGCAGCCTTGGGCAGCTTTAATCGTCCAATCTTACCCCAATAGTAACAACATCATACATACAGACACCATTCAGCCTCCAGCCTTTCCAGCTTCCTCTGTCATTTAATAAGATCACGGCTTGCCTGACCATACCTGTACCACACAATTGCTTGCCCAGAGAAAATGTTCTCCCCTTCTTGCTTAAGTCATATCATGTGATAGGAACTAGAATTAGGCCATTCGGCCCATCATGTCTATTCTGTCATTCAATCATGGTTGATCTATCTCTTCCTCTTAACCCCATTCTCCTGCCTTCACTCCGTAACCCCTGACACCTGTACTGATCAAGACTATATCTATCTCTGCCTTAAAAATACTTATCAGGATTCTATGTACTTGTGCTTTAAACATATGGCCTTTGAGGAAAAGAATTTCAAAGGCTGATGACACTGGGAAAGAACTATTATATGGTCACTCCAGAACTACTTTCAACACATTTATATCCTTTCTTAAATAAGGAAATCAATGCTGTACACAATACAAGAACACAAAGACATATTATTATCTGAATGGTGTCAGATTAGGGAAAGAGGAGGTGCAACGAGACCTGGGTGTACTTGTACACCAGTCACTGAAAGTAAGCATGCAGGTACAGCAGTTAGTGAAGAAAGCTAATGGCATGTTGGCCTTCATTGCGAGAGGATTTGAGTTTAGGAGCAAGGAGGCCCCACTGCAAATGGACAATTTCATATTTTCCTAAATTATATCCCAGTTTGTCAGATCGATGGTCGCTCACATAACACAACTATATTCCTTAGTGATTTCTGTATGTCCCCTTCACAACTTATTTTAGTTGAGTCTAGTTTAATCTAGATGAGTTGAGTTGAGTGATACAGTAACTGTAATTCCTCTGTAATGAATACAGTCGCTGCAGTCCTCCTTGTTCTTGTAGAGTGTTACGATGGTAGTATCACGCATGTCTTGAGGGACGTCACCTTCTTCCCAGCACGGACAAAGCAGATCATACAGAGGCTGCAGAACGGCATGCGTTCCGCACTCGATGATTTCTGATGAGATTCAGTCATTTCCTGGGGCATTACTGCAGGATTGCGAGGCGATGGCTTTGGCAAGCTCCCCCATGGTTGGTATGTCATCCAGCTCCTATCATTGGTAAAGTGTTTATGTCGTTGAGAGCAGTCTCAGTGATGTTTCTTGCAAATATAATTCACAGTAGTGTTCCACCCATCTGCTGACTACAGTTGACTCTAGTCTCCTCTTGGTAGTACACTGTGCATCGCTCCATGACACTCTGTTAGCAGATAGCGTCTGCTCACATGGATTGCTCTTGGAAGAAGGTCGAGCAGTGCGCTTGGCTTTGATGACTGGTAACATCTCCTGCAGACTGGGCCTAAACCAGTCCTCATATCCTTGCCTAAAGTGGAGAGGGCAGCTTCGTAGATGGTGTCTCTGATGGACTGCCATCTTGCAGTGGCATTTTGCTCTGAGGGATGACACAAGGGTGCTCACAATGTGAGCAGCGTTGATGCGAGGGAGACCTTTAGGTTTAGCTGGGTGAAACTTGCGTAGCTACTCCACACACACTAGGAGCAATTCACAGAGGCCAATCAACTCACAAACTCGCATGTCATTGGCATATGGGAAGAAAACGGAGCACCCAGAGAAAACCCACGTGCAGGTCACAGGTAGTACATGCAAACCGCACAGACAACATCTGAGGTCAGGATCAAACTTGGAGCTCTGGTGTTGTGAGGCAGCAGTTTTACCGGCTGCTTCACTGCGCTGCCCCATTTACATTTATTTTTAGAACAAATACCCTGCCAGTCATTTTTGTAAATTATAATACATGAAGCATCAGCAGAGATCACTGGAATACACCACTCATGATATCTGTTCAACCGGAAAGAAAACATTTATGCCTACTGCGTGTTTTATTGCGAGCCAGTTAATCATCTGTCAATTTTAATATGTACCTTTAGTTTAGTTCCGTTTAATTTAGAGATAGTTCGATTTAATTTAGAGATAGTGTGGAAACAGGCCCTTCGGCCCACCGATTCGGCGCTGACCAATAATCACCCCGCACACTAGCGCCATCCTACACAATAGCGACAATTTACAATTCTTTTACCAAAATCAAATTAACCTGCAATCTTGTACGTCTTTCGAATGTGGAAGGAAACTAGAGCACCCGTGGAAAACCCACGCGGTCACAGGAAGAACGTACAAACTCTGTACGGACTGCACCCATAATCAGGTTTGAATCTGGGTCTCTGACACTGTAACACACTGTAAAAGGCAGCAACTCTACTGCTGCCTATACCATGGTACCGCCCATACCATGCACTTTTATTTCCTAACTATAGCCTTAAATGAATTCCTTATCAAATGCATTCTGAAAATCAATGCTTAGTGCTCCACTGATTCTTCGTGTTCTGCAGCACGTTACTTCTTCAAAAGACTTTAATAAATTAGTCAAACATGAGTTCCCTTTTACAAAAACATGTTGACTTTGCCAGGTTGCCTTGAGTATTTCCAAGTGCCTGCTTTAATGATCGCTTCCAACATTCTCCCCAGGACAGAAGTTAAACATTAGATTCCTGCTTTCTATCCCTCTCGCTTTTAGAATAAAGTAATTATATATGATATTTCCCAATCTAGTGGAACCCTCCTCAAATCATGGGAATTTTGGAAAATTAACACTATCTCACTGCCGTTTGTTTCATGATCTTTGGCTGAAAGATATCCGGTTACAGGAATTTGATAGTCTGTAACCAACAATATCTCAGTGACACCACCCTGGTGATTGTAATCTCCTGAGTCCATTACCTTTTAATTGTATATAAAAGCTCTTATCATTAGCACATTTTGTTCGACCTTGGACTTTAGACTTGAGAAATTCAGTGTGGAAACCGGCACTTCGGCCCAACGAGTCCACGCTGACCAGCGATTAACACTATCCTACACAGTAGAGACAATCTACATTTTTCTCCTGAAACCAATTAACCTACAAACCTGCACGTCTTTGGAGTGTGGCAGGAAACCAGAGCACCAGAAAAAAAACCACGCGGTCACAGGGAGAATGTTGCACTCCGTAGACAGCACTCGTGGTCAGGGTCAAACCTGAGTATCTGGCACTGCAAGGGAACAACTTTACTGCTACACTACTCTGCTGTCCCCTTTATAAACAGGTCCTACGGCAGACCGAGTCCACGCCGACCAGCGATCACCCCGTACACGAGCAATATCCTACACACTGGGGATAAGTTACAATTTACAGAAGCCAATTAACCTACAAAGCTGTGCAAACTCTGTATAGAGACCACCCATGGGCAGGATCAAACCCGGGACTCTAATGCTGTAAGGTAGCATCTACCACTGAGCCACTGTGCAGCCCACACCCAAAGACATGTGGGTTTGTAGATTAGTTGGCCATTCTAAAATATGTAGAGAGTGGATGCGAACATTGAACTCGTGTGAACAGGTTGGTGTGCACATGGTGGGCTGAGGGGCTGTTTCCTTTCTGTATCACTAAACAAAACCCTGCGCGGTGCATTATACCTCCTCCTCATTCTCCTCTTAGTTTCTCCCCTGCCAGCCTCTCCCGTTAAATGGTAACTTCCTGTGTTCCCTTTTGTTCTCCTATTCAAAATCGAGCTCCTTGACACCTCCACGACTGTGGACAGAAACTTTGAAGAAAGACCACCAACAGCACAGAACCAATACCATTTCTCTCTATACGGACAGAATGACATATCCAATGTATCAGAATATAATACCAAAAAAATGTGATTGGAGATGTTGGCATTGTATTGGAGTGTGGAAACACTTCCAACAGAATTAATTGCATTATGTAAAATGATGCAAGGCCAAAATAGACAAATAAGCAGGGGCTCTTCTGAGGGGTATTGATGAAAGGGAATTAGTAAATAGATTTGAAAGGAGTTAAAGAGGGTTCTTTCATTCTGAGACTGATGGGATTTTGTAACTAACGCAAAGACTGGTAGAATTTTAAACCATTGCATAAAAGATGTAATTGAATGACTATTTGATGTGCCTTTACTTCTCAAATTATGAACCGACAGCCAAAAAGTGAGAGTTTGGATGGCATTCACGCTGGCAATGAAGCAATGAGTCAAATTACTTTCTTCTGTGCCATGTTATTCAGATTCAATGAAACCTTTGCTTAAAATAGTGTTGGTCTGTTGGACTATTTGCTGGCAGTTGCCGAGGTCCTGGTGACACATCAAAGGCTGAGATTTCAAGAAAACAACAGGGGTTGTGCAAGACTAAAGTTGGCCCTTAAGCGACCATATCATTCCTTATTTTGAATGTGCACTCCTTCACCACCCAAGATGGCAGGTCCATCCAAAAGTGTGTATGAGACTCCTGATAGTTATATTAAGGGTTGAGTTACTCGAGTGGTATCCACCACTTGTGATGATTTTATACTGATGTATGTTGCTGCATTGATAAATCAGAAGATACCAAGCTACCACTGAATTGTGAAAATAAGAATAATGGAAATTTTAGTGGGAGGAATATAGTCCTTTGAGAAACATAGTTGACTTTACAATGTGTTTTAAATAGCTTGGAGATTTATCACTGAAAATGGGTCCAAGGAATCCTTCACATTAAGTTTCAAGCCAATTTAATTAATAACCAAATTCTTGCCAATGTAATACCAGGTAATAATCCCATACAATATAAAAGATACAACGTGCTGGAGTCACTCAGTGGGTTAGCATCTCTGGAGAGCAATTTGTCCTGGACCAGCCAACGTCAAAGTATGGTCATGCAAACGCAGCAACATCTTGATTCCCAAAGAAGGCTTTGGACGTTCAGCATGTCCCCAACAATTCTCACCAACTTTTACATGCGTCATAGAAAGCATCTTAACAGGATGCATCACAGCCTGGTTTGGGAACAGCTCCATCCTAGAGCGCAAGAAATTGCAGAGAGTTGTGGATATAGCCCAGATCATCACACAAAGGAACCTCCATTTCATCAACTCCATCTACACCTCATGCCCTCTTAGCAAGTTCATCAGCATAATCAAGTATCGGTCTCACCCCTGGTCACTCCCTTTGCTCCCCTCTCTTGTCAGGCAGAAGGTACAGAAGTTTGAAGCTGCATAACTCCAGATTTGTTTAGTTTAGTTTAGAGATACAGTTCAGCATTAAAACAGGCCCTTCAGCCCACCAGACCAGGTCCTGGCACATTAATACTATCCTACACACACTACGGATGATTTTACACCTACATCAAGCCAATTAACCTACATACCTGTACATCTTTGGAGTGTTGGAGGAAACTGAAGATCTCAGAGAAAGCTCATGCAGTCACGGGGAGTACGTACAAACTCCGTACAGACAGCACCTTAGTCGGGATCGCACCCGGGTCTCCGGCACTGTAAGCACTGCAAGGCAGCGACTCAACAGCTGCACCACCAGCGCAGCAACAGAATTCAGCAATAGAATTTTATCAGCTGTTATCAGGCAACTAAACGGTCCTCTCATCAGGTAGAATGTGGCCCCGACCTCCCATCCACCTCATTAGAGACCTTTGAACTATATTTAATCGGACATTATCAGACTTCAATGACATATGTTTTGCACTAGATGTTGTATCCTTCATCTATGCACTGTGGACAGCTTGATTGCATTCTCGTACAGTATTTTCTTGCACACAAACAAAAGTTTTTCACGATATCTCAGAACACATGTCAGTAATGAGCTAAACTGAGCTCAGCTAAACTAAACATGGATAATACTAATGGGCCTGTCATCGGACTGCCGGTGACTGTCTAGTTGCCGGCAGTCGCCTGAAAAACCGGTAACTGGAACGGCGACTGTCAGTGTGGAACACACACACATGTGCACACGCACACACGCACACACGCACACACACGCGCACACACACACACACACACACACACACACACACACAGCTTCCTTCACCAGCCCGTTACGCAGGCGGGGGACAGGGCAAGCGGAGGCAAGGCTGTTTAAAAAATTCACACGGTGCAAAGCCAATGTGATGCAGACACACACCGCGATGAACAAGAAGGTTGGCGCTGTAATTACGACGGCTAAAGCACAGTGTACGTTAAGTCCTTTAAAGAAGGGGTGGTGGGGGAGGGGGGAGAAGGAGTGGAGGCAACTTTTAAGAAGCCAGAGATACACAGCTGTGAAGTTTGGCGGACATTTAACATTACCGGTCGGTTATTGTTGGTTCTGAAAACTGCAGCTTACCTTTTTTTTCCCCAACGAGTCAATGAAATTCACCGGTCAGCACCGGCTACAACCTACAAGAGTCACCGGGAATCTCGACCTCCTGGCGACCCACCTACGGCACGAGAATTCTCGCTACTCTCCATGGCGACTTAATTCTAGTCGCCGCTAATTTTTCAACATGTTGAAAAATTCGCGGTAACCATAATGAGGCCGCGACTAGTTCTCAGAATGCGGGAACTCCTCACGACCATGAAGGCGTCTCCCCAGCAATCACCCGTGAACATGTGGCGAGCATGTGGCCACTGCATAGTCTCCTGCAGTCGCCTAAAAAAGTCGCCTAAGTGGGACAGGCCCATAACTAACTAAAGGGCCTGTCCCACTTGGGCGACCTAATCCGTGAGTTCTGGTGAGTTTGCCCTCGGCTCATACTCGCGCATGGTCGACACAAGGTAGTAGGAGGTCTTCGTAACTCTCCTTCATGCTCGAGAGTGGTCTCCGCGTACTCGAGGCCTCAGCTAGGTCGCAGCGTTTTTTTCAAAATTTAAAAAAATGCCCGCGAGTAAAAAAAGGTCGCCATGGAAAAAATCGATTATTTTTTTACTCGTAGGTTTAGTCGTAGTAGATCGTAGTAGGTCGGCATATTAGTCGTAGGTAATCGAGGGTAGTCGAAGGAAGTTGAAGGTAGTTGAAGGTAGTCGTAGGTAGTCGTAGGTAGTCCAATTTTCCTGAAGTTAGTCGTAGCTATTCATAGCTGGACTTCTACATAGTCGAAGGAGGCCATCAACATGTCATTTTTTCAAAAGGGGCTGTCCCACTTGGGCGACCTAATTGTCGCGATTAGAAGAGTTTAAAAAAATGACATGTTGAAGACCTCCTTCGACTATGTAGAAGACCAGCTTTCGACTTACTTTGGGAAAATTGGACACCGAATAGTGGAGAGTGAAGACGACCTCCTTCGATCTCCTTCGACCTCCCTTCGACTATGATGAAGACTATCTACGACTACCTTCGACTACCATCGACTACCCTCGATTACTTACAACTAACATGCAGCTTTACCTAACATGTAACATTACCTACGACTCCACATCCACTACATCCAAGCCTTTCACAATTCTGTATGTTTGAATGAGGTCCCCCCTCATTCTTCTAAACTCCAGCGAGTACTGGTCCAGTGCCGAGAAATGCCCTGGTGGTGACTAACAAACAGTTCTGCCACATATAGAAATATCTATTAATCCTGTGCATGGATGTACACTACATGTCGAGGACTGTATAGTTAGTCATGTCACAACACATCAGTGAAGCATGGTAGAACTTATCCTCAAATCAGGGAATCGCCAACAACAATACGAATTATCTTTATATAACTAAAAGCCTTCGTCTTGTTTGTGCCGACCACCCATGATGTGTCAATCTGCTTTTCCTATCTTCTTCAAAATGCCAGGCCAAAGCCTTCCCATTTTCACATATCCTACTCACATTTTTCCCTTAGTGGCGATAAACATCTTCCCCATCGCATTCCCACCAATATTTCTGAAGTTATTAATCTTTTAAATTTTAAAAACAGCCAAAACAGCCCTCTCACAGACAGCTTCAAGCCTTCTCAAAGTGATGACGTCACAATGCCTCTCCCAGTGCACCAATCACAATGGGCTCCCAAGCTGGCTGCCAACTGCCACAATGACATCACAATGGGACGTTGCCAACGGTAACGAGATTGCTGCCCCTCTACCGATATCTGAAGGGGTTGCTCATCAAGTTCTGGTTGCATTTTGGTCCCACGATCCTGGTGTTTGGGCACAAGGTGGGGAGTGGGGAGGGCCAATAGGGGGCGGAACTCTCATCGGCCTCCCCCGCCCCCCTAATCCCACTACCCAACCGCACCCATATCCCACCCCCACCCCCGGCCCCTCCACAGGGTGGATGCCAACGTTGTATCCCCACCCCCCGCGTTGGGGGACGGGGCCCAACGGGTCCCACTTGGTCTAGTTTAATATAAATGCCTCCCGGTTTAACATTACACCTCTCAATTTCTTCTTTCTTATATACCATCTCATTTTCTCCATAAGTGCATCTGTTATGTCTTATATGCTTGAATAACATATTCTACAACTGTGCTCAATTGTCCATGAAAAGATGGATAACACAGTGAATGGTCTTTTCTAGTTCTAAGCTTTTCTCTGCATTTATAATTCATGTTTGGTGAAAATCTTGCGCTACTAAATCTGACACAGTTTCCCTAAAGGGCTTTACGCAATCACAGCGCTGTTAAACATTTATTCGGAAATATGCTGGGATGTCGTAAGTGAATTTCAAAGAATTTTATTTCTGTGAAACACCTCAAGTTCCCATCACAAGAATTTCTTGCCCTGATCAAAACTTTAATCTTCCTCAGTTAAATCTGCCAAACACTATGTGGGGGTGGAAGAACTGCCAACTATGTTTGTGCCTCTCTTGTCTGTCACTGCAACCGTGCAGTAAGATAGGCAGAAAGCATCACTACGGGATGTTATGGTATCACTGATTGCTTGCCCCTAAATAGGGCAATTGGGAAGTATATCGGGAGGAGTGTAAAGTGGGATTTGTTTTGGGATTTGTGACTGTGAGCTTTGCTTTGGGATAACATTGATGAATAAGTACTATAATTTTTCTTCGGAGTCACGTGAGTGACTACGTGAAGAACCCGTCCAGCACGCATGCGCGACATGAGCATTCATGCAGTGCAACAGCGATGAACGGGAGCATGGGCGCTCCCACTACAAGCTTGGAAGAACGGACCGCTACGCAAGTACAAACCCACAGGTTCGAATTCACAACTTTGCTCCTCTTTGTGCACTAGGGGAAAACTGGAGCAAAACAGCACAGAGGAAAACCGCCCCCGTTCGACTCCAGGGAAGGAGCGTTCCATCAGTGGAGGGGGCGAGAGGCGGCACCTGGACCGCACACTCTGTGGTCCACAGTCACGGGTACCGAGCCGAGCCCAGCCTGCTAGCGCTGCCTGAGCAACAGCAGCGGACTGGAGGCAAATCAAGATTCAGACCGGCCGGTAATCCCTGCATACTCCGACAAGGAAACTCGGCGCGACAACGACAGAGGCAGCCGCCTGAGCAAAGTTGGCGACCAGTCGCAACGGGCTGGAGACAGACACACGGAAGACGGACAGGCCGGCTCATTCAGAGAGCCGGCACTTCAAATTATCGCCCGAGAGCGAGAAAGTGTCTGTTACCAAGCCTTAGAGAAAGGTCATGGAGTAAAAACTCCAGCGAGACTTGCCTCGGGAGCTGGGGTAAGCTCGCCAAGGGAGCACAACACTCCCGCTCCAGTGCATTAACAGCACTGGCCATCGCATCTCCCTCATCAGAGTGGATCGTTGGCGACCAGGGCTGGGCTGGTCAAGAAGGGGGGTCACTGGCTGAACAACATCGGGAGTATGCTTGAGGTACAGGACCAGGAAGAGCTGCTGGGTGTGAGATACCGCTACATGGCTACACCACGAGCGAGATGGCCTTTACAATACAATACAATATTGTTACCAAATCAAGCCTAAAAACTGGACGAAGTATCCAAGATATTCGTCCTCATGAGGGCAGGTCCTGGAATGAGCAAACCACACAAAACCAGACAGCAGTACCTCCATGCGTCCACCAGTAGGCGTCTTCTTCATGGTACTGGTGAAAGCTCGGGGTCCGCATGCCATCCCCGCAAGTCTTTCAGGACAGGGCCCAGAGCGGGCCCCATGGAAAATGCACCACCCCCCAACAACACCACCCCGACGGACAAGGAACCAGAAACCGAAGAAATTAACACACCACTAAACAACAGTGGAGGTAAGTGAGTATGGTTCCTACCATCACATAAAAGATGAGGGGAATGTGCTAACAGGGGGGGGGACCACACCTGGTTTTGGAAGCATGAAGAACTATCACACTTGGTAGTTATATACCAAAAGTATTCAAGGATAAAAATTGAATTTAAGAAAAACTTGCCACCAGTTCAGCATGCACCCCAAAGGGGTGTTTACCCTCTCACTAAAAAGGAAAACATGAGGGACAAGCTGAACTGGAGAAGAGATACAAAGGGGTCATAAAGAAGTCTAAATATGAACCTTTGGAACCGTATTAGTTTACCAAAAAAACAAAAGAAAAAATGGTGAATGTCGCACCATCATTAACTTAACCACTTTGAATACTTTCACCAGGTATACACACTTTAATGGAAAACATTTGTAACTGCCAAACATGAATTTCCTAAAGATACTTTATGGTAAGCATTGACTTAAAAGAAGCATACTATTCAGTATCCATTCATAAAGATCATCGGAGATACCTAAAATTTACCTGGATGGGGTAACAATGGCAGTATAAATTATTGACTAATGGGCTAAATATGAGCCAAACCTGTTCCCAGATGTTCAAATCTGCCCTGACACTATTAAGGAAACACATTGTCATGGCATATCTTGATGATATTTAACAACAGACAAAACCATGGAATTAACTAAATCAGCAGCATTAGCTACTAAAAACTTACTTAGCCTGGGCTTTGTCATACAATCCAGATAAATCTACTGATACCATCTGGTATTCAATTAACTCAATCCACTTGTCTATAACATTGCCAAAAGGAGAGTCAGTGTAATTGGCACAAACCTGTAACAAATTAATGGTTAACAATCAACCAACCATTCGACAAAGTGGCAAGAGTAATTAGGAAATTAGTAGCAGCATTGCCAGCTACTTAACTTGGACCTTTCCATTAGAGCTAAGTTACTAGCATTTAAACAAAATAACCCATATCCAGAACAGGTGGTAAATGGACTAATCTAGAGTCATCACCACTACAGACACTGGACATAAAACCTAGTTGGAAATGTTGGGTGCGTTCTATGGGTTAAAAGCATATTGTTCAATAGTGCACCATTTTGCATGTTCGTTTATAATTTGACAATATCACAGTGGCGGCCTATACTAAACCACATGGGTGGAATAAAATCGATATCATGTGACAATTTGATTAACACAATTTGGTAATGGTATGTCGTCAAACATAATTGGCTATCAGCAACCTACCTACCAGGTGAGCTAAATACTGTGGCAGACATGTTAAACCAAGTATTTGCTGAAATTACAAAGCAATATGGACCACCAGATATCGATTTCTTTGTATTCCGACTGAATCACCACGTACCGATGTATGTCACATGGGAACCAGACCTTGAGGCAGCGGCAATGGATACATTCTCCCTGAACTGGGTGGGTGGGGGTGGGGGACTAATCTCTATGTTTTTTTCCCCTTTCTACCTCATCAGTCAGGTACTACGCAAAATACAGATGAATTTTGCTTCGGACTTTTTGGTAGTACCCAGCTGTTCCCAGTGATCCTTGAGGTCATTGAAACCCATGACCATTCCCAATGGATCAGATCTACTGATCCACCCTGTATCAGGCGTAAGTCACTCATGCCATGACAGAATAAGCCTACTGTGTTGCAGATTCCAAAAAGACTTTGATGGACCTGGGATTGTCAAATAGGACCATGAACACGATGACAGCATCTCACCAACTCTCCAGTATAAGAAATGGGAAACATACTGCTCGAGAACAGAGACAACCCACTAATCAACCACCATACCTATGTACCAGAGTTCCTGGCCAGCCTTCGCCACGGTGAAGGTCTGAATTATAGCTAGAAGTGCACTGTCACCCTATATAAGACAGGCACCAAAGGAAACAGGCCATAGGTCCCGTCCACTGGTGGCCAAATTAATGAGAGGTACCTTCTATTGAAAATCCCAAGACCCAGATATACCAGATCTGGGATGTCAGCGTTGTCCTGACATACCTAAGGGATGGCCACCAACCAGATGTCTTACTCTGAAATCAACTACCATGTATAAGGCCATGCTGATGGCTTAGTCTCAGTATAAGGGTCCAGTCTTTTACCTACTCAGACTGGACAATATGGTCATAACACCAGACCAAATAACATTCACCATTCAGGAGCTGGTAAAACAGAGCAGACCAGGAACTTCAGGACTCATTATGGAAATTCCGGGCGTACCCACCTGACCACCGTTATGTGTCATGACTCACCTTCTACAATGTATCAACACAGCCTAAAATTCCCGAGGGAGACAAAAAGCACGATGGGTCAGCCACAAAAAAGCTACTGGGTCAAACCATCTCTAGATGGCTCAAACAGGTATTGGGAGCTGCTGGAGTGGATATATACCGATATTTACACATCTCACTGCACCAGGGCAGCATCCACGTCGGCGGCTAACATTATGGATGTGCCATTGGACCTAACCTGGTAACAGCGGGGTGGCCCATGGGGAGAACTTTCAAACATTCTACAACAAGCCATTAAAACCTGTTTCATTTGCAGAGAGAATTGACTGATTTGAGGTGGTGGCATTATACTGAGAACTATCACATTAACGGGACAGTACCTGAAACTCCTTGTTTTCCCAATGGGGATTGTAGATTCAGATTTAGAATTACTTTTTGAACCTATTTTACTTTAATGTTTATACGTACATGTATTTTTGTTTTTGATTTGTTTTATCTTTTCAATTTAGTATTCAAACTTCGAATGAGGCTTAACTCTAGTTGAGTTTCGTTGAGTTTTGTTTAGTTTAGTTCAGTTTAGTTTATTGTCACATGTGCCGAGGTACAGTAAAAAGCTTTTGTTGCGTGCTATCCAGTCAGTGGAAAGACAATACACAATTACAATTGAGCCATACACAGTGTACAGATGCACAATATGGGAATAACGTTTAGTGCAAGGTAAAGCCAGTAAAGTCTGATTAAAGATAGTATCACCAGAGGGTCACCAATGAGGTAGATAGTAGTTCAGACTGCTCTCTAGTTGTGGTAGGATGATTAAATTGCCTGATAACAGCTGGGTAGAAAACTCGATTAACATTTAAAAAAAAATCTGTATTACAGAGAATTGAAAATAAAACTCTAATAAAGGCAGCTTTGATGGAAGTCAGGCTGCAGGCCAGCCTGTGGAGACAAATAAGGGTGTTTCTTTGGCAGGGACTCTGAACTAACCATTTGCTGGGCAGTTGCCGTTTGGGTTTCAAGGAGTGGTGGGCCAAATAAATCAGCTTCTTCATCTGCTCCAGATGAGTGGAAAGTGGGTGGAATGCAGGGTGTAACAGTAGGATTGAGGGTAGCAGTTCAGGAAGTCCAGCCCAGTGATTCTCATATTTCCATTTGTATCGCCTCCAGACACAAGACCCTTCGCCTGATCTTTTGCCATTCCTCACTGTCTAATTCCATAATCCATCTAACCTCTTCCACACTATCACACATCTTCTCTTTTGATCTTCCCTCACCTCCCTCTTTCTGCTATATCTGAAAACTCAATTTAAATTTTCTCAGTTCTTATGAACGGTCACTTATCCAAAACGAAGAGTTATTCCTTAGACTTTTAGACTTTAGCCAACGGAGTCCACGCCGTCCAGCGATCACTCGGCACACTAGCGCTATCCTACATACTAGGGACAATTTACAATTTTGCCGAAGTCAATCCACCTGCAAACCTGCACGTTTTTGGAGTGTGGGAGGAAACCGGAGCATCCGGAGAAAACTCAGCGATCATAGGGAGAATGTACAAACTCCATACAGACAGCATCTGTAGTCAGTCTCTGCCACTATAAGGCAGCAACGCTATGGTTACACCACGGTGCCGCCCCCTATTCATCGTTTCTCTCTCCAGATAAATTGATTATTTCCAGAAATTTTAGATTTCCATCAACGCTAATATTTTACATCTATTTGATGCTGTGGAGTTCTTTTCTCTGGATAGATGCTTCCTCTAAAAATGAACAAAGGAATGAGATACACATGCATCATAACCTACAGTAAGATGGCACAATTTCAAGGCCTTGTACATGTAAGGATTCTGGCAAAACTTGCTGAAGAATTAACAATCAGGTAATAGTGTCTGACAGGCAGCTCTTATAGAATCTGCTCCAACTCCACTAGAATAGCTCCTTGCACAGACAGCGTTAAGGAGTTATGGGGCTGTCCCATTTAGACGATTTTTTTCTGAGACTGCCGACGACTATCATAGTCATAGCAGATCGCCGAATAAACGGTGACTGGACCCCCCTACGACAATGTCTACGACAACGTCTACAACAGCCTACCACCTAGTCGCGTCAAGCTACGGCAAGCTACCAACAACCGGTGACCCATTAGAACATCCACCTACGACCACACCTACGACAACCAACGTCCACCGGTGACAAGCTACGACAAGGGAAGACAATTCAGTCGCCGGTACCTGTCGCTGGTTGATGTAGGTAGTTGCCAATGGAATTTGCCGAAGGCAGCACCGGCAACAGCCTACGTCATCCTGGCGACAACCTACGTCACCTGGCGACAACCTACGACAGCACCTACGTCAAGAAAAGTCAAGCTACGCTCATTGGCCTCATGCCAACTGTCGCTGAAAAGTTTTAAACATATCAAAATCCAGCGGGCAACCAGAAAAACTCTACGATTCTTTGGGCGACTGAGGAGACTACACACTACCATACAGGCGACACCCCGCCGACCATGTGGCGACAGCCTAATCGCCTGTGGTCGCCTAAACAATTGCCTAAGTGGGACAGGCCCATTAGGAACCATTGCTACAAGCCATCCAAAGCACTGTGTGTCTGAAGTTATGAACAGTGAGGCCTCATTTCAAGAACGGTTTGGCAAGATGTTCAAAGTGGGTGATGTTATGTAAAAGTTGAAGTGCAAAACACATTAGAACATATTCTAACAAACCCAAAAATTGAAGGGAAAATTGGAATTTCACTCATATGGACATCACAATCCACTGAGCCTGAAAAAAGTGCTGGACTTCCTTCCAATAGCAAGTAACATTAGGGCTATTTCAGTGACTATATCATCAATGATGTCACTACCTATGCCTG
This sequence comes from Leucoraja erinaceus, assembly GCF_028641065.1. Classification (NCBI taxonomy): domain Eukaryota; kingdom Metazoa; phylum Chordata; class Chondrichthyes; order Rajiformes; family Rajidae; genus Leucoraja; species Leucoraja erinaceus. The sequence goes on along the minus strand of NC_073388.1, from coordinate 48,501,161 downwards.
GGATGTCACTACCTGCCCATGATGTCACTGCCTATGCCTATGCCTGTGATGTCACTACCTGCCCATGGTGTCATTACCTATGCCTGGATGTCACTACCTGCCCATGATGTCACTACCTATGCCCATGATGTCACTACCTATGCCTGTGATGTCGCTACCAATACTGATGTGCTACCTATACTTGTGATGTCATTGCATATTTCCGTGATGTCACTACCTATACCTAAATGGAAGATCTCCACTTTCTGCAACATCACCGCGTCACCCTTTCATTATTTTTTAATATAAAGATGATGGTCAAAGAGCCATTCATCATCGGAATAGTCCCCTAGGGGCTCCATCCACACCAATCATCAAGCACCCTTGTACACTAACCCCTTAATTCCTCTCACAGCCCCATTCACTCAAGGCCGACTCTTCTGCCACTCATCCCCATCAAGGACAGTTTACCATGGCCGATAAACCAACAAGCATGCCAATATGGTGACAGGAGGAAACTGGAGCACCAAGAAGAAAGCAAATTCCTCACAGACAGGATACAAAGTCAGAATTGAACCTGGGTCTCTGTGGCTGTGAGATCGTAGCACTGACACCTGCACCACTCTACAATCCCAAAAGCAGACAAAGCATAGAATACACTCCAGATTAAACTGCTTTATCTGTAAAGGGTATTACCTCTCTGTGCATGCTTGTATGCATCACATTCACCTTGGGTATCTCAACCAAATGGTGAGAATCTACACTGTGCCAACAACTGAAACGAGGGTCGTCAAAACTTACATTGTTTTATGCGTCCATATACGTTTTAGCTATGTCATGGTTGACATGATCTGATTGAATTTCAAGCAGCATATGTTTGAATACGATGAAAAGATTTGATATTCGGGTTACTGCCATTACCCGGAAGCAATTCTCGAGATCCAAGAAAGGTTAGTCCTAGGTGGGGCAGTCAGAAAGCCGGCATTGAGATTTGATTCAGTCCCAGATGATGTAATTAAAATTCTGCCACAGGCCATGGATCAGACTAATGATGGAAAATATTACTGATACCTGACCACTGTGGAAACACAGCACAGGTGAGCTGAAGAAGGGTCTCGACCTGAAACCTATTCCTTTTCTTCAAAGATGCTGTCTGACCTGCTGAGTTACTCCACCCTTTTGTGTTTATCACAAGTTAGCTGATGTGTTGAGGGCAGGGATTGTGAAATGAGAATATTTAATATGTGGCTTGTTTTTGTGACTGTGATCAGTGATCGGGAATTAAACATTTATTCACTTAAAATTTCAACTGATATATGATATGATATGCCATTTATTGTCACTATACATGTACAATTAAATTAAAAGCTGCTCGTACTCAGTGCATACATATAATTTAGTACAAAAAACAAGAAACAGAAAAACAAAAACAGAAGGGAGAAGGGGGGGGGGGATAGGTGCACAATTCTGCGGCGCTATATACATATATACAGATGGAAGTCCGGGTGTTGGGCTGTGAAGTCAGTGCATGTGTGAATTTGAATTAAGAGTAGTTATAATTTTCGGAAAGCAACTATTCCTGAGTCTATTTGTCCTGGATTTGATGCACCTATAGCGCCTTCCAGAGGGCAGCAGGTCGAACAGTCCAAACGCAGGATGGGAGCTGTCTTTGATGATATTCTTTGCCCTGCTAAGGCAGCGGGAGGTGTAGATATCCATCAGGGAGGGGAGAGGGCAACCAATGATCTTCTGTGCTGTCCTAGTTACCCTCTGAAGCCTCTCCCTGTCATTTGCAGCTTTGGTTCACCAAATCAAAAGTGCTTCAGATTCAAGTGCAGATACAAAACATATTTCATACCATCATTTTCGATGCTTATGAACTATCGGGGTAATATTACCATTTTGTTCTGATTATAGAGATTTGTTTCCATCAGAATTGAATTGAGTGCCAGGCTGCACAATCACAGGACTTCCTATAATATCTTAATTAGACCTAGGCTTTTAAATTCAGGGTTGGAAGAAGAAATAATGGTGTGAAATTCCAACCTCAAGCACATTCCTAAAGATTGGGTAAATGGGATCTGGTGGCTGGATGGTTCTTTAAATAATTCTCTTGACTCAGCAAATGGGATTTTAAAATGGTAACTCCATCAAACACATCTGTACTGCACAAACTATGAAGGAAAATTCTGAGCACAAATGCATTTATAGCTTTCAGAAAATATTATATTTGAAGTAACACTTACTCTAACTAAAAAGATGTCAAATATTTGCATAGAATTTTTAACTTAATTCACTACAGCTGTTTATTTTCCATAGCTGTATTTCAACTTTGGTGGAACCATTCCTCCGTCTAATTCTTCACCTCTGTGATCTCCATACATCATAAACACCTCATTCTTTATGACGGATATTAATCGGTCTCCTCAAACGTTAAACAGGTATTGCTTGCTTAAACAGTAACGTATAATTGGATCAGGGTGTGCAGAAATATCTCAGTCTTCATCTTAAAGTTATTCATCAATATTATTCATATCCATCACGACAGACCAATTGAATTTTCCACCTCTTTATTCAGTTTCTCAGAAGTCTTTCTGCTGAATACATGCCCGGAACCTAGTGTACTCGACCCCATTCCTTACTTCTTATACTCCCATGTCTGTGAGGCCAAATACATATCCAAGCTTATTTACAAAATTGGAGAAAACCTCAACGTAATGGGCCGGATATCAAATAATGATGAGATGGAATCCAGGAAGGACAATGAGAGCCTTGTAAACTGGTGCCAAGACAACAGCCTTTCCTTCAATGTCAGCAAGGCAAAGGAGATAATGATCAACTCCAGGAAGCGAAGCGCTACACATACCTCGGTATACGTTGACCGCGGCAAGTAGAGATCGTTGAAGGCTTCTATTTCTTAGGAGTAAATATCACCAGCAATTTGTGCTGGGTCAGTCATATCAAAGCAACGGTCAAAAAAGCACACCAACTTCTTCAGAAGGCTTAGGAGTTTGGCATGGTCCCAACGACTCTCACCAACTTCTACACGTGTGCCGTAGAAAGCATTTTATCCGGATGCATCGCAGCATGGTTCAGGAACAGCTCCATCCAAGACCGCAAAAAATTGCAGAGAGTTGTGGATGTAGCACCGACCATCACCCAAACCTTTCTATTGACTCCATCTACTCTTCACGCTGCCTCGGCAAGCCACCAGCATAAATCAATGATGAGTCCCAGGCCGGTCACTCCCTCTTTTCCCCTCTCCCATCAGTAAGAGGTATAGAAGTGTGAAAACGAACACCTCCAGATTCAGGGACAGTTTCTACCAAGCTGTTATCAGGCAACTGAACCTACCTATCACCAACTAGAGTGCAGTCCTGCCCTGCCATCTACCTCATTGGAGATCCTCAGATTATCTTTAATCGGAGGTACACAAAAAAATGCTGGAGAAACTCAGCGGGTGCAGCAGCAACTATGGAGCGAAGGAAATAGGCAACGTTTTGGGTCGAAACGTTGCCTATTTCCTTCGCTCCATAGATGCTGCTGCACCCGCTGAGTTTCCCCAACATTTTTGTGTGTACCTTCGATTTTCCAGCATCTGCAGTTCCTTCTTAAACAAATATCTTTAATAGGACTTTACTGGATTTTATCTTGCACTAGATGTTATTCCTTTTACCCTGTAGTCTTTCCACTGACTGGACCGCACGTAACAAAAGAGCTTTTCATTGTACCTTCACATGTGACCAATAATAAACTAAACTGAACCAACTGGCGTCTAGTAGCAGGGGATGGAGTAAAAGCACTGTGCAGATTAATCAGCGAGTGAAACAGAAAGTGCTGGAGTAACTCAGCGGATCAGGCAGCATCTCTGGTGGGGATGGACAGTCAACGTCTTTGGTCAGGACCATTTTTGACAATAATGGTCTAGTCTCCAACCCAGCAGTGCAAGTATCATGTTTTAATCAGTGCAGAAAGTGACATATTGGCCCATTAGCTCGGTGGAAATGATGGAACGTTATTAATTGGATCTGAACAGTATGTATTCACTATTGATTATAACTAATTAAATAAGATTTCAGAGCTTAGGTTATTGAGTCTCATTGGATTTATTATTGTTGCTCCTGTAGCCAGAGGAAAGGGATATTTGCAAGACAACTGGCAGAACATAAGAGTCATAGTCAAAAAATAACACAGCAGGAAAGAAGTCATTCCCATTGAGTCCATGGCAACCATCAACCACGTATTTCCATGAATCCACCATTAATCACATTTTTTATTCTCTCCACATTCTCCTCCAGATTTTAATACTCACTAGGGACAATTTATTGTGGTCATTTAATCCAGTGAATCCCAACCTGGGGCCATGGCAAATCTCAGGGGGGGGGGCACAGAAATATTTGGGGATTTAGATTCAATGAAGGGGGCCACCTTTTTTCCGCTAATAATGTCAGGGGGGGGGGGGGGGGGCACAGAAAAATTTAAAGAGCCCAAGGGGACCATGAGCTAAAAAAAAGGTTGGGAACCACTGATTTAATCCACCAACCCACTCATCTTTGGGGTGTGGGAGGAAAATGGGGGTCCTGGAACAAACCAATACAGCTTGGTTTCAGTTTGGTTTATTGTCACATGTACTGAGGTACAGTGAAAAGCTTTTGTTGCGTGGTAACCAGACAGTGGAAAGACAATACATGATTACAGTCGAGCCATCCACAGTGTACAAATACATGATAAAGGGAATCATTTGAATAATGTTTAGTGCAAGATAATGTCCGATCAAAAATAGTCTGAGGGTCTCCAATGAGGTAGATAGTAATTCAGGACTGCTCTCTCTCTCGTCATTGGTAGGATGGTTCAGTTGCCTGATAACAGCTGGGAAGAAACTGTCCCTTAATCTGGGGGTGTGCGTTTTCAATTCTATACCTCTTGCTGATGGGAGAGGGGAGAAGAGGGACTGGCCGAGCTGGGACATCCTTGATTATGCTGCTGGCCTTGCTGAGGCAGCGTGAGGTATAAACGATGGAAGGGAGGTTGGTTTGTGTGATGATCTGGGCTGCGTCCACATTTTTTTTTTGCAATTTCTTGCAATCTTAGATGTAGCTATTCCCAATCCCATGATGCATCCTGATAAAATGCTTTCGACGGTGCATCTGTAGAACATAGGAGAAATTTGCAGTCACTAGGAGAACATGCAAACTCAACACATGTAACACTTGGATTGAACCTGGATCCAAGGTGGCATGGTGGCACAGCGGTAGAGTTGCTGCCTTGCAGTGCTTGCAGTGCCAGAGACTCAGGGTCGGTCCCGACTATGGGTGCTGTCTGTACGGACTTTGTACATTCATCCCGTGACCGCGTGGGTTTTCTCTGAGATCTTCGTCTTTATCCCACACTCCAAAGACGTACAGATATGGAGGTTAATTGGCTTGGTGTATGTGTAAATTGTCCCTAGTGTGTGTAGGATAGTGTTAATGTGCAGGGATCGCTGGCGGGGATTTGGTGGTTCGAAACGTATGTTTCCGCGCTGTATCTCTAAAAACCTAAACGAAACTAAACTACTGTGCCAGAGACTTAGGTTTGATCCTGACCTCAGGTGCTGTCTGTACAGAGTTTTGTATATTCTCCGGGGTTTCCTCCCACATTCCAAAGATGTGCAGGTTTGTAGGTACATTGGCTTCTGTAAATTGTCCCGAGTGTGTAGGATAGAACTAGTGAATGTGTGATCATCGGTCGGTGCAGACTTGGTGTGCCGAAGGGCCTGTTTCCATGCCGTATCTCTGAACTAAACTCTGGTGAGGCAGCAGCTCGACATGCTATTGTGTCACCGCAGGCCATGGAATTGGAAGAGTCAAAAATGGAGGGCGTGTATAAATGTCACCTGACAGGTCATTTCATCGTTAGTCTGAAGATCTAGTGAATTTACACTTAGATTTCAGAAGCCCCCTAGAAGTTGCCAAAAAAGAGATTATTAAATAAAATTAAAATACATGGTTTTTGAGGTAATATACTGGCTTGGAGCCTGTACTGTTTGGACGTGGGGCTCACAATCTACAGTTCAGAAGAATGAGACGATGGCAAAAAACTTTTCAAAAATGTCTTATGCAGCTTGACGATGTTGATAGACATAAAAAGCTGGAGTAACTCAGTGGGACAGGCAGCATCTCTGGAGAGAAGGAATGGGTGATGTTTCGGGTCGAAACCCTTCTTCCTTGACAATGTTGGTGTTCACTGGATGGGGAGTCCAGAATGATCTCAAAATAAGGAGGAAATAAGGCAGAGCTGTGAAGAAATGTCTTCACACAGATCATAAATATTTGAGTGTTCAGTCTGAAGAAGGGTTTCGGCTCGAAACGTCGCCTATTTTCTTCGCTCCATAGATGCTGTATAATGTGGATAAATGTGAGGTTGCAGTATAATGTGGATAAATGTGGATAAATGTGAGGTTATCCATTTGGTGGCAAAAACGGGAAAGCAGACTATTATCTAAATGGTGGCCGATTGGGAAAGGGGGAGATGCAGCGAGACCTAGGTGTCATGGTACACCAGTCATTGAAGGTAGGCATGCAGGTGCAGCAGGCAGTAAAGAAAGCGAAAGGTATGTTAGCTTTCATTGCAAAAGGATTTGAGTATAGGAGCAGGGAGGTTCTACTGCAGTTGTACATGGTCTTGGTGAGACCACACCTGGAGTATTGCGTACAGTTTTCGTCCCCAAATCTGAGGAAGGACATTATTGCCATAGAGGGAGTGCAGAGACGGTTCACCAGACTGATTCCTGGGATGGCAGGACTGTCTTATGAAGAAAGACTGGATAGACTTGGTTTATACTCTCTAGAATTTAGGAGATTGAGAGGGGATCTTATAGAAACTTACAAAATTCTTAAGGGGTTGGACAGGCTAGATGCAGGAAGATTGTTCACGATGTTAGGGAAGTCCAGGACAAGGGGTCACAGCTTAAGGATAAGGGGGAAATCCTTTAAAACCGAGATGAGAAGAACTTTTTTCACACAGAAAGTGGTGAATCTCTGGAACTCTCTGTCACAGAGGGTAGTTGAGGCCAGTTCATGGCTATATTTAAGAGGGAGTTAGATGTGGCCCTTGTGGCTAAGGGGATCAGGGGGTATGGAGAGAAGGCAGGTAAGGGATACTGAGTTGGATGATCAGCCATGATCATATTGAATGGCGGTGCAGGCTCGAAGGGCCGAATGGCCTACTCATTACACCTAATTTTCTATGTTTCAGTTTCTATGCTGCTGCAGCTGAGTTTCTCCAACAATTTTGTGTACCTTCATAAATATTTGAAATTAGTTTGTAGATAGAAAACAGCATTAGGATCACTGGTTCATTTTCTAGGTGTGACATGTGAGGTACTACAAGGCTGGTGGCCCAGCCATCCACAGTCTACATCAGTGGGTTTAGAGGAAGGGGCTGCATGTATTATTTCCAGGTTTGTTGATGAAACTGAAGGGCATGTCCCACTTACACGACCTTGGCTCGCAAATTACACGACCTCATGGTCGCTTGAAGCGTACGGGCATCGTATGGCCGCGCGGGGCCAGTTCCACTTAGAAGTGCGGAGTTGTACGGGGCTTGTCCCGACATCGTGCGGGGCTCCGAAATTCTTGCAGTGTCCAAATTCAGTCGGCCCGCCTCCTGCCAAGCTCATTGGTAAGCATGATGTAAATGACGTCACGTGCGAACTTAGTGCGTACTTAGCGCGTACTTCGCGTGAACTCGGCTTCCGGTTTGTCGCGCCAAACGCACGCAATTGCATGCAAGTGGGACAAGCTCTAAAGGCACTGTAGGTGGTGGTGTAAGGAGAATGCAGAACATCTAAAGGGGGATATTGACAGATTAAAGGAAAGGTGCGGAAGATATTATAAACCATGGAAAGGAACCTGAAGTAGAGCAAGCAATTGGGAAGGCAAGTGCCATGTGGATCTTCATTACACAAGAGTTTCAGTTTAGTGCTGGAGAAGATTTTCTCCAATTAGTTAGCTCCATGTTTGTAGAATGATGGCATATTGTGTAAAGTTCTGGTCTTCCGCTTTCTGTAAGGGTGCCTTTGTGTTTGAAGGAGTTCAACGAAGGTCCAGCAGGTTATTTCTGGGGACTGCGAGTTAGTTTCCTGAGTTGATGTTCACCAGATGGACCTCATTCTCTTTATGGGCTTTAATTGGGTAGATATTGTGTTGGTTTCCACTGGCTGTGCTGTCAAGAGCCAGGGGTCACGAGTCCCAAAATAAGGAGACAAGAAAGAGATGAGAGGAAATGACTTCACTCAGATCATAAATCTTCAAACTTCTCTGTGCAAGTGTCTCTGAGTATATTCAAGACAGAGATTGATAGTCTTTTTAGATGTTAAGTGAATCGAGGGACAATGCAGCAAAGTGACTGTGATATAAGAGATCAGCCATGAAGGATTGAGTTATTATGATCTGGAATAGAGGAGCTGGAAGCAGAATTAATCATTACATTTAAAAGAGAATTGGGTAGGCACTCTAAAGGGAATAACTTGCTCATTAACATGCAACTTCCGTTTGTTCCATGTTGCTCAATTCTCTCATCGCTGAGTCAAGAGGATTTTGGTACAATATATATATATATAGCTCTTTCAGCCTCACTTAAAAGCAACAAGTCACCGTGTTGCTATTTGTAGGAACGGTGGATTTCATGTCCTATCTAGAATCATCGGTGCCAAAGATAGACAGAAAGATCGACCCTACAACCCCGCTTGTCGTTGAGATGTGGGTGGAAATCGGACCTCCTGGAGGAAACTTGCACGGTCGCACGGGATAAATCTGCAAACTCCACGCAGACAGCAGGACCCAACCCGAGTCTCTGGTGCCGTGAGACAGCAGATCTACCAGCTGCATCACCTGTGCAGCTGTTCATAGAAGTAAATAAACAACGGTCTGTCCTCGGCCAACCATCCTATGGCCAAATAGACATACTCACTTCTTCAGGAGACAAAGGAATTTCAGCACGTCTAAAAAATCTCTTCCCAATTTCTACAGATGCACCATAGAAGGAATACTATCAGGTTTCATCACAGCTTGGTTTTGGAACAACTCTGCTCAATCCATAGGTAAATGCAGAAAGTTGTGGATATTGTCCACTCCATCAAACAGACCAGACTCCCCATCATTGACTCAATTTACGCTTCATTCTGCCTCGGGAAAGCAACCAACAAAATCAAGGCTGTTTTTCACCTTTCTTCTTCTCCCACTCCTATCTGGCAAAGGTACAAAAACTTGAAAGCATGCAGTCCTTGAAACAGCTCCTTCCCCTCTGGTATCAGACCTCTGAACAATTCTTCCACAAGCTTGGGTTTTCTTCCGATCTTCCAACCTACCACATAGTGGACTTTGGATGTTTTCCCTGGAACCATTATGCTACAAGTTGAAAACGGTGATACCAGAGGGGAAAGAGCTGCTCCTAGGACTGCATGTTGAAAACTATATTCTGTACTCTGGTAATTTTCACTTGTTCTTGTATTTGGCTTAATGGTATTCTGTACAATATTATCTGACTTGATTGGATAGCAAGCAAACACAAGTTTTTCATTGTATCTCGGTACACGTGACAACCAAACCAAACCAAACAAAGCCAAACACTGAATGTTTTTTTCCGCTTCTCCTCACCTTTACTTCTCATGTTCATAAGTTCTGGGAGTAGAATTAGGCCATTCGGCCCATCGGATGTATTCCGCCATTTAATCATGGCTGATCTATCTGTCCCTATCAACCCCATCCACCTGCCTCTCCCCACGGGGTGGGGAGGGGGAGGAAGGGGGAGACCGCTGTGTCCCGTCCCCTCAACGTGCGGATGCGGGGAGGGGGGGGCCTGCGGCTTCACACACACACTAACCGCCTCCCACTTGGAATGACAGTGCGTTGGGTTTGCAGCGGGAGGGGGGGAGGGGCGTGACTTCACTCGCTGCACAGGGGGCAGGTTTCCCAGAGGGAGTAATGGCCGTGAGGGCCACCTTCTCATCTTGTGCCCTGCGCGATGATAATGGCTGCCACCACCATGTTGTACCATCAGGCGGGAGAGACGGAGAGGATTCAGAAGCAAGCCGGTGGCCTCTGGTGACCGGCTGTGACCTCCCGATCTGCAGAACGCTCGTTCTTTCTGCGCATTTTGAAGAACGGCGGGGTGGAGTGAGTGAAACGTACCTCGTGGAAAAATGCCCGTTGACAGCAGCTGCATTAATCCAGAGCGGGGGACGGGGCCACGAGCGAGCTGCGTCACGAACAAAGGCATTGTGAGTTCAGCAGCTGGGTAACCGTTATAGTTTTTTTAAATGTCAATTTGGTGATAAATGTTAGTAAATATCTCAGGAAATAATTGACCAAATTTATAGAGGATTGGATTTTTGAAATCATAAGGACAATTTCTACCAGTAGATGTAAAAATGACCAAATTTACAGAGGATAAGGTAAATCGCTGCTGAAATCTGTAAAAATGTTCCCGTTTTGACGTCTGGTTTTCGAGGAGATACGTTTCAAATGCAAAATGACACACATACATACACAGAGTTTTAAAAGTATATAGATAAGATGTGCAGATGAGGGGGCACCACGGCACCAAATCCCACAACTGATTGTCCACTCGCTGTTCTTGAGAGGTTGCCTCTAATAAGCACAGGCACTCTAGAAAAACTGAGGACAATTTGAATATTTCCAAATGTCATGTCAAAGAAATTGTAAACATCAATGTGTGAATGAAATAAAGATTGAATCTTACAATGTATTGCTAAGGTGCATAAGATCCCAAAGCAGTTACAGCCAAGGAGCTACATCTGAAGACATGTAAGAAAGTTGCACTCAATGTGCACAGAGCAACCTCCCACAGGCAGCAACATGAATGTGATGTTGATCGATGGATATGTATTGATCAGGACATCAGGAATAACTGCTGCTTTGAAATATTTGATGTTCACCTGAGAGAGCGGACAATAAAATCTTGGACTAATATCTCAGTGGATATAGGAACCTCGCTAATGCAGTACTCCAGATTCAGGGACAGTTTCTTCCCAGCTGTTATCGGGTAATTGACCCATCCCACTGCAACCAGAGAGCGGTCCTGAACTACCATCTACCCCGTAGTTAAAGCAATGGAGTGTCAGAAGCATTGATAAAACCAAGCTAGGCCGATTTGCATTGGATGGTGAAACTACTGCATTAACTGGAGTTGGAGATAGCATCAACTAATGGAGGAACAAGAGACTCTAGGAGCAGACAATGAGTGTTTGTGTAGTCTTTGTAAACTACAACAGAAGTCACGACAGAAGCTATTGCAACGTGTCCCAATAAAAGCTGCATGAATTCCCCAACAATAAGTACAGGGAATGGAGGATAGTCACCAATTATAAAGTAAGTGCAATCCCAGTTATTTTATCCCAAGCATGCTAGACACAAGGAACTGCAGATGCTGGGGTTGAGTCCAAAACACAAAGTGCTGAAGGAACTCAGCACATCAGGCAGTCTGATCAACTGAGATGATTGGTAGGAAGTTACCCAGTTATGGCCCATTCTGCTCAAGTCTATCCTGGTATTTTTGTGATTTTTTTAATGCCTCCCACATTTGGTTAAACATCCCTGTGTTTTTTTTCCGCTTTGAAGGGCTTTCATAATCACACAGCATGGAAACTTTCCCATGCTGACCAAGTTACCCCATTTACACTAGTCCCACCTGTCTGCATTTGGCCTATATATCCTTCAGACCTTTGCTATACATGTACCTGTCCAAATATAGTCAACTGGAGCTAGTGAAGCAGGGGGGGGGGGGGGGGGGGGGGGACTTGATTTGGATTACCATTGCTCAATGCAACATTATTTGAATTTAGAACTCAATTTCCTAAATTTGGTTACAAGGACTTTGATTTGACTCAAATGTCAGCGGGTACGGGCACTCCCCGAGTTAGATAATAGAGGAGTTACATAAACTCACACTTATGTAAACAATTCACGATAGATGGTCCCGTTTCCTGAGTGACTAGTGTTAAGGGGCTGTCCCACTTGGGCGATCTAATTGGCGAGTTTAGAAGAGTTTGATAAAATAACATGTTGAAGACCTCCTTTGACCTCCTTCGACTATGTTGAAGACCAGCTTCGACTAGCTACGACTAACTTCGGGAAAATTGGACACCGAATAGTGGAGAGTGAGGACGACCTCCTTCGATCTCCTTCGACTATGTTGAAGACTATCTAAGACTACCTTCGATTACCTACGACTAACATGCCGACCTACTACGACCTACTACGATCTACTACGACTAAACCTACGAGTAAAACATGTATCGATTTTTTCCTTGGCAACCTTTTTTTACTCGCGGGCATTTTTTAACATATTGAAAAAACGGCGTGACCTAGCTGAGTACACGGATACCACTCTCAAGCATGAAGGAGAGTTACAAAGACCTCCTACAACCTCGTGTCGACCAGGCTGCGAGTTTGAGTCGAGGGCAAACTCGCCAGAACTCGCTGATGAGGTCGCCCAAGTGGGGCAGGCCCTTTATTGTAACGGCAGGTTGGCGAGGGCTTCCCGTCAGCTTCAGAGAAATGAAAGCATTGCCCAGGCTCTTCCTGTTTCAGATAGTTTAGATGCAACATTGGGAAGACGAAGGAGAACAGGGGAGGTGGATAGCTCATCTTCCGCAAGGTGCACCTGCAAGCCCTTCTTCACCAACTGCCGGCCCGTCCGTTAATGCGGCTCACTCGGCCACTCACTTCCACCGCCACCTCCTTCTTCCCCGCAGTTGCCGCAACCTTCCACCTTGACTGCGGGGAGAAGGAGGAGGAGGAGGCGCGGTGGTGGTGGTGGAGTGGACAAAGCGACAGCCTGCAGGAAGATACGATAGCTGGTGAGAGGGGAGGGAGCGCCACGGTGACAGAGCGCGTCCTGCTGTTGGCGGCGGCCTGAAGAAAGTGCAGTCGGCCAGCAGCTGCAACATGAGCGGCAACAACAGCCACGTCAACTAGATGGTGCGGCAACTGGTGAAGAAGGGCTCGCTGGTGCAGGCCAGCACCTTGTTTTAAGGTGAAATGACACAAGGTGCTGGAGTAACTCAGCGGACTGAATCATTCTGAAAAAGGCTCCCGACCCGAAACATTACCTATCCATGTTCTCCAGAGATGCTGCTTGCCCTACTGAGTTACTCCAGCAATTTGAGTCATTTTGTGTATTAATCAGCATCTGTGTTTCGACCTAGTTTTCAAGTGATTCCAACGTGCAAAATTCTGTCTTAACTAAGGGTTTATGGCACGTAAACCTTATATATGTCAGGGAGTGTCTGTACAGTAAACTCTCAATTTTCCGGACCTCTATACAATGGATTTTGGTTATAGCGGACAGACCTATGGAACATCACCGCCAGGTTGGAATGCCAACACCAACCCTGGCCGCTTCCTCTGCCACACTTGCCGACCCCGGCCCACACTGCTTCCTCGGCCACCCCACCCGTGCCGACACCATCACCATCATTGCCATTGCATTGTTCAGTTTAGTTTATTGTCACGTGTACCGAGGTACAGTAAAAAGCTTTTGTTGCGTGCTAACCAGTCAGCAGAAAGACAACACATGATTACAATCGAGCTATTTGCAGTGTACAGGCGACACATGATAAGGGAATGACGTTTAGTCCTGTAGGGGTAGAGATTTAAGAGTGTGGAGCAATTTTAATAGGTGATGTAGATCTGCTTCTGTGATTAGTATGCAGATAGTCCCCTGGGTTGGAAGCATTGAGACCTTGGAGCTGTGGAGCTTAGGGCAGGTAAGACTTGACTTTAATGGGTCAGCTGAAAAAATGCTCCTCGGTCAGTGCAGCCCTTTCTCAGCCTAAATTCTATTGTTGGGACCCTACACATCAAGTGGCACACATTATACTTGGTTTATGCGGCAATAACAGGCACCTTTCCCCCGCTATTGTCCGTTATAACTAGGGTTTACTGTATAGCAATAATTTAGGGCATGCGGAGCTGGGCTAACTTTCATTCACTGCTCTTTTACCTCGTGGGTGGCAGGGTGAACAAATGCGACAGGTACAAATCTCCAGTGAAATAATGTGGAAAATAATTAATTATTCCCTCAGCCATTGCGATGATTTTGATATATAAATTAAACGGAAAACAGGTGTTGTAATCATGTGCCGCTGTCAGCCACAGTCTCGCTTGGAAATAGAACGCATTATAATAGCTTTCATCTGAAACAATTTCTTCAGAAGCTCCTTATGTCACTTTGTTTCTGCATAATTTGTTACACTCCAAACAATGAGACAATGCCACATTGGCACTGAGGAATATAACATTCCACAAACAATAATTATTTCTGATGTCTAAACATAAACAATGAAACAACGGGAGGAGAGACACTCCTTGACTTCCTAGCTCTCCCCGGCATTGTAGATTATTCAGCAATTAACAGCGCTTCATGGAAAACAAGCCTCCTTAAGTACAATAGAGAGGAAAGGAGTCCATGCTTTCTGGCACCTTGGTTCTCTCTGACTTAAAAATAAATATCTGATCATAGGTTGAGATATCCTACCTACAAAAGCTGCCATGATCCATTCTCAATTTGGCTTACAAACAGAACTCAATGGGAAAAGTATTTATTTCTCCCGTTACAGTATAACAAATGGACAGTATTGGGCCAGTGCAGAATGTGAAGACCATTCTTCACGTACGCCAACCACAACACACAGAGATGTGTAGACAGAGCGATGGATAGGAGGCAATTCCCAATGACAAATCTGGGCTCAGACCTTCAAGTAAACATATAAATGGCAGTATTTATTATTATTGTTATTATTATTATTATTATTATTATTATTATTATTACGAACTCGAGATCCAGACAAGGGGCAACATTACATTAAAATTGCATATTAAAAAATATCATAAAATAAATATAAAATCTTAGTATATCACTTATACTAGAATACTAGAACAAAATAGAGAGAGTACAGAGGAGATTTACTAGAATGTTGCCTGGGTTTCAGCAACTAAGTTACAGAGAAAGGTTGAACAAGTTAGGGCTTTATTCTTTGGAGCGCAGAAGGTTAAGGGGGGACTTGATAGAGGTTTTTAAAATGATGAGAGGGATAGACAGAGTTGACGTGGAAAAGCTTTTCCCACTGAGAGTAGGGAAGATTCAAACAAGGGGACATGACATGAGAATTAAGGGACTGAAGTTTAGGGGTAACATGAGGGGGAACTTCTTTACTCAGAGAGTGGTAGCTGTGTGGAATGAGCTTCCAGTGAAGGTGGTGGAGGCAGGTTCGTTTTTATCATTTAAAAATAAATTGGATAGTTATATGGATGGGAAGGGAATGGAGGGTTATGGTCTGAGCGCAGGTATATGGGACTAGGGGAGATTATGTGTTCGGCACGGACTAGAAGGGTCAAGATGGCCTGTTTCCGTGCTGTAATTGTTATATGGTTATATGGTTATAAAAGCATCATAAATTATATATATTTTTTAAATGGTATAATGGTCATAGCTACATATAAAACAATATCTGATTGACAATATCCTGATGAATAAATGTAACGATTGTTTTTGTACTTGATATAGATGTTATATTAGTAACGTTACTTGATGATAGGAATTAGATGACTGATGGGATAAAAATGAAGAGCTACTTTTTAAAGAAAGCTTTACGGGCCAATGGACAGGAGAGTTAGGTTTAATCACACTTTGTTCCAAATTGCCCTTCAGTTCTGCTTAGTTTTTCTAGTTCAGATACACAGCATGGAAACAGGCCATTTGGCCCATCGAGTCTGCGCCGACCAACAATCGCCCATACACTCGTCCTACGGTCTATCAGTTACGTATCCTGCACACTCGGAGTAATTTACAGAAGCCAATTAACCTACACATGTGCATGTCTATGGAAAATGTGGGAAGAAACTCTAGCACTCAGTGAAATCCCACTCGGACTTGCAAACTCCGTAAAGACAGCACCCGATGCCAGGATCGAACCCGGGACTCTGCCGCTGTGAGGCAGCAACTCTATTGCTGCACCACTGTGCCACTGTGCCACCAGTCAATAGTGGCAAGTGGGTTTGTGAATCACCAGTGGTTGTTTTAAGCAACCGAGTGACTTGTTGGACCATTTCAAAGGGCTTTGTTGCTGAGGTCCACAATCACTGTCACACGTACTGATGGCTCCGGCGGGTTTTATAACTAATCTGTAATGAAATGATCACCATTACTGAGGTTAGCATTTTAAGTCTCAATTCATTTAATTATCTACATATATATTCGCCCTCTTCCATGATGGGATTTAAATTCACACTTTCAGAAGTTTAGCCCAGATCTCATTTCATTATACTAGGTTCAAAGTCGTCTCGTTGAGTCTCATTGTCTGTAACTCGTTTTCACCCAGCCCACAGCTAACAATGGCCTGTTTCCTCTATCATTGTTAATTTTTTTGCCTATCTTTAATTCATTTGTTCTATATCTCTCTACACCATCTATATCCATTGTCTCCCTTTCCACTGAATCTCAGTCTGAAGAAGGATCTCGCCCCAAAACGTCACCTATTCCTTTTCTCCCGAGATGCTGCCTGACCCGCTGAGTTACTTGTATCTCGGTTTAAACCAGCATCTGCAGATCCTTCCGACACGCTTGGGTTAGTAGTTCAATTATCTAGCTACTTTGCTGCAGTTTACCTTGAATATCATATATTTACATATGAATGGTTTGTATAATTTCATAAATTTGAAACATGATGAATTTTAATCAGAAGAAAGAAATGCAGACAATAACAAATTTGCAAATTAGCAAGACAGCCCAAACAAAGTTATGCATAGTATAGTCACAACAATGTGTGCTGCCTTAATTGTGACACCTGAAGTGGGTGGAACCAAAGGTCCTGCTGATGAAATGTTCTATATGACCCCACAGACGAGCACCAGGCCACTACCTCTAGCACCATCACTAGCTTCATCACTTCCTGCTCCCTGCCCTCTCAAACCTCCAATCTCATCGTTCTCCAGCCCCGCATGGCCCGATTTTACCTTCTCCCCAAAATCCACAAACCTGACTGTCCTGGTAGACCCATTGTTTCAGCCTGTTCCTGTCCTACTGAACTTATTTCCACATACCTTGATTCCATCCTATCCCCCCCGGTTGAATCCCTCCCCACCTATGTTCAAGACACCTTACACGCTCTTCATCTACTCCAGGACTTCCGTTTTCTAGGCCCCCATTCCCTCATCTTCCCCATGGATGTCCAGTCACTCTACACCTCCATCCCCCACCAGGAGGGTCTTAACGCCCTCCGTTTCTTCCTCGACCCCAGAACCAACCAATCCCCGTCTACTAATACTCTCCTCCGTCTAGTGGAGCTGGTCCTTACCCTCAACAACTTTTCCTTTGACTCCTCTCATTTCCTCCAAATCGAAGGCAGTCTATGGGCAGTCGCATGGGGCCCAGCTATGCCTGCCTCTTTGTAATCCCTGAACAATCCCTGTTCGAAGCGTACCATGGCCCCATCCCCCGACCTCCACCTCCGCTACATCGACAATTGCATTGGTGCTACCTCCTGCACCCATGCAGAACTCACTTACTTAATCCATTTCACCACTAATTTCCATCCGGCACTCAAATACACCTGGACCATTTCTGACATTTCCCTATCGTTTCTAGATCTCACCACCTCCATCGCAGGCAACAGGTGACTGACCAACATCTACTACAAACCCACTGACTCCCATAGTTTCTTGACTACACTTCTTCCCTCCCTGCTTCCTGTAAGGACTCCATCCCCTACTCCCAATTCCTCCGTCTATGCCACCAGGATGAGGAGATCCAGGTTTAGTGCATCGGAGATGTCCTCATTCTTTAGGGAACAGGGGTTCCCCTCTTCTATTACAGATGAGGCTCTCACCAGAGTTTCCTCTATATCCCACAGCTCTGCTCTCACTCCCATCCCCCCACAGGTAACAAGGACAGAGTCCCCCTTGTCCTCACCTTCCACCC
This sequence comes from Leucoraja erinaceus, assembly GCF_028641065.1. Classification (NCBI taxonomy): domain Eukaryota; kingdom Metazoa; phylum Chordata; class Chondrichthyes; order Rajiformes; family Rajidae; genus Leucoraja; species Leucoraja erinaceus. The sequence goes on along the minus strand of NC_073388.1, from coordinate 48,483,200 downwards.
CATCAGACGTCGCATACACCATATAATCCTACGACATTTTCGGCACCTCCAACGATATCCCACCACTGGCCACATTTTCCCATCTCCTCCCCTTTCTGCTCTCCGCCGAGACTGTTCCCTCCGTAACACCCTGGTCAATTCGTCCCTTCCTATCCAAACCACCCTGTCTCCTGTCACTTTCCCTTGCAACCGCAGGAAATGCCACACTTGTTGCTTTACCTCCCCCCCCCCTTGACTCCATCCAAGGACCCAATCAGTCTTTCCAGGTGAGGCAGAGGTTCACCTGCACCTCCTCCAACCTCATCTACAGCATCGGCTGTTCCAGGTGTCGTCCTTCACAATTTCTGTCAGCTCCAACAAAATTCCACAGTAGACATATATTTCCATTCCTTCTGCTCCCTTCCCAACTCCCTGCTCTGCTTTCCCAACTTCACCAACCATTTCCCATCCTGAGGCATTGGCCCATGCAAGCCCAGGAGATGCAATGCCTGTTCTTTCACCTTTTCTCTTCCCATTACCCAGGGACACAAACAGTCAAGGACCCAAGCAGTCGTTCCAGGTGCGACAGAGGTTCACCTGCATCTCCTCCAACCTCATCTATTGCATCCGCTGCTCTGGATGTCAGCTGATCTACATCGGTGAGGCCAAGCGTAGGCTTGGCGATCATTTCGCCAAACATCTCCGCTCGGTCCACATTAACCAACCTGATCTCCCGGTGGCTCAGGGCTTCAACTCCCCCTCCCATTCCGTATCCGACCTTTCTGTCCTGGGTCTCCTCCACGGCCAGAGTGAGCAACACCGGAAATCGGAGGAACAGCACCTCATATTCCGCTTGGGGAGTCTGCATCCTGGTGGCATGAACAATTGAACTCTCACAATTCTGTTAGCCCTTGCTGTCTCCTCCCCTTCCTCACTCGCCCTCAGCCCTCGTGCTCCTCCTCCTCCTTTCTCCTTTCTTCTCCCCGCCTCCCCTCACGCCCGATCAGTCTGAAGAAGGGTTTCGGCCCGAAACATTGCCTATTTCCTTCGCTCCATAGCTGCACCCGCTGAGTTTCTCCAGCATTTTTGTGAACCTTCGATTTTCCAGCATCTGCAGTTCCTTCTTAGACACAAACAGTCTATTCAGGTAAAACAGCCTTTCTTTCACCTGCACTTCTTCGAAATTGCACGCTGCATTTAACACTCACTTTGAAGAAACCAAATGGATATTGTGTGATTGGTTTCTGGATTCTGCCGGAGTGACCATGAGCTTCCAGTTGCCTGCCATTTTAATGTGCCATCCCACTCCTAATCTGCCCTGCCTGTCTGCTGCTTCCTGCACTTACAATGAGGCCCAATCACATCTTGAGGATCAACACTTCATCTTCTGTTTGGGCAGTTTGCATCCTTCTGGAATCAATACTGAATTCTCCAACTCAAGGTAACTCATAACAAAAACTTTCTGATTTTATCTGAACTGGCCCTTTTTGCCAGTCACACATCTGTGTTTATGACAAAGTGTTTATTTTCTGGTCTCCTGGACATGTCCCACAGCTTTGCTATAAACCAAACAGATAAAGAAGCCTAGTCTGAGTCTAATGGCCATATTAACTCATCTGGCCTCACTAGCACAGATTTTCTCTTTGATCTACCACACCACCTCGGCCATTGAAGACCAGTTTGGTTGCTCGTATTTTTCCAGTTCTGACAAAGGGTTTTCAATCTGAAATGTTAATGGGCCTGTCCCACTTAGGCAATTTTTCAGCAGACGGCTGGCGACTGTCAAGTTGCCGGCAGTCGCCTGAAAAGCCGACAACTGCAACAGTGACTGTCAGAGTAGAACACACACACACACACACACACACACACACACACACACACACACACACACACACACACACACACACACACACACACACACACACACACACACACACACACACACACACACACACACACACACACACACACACACACACACACATCGCTTCCTTCACCAACCCGTTATGCAGGCGGGGGACAGGGCAAGCGGAGGGAGCGCTGTCTAAAAAATTCACACGGTGCAAAGCCAAGGTGAAACTGACACACACCACGATGAACAGGAAGGTTGGTGCTGTAATTAAGATGGCTAAAGCACAGTGTACGGTAAGTCCTTTATAAGGGGGGGGGAGAGAAGGGGGGAGAGAAGGGGGGAGAAAGAGTGGAGCCAACTTTTAAGAAGCCAGAAATACACGGGTGTGAAGCTCAGCGGACATTAACATTACCAGTCAGTTCTCCTTGGTTCTGAAAACTACAGCTTACATTTTTTTTCCCAATGAGCCAATGAAATTCACTGGTCAGCACCGGCTACAACCTACAAGAACCTCTCAGAACCTTCGACCACTTGGCAACCCATTAGGACCTCCTGGCGACCCACCTACGGCTCGAGAATTCTCGCTACTCTCCATGGCGACTTCATTCTAGTTGAAAAATTTGCTGCGACCATAATGAGGCCGCGACTAGTTCCCAGAATGCGGGAACTCCTCACGACCATGAAGGCGACTCCCCGGCAACCACCCGCGAACATGTGGCGACCATGTGGCGACTGCACAGTCTCCTGCAGTCGCCTAAAAAGTTGCCTAAGTGGGACAGGCCCATGACTCTTTCTCTTTCCACAAATGCCTCCTGAGCTGTTGAATATTTCTGGCATTTTCTGTTTTTATTTTAGATTTAAAGCAAGTGTACCTTTAAAAACAATTTCATCTATGTTTCAGTTCCATGACTTTCTATCAGGTCTGGATAAAGTTAGAAGTCAATGAAGTTTTAAAGTTGCGGGGATGGGGGAGGTGTACAGAGAACAAAGGGAATGAATATCTGTGATAGGGGAGAAATTCTGCAAGACACAGATGGTGTTGGTGTCGGCTGAGTGAGGGTGGTGAAGTTTGTTAATTGGACTGATCTGTCGGAAAGAAATGCAAATAGAAGGAAAAGCACGAGGGCATGGGTGAGAGAGGAAGAAATAACAATGTGGAACTGTGAAACAGAACACTACAAGTTGATGATTGCTCATCCCATCTGATACAACTGGACAGGGTGCTGATCTGAAACTTCTGAGTCAACATTAAGTGCTCTATATGTACGAAGGAACTACAGATAATGGTTTACACCGAAGTTAGACACAAAATCCTGGAGTTACTCAGCGGGACAGGCTGCATCTCTGGAGAGAATGATTGGGTGACGTTTCGGGTTGAGACCCTCCTTCAGACCGAAGAAGGGTCTCGACCTGAAATGTCACCCATTCCTTTTGTCTAGAGATGCTGCCTGACCCGCTGAGTTACTCCAGCATTTTGTATCTATCTTCATTAAGCACTGTAACTTTTCTAATCCAAGACGAGATGCTGCTCTATAAGCTCATGCTGGCCTCCGCTGAAATAATGCAAGACGCCAAAGACAGAATGGTTAGCAAGGATGGTGGAATAAAGTGACAGGCAACTGGAAAGGTCACCCTTGTAGACTGGATTGAATGCTACAATGCGAGTGTGGTGTCTGCAATGTTGGGGATGCCTCATCTTCAGTACTGAATTAGAAGAATAGGGCGGCATGGTGGCGTAGTGGTTTAGCTACTGCCTCACAGCGCCAAAGACCCGGGTCGTTCCTGACTATGGGCGCTGTCTGTACGGAGTTTGTACGTTTTACCCGTGACCGCATGGGTGTTCTCCGAGATCTTCAGTTTCCTCCCACCCTCCAAAAGAGGTACAGGTTTGTAGGCTAAATGGCTTTGTATAAATGTATAAATGTAAAATTGTCCCTAGTGTGTGTAGGGTTGTGTTAGGTGCGGGAATCGCTGGTCGATGCGGAATCGGTGGGCCGAAGGGCATGTTTCCGCGCTGTATCTCCAAAACTGAAAGAATCTAAATACTAAAGTACAAAGAATCAGCTGCTTCATGTGGATGGTGGAGGAAGAGAGGGAAAAGAGCATGTGTGGGAAATGAAACGTGGAGTAGAAACTCACTTGAGCAGAGTCAAAACATGTTTCACTTCATTTCCAAAGTTCAGTTGCTTTAAATTTGACAGGAAGAGCATAATGTTCTGCTGCTTTGAAGCAGGCAGAGTGGAGGTGGCACAGAGGAGGTGCGGTTCCCGGTGTTGCAGGTGGTTGCCGGAGGTTGCAGGTAGTGGAAGCAGGTAGGGAGACTAACAAAAACCTCCGGGGACTGCACGGAAACCTTGGGTGGGTCATAAAGTTTCCAGAGGTTTCCGTTCAGGTTCAGGTTTCCAAGTGGGACAGGGGCATGAGTGTTGTCTGTGCGGTGTTTGTACGTTCTCCCTGTGACCTTGTCGGTTCCTTTCAGATGTTCCAGTTTCATCACACATTCCAGCAACGTGCAGGTTTGCAGCTTAATTGGCTCATGTAAATTGCCCCAAGTGTGTAGGATACAAAAATGGGATAGCATAGAACTATTGTACTGGTGACCAATAGCTGGCTTGAACGCGTAGGGCCTGTTTCCACACTGTATTTCTCAATTGAACTAAAACATCAAAGATGAATTTCTATTCCCATGGTTTTTAACACATTGAATATATTTCAGCTCATATTGATGGTTTTAGAGATTCCTCCCTTCTGGCAATCACAATCCATAGTAAAACATAGAAACATAGAAATTAGGTGCAGGAGTAGGCCATTCGGCCCTTCAAGCCTGCACCGCCATTCAATATGATCATGGCTGATCATCCAACTCAGTATCCCGTACCTGCCTTCTCTCCATACTCCCTGATCCCCTTAGCCACAAGGGCCACATCTAACTCCCTCTTAAATATAGCCAATGAACTGGCCTCGGCTACCCTCTGCGGCAGAGAGTTCCAGAGATTCACCACTCTCTGTGTGAAAAAAGTTCTTCTCATCTCGGTTTTAAAGGATTTCCCCCTTATCCTTAAGCTGTGACCCCTTGTCCTGGACTTCCCCAACATCGGGAGCAATCTTCCTGCATCTAGCCTGTCCAACCCCTTAAGAATTTTGTAAGTTTCTATAAGACAAATGATGAGAGTTAGCTCTCAGTTATGCTGACTCATAGCATTGGCCATTCTCAGACATCAAACTAAGTCAGCCAGTACTTCTGCGGGTGTACAGTAAAGAGCATATTGACTGGTCGTATCACGGCCTGTTTCGGCAACTCCAACGGCCCAGAACTAAGATAGCAAAGGTGGAAAATGCTGCCCAGTCCATCACGGGTTCTGACCTTCCCACCATCGAAGGGATCTACAGGAGTCGCTGCCACAAAAAGGCTGCCAGCATCACCAGGGACCATTTCACCCCTGCTATTGGGAACATGTTATAGGAGCCTGAAACCTGTAACGTCCAGGTTCAGGAGCAGCTTCTTCCCTACAGCCATCAGGCTATTACAACTTCCAAATATGCTCCAAACGGCTTGGGGGCATTGTTTTTGTCACGGCATTGTCATTGTCTGTTTGCTTTTTATATGTGTAATGTTGTTTATTGGGGTGTTTAGAGAGTACTATGTTTATTTACCTGTTGTGCTGCTGCAAGTAAGAATTTTACTCTTCTGTTTCAGGACATATTACAATAAAACACTCTTGACTTGACTTTTCAAAGTACGATGATTACAATCTTGATGTAACTCATAATTTATACATTTACCACTCTGGTGCTGTGACAGCCTCCCGCTAACATTCATTCTGAATGTTCTCTTCTTTCACAAAAAATGATGATTTATCATTTAAAAGATACAATGTTACTGTCTCTAAAAGCCTTGACTGTTCAAATGTATAAACGTATCGAGGCCAGTCAGCGCTCCCCCCGCTATCCCTGGCCCGTGTGTGTCTGTGTGTGTGTGTGTGTGTGTGTGTGTGTGTGTGTGTGTGTGTGTGTGTGTGTGTGTGTGTGTGTCTGCGTGTGTGTGTGTGTGTGCGCGCGCGCGCGTGTGTGTGCGTGTGTGTGTGTGCGTGTGTGTGTGTGTGTGTGTGTGTGTGTGTGTGTGTGTGTGAAACTCTGACAGTCGCCGTTCCAGTTGCCGGTTTTTCAGCGTGTGCCGGAAACTTGACAGTCGCCGACAGTCCGCTGAAAAATCATCTAAGTGGGACAGGCCCTTAAAATGCATGGCATTTGTCCTGTGAAATTGGCAAAGTATCTTCAACCTCTGCGGAAATTGCACAAAATTGCTGCATTTACACATAAACCATCAATTAACCTAACAGCAGAAAGTTGGAAATGTAAACATTTTCATAATAGAATGGTTTATATTTCTGCAATGTGTTAAACCACTCTGGCTCAAAACGGAACAGTCTAAACGGAGCCAATTCTCTCCCAGATGGTAGTAAATTGATTTTAGGAAATGTATTTATTTTTCTTACTTTGTTTTTCCATCCCATGTATCCTTCTCTTAATCTGGTCTTTTAATCAATCACGATTAAAGTGATTAACATGATTAACGTCATGAGTTCTGGTAAAGGCAGATATGATAGCGGCATTTATGCACATTTTAGATAATCCTAAAATGATAAAACTCTTTAATTTTCCACAGACTTATCTCCCTAACATAGAAACATAGAAAATGGGTGCAGGAGGAGGCCATTTGGCCCTTCGAGCCAGCACCGCCATTCATTGTAATCATGGCTGATCATCCACAATCAATAACCCGTGCCTGCCTTCTCCCCATATCCCTTGATTCCGCTAGCCCTTGACCTGTGGAGTGTTTCTCTAGCATTTTCTATTTTGTTGCAGAATTCCAGCAATTTATTTTTTGATTTTCATAATGTTCCTGCATCCAGGCCTGTGCTTGCAGAGGCTGGTGACCTCCACTGACTCTGGGCCCTCTGGAGGTACAGAAAATAATGAGAGGCATAGATATGGTGGAAGTTTCGAGAGCATATCTTGAAGGTGAGAGGGGCAAAGTTTAAAGAAGTGAGGGGCCGGTTTTTTACACAGTGTGCGGTGGGTTCCTGGAATGCACTGTATTAAGATAGTATTAAGGCAGATCCAATAGTGGAATTTAAGAAGCTTTAAGATAGGCACATAGATATGCAGGGAATGGAGGGATATGGATCATGTGCAGGCAGATGAGATTGGTTTATCGTGGCATCATGTTCAGCATAAACATTGTGGGCTGGGGAGTGTGTACTGTTCCACTGTGACACAGAACCAGTCCCCATTGATGGCTACAGGAAGGCTAACTCAAAGAAGCTTAAACAACATCACTGCTCACCTTGACAACAACAGCAGCAATTCTTTGAAGTTACAAAATGAATTTTAAGGTAGCAAATTTCCTCAGGCACTTCATGAACTATTTTAGTGAAAGAAGACTGTATCTTTTTTTTATTTTGCACTACCTTGATGCATTCATATATGATATGATTTGCTTGAATATCAGCCAAAACATCTTGAAAAATGTGACAATATAAAGCCATCACCAATATGAAAACGGAGACCAAAACTTTGTCAACGAGTTAGGTTTGAGGGAGCAGTGTGATGAAGAATTTGATATAGGATATGTTTGGGGTGGAAATACGGATTACAGATAGTGGTGTGGATGATGTATCAAGGGATGAGGAGATGTAGTCAGAACAGGGAAACATTTTTGGAGAGACGAGGACCCAAAACGTCACCCATTCCTTCTCTCCAGAGATGTTGCCCGTCCCGCTGAGTTACTCCAGCTTTTTGTGTCTGTAATTTTTGGAGAGACGTTGGCTTGTGGAGATAGGAATGAACGAGTCCTTAGAATGATTTGAGCACTTGGTAATTAGAAGCAAGGTCAATGTTAATACTCCTTGCACACCCAGGTGACATGTGCAACTTGAGACATTTGACCTTGTCAACCACATCATTGGAAGGTTTAGTTAGATTGTTACGAGGTTGCAATAAAGCTCCTTTCATAAAGCAATTATGTTACGAGGTTGTCATAAAGCTGCTAAAGTTTAATCAGCACCTCACTGAGCAGTATATTTAATGATGAGGCATGCAGAGGAAGATTGGTTTCCTTACATGTGGTTACATAATTGTCATTCAATCGGATATAACTTTTAAATCACCATAATCCAAGAATGGTGCTTGGCAAATAATGTCAAAACTGTCACCATGTGATTGGTTCCATCCGCCACTCAGCTGTAGTCTGATGGTGGATAACAAGTGATTACATATTGTTAAGTGAAAATGTCTATTTGCAGATTGAATGCAAATTCCAAATATTTGAATCATTTTTATCTCCTACCCTTGGAGCCTCAGCATCAGCATGGACTTCCTGGCCCTAGGTGTGTAACCTGACTGCTGAACTTGCAGTTAGCGAGTTCCCAACACCACTCTACCCCCAGTAGAAGCGTTCATGAATACAATCCAGTCAATCTCAGGTACAATAGAGCAAAGGAGAAGGTACAGAGTGGAGAATATAGTTCTCAGCATTGTAGTGCAACAGGTTCAAGGATAAATTCCAATGTCCACAATGGGTTGGAAGTGAATCGGATAATACCCGAGCTAATAGAAGGATCCTTCAGAAGCTTAACAACAGAGGGGAATCTGGCATAGAACACGCAAGCCGTCTGAAGAATCGCCTTTCCATCCAGAGATGCTGCCTGACCCGCTGGGTTACTCTTGCACTTTGTATTCTGCTAAAGAAGATCCCATTCTTTGTTTTATAGGAAAAGGTCCCGCATTCATTGGCTCCTTTGCTTATTGTGTTGACTGTCTTTTAAATAAAAAAGGAAAATGGCGAGCTGCATATAGTCAATGTTCTACACAGGCAACAGGATTGGTTGTGATGCATTGAACGGTGAACCCCACAGAGAAATTGGAAGGAAAAACAAAACTGCAGTCCCATGACATGAGGTGTTATACACATGTAGATAGCAAACCGTGCCAGCCAACTCCTGATAAAGTGTTTCAAATTGCTGAAGATAGCAATTAATGCCATTGAACCAGAGATGTATCTGGAACGGAAACTAATTTCAAACCGAGTCAGGGTGGCACGGCAGTAGAGTTGTACTCACAGCGTCAGAGACTTGGGTTCGATCCTGTCTACGGGTCCTTACCGTGACTACGTGGGTTTTCGCCGGGTGCTCCAGTTTCCTCCCACACTCCAAAGACGTACATTGTGTAGTTTGTAGGTTCATTTGCTTTGGTAAAAAGATTGTAAATTGTCCCTGGTGTGTAGAATGGTGTTAGTGTATACGGATCGCTGGATGGCGATGACTCGATGGGCCGAAGAGCCTGTTTCTGCACTGTATCTCTCAACTAAACTAAAATATGATAGGAATTGCCACTTATTTATCCAACAATAGATGGTTATATTATTCTATTTCGCAACAGTTCAGAATATCATGTTGCCAGGAGATGCCAGATATAAGTAAAATTACAGACACAGTGTAGTTCTTCAAAACTGGGAATCAGTCAACTGGAATAATAATATCAACCTTTCCTTTGAACCAGTTTTATTTATTTACAAGTCAGCTAGATTTCAAAGGGATTGATTTAATATTAAACGGAGCCAGATTAAACATTTGTTTGAGTCAGCAACAGTATCTATGGAATTGCTGGCAAATGACCAGCTACCTGGGCTACTACTAAGGGGCAAGGAGTTTGTCGCAGGAAGGAATTGCAGACGCAGATATAAACCAAAGATAGACACAAACTGCTGGAGTAACTCAGCGGGTCAGACAGTTTCTCTGGATTGAAGGAATTGGTGATATTTCGGGTCGAAAACTTTCTTCAGATTGGGGTCTGAAGAAGGATCTTGACCTGAAACGTCACCCATTCCTTCTCTGCCTGTCCCTTTGAGTTACTCCACAGTTTGTGTTTATCTAAGGGAGAAGGACGTTGTCATGTGCCTCAGTTGGAATCACTTCTACAGATGCACTGTAGAAAGTATACAATCAGGTTACATGTGGATGGAACCCAGTCCATTACAGAGACCAGCCACCATCCGCTGGTGTGTATGGAACCATTGATTCCTTACACACTTCATACTGCTTTGTGAAAGCAGCCGACATCATCAAGGACCTTTTCCAGCCCCAGTCATTCCTTCTTCCCGTTGCTCCAATCGTGCAGAAGTTACAAAAGCGTGAAATCATGTACCACCAGACTCACGGGAAGCATTGTCCCCTCTGATACAGTAGGCGGACTTCTGACTGGTCCTTCCCCCCAGTAGCAACTGCAGCCCGTCCCAATTTTTATTAACACACCTCATTGTGGGCCATGTAATTTTTGTTCATTATTTTGTTGGGATGTGTGTGAAAATGGGGGGGGGGGGGGGGGGGGGGGTGGGGGTAGGGGTAGGGTGGGAGGGGGAGGGAGGGAGGGGGTCAAATTTTAAATTCCTCCCTGACAATAATGACCCGACCTTGTGTTGTCGGGCCTTAGTGATCGTTGGGGCAGAAACAGGTCCGGCCCCAACTTGAGAAGACCGGGACTCATATCCGACGACTACTTTACCGTCGCTGAGCTGCGTTTGCCGGAGCATATCCTCCCCCCAGCGCTGCTGCTGCTGCCCCCCCCCCCCCCCCCCCCCCGGAGGCTGCCCAAAAAAAAACCTGGCGGACGGCCAGCACCTGTCTACGGGTTTCTTAAATGGAGGGTCGCTTTTCAGGGCTCCTAAACCTTTGTGGTTCTCGATTCACCTTCTCTGGGCAAGAGACTCTGGGCATTCTACCCGAACTCTGGAGCGGGGCCTGACATCACCGCCCCCGCGCTATTGAATTGGATTGAATGGCTGGTGGCTCTGCGATTGGGAAAGGGGAGATGGGCTCTAACACACCGAGACCTGGGCGTGCGACCTGGTACACCAGTGGCATTGAAGGTAGGCATGACAGGTGCCATTGCAGCCGGGGGCTTTGACTTTGACTCGAATGGTATGTTGGGGGGGGGGGATAGCAAGGAGAGATAAGTATTTTTTGGGAGGTTCCATCACAGCAGTTGATGGAGGGTCTTGGTGAGACCACACCTGGAGTATTGCGTCTTGGGTCTATTTGTCTCCAAATCTGCAGGAAGGCACATTGTTTGGACCTCAGGGAGTCCAAATGACAATTAAGGTTCATCTGAATCTGATTCCTGTTATCAGACTTCTGAATTATGAAGAAATCAACTAGGGTATCCCAATTGGTTTATACTCTCTAGAATTTGTGGAGATTTAGTTTAGGTTCATTATTTCACTCGAAACAGTGACAAAATTCTTAAGGGGTTGGACAACAGACAGAGTAAGGATGTCAAATGCTCCCGATGTTGGGGAAGTCCAGGACAAGGGGTCACAGCTTAAGGATAAGGGGGAAATCCTTTAAAACCGAGATGAGAAGAACTTTTTTCACACAGAGAGTGGTGAATCTCCCGAACTCTCTGCCACAGAGGGTAGTTGAGGCCACTTCATAGGCTATATTTAAGAGGCGTTTGGCACCCTCCTGGCTAAGGGGATCAGAAACATATGGAGTAAGGTCAACTGTTTCGGGAATGAGTGGGATCTTCAGCCATCATCATAAACCTTGGTGGTTCTCGCTCTCTGTGCCGATCTACCCGACTCTTCTCTCATGATAATTTATACATCTATTCTATTGAATATGAATAAGTTTATTGGCCAAGTATTCACATACAAGGAATTTGCTCTGTCCGCAAGTGACAACATGAGATACCGGGACACTTAGGAATGACACATAAAACATTAAACATTAATAATAAAACATTATTGATTCAACATGTGAATTAAATACAATATCGGAGCAAAAGGAGGCTACAGATTTTTTGTTATAGAGCTAGTACTCGTGGAAAAAAGCTGTTTTTATGTCTGGCTGTGGCAGCTTTGACAGTCTGGAGTCACCTTCCAGAGGGAAGTGTTTCAAAGAGTTTGTGGCCAGGGTGAGAGGGGTCAGAGATGATCTTACCCACTCACTTCCTGGCCCTTACAGTGTACAGTTCGTCAATGGAGAGAAGGTTGCAGCCAATAACCTTCTCAGCTGATCGGACAATTTGCTGCAGCCTCCGGGTGTCGTGCTTGGTGGCTGAGCTATAAGATCACCCCTCATCCTCCTGCACTCTAAGGAGTCCCAGCCTACTCAACCTGTCCCAGCCTCTAGTCGAACTATTCCTCACATTAAAAACCTGGGATGTTTCACAATCAAATATTCAGGCTGGAGGTGTGTAGGGGAGTTCTGCAGGGATCTATGCTGGGACCGCTGCTATCTGTGATATATATACAAATGAACTGGATGTAAACGTAGGCGGCTTGGTTGGTAAGTTTGCAGATGACACCAAGATTGCTGCGGTCATGGACTGTGAGGAAGGCTGTCAAAGTGAACAGTGAGATATAAAGTAGATCCGCTACAGAAATGGCTGATGGCGTTTAATCCAGCAAGTGTGAGGTGGTGCATTTTGAGAGGTCAAATGTAAGGGGAAAATATCCAATTAATGGCATTGGTGTACAGAGGGATCTTGGGTTCCAAGTCCATAGCTCCCCAAAAGTGGCAACTCATTAGATCTAGTGGTAAATATGGCATATGACATGCTTGCCTTCATAGGTCAGGGCAATGAGTGTACGAGTCAGGAAGTCATGATGCAGCGTTATAGGATTTGGCTCGGCCACATTGAGTATTGCATGCAGTTCTGGATGACAGGAAGGATATAGATGCTTAAGAAAGGGTGTAGAGGAGGTTTACCAGAATGATGCCTGGATGTCAGGGCATTAGCTACAGGGAGCAGTTGATCAGACTTGGTGTGTTTTCTCAGAAGTACCGGAGGGAGACCTGATAGAAGTAAATAAAATGATGATAGGCATAGATAGAACAGACAGTCAGAATCTTTTTCTCAGGATGGAAACATCAAATACTAGAGGGCACAGATTTAGGTGAGAGGGGCAAAGTTTAAAGGAGATGTGCGGGGAAAGTTTTCAAAAGAGAGTTAGATCGAGCTCTTCGGACTAACGGAATCAAGGGATATGGGGAGAAGGCAGGAACGGGGAACTGATTCTGGATGATCTGCCATGATCACATTGAATGGCGGTGCTGGTTCGAAGTGCCGAATGGCCTACCCCTGCAACTATCTTTTATGTTTCTGTGAGTATGTTTTTACACAGTGGGTGGTGAGTGTCTGGAAAGTGCTGTCGGAGATGGTGGTGGAAGTAGCTACTTTAGTGGCATTTACATTTTTTTCGGATAGGCATATGCAGGGAATAGAGGGATATGGGGTATATGCAGGTCGTTATGTGATGGCATAAACATTGTGTGCCGAAGGGCCAGTTCATGTGCTGTACTGATGTATGTTAAATGTTTTATTATCATCGTCTTCTCCCGTTCAGAAGTGTAAAAAATGATGTATATGATAGCATTGTCTCATTGATTCACAAGGGCATGATATTGGAGCAGAATTAGGCCATTCGACCCATCAAGTCTATGCCACCATTCAATCATGACTGATCTTACTCCTGACACCCGTACTAATCAAAAATCTATCTATCTCTGCCTTAAAAATATCCATTGACTTGGCCTCCACTGCCTTCTGTGACAAATAATTCCACAGATTCACCACCCTCTGACTAAATTCCTCCTCATCTCATTTCCGAAAGGTGTGCGCTTTAATTCTGAGGCTATGACCTCTGGTCCTGGACTCTCCCACTAGTGGAAACATCCTCTCCACATCCAAGGGATTCACGGGAATTGAGACAATGTTACTACTAAAGAGGAAGCCACATGGTGGAGGACAAAGGTTTTAGGCGGTACTGCCATGTGAAGTTCTATCACAATAGTTACTGGCACAACCATGGTGTTAGTACTTCAGAGCCAATGAATTAGTGTGTTTGATGGATTGCTCGTGGCTGGCTTTGGCTAGTACCGGTGAGCAAGGAATGTTGACCACCACACTGGGGAGAACACAGAGAGCAAAACAGATCCCTGGAGTGAATCGGAACCAAAAATGGTGAAAATACTTAGCAGGTCAGGCACCATCTGTGGAGAGGGAAGCAAGGTTGATGGCTTTTCATCGTGATTCGGAGAAGCAAAAAAGCATGTTTTAAGTAACAGAGTAGGGATAGGGATGAGGTAATAAAGGGAATGTCAGCAAGTTAAAGACCAAGAATAAGTGACTGAATAATGTTCATGGCAGTATTGTTGGTTTATTCATCACAATGGCGTGAACAAAAATGCTGCAACTGAGAGATGCACATTGCATTTGTTGCAAATCTGAAACAAAAGATAATGTGCAAAATACCCAGCAGATTCGGCAGCAAGTGAGACGAGAGAACAACTGAATTAATATTAAAGGTTGATAAGCTATCATCAGAACTGATCAAAGTGGGGAAAAAAACAGTTGTCTGAGGACTCTTCTAGTCTTCAATCCATTTGATGAGGCAACCAGGACCTTGCCTTGACTTCTCATCCAAAATACATATTGTCCAGCAAAGTGGTAATCTTCAAAAGATTAGGAGCTCAAATGCTTCAGTGTGAAGCTTGAAATCATAAACAACTGACTCATGTGAAAGTGAGCCAACTTCAAACAATAAACACTAACACATCCCAAGGATAAGCCTTGGCTTAGCAGCGACACTCCTGACTCTCAGCCAGAAATTCATGGATTGATGCCTCAGTCCTGAGCAATATTGTCAAGGCTGACAGTACAGTAGAGAATTGAAACAAGACACAAAATGCTGGAGTAACTCAGCGGGTTAAGCAGCATCTCTGTCTGAAGAGGGTTGATGGCGAAAGAAGGGTTGGTCAACCCAAATCGTTCGTCACCCGTTCCTGCTCTCCAGAGATGCTGCCTGTCCCGCTGAGTTACTCCAGCATTTTGTGTCTATCTTCAGTGTTAAACAACATCTGCATTTCCTTCCGGCACAAAGAATTGAAACGTATATGCACTTGCCTTTGCATGAAACATCAAACTCAGAACATGTTTACTCCTTTAAATGGACTGTGAAAATCCAACATCTCTTTAATAAGGAATCGTTTTATCTCTGCTGCCAGGGCTGGCACAGTCGGACAGCTAATGGAGTTGCTGACTCAATGAAACAGTAACCCTGGTTCAAACCTAACCTCTGCTGCTACATATATGGAGTTATTTTCACAACACAGCTATCTAGGCCACACTTCACCCGCCCTGCCTCCTTCAAAGACTCTATCCTCTATCCACACCACAACATTGGAGACATCCTCATTCATGAGAGAACAGGGTTTCCCTCTTCTATCGCGGATGAGGCAGACACTAGGGTCTCCTGCCATTCCACCCTTGCTGCCCCTCCCCCCCAGTCCCAACAAGAGACAGTCCCCGTAGTCCTCACCTTTCACCCCATCAGCCGTTGCATGCAATACATAATCTGCCGACATTTTTGCCACATCTTCCCATCTCCACCCCTTTCCGCTTTCCACAGAGACCATTCCCTCCGCAACTCCCTGGTCAACTCGTCCCTTCCCACCCAAACCACCCCCTCCCCAGGTACTTTCCCTGCAACTGTAGAAGATGCAGCACCTGTCGCTATACCTCCACCCTGGACTCCATCCAAGGACCCTGTCCGTCTTTTCAAATGAGGCAGACATTCACTTGCACCTCCTCCAACCTCGTCTACTGTATCTGCTGTTCCAGGTGTGGACTCCTGTATATCGTCGAGACCAAGCGCAGGCTTGCCGATCATTTTGTTGAGCACCTCCGCTTAGTTGACCTAGGCCTACGTGATCTTCCGGTTGCTAAACACATTAACTCCCCCTCCATTCCCACACTGAACTCTCTGTCCTGGGCCAACACAAATTGGAGGAACAGCACCTCATATTTCACTTAGGCAGCTTACGACCCACTGGTATGAATATTTCCCTAACTTCAAGTAACCTTTGCTTTCCCTCACTCTACATTGCTCCCCATGCTAACTCTCTCATCAGTTCTCCTGTAAAATATTAATGTTTGTTTGCCTTGTTGCCACCTTCCACTCAGCTAACAATTAATCATTCTACATTTCCTCATCACCATCTGCTTTGATCTGTCGTTTTCACACCATACCCTTCCATATCTCTAGACTCCCTCTTCCCTGACTCTCAGTGTGAAGAAGGGTCTCTACCCAAAATGTCACCCATTCCTTCTCTCCAGAGGTGTTATAACCATATAACCATATAACAATTACAGCACGGAAACAGGCCATCTCGACCCTTCTCGTCCGTGCCGAACACATAATCTCCCCTAGTCCCATCTACCTGCACTCAGACCATAACCCTCCATTCCTTTCCTGTCCATATACCTATCCAATTTATTTTTAAATGATAAAATCGAACCTGCCTCCACTACTTCCACTGGAAGCTCATTCCACACAGCTACCACTCGCTGAGTAAAGAAGTTCCCCCTCATGTTACCCCTAAAATTCTGTCCCTTAATTCTCAAATCATGTCCTCGTTTGAATCTTCCCTACTCTCAATGGAAAAAGCTTATCCACTCTGTCTCCGTTGGGACTGGGGGGAGGGGCAGCAAGGGCGGAATGGCAGGATGTTGCCTGTCCCGCTGAGTTCAGCTTTTTGTATCTATCTGTGGAGTTTGTACATTCTTCCTGTGACTATTTCTTACTACATTCCAGAGACATTTGCGTTAGGTGGGTGGGTGACATTTCAGAAGAAGGGTCTCAACCCGAATCGTCACCTATTCTTGTATCCAGAGATGTTGACTGTCCGGCTGAGTTACTCCAGCATTTTGTGTTTTGCGTAAACAAGGATTTGCAGTTCTTTCCTGCACATGACTTTTGGAGAGCATCTTTGATGCATACAAGCGATTGTATGAAATAGATCCATTCTTCTGCAGTTCAGCTGCAAATTTATCACTATGGTTCATCAATAATAAATTTATCATTTAAATAAAAAATAAATTTATCATTGGCTCCAACACCATGGAGAATAATTTCTCTGCATCTTTCCAAATGAAACTTCGCATCATTTTAAAGAACTGCTTTCAACATTCTTGGTGCATAAAAATATAGTCAACATTATCTATCTTCCCTGTTGGCTTAACTCTAAGTCTCAGCATCTTCTGGTGAATATATAATGAGAGACAAGGCTAAGAACATATGGGGTCTATTCCTGGCTTTGTATAATTGTCTTCCTTCCTGATATATCTCTTCTTGAAACAAAGGGAAAGATTACATTATTCAACTGATTTGTGATGAATAAACAAGAAATAGCAGATGCAGGTTTACAAAAAAATGCACTGTTAGAGCCGCTCAGCGGGTCAGGCAGTATCTCTCTGTTGCCTTACCCACTGAGTTATTCCAGCACTTTGTGCTTTGTTGTTATATCAATTCCTCCATGGTTTGAATTTCTCTGAACTCCTCAGATCCATGTTGAATGATCCCCTTCAGACCTTGACGAGTCTGTGATCTAAGACTTGGAGCATGACCTGAGAAGACCTTGCTTCAGGGTGCACCTTGCTTGAGGCTGAACCCTCAGAAAGCATCCAGCCTTGGTGGTGCACCTGGCTGTATTCTCCACCTTAGTCATTCACACGTCTCCTTTCTTCCATTGAAAGCAAATACCAAAGATTCAGCATGTTCTTGTCCATTGGATGGATGTCTTTCTCCAGGGAACAAATCAGACCCTTAAGGGCCTGTCCCACGAGCATGCGACCTGCATGCGGCAAGCGCGACCAAACCGGAAGCGGGGGCCGCGCGGAGATCGAGTGATCCCCGTACAGGGCCGGTCCCACTAGCATGCGCCTGCATGCGGCGAGCGCGACCAAACCGGAAGCGGGGGCCGCGCGGAGGTCGAGTGAGTGATGTGAAGTTTGAGCGAAGTCCGCGCGTGACGTACGGCATCGAGACGCTGCGCATGCCCGTCTAGCCTGATGAAAAAGGCCTACGAGTAAAAAAGGTCATGAATTAGGTCATGAAAGCAGGACAGGCCCTTTAGTCTGTTGAGGAAGTAGAGGCATTGGTGCACTTGTTTGGCTGGAGTTTCAATGTGGTGATCTAGGGCAAAATCTATACTAAACCTAAACGAGTTATTGCAACCATCTCCACTTTGTCTGGATTATTGGAACATCATGATCCACCTAATTTGGAACATTACTCCTTCATCTGCTGACATTGAAGGAGAGGTGGTTGTCCAGACACCTTGTTATAAAGCTCTATGTCTCCTTCCTGTAATCCTTGTCATTATCCGAGCTCCGGTCACAGTGGTGTCATCTCCAAACTCATAAATGGAGTTAGAGCAGCAATTGGCTGCACAGTCGTGTGTAGTAATGGGTTAAGAATGCAGCCTTACACTGGTGTTGAGGTTTCTTGTGAAGGATGTGTTGTCGTCTGTCCTCACTGGTTGTGGTCCATGGGTCAGAGTCAAGGATCCAGTTGCGGCGGGGGGGGGGGGGGTAAATCGGTGACCATCCGATGGAGATGACTTGGTTGGCATAGCCAGCTTGTAAAAATAGCTAGAATGTGTCTGGGACTCCGTGAAATGACGTGTCAGCAATGACCTCCTCTCCACTCTCCATCCCCACTCGACCCTCACACACTCTCACCCTCTGCTCTTCCACATGCACTGGCTCCCAAACCCCGCTCACTATCTTTTGATTGATTGGAACTACCACCTTCTCTCGGAGTTCCAGTTTATCAATCAAGTCCCCAATATCCCCCACATCCCCTTCAATCAGTCTGCAAACACCTCATCTCCTGATTTTCTCATGAACCATGGGGATCTTATAGAAACATGTAAAATTATAAAAGGACTGGACTAACTAGATGCAGGAAAATGTTTCCCAATGTTGGGTGAGTCCAGAACCAGGGGCCACTGTCTTAGAATAAAGGGGAAGCCATTTAAGACTGAGGTGAGAAAAAACTTTTTCACCCAGAGAGTTGTGAATTTATGGAATTCCCTGCCACAGAGGGCAGTGGAGGCCAAGTCACTGGATGGATTTAAGAGAGAGTTAGATAAAGCTCTAGGGGCTAGTGGAATCAAGAGATATGGGGAGAAGGGAAGAAGGCAGGCACGGGTTATTGATTGGAGACGATCAGCCATGATCACAATGAATGGCGGTGATGGCTCGAAGGGCCGAATGGCCTCATCCTGCCCCTATTTTCTATGTTTCTATCACCATTCCTCCTATTCCTGAACCGAACCTGCAGGAATTGTACATGCTAGTTTAAACCAAAGATAGACACAAAAAGCTGAAGTAACCCAGTGGGTCAGGCAGTTTTTCTGGACGAAAGGAATAGGTGACGGTGTGGGTCGAGACCCTTCTTCAGACTGAGAGTCAGGGGAAAGGGAAATGAGATATTGTCGGTGCCCTTTCCCCTGACTTTCAGTCGGAAGAAGGACTCGATCCAAAACATCACTTATTCCTTTTCTCCAGAGATGCTGTCTGACCCGTTGAGTTACTCTAGCATTTTGTGTCTATCTTCGCCATATAAATGAATTTGTTGTTGCTCTGACAAATGACCCAATTACCCGCTGCTGATGATAGATGCCCGAGTACCCAAAAATAATATTGACTGATATCTATAATTTTATCGTTTTACCCTCTTCTCTTCCTGAAATAACACATAGAGTTGTGATATTCACAGTTTTCTAAAGCAGGAACTCAATGATTAAATCAGGAACACTGAGGGGAAATGTAGCAGTAATTTCCTCACGTTTTTGAAACCATTATTTTCATTTGAAGACTTTTTTGATTGTTTCCAATTTTTCGTCATTACCGGGATAACAAATTGTGGGTGGAATTTCAAGTACGGAATGCAGGGAACAAAATCAATCACTTTCACAGGCAACAGTGCCTGGCAAAGCAGAGCACAATGGTGAAACGGCAAGTCACAAAGTTGCCAGAACACTGTAGCTCTTGTTATAATAGGGAACAAGATAACTACAACACTATCCCCAAGTTGAGCACATAACTTTGAAATGCATTGCAGCTGAGACTAATCCTATCCTCATCTGATATTCAGAAGCTTCTACTTCACAGCACACATGACTGGGCAATGTTAAGAATGCCTCTACCCAACGTCGTACCAGACAAACATGGCAGGGCACCTCCTGCAACACCATTTCTAACTTCAGTTCAATACTCAAAACATTATATGAATAACAGGGCTGCCAACATTGAGTGAGAATTGAGAGTGAGAAATTGCGAGGGAGCGTAGCCACCTGGGGGGGGGGGGGTGGGGGGGGGGGTGTGTGTGTGTCCCCCCCCCCCTCCCACGGTAGGGAACGTTTGCATTTTTCAGCTTGAAATTGTGCAATCTGGTGCATACTGTAGCGAGTCTTTTAACCTACACTTGAATGCAACATTTATGCTTCAAATTGGATTAGGTATGAATAAGGATAGGCTAAATTACATTCCTCATTACATTCCACAGTAGAGCCAGGCTCTGATCATCAGGTGCAGCACATGAATGACCTTAGTATATTCATGTATGGAAATCAGATTATAATTCATGCTGTTATGTATATATATATATAGAGAAACAAAAACATAGAAACAAGGCAAGAGTCAGACTTCCATCGCTGTTCTGCACAAATAAATCAATGAACTTTACCCTTTGACTATAGAAACAAGATGAAAATAATGTCACATATTCAACCGTATATGGTTCAATGAAATTAAGATATATATGTAAAACATATATATGGAAACAGGCCCTTCGGCCCACCAAGTCCCACACCAACCAGCAATCTACCATACACCAGTTGTATCCTACACACCAGGGACAATTTACAGAAGCCAATTAGTCTACAAACCTGCACTTCTTTCGGATGTGGGAGAAACTGGAATATCCAGAGAAAACCATGTGATCATAAGGAGAATGTACAAATACTGTACAGACAGCACCCGTAGTCAGGATCAAACCTGGCTGTGGTGCTGTAAGGCAGCAACTCTACCGCTGTGCCACCGTGCCACCCCATTCAATTATTTTTTTCTGTAATATATTTATTATGGTGTCAAGTCAATAAAGATGAACACATGCTTCCGATTCCTGCCTTTAGTTGGATAATACACATCTCCAATCATTGTGTTTTATGGCTGGTTTTCAACCTCTTCAGTCTGAAGGTCTCGACCCGAAACATCGCCTATTCTTTCTCTCTGGAGATGCTGCCTGTCCTGCTGAGTTATTCCAGCTTTTAGTGCCTATCTTCAGTTTAAAACAGCATCTACAGTTCCTTCCGACACTGTTTATTAAGCGAAACAGGTCCTATTCTCATAATATTATTCACCTCAACTAAGTGTTTTCTTCACCTCCGTTGCTGCAGAGAATACAATCCCAGTTATCAAATCTTTCTTCAAAGTGAAACAAAAATTCCAGCCCTGCCAATATGTTCATAAATCGCCCCTGGATCCTCTCCAGAGCAATTTCACCCTTTCTACAATGTGTCATAGTCTTACAGCTTGGAAACAGGCACTTCATCCCAACGTCCATGCAGATCAAGATGCCCCATCTAAACTAGTCCCATTTATCCACATTTGGTCCATATCCCTTTAAACCTTGTGTGTGCCAGTGTGTGTGTGAGTGTGTGTGTTAGGCTGTGTGTGTGAGTGTGTGTGTGTGTGAGTGTGTGAGGGTGTGTGTGAGAGTGTGTGTTAGGCTGTGTGTGAGTTTGTGTGTGAGGGTGTGTGTGAGAGTGTGTGTCAGTGAAGCGGCGACAACACTCGGAGTGAGCGGAGACTTGGCGATGTCCGGGGAGCATTTCCCTCTCTACCCCCCTCCCCGGGAATGCGGGGCCGGCCCAGGTGCTCTGTGTCCAGCTGGAATCCGGGGTATGTGAGGGTCAGTGACCCGGGGGTCGGGCATCGGAGCAGAGCTATAGCCCGAGATTCATCCCCGCGGCTCCAGAGGCGGCACCGACGCCCCCACTCACCCGGTCCACTCCTGGCTCCGGGCCGGGGTTAAAACTCCATGCGGTGTGGACAGAGCGGCCGCCGGACACAGAGCCGCTGGAGGTGAGGGTGAGAGGTGTGAGCGGTGCCTCGGGGGGGGTCGGTGCTGGGACCACCGCCGTGTCCCACCTATTACACCATCTGCACGGGAATGTGAATGCGGGTGAGGCAGCATCTATAGAGCAGTAGACAAAAATGCTGGAGAAATGCTAGAGTCTGAAGAAGGTTCAAACTCATACATAGATGCTGCCTCACCCACTGAGTTTCTCCAGCAGTCTGGTCTACATTGCCAATTTAATAGTGTGCGATGGGCTTAAACCATTTGCTCGTTCTTTATGGGAAACCCGCCGACAGAAAACTATTCTCATTGGTGAGTGTGGAGGAGTTGTATATATGATTGTATATATAATAAATAAAGTCACAGTCCTCCACACTCACCAATTATTTTTAAGCAGTGAGACTCACGCATTTGACAAAATTCTCACGCTCTCACGCTGATGACAGAAGTTCTCACGTTCAAATTTTTTAAAATATATATATATATATATTTTTAAAAATTTGAACGTGAGAACTTCTGTCATCAGCGTGAGAGCGTGAGAATTTCGTCAAATGCGTGAGTCTCACTGCTTAAAAATATTTGCAATGTGGTAACTGCGTTTCTAGAAGAGATGTACAAGAATGCACAATGCAATACAGTACATACAGGTGTAGACTACTTGTTGGCCAAAGCTTGCCCTGCTCATCAGTGTGATCATTGCTGCCCTGGATCTCAATGCTTATCTGTGCCAGTTCCCCATGACTCTCAATACCCTAATCCCTCAAACTATCTACCTCCTCTTTCAATACCTCCAAATATCTAACTTACCTCAGTTAAAACAAAAGATTTCTACAATAACTTTATCATACTGAAGAGCATCACCACTTAAAAGAGTTGCTTAGAAAAAGACCAATTAAGTTTATGTAATCTCTGTAGGGGCTGGATACGATTCCATTCACAACATTTTGCACTCTAGGAACTAACTTCCTCTCCTTTGCCCCACAATACCAAACTATCCCCTCTTTGAAAGGGTAAGTTGTATTTAACCTTAAATAGGCTCATGGTTATCCCAAGGCCTTCATAGATGGAGCAGGAGTGCACTTCCCTCATAAAGTCACAGAGTTGTACAGTTTAGACAATGACAATAACAATGTTGTATCCCATGTTTGAAGCCCTTTCCTCCCTTTACTAAGCCCAGTTACACCATTTTGAAAGCCCCACTTTAGTTTAGTTTAGTTTCGGGATACAGTGTGGAAATAGGCCCTTCGGCCCAACCAGTCCGCTCCGACCAGTGATCCCTGCACATTGACACTATCCTAAACATACCACCAGGGACAATTTTTGAAGTGTGGAATTAAACCAAAGATCTTATGGGCAGCACCCGTCGTCAGGATCAAACCCATGTATCTGGTGCTGTAAGGCAGTAGGTCTACTAATACACCACTGTGCCAAAAAATCAAATCAAATGTTTAATCAAATCAAATACCAAACTGAAAGCAAGTTAGCTATGATGCAACTACTTCAAGAGGAAAGGTCTAAATGGTAAACTATTTCCCAATTTATTCCTTAAATATGTAATAATTTTACATTCATAAATATTTTAAAAGTAAACGTTTGTCAATTAAAATATTTCTTATTTAATTTGCATGTCTCTAAACAGATGAATAAATTAATTCAATGTTGAATTAATTTGTAAACTCATTTCCAACCTTAATTAGATTCTGCATGATTTAAATCTGGTCTTGAAAATACCCATTCTAACATCAGTCGATTAAGCAAATGCATTTTATTGGGGTGAATGTGGAAAGACAGGTCAGTAAACACATGTCTTTGCCAAGACCTCACATAGCTAAGGGCTGGGGTTAGTGAGCTCACTACAAGGGATCAATATCTCAGACCATGAAGGGTTCGTGGAGATTGTTCTTGCAACTAAACTGTGGATAATGCAAAATATGAAAAGAGATTTCCATGGGGAAGCAAGTGGACTTATCACAGCTCAGTGAGTCTAATTGTCTGTCTGCTTCAACAGGCTGGATGGTGGTGGATTATTCCCATGGCTCTGACCACTAAGGTTCAGCTGCTGTAACGCAAGCAAGTCGTGGTCGCAGATCTGTCTTTTCGCTCTGGTTGAGTTACGTTGTTTAGAGGCACAGCCTGGAAACAGGCCCTTCGGCCCACTGAGTCCGCACTGACCAGTGATCCCCGCACATTAACACAAATGCCTACTGTTAGAAGGTACACAAAATTGCTGGAGAAACTCAGCGGGTGCAGCAGCATCTATGGAGCGAAGGAAATAGGCGACGTTTCGGGCCGAAACCCTTCTTCAGACTGATGGGGGGTGGGGGGGGGGGGGGGGAGAAGGAAGGAAAAGGGGAGGAGGAGGAGCCCGAGGGCGGGCGGATAGGAGGGTGGGAGGAGACAGTTAGAGGGTTAAGGAAGGGGAGGAGACAGCAAGTGCTAGCAAAATTAAGAGGAGACTAAGCGTAGGTTGGGCGATCGTTTCGCCGAACACCTCCGCTCAGTCCGCAATAACCAACCTGACCTCCCGGTGGCTCAGCACTTCAACTCCCCCTCCCATTCCCAATCCGACCTCTCTGTCCTGGGTCTCCTCCATTGCCAGAGTGAGCAACAGCGGAAATTGGAGGAACAGCACCTCATATTCCACCTGGGGACCTTGCGTCCGGATGGCATTAACATTGAATCCAACACTTTGCCTACTGTTAGATATTTGTTGGGTTTTTTTAATCAAAAAATATATTCAATTATTTAAAATAATATTTACAATACAATAAAACAAAACAGAACCCACCACCATAATACAAGACAACAAATTTACTAAATAAACTACTGTACAACTATGTTACCATCCTTGTCAAGGATACATTCAACCCCCGCGGTGCCCAGCAGTCCCGGAAATCCCCCAGGGTGCCCGTGGACAGCGCGTAGTCCCCCCTCTAACACCACCGGGGCACGGACGTAACCCTGGAAAAGGGGCAGGCAGGCGGCTCGGGCAGAGCCCGCTTCCGCCTGGCGCCGTGACTCGCGGATGGCCAGCTTGGCCAGGCCCAGGAGCAACCCAACCAGGACATCCTCGGCCCCAAACCCACTCCCCTACGCACAGGGTGTCCAAAGATGAGGATGGTGGGTTAGAAAAGCAGCCAGATTGCAAAGAGCAGCCCCTTTAGATTTTGGAACGGGGGCTTTAGACATTTGTTGGTGGGACCCAATACAATACAATACAATACCTTTATTTGTCATTTGAACCTCACATGAGGTTCAAACGAAATTTGGTTTCTGCAGCCATACAAGAAAAGAACCAAGACACACACCAACACAATTTACTGTGTATCTTCTAGAGCTTTACAAGATCTCGCTGATTGAAACGTTAGGTTTTTGAAAAGTATTTTGACATAATTATTTTTGAGGACTATTTACATCCAATATGAATGTTTTTATACATCTTTGAATGTCAAAAAACTATAAAGACCAATGACTGCTTTTACCATTGTGGAAACCTTGTTCTAGTACTGCTGCTGGTCAGGGGGAATTGCAGAGATGGTCCAGCTCTGAGGGTTAACTACTGTCCAGACCCTATGTCTGGACTATGGGGTGTGGAGAATGAGCAACACTGAACATTGAACATTCCTCTTCCGCCCTGAACAACCACGTTGACATATCCGGGTGCAGGAAGAAGTTCACCATGTTCTCGCCCAATCTATTATATGCTTCCACCTGCAACAACAGACAGCCCCTTCACCCACCTACTGGCCTAGATATTAAAGCTGTAACAATGTTTTGTGTGCTAGGTGGCTATAGTTTATCAACCTTATCAAACACAGCCAGTATGGTGGCGCAGCGGTAGAGTTGCTGCCTCACACCCCCGGAGACCTGGGTTCAATCTTGACTATGGGTGCTGATTGTACAGAGTTTGCACGTTCTCCCTGTGACCATGTGGGTTTTCACTGGGTGCTCCGCTTTCCTCCCAAACTCCAAAGACGCACAGATTTGTAGGTTTATGGGCTTCTGTAAAATGTCCCTAAAGATCTAGTGTCTGGGGTGATTGATGGTCAGCATGGACTCAGTGGGCCAAAGGGCCTGACTCCACGCCGTATCTCTAACCTAAAGCTAAAATAAAAACCTGGTCCTGAAATCTGATTCGGTGGTTTGGAGATTTGGTTGGGCACATCAGGAAATTTGTTGCGGGTGAAAAATATAAATATGGATGCAGCCAGAAATCTAAAATAAAACTGACAAAAGAAAAAATATATATTTTTGTCTCCCGTAGTTCTTTTATTTCCCTCTTGGAGTGGAGAACATGCCTAGCCTGACCTGCAGGAAGTGTCCTCCTGCTTTACACTCAACACTCCTGCAGTCTTTCATCTTTGACCTCACCCTCTATTTCCATTCACTCATTAACATTATATATAGCTTGTCGCCAGGGTCATCTTGAGGAAGAATCCCAGCCCGAAGCGTCCATTTCCCATTGCGGACGCTGCAGTCCCATTAAGTTCCTCCAGCAGTTTTACTAGCTTCTTTTCTCTGATCAGTTATCATTAGCCCTGATTCTCTTAACAACAATGGAATTTGTTTGGCAATGAATTCCACAGATTCACTCCCCTCCAGTTTTTAGAAATTCCTTCTCATCTCCATTCCAAAGGTACATTCTTTGTGAGGCTGTACCCTCAGGTTCTAGACTCTCCCGTGACTGGGAATATCTTCTCCACTTAGTCATGTTCTCTCTCAATTTTCTTTTCTTTCCATGTGCCAGATTATCGTAATCTGTGGTAAACCTTCCTCTTTTTCAGATTAAACCATTTCTTTACAACTTCATCAAAGTACATCTGCTCTTTAGCTTAGTTTAGTTTAGAGATACGGAACGGAAACTGGCCCATCGGCCCACCTGCGATCCACGCACATTAACGCTATCCTACACACACTAGGGACAATGTACATTTATACCAAGCCAATTAGCCTAAACATTTATACAACTTTGGAGTGTGGGAGGAAACTGAAGATCTCAGAGAAAACCCACATAGGTCACAATGTGCAAACTCCGTAAAGACAGCACCCGTGGTCAGGGTCGAACCCGGGTCTCTGGCGCTGTGAAGCAGCAACTCTACTGTTGCTCTCTTCTTATATTCATCAATTTGATTTATCTTACTCTCACCGTTACTTCACTCTTGATCTGAAAGGATGGTCTCCCATTGTGCCGAACTTTAACATCTGCAGCACCCCCCCCCCCCCCCAGGAAGTTGTTCAAATGCTAATTCTCCAAGTGTGAACCGAACTTGTAAACACCTGCAATTCATCCAATGTTCACACTTAATTACAACAAATTAGGTGTCACCTGTGGCTCTGTAGAATGCACCACTCATTCCACTGGTGACACCTCATTTGCTTCAATTGTGTGTGAATATTGGATAAAGACAGTGGCTAGCTCACATAAACTAGATTTGCAAAAAGACTAATACCGAGCATCATAATGAAAGAGTGACCCACAGCCAGAAGCAACTCTAATCAGATGATCATTAAAATGATACTCCAACTGGTGGATGTAGATGTTAGATGGAATTTATTATCATCTACACGTATACAGTGAGGGACTGTATACGTCCTTTGTTGCAACCATCTGCCTATCAAAAAAATACACTCACCTGTCTCCACTTATTACCTATCAAACTTTGTCCTGTCTCTCTGCTCATCCAGCTTTCTTCCCTCCCCTCCCCTCCCCTCGCTAGCTCCCAAGACATGAATAGAGCAACTCCTTCTGGTGACCTCTATCAATGACGATCAATTTCCCCAATCTCATGTCCTCTGATTTTGTTCAATTACCTCTTGTGTGATACTTTATTGAGGCCTTCCGAGACTCTAATATACCGTCATGCTAGCTTGGACACGCTAGAGGCAAGAAACATGTTCCCAGTGTTGGGGGAGTCCAGAACCAGGGGCCACAGTTTAAGAATAAGGGGTAGGCCATTTAGAACAGAGACGAGGAAAATCTTTTTCACCCAGAGAATTGTGAATCTGTGGAATTCTCTGCTTGAGAAGTCAGTGCGGGCCAATTCTATGGATGCTTTCAAAAGAGAGAGTTGGATATAGCTCATAAAGATAGCGGAGTCAGGGGATATGGGGAGGAGGCAGTAAAGGGGTACTGATTGTGGATGATCAGCCATGATCACAGTGAATGGCGGTACTGGCTCGAAGGACCGAATGGCCTACCGATGCACCCATTTTCTATTGTCTATTATCACTCTTATCCAGGCTGCTAAACACAAAATCAAAAGACCATCAAAATAGTCAAACATGGTTTCAGATTAAAAGTCCATGGTAACTTTGTCCAATTCCATTACCGGCATCCCCTGCATTACAACGATCCGTCTAATTGAAATTTGCAATAGCAAAATTGACAAGTCACCAATCAAATATTTGAGATATGGAATAAAATTGCTTTACGGAATTTATGTGAAAAACAGTAAATAAATAAGCACAATATTTTTCATCATGTTTCTTGCTGCATGTGCATCCGTTGCTAATTGAAATTTTTTATTGCCACTGGTGTAACGCTAGCCTGAAGAAGGGACCCAATACAAAATGTGACGTCTATTCCCTCTATAGAGGCTGCCTGACCCTGATACGGTAGGCGGCGCGACTCTGGTCAGCAGCGGCCTCTGCAGCCTGTCCCGCGTTTTTATTATTTTTGTCAAGTCACCAATCAAATATTTGAGATATGGAATAAAATTGCTTTTTTGTTAATTTTATGTGAAAAACAGTAAATGCAAGATAAGCACAATATTTTTCGGGTCCAGTTGTCGTTGGGGCCGCAACGAGGAGCGGCCTGCATGTGCCGATCATGCTCGCTTCGAGACCGTTACGGTGAAAATCATAACTTGGCTGCTATTTTTGCTGGGAATGCGGGGTCTGCGGAACCCCCATCCCTGGAGGGATTGCTCCTGCATTCCCCCGCCCGATCGGGGTCGAAGATCCTGGATAACACCACTGCCCCGCGCGGCTTGGAATTGGGACTCTGCGAGCGCACGCCGCCGGGTAATCTAACATTTTTATTGCCACCCAGCGTGGCTTTAACGCTAGCCTGAAGAAGGGACCCAATACAAAATGTGACGTCTATTCCCTCTATTGAGGCTGCCTGACCCGCTAATTTCCTCCAGAATGTTGTGTTTTGGCCTGTTTTTTTTGTCACATTTCTTAAATAGCAGGGCTCGCATTTGATACTTTTCAATTCTGTGGAAACTGTTCTGTAATCTATGGAGTTTTATGAAATAGCAACAAATGCAACAACCTTTTCCAAAGGCAGCTCTTTCAAAATTAGTATATATGCCATCAGTCCCAATGATCTCCCCAAACTTATCTTTTCACCGATGCTAACTTTGTACCACTCCTCATTCTATCCAAGAAAGTTATTCTCCTCCATTTTCAGGATATCTTTTGTGTCTTCTTCTAGGAAGACAAGTATAATATCCACTAGTAACAAGGATGGAGTCCCCCTTTTCCTCACCTTTCACCCTACCAGCCGTCACATACAACAGATAACCCTCCGCCATTTTCGCCACCTACAACGGGATCCCACGACTGGCCATCTCCACCCTTTTCTGCTTTCCACAGAGACCGTTGCCTCCATAACTCCCTGGTCAATTCGTCCCTTCCCACCCAGACCATCCCCTCCCCGGTACTTACCATTGCAACTACAGGAAATGCCACACTTGTCGCTTTACCTCCCTCCTCAACTCTATCCAAGGACCCAAGCAGTCTTTCCAGGTCAGGCAGAGGTTCACCTGCACCTCCACCCTCATCTATTGCATTCGTTGTTCCAGGTGTCAACCGTTCTACATCGGCGAGATCAAGTGCAGGCTTGGTAATCGTTTCGCCCAACACCTCCGCTCGGTTCACAATAACCAACCAGATCTCCCAGGGGCTCAGCACTTCAACTCTTCCTCCCATTCCAAATCCGACCTTTCGATCCTGGGCCTCCTCCATGGTCAGAGTGAGTCCCACCGCAAATTGGAGGAGCAGCACTTCATATTTCGCTTGTGTAATTTACATCCCAGTGGTATGAACATTGGCTTGTCCAATTTCAGGTAGTCCTTGCTTTTTCCATCCTTCCCCTCCCCTTCC
Organism: Leucoraja erinaceus; assembly: GCF_028641065.1. Classification (NCBI taxonomy): domain Eukaryota; kingdom Metazoa; phylum Chordata; class Chondrichthyes; order Rajiformes; family Rajidae; genus Leucoraja; species Leucoraja erinaceus. The sequence goes on along the minus strand of NC_073388.1, from coordinate 48,453,270 downwards.
CAGCTCTCCCACAGCCCACTGTCTCCGCCCCTTCCTTTCATTTTCCGGCCCCCCGACATCAGTTTGAAGAAGGGTCTCGACCCGAAACGTCACCTATTCCTTCGCTCAATAGATGCTGCCTCACCCGCTGATTTTCTCCAGCTTTTTTGTCTACCTTCGATGTTTCCAGCATCTGCAGTTCTTTCTTAAATATTTGTTAGAAAGATCAGATTGCATCAAAAGTGATTGCATCTACTAGCTATAAAGGTGAATTCTTCGTGACCTACAGAGGTGCAAAGTCATTTGTTTAGTCATGTAATTTTTCTAAGAAAGCCTGGAAAACAGAATTAATGGCGTTATTAATATATTGAACGTCTTAAATGATGTGCTTGCTGCTTTTGACTACATTTACACCTCATGCTGCCTTGGCAAGGCCAGTAGCATAATCAAGGACGAGTCACATCCCACTCACTCCATCTTCTCCCCCCTCCCACAAGGCAAGAGGTATAGGTGTGGAAACGCACACCTCCGGATTCAGGGACAGTTTCTTCCCAGCCGTTATCAGGCAACTGAATCATCCTACCATAACCAGAGAGCAGTACTATCTACTTTATTGTTGACCCTCGGACTATCCTTGATCGGACTTTGCTGGCTTTACCTTGGACTAAACATTGTTATCTTATCTACACACTGTAAAAAGCTTGATTGTAATCATGTATTGTCTTTCTGCTGACTGGATAACATGTAACAAAAACTTTTCACTGTACCTCGGTACATGTGACAATAAACTAAACTGAACTGTTTTTGGAAGTCCAAGTCTCTGCACCACTGATAGCACTGTGTGGCAGGGAAAGCCGGCTCTTCCCAACCCCACACTCCGCAAGGCCCTGAATGAGCCTGAAATGACACATCCACTCACCTGTTCAACTCTCCCACATCCAATAATGTCTACATGGACCACGCAACGATTAGCATCCCTTATTTCAAACTACAATTTTTAGGTCATTGATTTCCTCTCCCAAAATCAATTTATTCTTTTGAAAGTCTATCTCAAAGTCTAAACGAATAAATCTTCCTGCTCTTATTCCAAGAACTTCTAAAAACGTTCAACCTCTTTCTCTTTACTGGTCACTGATCTGACATTTCCTGCACTTGTAAACCATCCCTTTAAATCTTGAACCAAGGTGTCAGCCCATTTTATTTCAAATGAGGCTCCTCATTTTTGGGCAGGAAATGAGCAGTGCTGTGTGCAATGATTTGACAAAGTCATATTTTTTTTCCAACCATTCACCCTGTTCTACGCTTGAAAACTGGCATTTACAAAAGGGGAGATATCAGAAAACCATTCTCCTTCCTCTCCTCCTAGATCACTATTTCAAGAAAGATGGCCAGTGAATGTTTCCTAGCAGCTTAATTGACTCCCCCCTCAAACGGCAAGGGAATTAATGGCTTAATTAAGTGCAGCTTGCAGTGTGAGGCCTGATTGGGTAGTCCAGTTAGTACAGTCCCTTAAATAGTGGGCAGCATTTCTTTTGCTGTGGCTAAATGTTTACCTGAGACAAACTTGGTCTTCACCCACACCGCCAACTTTCCTCACCACCTTATGTTTTACACGGGAAGATTATTTTGGAAGGCATGAATTCTATTATGGGATATATGCAGGTGGATTTATGTGCAGTAATTCAGTAGGACTGGCAATGTACTTCATTTATGTTGATGATGATGAGATGATGATGATGATACTTTATGTGTAAGAAAGAGCTGCAGATGCTGGTTTAAATCAAAGGTAGACACAAAATGCTGGAGTAACTCAGCGAGTGAGGCAGCATCTCTGGAGAGAAGGAATGGGCGATATTTTGGGTCGAGACCCTTTTTCAGACTGATGTCAGGGGAGGGGGTGGGACAAAGATAGAATGTAGGCGGAGATAATAAGACTGGGGGTAGAACTGGGTAAGGGAAGGGGATGGAGAGAGAAAGCAAGAGCTATCTGAATATTGTATATGGTTAGTGAAAATCACCAGGGCATGCAAAAATGCCTGAATATTCAGCCTCTCCAATGCCAGGAGTATCAAACGTGACTTGAATCTGCTTCCTTCCAAGGAGCTGCAGATGATGGAGCCTTACATAGAACACAAATTGCTGAAGGAACTCATTGGGTCAGGCAGCAACCCTGGGGAACACCTAAACAAGACCCTTCCATTCGCGATCCTTCTTCAGTCTAAGATGGATCCCAACCCAAAACGTAACCTGACTATGTCATCCAGAGGCACTTTCTCACCCGCTGAGTTACTCCAGCAGTTTGAGTTCTGCACATTTGTTGGTGTTCCTTACTAATTATCACAAGTCAAGTTCAAGTTCAAGTTACATTTAGTGTCACATACACCAATTGGTACAGTGAGGTTTGAGTTACCATCAGCTATACAACTGAACATCCCCACACAGCGGAATCAACGTTTCCCACTGTGAGGGAAGGCAATACAGTTCAGTCATCTTCCTCGTGTTCACCCGTGCTCGGGGCCTTTGATCCCCCTACAGTCGCCGCTGCGGCAGCCCGATGTTCAGGCCCTCTCGCCGGGATAATGGAACTCCGACGTCAGAACGGAAAAACACTCGAGGCGGCTTGGAGTTTCCGAATCGGCCGCTTCCTACCGGGGACCGTGGCTCCCGAAGTCCACAGGCTGAGCTGGGCGGAGCTCCAACACTGGCGACCCACAGCAAGGGGTCCCAGGACTCCGCGATGTTAGAGTCAACACCTCCCGTGGCTAGAAGCACTGCAAACCACAGCTCTGTGATGTTAAAGCACCAGGCCCAACACGGCCTTCCACGGTAAGGCATCGTCCCACAGTGCTGCGCCGCTGCTGAAGCTCTGGCCAATCTCCGGCAGGAAAGGCCGCGCCAATCCATTGGTAGGCCGGGGGGGGGGGGGGCAAAGATGCGACTCGGAGAAAGACGCATCCTCGACCAGGAAGTGACTGGGAAACGGTTTCCCCCTCCCCACCCCCCACATAAAAAAGATGACAAAACCTCCAAAAACATACTTTTAGACAGACTAAAAGTAACAAAAAGGCTGAAAGGACGGACAGATTGCTGGCGAGGCTGCCATGCGCGACGCCACCCGATATCACTCAATATCGTTTCCATGGTCACGATGTCTCATGTACATTTAAATGCAAAAAATTGCCATTTGTAAAGTATGGCTAACCTAGAAACACATCCAAAGGCACTTCAGAGAAAGCATTCTCTTTAAATATGTCACTGACCCAAATAATGTGGCATTAGGGCAGGTGAAGAGGTCGTGATTTAACCAGTAGAGAAAGACAATAATGTTTATGAAAGTAATTGGATGATTTTGGTTACAACAATCACTAATCATGAGACAGGCAAGTAAGGAGTAAGCTAACAACCAGATGTGAATTTGTGTCAATATCTCAGGTAATTTTATTTGGACAGGTGAGTGGATAGGAAAGGTTTAGAGTGATATGGGCCAAACACAGGTAGGTGGGACTAGCGTAAATGGGGCATCTTGGTGGTGGAGGAGGGAACTGCAGATGCTGGTTTACACTGAAGATAATGCTGGAGAAACTCAGCGGGACAGGCAGCATCTCTGGGTAGAAGGAATGGGTGATGTTTCAGTCTGAGTCTGAAGAACGGTCTTGAACCGAAACGTCACCCATTCTTTGGTCATCTTAGTGGACATGGACAATTTGGGCCGAGGGTCCTGTCTCCATGCTGTATAACTCTACAACTCTGATAAAAACACTTGTCGTAGTGGAAGGATTCAGAGAGAAGGATGTTTAAACCTGTGACCTTGCTGAATGATGAGTTGGCATTTTTGATTGTGCACAGGAGCAATGGAGGAATGGGACTTGATGAGATGAGCGTACACCTGCAGAGTTTTGGATTGGATCAGATTTGCAGACATCAGTCAGGTGAGCATTAAAACCAATACCACAAAGCTGGACTGTTTTCAGTGATGTTCCATGAACGGAACAAGCTGTAAGAGATTAAGGTGGGATTTTCACAGTGGGGTACATCGAGAAAAGAGAAAGCAGAATGGTGCAGTCAGTAGCATAATACTGTGTTAACACTTATCATCCGCTGGATTCTCAAAAACATTATTTATTGACACAACCCCAGCTCTGGAGCTCCGAGATGGCTCTGAAATGGTGAATGTGGAAAGAACGTTCCATTTGTCAGCCTTCCTGTTGATCTGCTAACCCCGAAGTCAATACACCATGTGGGAGGTCAGTGATAATTCAAATGATGCTAATATTACCAGACAGTTCCTTCTGTGGCCTGAGGGCTTATTGCGTCAGCGAAAGTCATTAATCAAAGGCTAACACAAAAGTGAGAGAGGTTCTCCGGGTGGGGAGGGGTGGGGGTTTGTTAACCTTTAACTGAACGATAAATTAGCAGTGACAACTGGGAAAAGAGACTGTACTGCAGGTAAGTTCCAGAAAGGGAGAAGGAATTGGAGGGGCTATTTTGGGGAAGAGGCGATAGATCACTTGTGACTTTGTGATTCCATGGGATGTTCCTCTTCATTTTCTGGAGTTTTCTGGCAATAAATCAACAAAATTCACTCCCTACATCTCTCTTCATCCCCACTTCCAAAATAAATCTCTTTCCAATCCCTTGCTTCGATTACCACTTCATTTGAGTAGTATAAAATACCTAGGGAGTTGTTCCAGTGTTAAAGTGCCACATCAATTCCAGAAACAATGAGTTCTTTATCTATGTTAAAACAAAACTGAATGTGTGAAATGTGTAATATCGGTAGCTGTGCGATTCACTTCACTTGTGATGTTCAGTTTCACCAGATAGTACATAGCCACTTACGTAGGACACATGACTGAGAGAGAAATTCCACCTCAATACCCTTGTCCATTTCCTGGACCCATGTTTGTTCTGTAGGTTAAATTCTTGGCTGACTGTAGAATAAATCATATATAGGAAGGAACTGCAGATGCTGGTTTAAAGCAAAGTTTTTGCATGTGTACCAATCATAGTAGAACAGCATCCCTTACTTCACCACGACCGGCAGCTGTGACTAACAACAATACTACTTCTCCCGCATGCTCCCCCTGTCGGTCACCACGAGTGTCCCCTGCTGCTTTCTCACTTGCGGGGTCACCCTCTAACTTTTCTGGCGAAGGGGGAGAGGGCTTGGTCCATACACATTTGGGCCGTATTAGTAGACCGTGTGTTTGAATTCTAACTGCATGCGTGTTTAACTATATTTGCTCTTTACGGGGAAGGATGTAGATTGGTTATTGAATGTGAACCAACCATAGTAGAGTAGCATCACTAACCCCACCTTACTGTATAATTCATACTAACACCCATTTCCTACACTGGTCAGTCTTGGAAGCGGTAACGATGAACTAACAACTAACGACCTGCTGTACCGTTATAATTGGGTACTGATTAAAGATGATCTTGAACTTCAGATTGTGTAGATTGCTTATTTACACGAAGATAGACACAAAATGCTGGAGTAACTCAGCGGGACTGGAGAGAAGGAATGGGTGACGTTTCGGGTCAAGACCCTTCTCCATGTTTGCTTGAAAGTGCAATGAAGAAGGGTCTCGACCCGAAACGTCGCCCGTTCCTTCTCTCCAGAGATGCTGCCTGTCCCATTGAGTTACTCCAGCATTTTGTGTCTACCTTCTAATGCAATAAATCCAATGTACATCAGTTTGCCCATCAAAGACTGTTCTTACCTTCCATTTTGTGACACGACCGACACAAACTAGAGCACCACTGCATGACATTCCCCAGACCTATTTGCATACACCGCATCTACACGAACAATTATGATCAGAAATTGATCGTTTAAAAATCAAAACCGTGTGTAACATTTGGCAGATTGAGTTGCATGCTTCATCAGAAACGGCAAACAAGTCTTTCACTGCAAAACTTCACCATCATTACAGGAAGTCTGGGGTCTACGTTTGTTTATAGCTGATATTTAGCAAGTGGAGAAGAATGATGAATTGAAAAGGTCTTTTTGCCAAACAAATACCTTTTCGATTCGTTACAGGCTGGAAGACTAATCTTAAATAGTTCACTCCAAGCATGAGGCTGCATCTGAAACCGTTTTAAACTGTTTGCTTCAACAGCTCCACTGGTTAAGAGACTTGAAGAACTGTAGATTATCCTGTGGTTGCAGTAGACACCCAAATTTCATAATTACCAATGTCATCTGCCAAGTATAGTTCAACAAGTTGTTTTTATCCTTTTTGCCCAAGGAACAAAGTTGAAGGGAACTAAAGCTGGGAGATTGTCAGCTGGGACTGACTATGCAAAAGCTTACGAATGCTGGTTTGTGGATCATTCAGATGGATGTTTGCTGGAAAGTTGCAATGAATAAATCAGAGCATGTGAAAGTAAGAGACTGTGAAGTTTCAGCTCTGCAGCTAATACAGGAATGTAATTAATGCTAAGTAAATTCTCAACGTGAATTGGAACAATTCTCTCTCACCCATAATCCAAGCCCAGAAGATTGCACCACACTGCACGAAGCAGGTTACTGCATTTGGATGCTTATTGATTGAGTAAATGTCAGCTGAATTATCAACTAAAAAACGACTTTGTCCCAGATCAGTGGAGTGTTAAAAAATTAGATGGGTTTTCATGATCGATTTATGTGAATATAGACATTTAGTGGGAAGATGATTTGAACAGATGATGTGGTACAGGATACCGGAAGAGCAGGAGGGATAACATGGATGTATTTAATGGTATGATTAAGGCAATGTGCCTATTTCATGCTGACCTGCTGATTTGGATGATGGGTGATGTGGAGGCTGTGGTAACTACTGTTGTAAGCGCAGAGTACTATGTTTACATATCGGTGGTGCTGCTGCATGTGAGAATTTCATTCTTCTGGTTCGGGATATATGACAATAAAACACTCCTGACCCTTGAGGTGGACATGGTGCAGGTTCATGTAGGGAGATAGCAAGTGGGAATGGCATGCAGTCAGGGTAGTGGTAGGTTCAGGTGGGTCAGGTAACATTGGTATAAATTCACCAGTTTGCAAAATCAACGGGAGAGGGGCCCAATGTGGGGGGTCACTGAAAACAAAGAGAGACCAGGTGGGGGGGGGGGGGGGGGGGGGGGGGGGGGGGGGGGGGGGGGGGGGGGGGGGGGGGGGGGGGGGGGGGGGGTGGGTGGAAGATAGGACTGTTTGTTGTACTTTTGTAACACTGTGAGCGGCTGAAACGTGGAGTCTCTTGTGTACTGCCTGGGTGAGGTCTGTGGATGATTTTACCATGCTGCATGCAGAACAAAGCATTTCACTGCTCCTAGGTACGTGTGTTCTATGAAATATAATTGAATCGTTCAATCGCTGAGTTCTGCTGCAGAAGACTCAGATCATTTCAATGGAACTGGTGACAGTCGGCAAGCAAAAAAAATTGGGCCAGTGGAAAAGTCTGAAAGCAGTCAAAGAGCATATCGTTTGGATTGCTTATGCCCCTGTCCCACTTAGGAAACCTGAACGGAAACCTCTGGAGACTTTGCGCCCCACCCAAGGTTTCCGTGCGGTTCCCGGAGGTTTTTTGTCAGTCTCCGTACCTGCTTCCACTACCTGCAACCTCCGGCAACCACCTGCAACCTCCGGGAACCGCACGGAAACCTTGGGTGGGGCGCAAAGTCTCCAGAGGTTTCCGTTCAGGTTTCCTAAGTGGGACAGGGGCTTAAGGCTTTGCCTGGGGCAGTGGCAGTGGATCCATGCTGTATAAATTTAATATTTAGTCTCCTAAAGGTTTATCTAGCCTCCAATGCCTGTGTACACAGTGGACGTGGAATGGTAGCACCTACCATCAGTTCTGGTGTAGCAACAGACTCTTCTTCAGGATTGAGAGAGTCGAGGAATCATAATCAGTGTGAAGAATGATGGCGACAGGGAGAAGTAGAGCTGGCAAGTGACAGGTGGAGTCGGGTGAGGAGGATTTGGTTGGCAGATCAGTTCAGTTACAGTTCAGTTTAGTTTATTGTCACGTTTAGTTTTTGTTGCGTGTTATCCAGTCAGCAGAAAGACAATACATGATTACAATCGAGCCATTTACAGTGTAGAGATACATGATAAGGGAATAACGTTTAGCGCAAGGTAAAGCCAGCAAAGCCAAGGATAGTCCGAGGGTCACCAATGAGAAAGATTTCAGTACTGCTCTCTGGTTGTGGTAGGATGATTCAGTTGCCTGATAACAGCTGGGAAGAAACTGTTCCTGAATCTGGAGGTGTACGTTTTCACACTTCCATAACGTTTGCCTGATGGGAGAGGGGAGACGAGGGAGTGGTCAGGATGCAGCTTATCCTTGATTATGCTGCTGGCCTTGTTGAGGCAGCGTGAGGTATACATGTAGTCAATGGAAGGGAGGTTGGTTTGTGTGACGGTCTGGGCTGCGTCCACAATTCGCTACACTTTCTTGTGGTCTTGCATGGAGCTGTTCCCAAACCAGGCAGTGTTGCATCCTGATAAAATGCTTTCTATGGTGCATCTGTGGAAGTTGGTGAGAGTTGTACGGGACTTGCCGAACCTCCAAAGCCTTCTGAGGAAGTAGTGGTATAATGTACTTTCTTGGTCGTTGCTTCAATGTGGGTGGTCCAGGAGAAGTTGTTGGTGATATTGACTCCTGTGAATTTGTATGTTTCACCCATCTCTACTTTGGTGCCATCGATGCAACTTGGGGTATGTGCACCGGTTCACTTCCTGAAGTCCATCACCATCGCCTTTGTCTTGATGACATTGAGGGAAAGGTTATGTGGTGGAGGGAAGGTGAGAGATGGCAAGATAGGATGGTGGTGATATGTGAAATCAACAAAGGGTTTGCAGAGTGGAGGGAGGGAGAGAGGGTGGACAGATCCAGAGTGGGACAGGAGACTGGGTGGGAGGAATATGTGGGTGAGGGGAAGATGGGGTTGGGGGAATGGGTTAGGAAACCAGCTGTGTGTGGCTTTGAAAAGAAGGACCTGGGTAGATCAGAATGAGAGAGAAATGGAATGATGGAGGAAGTGGGTTGCATGAAATTGGATAATTTATTGTTCATTGTGTTGGCGTGTAGACTACTCAGGTGGAATATGAGGTGCTGTTCTTAACAGAGTTTCCCTCTACACAAATGCTGCCTGACCTGCTGAGTCTTTCTCTCATTTCCTATTTTTCCCACCTACTCCATGTTTTAACAGACAAACCAGGTCTACATATTATCTGCTCATTCATCCAGTCATGTTGTATTTCAATGGGGTGCTTACAATTTCAGGCAATTGCAACTGTTCTCTGTAGAGCTAGAGTCATGGAGTGATACAGTGTGGAAACAGGCCCTTCAGCCCAACTCGCTCACACCGGCCAACAATGTCCCAGCTACCCGAGTCCCACTTGCCTGCGCTTGGTCTATAACCCTCCAAACCTGTCCTATCCACGTACCTGCCCAACTGATTCTTAAACAATGGGATAGTCCCAGCCTCAACTACCTACTCCGGCAGCTTGTTCCATACACCCACCACCCTCTGTGTGAAAAAGTTACCCCTTGCATTCCTATTAAATCTTTTCCCCTTCACCTTAAAACTATGTCCGATGGTCCTCGATTCCCCTACTCTGGGCAAGAGACTCTGTGTGTCTAACCAATCTATTCCTCTCTTGGTTTTGTACACCTCTATAAGATCACCCCTCATCCCCCTGCTCTCCATGGAATAGTCCCAGCCTTCACAACCTCTCCCTATAGTTCCCACCCTCTAGTCCTGGCAACATCTTGGTAAATCTTTTCTGAACCCTTTTAAGCTTGACAATATCTTTCCAATAACATGCTGCCCAGAACTGAACACAATACTCTAACTGCGATCTCACCGACGTCTTATACAACTGCAACACGACCTCCCAACTATACTCAATACTCTGACTGATGAAGGCCAAAGTTTCAAAAGCCTTTTTGACCATGTTATCTACCTGTGACTCGACCTTCAACGAACCATGCACTTATACTCCTAGATCCCTCAACTCTATAACACCACCCAGAGGCTTACCATTTACTGTGTTGGTCCTGCCCTTGTTTGACATCCCAAAATGCAACACCTCACACTTCTCTGTATTAAATTCCATCAACCATTCCTCCGCCTACCTGGCCAATTGATCCAGGTTGATTCACAACCATCTTCACTATCTGCAAAACCACTAATTTTTGTATCTGTTCAATCTGTCACTGGCCCAGGGTGTCGTCCCTACTTGCCTCAAGACATCAACCATTGTGCCAGTGCCCAAACAGTCAGCTTCAGGGAGTCTTAATGACTTCCGCCCAGTGGCACTCACCCCCGTCATCGCGAAGTGCTTTGAGAGACTGACCCTAGCTCACCTCAAAGCCAGCCTCCCTCCCACACTGGACCCCCATCAGTTTGCCTATCGGCCCAACAGGTCAACAGAGGATGCCATATCTGCGGCCCTTAACTCTGCCCCGACCCACCTGGACAATAACAATTCCTACATCAGGTTGTTGTTCATCGACTTCAACTCCGCATTTAACACTGTCATCCCCGCCAGTCTGATCACCAAACTCAGCGGATTGGCATCACCACTTCCCTCTGCAACTGGACACTGGATTTCCTCACCACCAGACCCCAGTCTGTTGGAATCAACAACCTCACCTCCTCCACTCTGACACTGAACACTGGCGTGCCACAGGGCTGTGTGCTCAGCCCTCTCCTCTGCTCCCTCTTCACCCATGGCTGCTCCATGTATGGCTCCAATGCCATCATAAAATTTGCCGATGACACCACGGTGGTAGGACTGATCAGGGACAATAACGAATCAGCCTACAGGGAGGAGGTCCAGAACCTGGCAGCCTGGTGTGCCAACAATAACCTCGTCCTCAACTCCAAGAAGCCGAAGGAAATTATCGTAGACTTCAAGAAGACCAGAGGTGGCAGACATACCCCCATCCACATAAACCGGACTGAGGTGGAGCGCGTCTCCAACTACAAATTCCTCGGGGTACACATCTCTGAGGATCTGTCCTGGTCCCTCAATACCACCAAACTGATTTAAAAGGCGCAGCAGCGCCTCTACTTTCTGAGGAGGCTTAAGAAAGTTCACCTGTCCCCCCCAGATCCTGACCAACTTCTACCGCTGTACCATCGAAAGCATCCTGACCACCTGCTTCACGGTATGGTACAGCAGCTGCACCACAGCTGACAGGAAGGCACTGCAACGGGTGGTGAAAACCGCTCAGCACATCATCGGTGCCCCGCTCCCTGCCATGGATGCCCTCCACCGCACACGGTGTCTGAGACGGGCCGGGAAAATCATTAAGGACCCCTCACACCCCAGCCATGGACTATTTGCCCTCCTCCCATACAGGTGCCTTAGGTCTCGCACCAGCAGGCTGAGGAACAGCTTCTTCCAAAATACCATAACCCTGCGGAACTCACAGGCCCGACACTAGCTATCTTTTATACCCTTTTATCTGTATATATTTATTTGCCTATGTACTAGTTCAATTCATCCACATTGTACATATTGTTTTAACCAGTATTTTTACTACTTTGCACTCTGACTAGATGCTAAACTGCATGTTATTATACCTGTACTTGTGCAATGACAATAATATTGAATCTAATCTAATCTAATCATCAACAAGTTTGCTAATCTTGCCCTGTATGTTCTCATCCAAATCATTGATGTAGATGACAAACAGTAACGGGCCCAGCAACGAGCCCTGAGGCACACCACTAGTCACAGGCCTCCATACTGAGAAGCAACCTTCCACCATCACCGTCTGCTGTCTTCCATGGAGCCAATTTGTTATCTATTCAGCCATCTCTCCTTGGATCCCATGAGATCTAACCTTCCAGGGCAGCCTACCATGCGGCACCTTGTCGAACACCTTACACAAGTCCATGTACACAACATCTACAGCTCCGCCCTCATCAACCTTGTTGCTTCCGTCTTCAAAAACATCATTCAGATTTGTGAGACACGACCTTCCACGTACAAAACCATGCTGACTATCCCTAATCAGCCCATGCCCATCCAAATGCCTGTATAACCTATCCCTCAGAATACTCTCCAGTAACGTACCAACTTAAGCTCACCGGCCTATAGTTCCCAGCATTGTCCCTGCAGCTCTTCTTGAAAAGAGGCAAAACATTTGCCACCCTCCAGTCTTCCAGCACCTGTTCTGTATTTCAGGACGACTCATAAATTTCAACCAGGGCTCCCGCAATTTCCTCTCTAGTTTCCCGCAATGTCCTCGGATATATCTGATCAGCTCCCGGAGATTTGTCTACGTTCAAACACGACAGTACCTTCAGTACTTCTTCGACGGTAACCCTGACTGCTCTCATGACACTTCCAGTGACTGCTCCAATTTCCTCCGTCCTACTTTCTTTCTCCTTGGTAAATATAGAGGGGAAATACTCATTGAGGACATTGCCCATCTCCTGTGGCTCCACACAGAGGTGACCGTTTTGATTCCTGAGAGGTCCCACTCTTTCTCTTGTTACCCTTTTCCCCCTTATGTATTTATAAAATCTTTTGGGGTTGTCTTTTATGCTACCCGCAGAGCTATCTCCCGGCCCCTTTTTGCTCTTCTGATCTCTTTTTTAGTTTACTCCTTGGTTCCCGAAACTCCTCCAGGGATGCACTTGATCCCAGCTGCCTTTACCTGTTGTCCCATGCATCCTTCGTGTTTTTGACTAACATCTCAACTTCCCTCGTCAGCCAAGCTTCCTTACGTTTGCCTGCTTTGCCCTTCACTCTAATGGGGACGTACACATCCCGAGCTTTCTTCAGCACACTTTTAAAAACATCCCACTTGGCCGATGTTCCTTTCCCCTCCAATAACCTGCTCCAATCAACTTGAGCGAGACCTTCTCCCATACCTTCAAAGTTGGCCTTACCACAGTTGAGCATTTTAACACGGGGACCCTCTCCGTAACTATCTTAAACCTTATCGAACTGTGGCCACTGGTCTCATAAGGTTCCTCCACACACACGTCATTAACTTGCCCTTCCCAATTTCCCAATACTAGATCCAGCATTGCCCTCTCATGTGTGGGGGCTTCTACATACTGTTTAAGAAAACTCTCCTGAACACTTTTGAGGAATTGTACCCCATCTAAACCCTTCATGCTGTGATTTTCCCAGTCTATATTGGGAAAGTTAAAATCCCCTACTATAACAACCTTAATTGACCTGCAGCTGTCTGCAATCTCCCGGCACATTTGATCTTCTAATTCCTGTTGACTAGTTGGGGGTCTGTAGTACACCCCCAACAAGGTGATCATCCCTTTCTTGTTCCTCAGCTCCACCCATACAGCCTCACTAGATGAACCGTCCATAATGTCACCTCTGATCACAGCCGTGACATCCTCCTTAACCAACAATGCAACTCCCCCTCCTCTTCTTCCCTCACCCCTGTCTCTCCTGAAGCTCCTGTACCCCGGAACATTGAGTACCTCAGTACTTCAAGTCTTTGCAATGTCCTTCAGCACCTGCAATACTGTGAACCTCAAACAACTCCAGAAAGCATCTCTCATTTGCACAGATTAATTCAACCAACAACTAACTTGGAAATGGTTGCTGGTCCCTTTAACAAGTACTGCATGTTGGATGATGTCAATGATGATGTGCGTGTATTAGCTGGAGTGTGGGGTTTGAAGATGCTGCCATCAAATCATTAATGGCATCAGCAATTGCCTACTCCTCCCTACCTCCTTCTGTTCACAAAAGCCAACTAACTCTGCACACAACCCTGGTACCTGGCAGTCTTCACAACTGTCCCCCCCTCCATGTCAACAGTGTGTGCAGGCCAGCGGGTGTTCAACAGGTAATCCATTTCTCTTTTAATCTAAGGCGATGACACATCACAATCCACAGCAACTGAAGAGAAGCATGTTGGAATCATGATGATCACAAACACTTAAAAAAAAAGAATTTAAATCATTGGAATCACCCAGGGAAACACCTCCCACACTTGCTGGTCAGAAGAGAAATTGGATTTCATTTATAAGGGTAACATTGGGCTAATCATTGCGGTACAAGCTGTGACAATACAGAATGTTCTTGGTACTCAGTGTAAAGAGAGACAGAGCATGGGTAGTCTAAAATGCTTTTAACAGCTTACGTGCAATCTGAGCTATGTGGCATCCATATTACCCGGCTGAAGAAAGCCTTTTTAATCTAAAATCAACGTGGCAGCAGAGACTGGCTATCTAAGATTCACAAACAGCCATGCCTAATACTTATAGTATAAGTGCCAAGGCCCAAATACAGGCTACTGTAACAATACCAACCATTTGGTAAGTGTAAAAAAATATGCAGCAATTTTTCAAGCCACTAATTTGAATTAATTTAATAAATTGGTAGGTTTTTGTGTTGTTTCTCTCTGATTTGTGTCTGACTTGCTGATCCATGATGTGATGTGGGCTGATCCATCTCATTACCCCTGGACCACATGCACGTACAAATGTGCTGATAGCTCACACATTTTCTCAGCCCGCTTCACTTAATTATTTATCAGATATAAACTATGCTCCTGTGGCTTTGTTCACAGTGAATCAGGTGATAACACAGTTCTGAGAGAATGAGGTGACCAGTGTGTATTTTCAGTGAAAAACATTTGGAAAGTTGTTAAGAGTTCTCCCCGGAGACAGGAATAAGTCACTTTAATCATTTCCTGGAAAATAACATGTTGCCTCACCACAGAAGATGAATAAATAATGTATTGCTCACACACTGTGAACAGAATTAAGATCTAAGCATTCAACAGAGTTTGATGAATAGCCCATATTAGATGTCATCAGTTTGCAAACGTATCTAATTCCTTCAATATTCTCTCTCCACTGAATGCTATCAGATTTTGGATATTCGTCAAGTTGTTAGTTCTCATTACTTCAGTTCTATTTAGAGACATCTTTGCAAGATTAGGGAATTGAGTGCTGTAGAGAACTAAGATTAAGTCTCTGCCTGTTCGTGCCCCACCGAACTTATTTCCACGTACCTCGACTCCATCCTATCCCTCCTGGTTAAATCCCTCCCGACCTATGTTCCAGACACCCCAGACACTCTCTGTTATCTCCCGGCATTCCATTCTCTAGGCCCTCACCCCCTCATCTTCACCATAGACATCCAGTCACTCTACACCTCCATCCCCCACCAGGATGGTCTCAAAGCCCTCCGGTTCTTCCTCGACCGGAGAACCAACCAATACCCATCCACTGATACTCTCCTCCGCCTAGCGGAGCTGGTCCTTACCCTCAATAACTTTTCATTGGACTCCTCCCATTTCCTCCAAACACAAGGAGTAGCTATGGGCATGCGCATGGGCCCCAGCTACGCCTGCCTCTTTGTAGGGTATGTCGAACAATCCTTCTTCGAGACATACCAGGGCCCCATCCACGACCTCTACCTCTGTTACATCGACGATTGCATTGGTGCTACCTCCTGCACCCACACACAACTCACTGACTTCTTCAACTTCACCACTAACTTCCACCCGGCACTCAAATACACCTGGACCATTTCCGACACTTCCCTACCATTTCTTGACCTCACTATCTCCATCGCAGGTGATAGACTTTTGAGCGACATCCACTATAAACCCACTGACTCCCATGGCTATCTAGACTCCACTTCTTCCCACCCTGCTTCCTGTAAGGACTCCATCCCCTACTCCCAGTTCCTCCGTCTACGCCGCATCTGCTCCCAGGATGAGGTGTTCCACACCAGGGCATCGGAAATTTCCTAATTTTTCAGGGAACGGGGGTTCCCCTCCCCTACTATAGATGAGGCTCTCACCAGGGTCTCTTCAATACCCCGCAACACTGCTCTCACTCCCCATCCCCCCCACTCGTAACAAGGGCAGAGTCCCCCTAGTCCTCACCTTTCACCCCACTAGCCGTCACATACAACAAATAATCCTCCGACATTTCTGCCACCTCCAACGTGACCCTACCACTCGCCACATCTTCCCATCTCCCCCTCCCTGTCTGCTTTCCACAAAGACCGCTCCCTCCGTAACTCCCTGTTCAATTCTTCCCTTCCCACCCGCACCACCCCCTCCCCGGGCACTTTCCCTTGCAACCGCAAGAGATGCTACACTTGTCGCTTTACCTCCCCCCTCGACTCCATTCAAGGACCCAAGCAGTCGTTCCAGGTGCGACAGAGGTTCACCTGCATCTCCTCCAACCTCATCTATTGCATCCGCTGCTCTAGATCTGCATCGGTGAGACCAAGCGTAGGCTTGCCGATCGTTTCGCCGAACACTTCTGCTCGGTCTACATTAACGAACCTGATCTCCCTGTGACTTCAACCCCACCCTCCCATTCCGAATCCAACCTTTCTGTCCTGGGTCTCCTCCATTGCCAGAGTGAGCACCACCGGAAACTAGAGGAGCAGCACCTCATATTCCGCTTGGGCAGTCTGCATCCCAGTGTCCAGAACATTGACTTCTACAATTTCCAGTAGCCCTTGCTGTCTCCTCCCCTTCTCAGCTCTCCCTCAGCCCTCTGGCTCCTCCTCTTCCTTTCTTCTTCCCGCCCCCCACCCTGCATCAGTCTGAAGAAGGGTTTCGGCCCGAAACGTTGCCTATTTCCTTCGCTCCATAGATGCTGAGTTTCTCCAGCAATTTTGTCTACCTAAGATGAAGTTTGGTCCAGGTCATTCATGATCATACTGCATGATGGGGTAGGATTAAGGGGCTGAGTGGCCTACTCCTGCTACAGTTTTCTCATGTGAAGGATGAACCGCAGATGCTAGTTAATACCGAAGATAGACACAAAATGCTGGAGTAACTCAGCAGGTCAGGCAACATCTTTGGAGAAAAGGAATAGGTGACGTTCTGGGTTGCAACCCTGCTCGTGATTGAAAGATAAAGAAGGCAAGCACAAGACAGGGCTGGCGGCAGATGACCTCAGGAAGGATGGAGTCCATAACGGCATTCAGGGTAAAACTCGTTTAGTTTAGTTTAGTTTAGTTTGGTTTAGTTTAGAGAAACAGCATGGAAACAGGCCGTTTGGCCCACCGACTCCACACCGACCAGCAATCCCTGCATGTTAATACCACCCTACACACTCTAGGGACAATGTTACATTTACACCAGACTAATAACCTACAAACCTGTACATCTTTGGATTGTGGGAGGAAAGCGAAGATCTCTGCGAAGACCCACGCAGTCATGGGGAAAACGTACAAACGCCGTACAGACAAGCACCCTCAGTCAGGATCGAACCCTGGTCTCTGGCACCGTAAGGCAGTAGCTCTGCCGCTACGCCATCGTGCCACCCTATTCTTATGCTGTGTTTCCTATATGTTGACTATATGTTCTAATTGATGCCTATTACTGATGGGTTTCTAAAATCCAGGAGCACATGTCTTGTGGCATTGCTTGTATATTCTTTCTAACTTAACTCTTTCTCAGCTAATATCTATTGTAGACCTACCTCTTTGCAGCCACAGACAATGGGTAAGGTGAGACTGAAAATGTACCTGGGGTCAACTGCTCTTTGATGGGTCAGTCTGCCGATGCCCATTGGTTTCAAGTTATAAAAATAAAAGAAATTCAAATAAATTACTGCTACGTAATCTGGTTTAGTTGCAAAACTGATATTTGGACATGGAATTGCATCTGGGCCCTCTGTGAAATTGGTGCACAGGTGTGGCTGAACATGCACAGTGACTTTGGCTGAAGCACAACACATGGAGTATGGTGTACAATTTTGGTCGCCTAATTATACGAAGGATGTCAACAAAATAGAGAGAGTACAGAGTAGATTTACGAGAATGTTGCCTGGGTTTCAGCAACTAAGTTACAGAGAAAGGTTGAACAAGTTAGGTTTTTATTCTTTGGAGCGCAGAAGGTTAAGGGGGGACTTGATAGAGGTCTTTAAAATGATGAGAGGGATAGACAGAGTTGACGTGGATAAGCTTTTCCCATTGAGAGTAGGGAAGATTCAAACAAGAGGACTTGACTTGAGAATTAAGGGACAAAGTTTAGGGGTAACATGAGGGGGAACCTTTTTACTCAGAGAGTGGTAGCTGTGTGGAATGAGCTTCCAGTGGAAGTGGTGGAGGCAGGTTCGATTTTATCATTTAAAAATAAATTGGATAGGTATATGGACGGGAAAGGAATGGAGGGTTATGGTCTGAGTGCAGGTCGATGGGACTAGGGGAGAAAAAGTGTTCGGCACGGAAGGGCCGAGATGGCCTGTTTCCATGCTGTAATTGTTATATGGTTATATGGTTATATATTTGGTATTCAACATGTTGGGCTGCTCTAGAAGGTTAGATCGCCTGGGATCCAAAGAGAACTAGCCGACTGGTTAGAGAATTGGCTTTGTGGAAGAAAGCAGAGTGTGATGCTGGAAGGTTGTTCTATGTACCGGAGGCCAGTGACTAGTGGTGTACCTCAGGATTCAGTGCTGGGCCCATTACTGTTTGTCATCTACATCAATGACTTGCATGAAAACGTGCAAGGCACGATTGATAAGTTTGCAGATGACACCAAAGTGGGTGGTATTGTACATAGTGAAAATGGCAGTCAATTGCAGCATGATCTTGATCCATTGGCCAGGTGGGCTGAGAAATGGTTGATGGAATTTAATACAGAGAAAAGAGGTGTTACATTTTGGGAAGTCTAACATGGGCTGGACCTACACAGTGAATGGCAGGCTTTGGGAGGTGTTGTAGAGCAGAGGGATCTAGGAGTATTGGTACAAAGAAGTGTCACAAGTAACCAGGATTTGAGGGCCTGAGCGATAAGGAGAGGTTGAGCAGGCTTGGACATTATTCCTTGGAGCACAGGAGGATGAGAGGTGACATTATAGATGTCATATATAAGACCATGAGAGGAATAGATAGGGTAAATGCACTGTCTTTTACCCAGAGATGAGGAATTGAGAACCTGAGGATATAGGTTTAAGGTGAGGGGGGGAACGATTTAATTGAAACTCGAGAGGCAATCTTTTTACAGAAAGGGTGTAAAGAACTAGTTGCTGGAGGAAGTAGGTGAGGCAGGTAATATCGCAACGTTTAAGAAACAATCTGATAGATCCATGGATCGGACAGATTTAGAGGGATATGGGCCAAGGGAAGGCAGGTGGGACTAGTGTAGATGGGGCATGTTGGTCAGCATGGGACTAGTGTAGATGGGGCATGTTGGTCAGCATGGGACTAGTGTAGATGGGGCATATTGGTCGGGGTGGGACTAGTGTAGATGGGGTGTAGTCGGGGTGGGACTAGTGTAGATGGGGCATGTTGGTCGGGGTGGGACTAGTGTAGATGGGACATGTTGGTCGGGGTGGGATTAGTGTAGATGGGGCATGCTGGTCGGCGTGGGACTAGTGTAGATGGGGCATGTTGGTCGGGGTGGGACTAGTGTAGATGGGGCATGTTGGTCGGGGTGGGACTAGTGTAGATGGGGCATGCTGGTCGGGGTGGGACTAGTGTAGATGGGGCATGTTGGTCGGGGTGGGACTAGTGTAGATGGGGCATGCTTGGTCGGGGTGGGACTAGTGTAGATGGGGCATGTTAGTCGTGGTGGGTCTAGTATAGATGGGGCATGTTGGTCGGGGTGGGACTAGTGTAGATGGGGCATGTTGGTCGGGGTGGGGACTAGTGTAGATGGGGCATGTTGGTCGGGGTGGGACTAATGTAGATGGGGCATGTTGGTCGGGGTGGGACTAGTGTAGATGGGGCATGTTGGTCGGGGTGGAACTAGTGTAGATGGGGCATGTTGGTCGGGGGGGACTAGTGTAGATGGGGCATGTTGGTCGGGGTGGGACTAGTGTAGATGGGGCATGTTGGTCGGGGTGGGACTAGTGTAGATGGGGCATGTTGGTCGGGGTGGGACTAGTGCAGATGGGGCATGTTGGTCGGGGTGGGACTAGTGTAGATGGGGCATGTTGGTCGGGGTGGGACTAGTGTAGATGGGGCATGTTGGTCGGGGTGGGACTAGTGCAGATGGGGCATATTGGTCGGGGTGGGACTAGTGTAGATGGGGCATGTTGGTCAGGGTGGGACTAGTGTAGATGGGGCATGTTGGTCAGGGTGGGACTAGTGTAGATGGGGCATGTTGGTCGGGTGGGACTAGTGTAGATGGGGCATGTTGGTCGGCGTGGGCAGGTTGTGCTGAATGACCCTGCGGATAATTCTTTACAAGATTCTGTTATGCATGATTGGCCATTGAACACCACTGATGAACGCTGCACCACAAATATGAAGTGTTGCGCAGCAAACTGAAAGAAGACCTAAGCTGCTTCAAGTCAGTGGGATCAGGTGTCACGCCACCTCCAAATGGCACATTTTGTACCTGGTCCACATTGCAACTCGCCATAAAACATCACTCTTATGGTCTAATCTGATTAGTGAAGTAAGCAGTTGAAATGCCTTTCACTATTGTTCTATTGTAAACACTTTGTAGGGGAGGGTTACAATCCAATGTCCCCTTGACACTGGGCACAGAGACAGCTGGAACCTCTGTTACAGTCTGGCAAACAACTGACAGGTGAAGAATAGCCAAAAGGTTTGAAGAAGGGTCTCAACCTGAAACATCACCAATTCCTTTTCTCCAGAGATACTCCTGCTTTAAGTTACTCCAGCTTTTTGTGTCTATCTTCGGTTTAAACCAGCATCTGCAGTTCATTTCCTACACATTTGAAAGTTGTATTGCTGAAAGAGGCGACATGGGTGACATTGGTAGTTTGTAATTAGACTGCATTGGCTTGATGACGCAGTGCATGTGTCATTTTGATGGCACAACGAATGTAAAGACAAGCATGTACTGTGTTGCGTTTGTACTGTATATAGTTTGATGACTATAGCTTATTTTTGAGGAAACAGGTGGCACAGTGACACTATGGGTTGCACTGTGGCACAGTATTAGAGTTGCTGCCTTACAGTGCCAAAGACTGGGTTCAATCCTGACCACAGGTGTTTGTCTGTATGGAGTTTATCCATTCTCCCCCAGACCTGCGTGGGTTTTCTCCGGGATCTTTCTACGGGTGCTATCTGTATGTAGTTTGCACGTTATCCCTGCGACTGCATGGGTTTTCTCCGGGTGCCCTGGTTTCCTCCCACACTCTAGAGATGTACAGGTTTGTATGTTAATTGGCTTTTGTAAATTGTCCCAGGTGTGTGTGGGTTAGTGCAAGTGCATGGGATGATCACTGGTCGGCACAGACTCGATGGCGAAAAGGCCTAAAGTCCAGAGAAAAGCACTATGATCCTCATGCTCCATAGCATTCTGCTGCGATAGACCAACACACAAAGGGCTTGCCATGGCAGCTTGATACTGTGCCTTGCTCTGCGCTGAAGAATTTCCAGACCCACAACATCTTTCTATTTAAATTTAATTTTGGCACTTTAAAGTGTGTGGTGACATCTAGGGTGTGACATCGAGAGTGTGGCAGATACTTGCTAGACTCAAAGCCATTTATAATTGACTAGCAGGTTGCATGTGGCATTACTGACAAAGTGCCAAGAGTTACAACATCGCCAGGAAATAGAAAGCAGGAAGAATGCAAATTGCCATAAAATACTTTGGAAGACAACTTGTAAAGCCCAAAGATAGGGAAGAAAACGCATTTTAAATCTTTCGGCGTCATTGCATTTTCCTTAACTAAATCCAGCTTTAAAGAAACTGCAGCTGGAATTAAAACTTATAACACATTACAAAAGACTGAAATGTTCTGGCCATTCTCCAGTTCCTTGGTCTGGACCAGTGCCTCATTGCATTTGCCAGCGGCTGTTGCCAAGGGTTCGCTGATTAATAGTGTTTATTATATTGACTTCCTCAGAAGCCAAACTGTCATGCTTACCTGCTCCGATATTTGTTGCAAAAAATATCACAGCCATTTACAAATGGAAGGTTCCAAGTTCCCTTTAATAAACTCTGACAACACCTTCCTTCAAATAACCAGTGACAACAAAGAGTCACGAGTGTTTTATTGTCAAATGTCCCACACAGAACTTTGCAGCAGCACAACACAATGTGTAAACACAGTACACTGTAAACAATGTAATAAACAAAAAGTAGTTCAGTGTGAATCTACACTCACATATATATCAGAATCAGAATCAGAATCAGATTTTATTTGCCAAGTATGTTTTGCAACATACGAGGAATTTCACTGGCCAGGTCAGTCATACAATTAAAAGCAACAAACTCAAAAACACATTTTAACATGAACATCCACCACAGTGACCCCCACACATTCCTCACTGTGATGGAAGGTGAAATAAAGTTCAAGGCCTTCCTTTTGCTCGTCCTCGGTCGGGGGCCTCGAGCCCTTCGTTGACAGGAAGGTCTTGACTCCCGTAGCCGGTTGCGTTCTGGCCCTCAGCGTCGAGGCGATCAAGCTCCCGCATCGGGGAGGATGTAAGCTCCCCCGCGCCGGCGATCAAACCTCACGTCGGGGCTGGTCGAACCTTCTGCGACGTTGTAGCTTCCCGACTAGGCTCTCCCGAGACTGCAAGCCCTTGATGGTAAGTCATATATATGTGTGTGTGATTTATACGTGTGTATGCATGTGTGTGTGTGTGTATAAATACACAAAATGCTGGAGTAACTCAGTGGGACCTCTGGAGAAAATGAATGGCTGATGTTTTGGCTCGAGACCCTTCTTCAGACTGAGAGTCAGGGGAAAGGAACGAGAGATATAGACGATAATGTAGACCGTCGAGAGCTGTAGAGAGATACATATGAAAGATGCAAAAAAGCAATGATGATAAAGGAAACAGGGCATTGTTAGCTGTTTGCTGGGTGAAAATGAGAAGCTGGTGTTACTTGGGTGGGGGAGGGATGGAGAGAGAGGGAATGCGGGGGCTACTGGAAGTTAGAGAGATCAACATGCATACCACTGGGCTGTAAGCTGCCCAAGTGAAATATGAGATGCGGTTCCTCCAATTTGTGTTTAGACTCACTCTGACAATGGAGGAGACTGAGGACAGAAAGGTCATTGTGGGAATGGGAAGTGGAATTAAAGTGTCCAGTTACTGGGAGATCAGGTAGGTCCAGGCGGACTGAGCAAATTGTTCAGTGAAACGATCGACCAGTCTACATTTGGTCTCGCCGATGTATCTTCAACAGGTATACTTAGATGAGGTGAACCTCTGCCTAACCTGAAAGGACTGTCGTGGTCCCTGGACAGAGTCGAGGGAGGAGGTGTAGCGACAGGTGTTGTATCTTCTGCGGTTGCTAGGGAAGGTACCTGGGGATGGGTTGGTTTGGGTGGGAAGGGATGAGTTAACCAGGGAGTTGCGGAGGGAACGGTCTCTGTGGAAGGCGGAAAGGGATGGAGATGGGAAGGTGACTAGTGTTGGGATTCCGTTGGAAGTGGCGAAAATGTTGGAGGATTATGTGTTGTATGCGATGCCAGGGGAACTCTGTCTCTGTTGCGACCTGGGGGTGCAAGGCGGAGCTGTGGGGCACCGAGGAGACACCTGTGAGTGCCTCATTTATGATGGCAAAAGGGAATCCCCGTTCCTTAAAGAATGAGGTCGTCTCGGAGGTCCTGTTCAGGAACACCACATCTTGGGCGCAGATGCGGCGTAGACGGAGGAATTGGGATTAGGGAATAGAGTCTTTGCAGGAAGTAGAGTGGGAAGAAGTGTAGTCGAGATAGTTGTGGGAGTCAGTGGGTTTGTAATAGACAACAGTCAATTGAAAAGATTGAAAAGACTAGGCTTGTATTCACTGGAGTTTGAAGGATGAGGAAGATTGTGATACAGATAGAGCTCTAGGGGCTAGCGGAATCAAGGGATTATGGGGAGAAGGCTGCCACAGGTTACTGATTGAGGATGATCAGCCATGATCACAATTGGCCTCCTCCTGCACCTATTTTCTATGTTTCTATGGATAATAGGACTCCCATTTAACCCAAGTGTCGAGACATACACTTCCTCTTTCGCACTGATGAATTTAATGGAAAGTTAGAGTGGGTGCATCTCAAATCCTGAGAATACAGATTGAAAACTTGCTATTTGCTCTTTGTCAAGACACAGAGTAGTGGAGAAACCCAACGGGTCAGGTGGCATCATTCAACATCAAGACCCTTTGTCCTTGTTTCCCATCCTGTACTTGCAACCAGTTGGAGCCTCTAGCTCTTGAAACTTCCAGTAGCTTCTTGGAGCTTACCCCTTTGTGTGTGCAACCTCATGAAATGTTTGTAATTAACCCCAGAATTAAGAAAGCACCCAGAATTTATTTGGAAGTTCTATCTATTTGTTCTGCCCAGTCCATCACGGGTACTGAGCTCCCCATCATCGAAGAGATCTACAGGAGTCCCGCACCACCCTGAGAGACCTGAGAGACCTGCACCACCCTGGCCACACACTCACTTCACCCCTGTCATCACCAAGAAGATATCAGAGCCTGAAAACTGTAATGTCCAGATTCAGGAATAGCTTCTTCCCTACAGCCATGTGATTGACGCAGTGCAGCGTAGGTTCATGTGATTGATCCCAAGTACAGGATGGGAAACAAGGACAAAGGGTCTTGATGTTGAATGCCGCCTTCATATTGGCATTCCCTCCACAGATGCCACCTAACCCGTTGGGTTTCCCCACTCCTCTGTGTCTTGACAAAGAGCAAATAGCAAGTTTTCAAGCTGTATTCTCAGGATTTGAGATGCACCCACTTTAACTTTCCATTAAATTCATCAGTGCGAAAGAAGAAGTGCATGTCTCGCCACGCGGGTTAAATGGGAGTCCTATTATCCATAGAAACATAGAAAATAGGTGCAGGAGGAGGCCAATTGTGATCATGGCTGATCATCCACAATCAGTAACCTGTGCCAGCCTTCTCCCCATAATCCCTTGATTCCGCTAGCCCTTAGAGCTCTATCTGTATCACAATCCAATCCGACTCAAAGTGTAACCTTCTCTACACTGTAAATAAAAGGATTAACTTAGTGCCTTTAACATGATGTATTAGTTTCATTCAAAGACATCAGCAGCTGAATATTTTTGAATGAAAGCCTTTTTGAAGCTATTCAGACACACTTTATTTTTTTGCCATTTAGGTAATTTGTTTCAGAGATGAGGCGGGCTGGGACACTTAGCATTTGAAAAATGGGCCTGAGCATAATAATGGCTAATGAATTGTCACCGCTTGCTTTGATGCAGACATCGTGCTATTTCTACACAGCTTGCTCTTTTCAATGTTTACTGATGTGCACAGCATTGTGCATTGGCTTATTGTCTCAGCGGGGACACCAACTTGTGAGTGGCTGGCATAGCTAATCCCAGTCTACTCTTCTTAATGAGTCCATTCCATTCAAATGGATGTATATCAAGTTTAGTTTAGATTAGTTTATTGTCACCTCAACCAAGGTACAGTGATTGTTTTCCGGGTCGCATCTCCGGGTGCTCTGCGGCCTACCATCGATGGAGCTGGAGGCCTCCTCGGACTGACTTTGAGCCCCACCACGGGGCGTGGACTTAACATCGGAGTCGATCCCTCGCCTGGGATCACTTCAACCACGACCTGCGGAGCTCGCAGTCTCGGGAGAGGTTAGTCGGGAGCTCTAATGAACGCAGAGGCTCAACCAGCCCCGATGCGGGTTCTGGTCACCGGCGCGAAGGAGCTGACACCCCCCCCGATGCAGTAGCTGATCGCCCAGATGTGGAGGGCTCAAACGCCGCCGGCTACGAGAATCAAGATCGTCCCATCAACAGAAGGCTCAATGCCGTGGGAGAGCATAGAAGGGAAGAAATTTAACTTTTTTTGCCTTCCATCACAGTGCGGAATGTGGAGGAGTCACTGTGGTGGATGTTTATGTTAAAATGTATTTTGTGTGTTCCGTTGCTTTTTATTGTATGACGGATTTGGCTAATGAAATTCCTCGTATGTTGCAAAACATTACTTGGCTAATAAAGTATTATTGTGATTGTGATTACAATCGAACCATTCACAATGTACAGATGCATGATAATGGGAATAACATTTAGTCCAAGATAGTCAGTAAAGTCCGATCAAAGACAGTTTGAGGGTCTCCAAAGAGGTAGATAGTAGTTCAGGACTGCCTTCTGGTCGTGGTAGGATGGTTCAGTTGCCTGATAACAGCTGGGGAGAAACTGTCCCTGAATCTGGAGGTGTGCGTTTTCACACTTCTATAGCTTTAGCCTGATGGGGGAGAAGAGAAGAGAAGAGGGAGTGGCCGGGGTGCAACTGGTCCTTGATGATGCTGCTGGCCTTGCCGAAGCAGCGTGGGGTCAATAGTGGGGAGGTTGGTTTGTGTGATGGCCTGGGCTGCATCCACAATTCACTGCAATATTTTGGATGGAGCTGTTCCCAAACCAAGCAGTGATACATCCTGATCAAATGCCTCTACGGCGCATCTGTAGAAATTGGTGAGAGTTGTTGGGGACATGCCAACCTTCCTCTGGCATGCCGACTGAAATTGAAGTCGGACAAGCCTGAATGCACCATCACCCATTATCACACTCAATGTCCCACGCCCACAACACTCACTGGAACAAAATCTACTCACGACTTGCTTGGCTTAACCCTCAGACTTGGCTCAACTTCTAACTGATATCTGACAGTGTTTACACACTGACGCCCCACACAATGACAAGTACATCACCTTTCCGCACACACTTCATCTCTATAGCGACACTGAGTTGCTGGCAGCTGCAGCTAATTGGGAGTTGACAGGCGTGGTGAATCACCTTCCTCTCAGAGAGTCAGTCATCAGGGTAACAGGAGCAGTCTCTGGGTATGTGGACCCTCGCTTGGCTGAAAGCCACAGGGAAAACTTTCTGAAGACCAGCGAGCACTCAGTGTGCAATCTCCCACGTGGAGACTACCCCCATGCTGAACGACATGCTCCTGTGCAACATGAGAACATTTTGATAGTGTTGCTTTGTCTATCCATAAGGTAAAAAGTGATAGGAGCAGAATTAGGCCATTCGGCCCATCAAGTCTACTCCACCATTCAATCATGACTGATCTATCTCCAACCTCAAGTCAAGTCAAGTTTATTCGTCACAAACAAATACGAGATGTGCAGTGAAATGAAAAGTGGCAATGCTGGTGGACTTTGTGCAAAAAGACAAACAAACAAACAACCAAATAAACACCAAACTACAAACAGAATGAGTGTTGTCTATGTGGAGTTTGCAGATTCTCCCTGTGATTGGGTGGGCTCCAGTTTCTTCCCACATCCTAAAGATGATGGATCTGTAAGTTAAGCAGAGGCTGTAAATTGCCCCCTAGTGTGTCGGGAGTGAATGCAACTTAAAACAGTTGTGAACTGGTGATCAATGGTTGGCGTGGATTCACTGGGCTGAAGAGCCAGTTTCCATGCTGTATCTTTCAATCAAAGTCAACTGCGCTCAATATAAAACCTGATGTCCACACCAAGTACTCTATCTGAGCTCGCAACATAGAATCAGCCGTTACTGTTGATGAGTTTTTACTTTCCTCAAACTGGATCCAAGTTAAATCAAATGACAAGTGCAGACTTCCGCAAACCAATAAAAACAACCAATTGAGCAGTCGTGGTGTATAAAGGGTCAGGTAGCATTTGTGGAGGGAGAGGGATATTCAATGTTTTGGGTCGAACCCCTGCAACAATCTGTATGACTCCTGGTGTAGAGACTCAACCTGCAACGTCGACCTTCCCTCTGTCTCCATAAATGTCGCCTGACTCACCAAGTCCCTCCAGCAGACTGCTTTTTGTTCTAAAATCCAGCATCAGCAGTCTCCTAAGTGATCATAGTACTTGTCTGTGGTAACTGAGCTTGGAATGCCAATAGCCATTCTGGAGGTGAAGTGTAGGTTCAGGAGCCTGATGGGTGATGGAGAAAAGCTCATCTTAAACCTGGAGGGTTTTCAGACCCTTTCTCTCACTCCTGTGCCTGCTTTCTGATGGTCGCAGCAAGGTAAGAGTGATGTGGGGCTTTCAGATAATTTGTTGTATTCTTGAGGCATCGCTTCCTTTAGTTTAGTTGTGAGATATTGCGTGGTAACAGGCCCTTCAGCCCCACTGAGTCCCCGGCGACCAGCAATCCCCACACACTAGCTCTATCCTACATACACTAGGGACAATTTACATTTGTACCAAAGCCAATTAACCTACAAACCTGTACGTCTTTGGAGTGTGGGAGTAAACTGAAGATCTCAGAGAAAACCCATGCAGGTCACGGGGAGAACGTACAAACTCCATACAGAGAAGAACCCATAGTCAGGATTGAATGGGGATCTCTGGCACCGGGCCGGCCCACCATTCATGTAGATCCATTTGCTGATGATACTGTGGTGGTGAGCCTGATCTCAGACAACGACGAGAAGGCCTACCGGGAGGAGGTGGCTGGTCTAGCACTCTGGTGCCAGGATAACAGCCTCCTCTCGAACATCAAAAAAACGAAGGAGCTGATCATGGACTTTAGGAGGGCACATCATCCGAGGACGTACACTCCATTGAGGATAAATGGGGATCCTGTGGATAGGGTGAACTGTTTTAAACATCTGGGAGTCCACATCTCCGAGGATATGACATGGGCATCACACGCCTCAGCACTCGTGAGTAAGGCAAGGCAGCGCCTTTACCACCTCAGGCAATTGAGGAAATTCAGAGTGTCTCCGAGGATCCTCCAGTGCTTCTACGCAGTGGCGGTGGAAAGCATCTGGTCCAGAAATATTACCATCTGGTTTGGGAATTGCTCTGCCAAGGACAAGAAGACTCTGCAGAGAGTAGTGCGTTTGGCCGAACGCACTATGGGAACTTCACTTGCCCCCCTGCAGGAACTATACAACAGGAGGTGCAACTCCAGAGCAAATAAAATCATGGGAGACCCCTTCCACCCCTGCAACGGACTGTTCCAGCTGCTACGGTCAGGCAAACGCCTCCGTTGCCATGCGGTGAGAACGGAGAGGTTGAGAAGGAGTTTCTTCCCAGAGGCCATTCGGACTGTAAACGCCTATCTCACCAGGGACTAGCTCTACTGAACGTTTTTCCTTCCATTATTTATTATGTAAAAGACTATGTGTGTTATGATTGTGTTTATAATTTGTTTGGTTGTTTGTCTTTTGCACAAAAGTCCGCGAGCATTGCCACTTTCATTTCACTGCACATCTCGTATGTGTATGTGACAAATAAACTTGACTTGACTTGACTTGACTTGACAATGGTTGGCCCAAAGTTCAGCACTTTCTTGGATATTTGAGTTACCGAAGCAAGCTGTGATGCAACTAGTCAGCATGCCGTCCAACGTACATTGGTAGAAGCTTGATAAAGTAATTTGTCAAATCTCCTCAAACTTCTAACGAAATGGAGGTGTTGATGATGTTTCTTTGTGATTGCCACTACTGTGGTAGGCCCAGGATAGATCTTTAGAGATATGTACACACAGGAACTTGAAGCTGTTGACTCTCTCCACCATCAGATGTTTGTGGTATATGTACTTGAGTTTCATGCCTCAGCTATTTCTACAATAGTTTGAACAATAACGTATTAGTAATACTAGATAACCAGACCATACTGACGTATCGACTGTAGACATTATTTTAGATTTAGAAATACAATGCAGAAACAAGCCCTTCGGCCCACCGAGTCCACGCCAGCCAGCAATCACCCCGTACATTAACACTATTCTACACACGAGGGACAATTTTACAGTTTTCACCAAACATAGAAACATAGAAACATAGAAATTAGGTGCAGGAGTAGGCCATTCAGCCCTTCGAGCCTGCACCGCCATTCAATATGATCATGGCTGATCATCCAACTCAGTATCCCGTACCTGCCTTCTCTCCATACCCCCTGATCCCCTTAGCCACAAGGGCCACATCTAACTCCCTCTTAAATATAGCTTAAAAATAAACCAACTTAAACGACAAACTTGTACGTCTTTGGAGTGTGGGAGGAAACTGGAGCACCTGGAGAAAACCCACTCAGATCATGGGGAGAACGTACAAACTCCGTACAGAGAGCACCCGTAGTCATTGTTGAACCTGGGTCTCTGGCGCTGTAAGATAGTAACTCTGCCGTTGCACACATATATGCCGTATTTCCCAGCAATGAAGACGCTATTTTTTACCCAAAAATAAGGCACGAAAATTTACCTGCGTCTTGGAGGCCGAAGGTTAGGTTGTTAGCCAAGAAAGATAGACTTGGCTATTCCTCAGTACAGCAACATCAAGAACGACGTTGCTGTCCTTGGGGATAGCCAAGTCTATCCCTCATTGCTGGCAGCTGATGGGAAGCGGCTGTAAAAGGACAGCGCTGCTGGGGGGGGAGGGGGGCAGCGTTGAGAAGGAGGGGGTCGGGGATCATGCCGCCAACTCACTCACTCACTCGCCGCTGCCACGGTGCTCCGGGCGTGGAGCCACCACACTGTGGCCAGGGAGGGAAGGCGCACGGGTGGCTGCAAGAGCCACTGGGACCGCACGGCGGAACTGGCCACCACCTCAGCGCCTTCTGCCGGCCCGCCCGCCCGCCAGCCTGCCACAGTGTGCTTCAGCACAGGCGCAACCGGTGGAGGTGGTGGTTGGCAGGTAGCTACTGGGCGGAAGGCTGGCTGCTCTCTCTCTCTCTCTCTCTTTATTCGACACAATCATATGATACAACACATCAAAACATAATCAGAAATTACAATATAACAAATAATCATTATAGTACAACAGCGCCCATGGAAGGCCTCCAAAGTCCCCATGGACTCCGCGTGTTCCCTCACCAGGGACACACGCGCACGGACGTAGGCCCGAAAGAGGGGCAGACAACCGACTCTAGCCGGACCTGAGACACGGGAAACATACGCTCTAGAAATATACATGCAAACAATCCGGGAACCACCTCCCCCAGGCCTCCGCGCAAAAGCATTGGAATCAGGGTGGAGGTTCCGCCATGCATCAACCAACACAAAGGAGTCAATCAAATCTCTCAGCTTCTTCCCCACAGCAGGGGCACACTGCAGGATCAATGCCGGGGGAGGGTCCTGATACCCCTGACCACAACACGCAGCCCACTGAACGGCTGGGCTCCTGCACTCTACCATCCCTACCTAAGTCTGGGCCTGGGGAAGAAAAAACAGGGCCCGTGGTACACTGGCACCCCCGGAATCTGAAAGAAGATCGCCACCCGAAACAGCCCCGACCTCCACAGCACCTAGAGCACCCCCTCCACGCGCAACACCCAGAGGATCTCCACTTCTTTTTGTACTCTCTCTAACTCAGCCGGTGACAGCACACTCCACTGCCCTTGCTCTGATGTGGAGCACAGACGGAACACCATTGCCCCGAACATGCCCCTTCGGGCTGACTTGCTCACCCCCCCTTAACACTGCCAGGCAACCCATCATCTGGCCGCATATGGCGTGCCAGCACCCTCAGATGCAAACGAGGGACTTTAGGGCAGAGAACCGGGAGCTAAAACGACAAAGACACCCTGAAATCTTTCCTACCCTCGATCTCCAGGTATCCTGGCAGTCCGCCAACGACATCCACACCACACCCGCGGCGATGCAGAGAAAAGTCAGGAATTCCACACTGGTGGAGGAATCCTTAAGCAAAGGAAAGTTTCAGCAGTCCAACGATAAGTCAAACTATGAAGCCCCTCTGCCTCTGATCCTTCTCCATCGACAAAATCCTTGAAAGGCTGCTTCAAACTTTCTCAACTGCAGAACTGAGAAAAAAGCACAGCCTCCGTCTCTCTCGACAAAATCCTCTCTCTCTCTCTCTCTGAGAAAAAAGCACAGCCTCCGTCTCTCTGTCTCTCTCTCTCTCTCTCCACTAGTCCCTGGGCTTGAAGGGGACCTGGGCACTACAGACAGTCCCGGGGCAGGCAACCTCTGCGCTACTGCCAGTCCCGGGGCTCGCAGGCGACCTGACGCGAGGGATCTGGGAACTGCAGCCAGTCCCAGGGCACGCAGGAAATGTTGCCGACCTCTGGCCGAAGCCAAACCCTTGATCCTGTCTGCCATCATTTTTTTTCAAAATTTAGCAACTTATATTGGCGGTGCATCTTTGACGCTGGTGCGTGTTCATTGCTGGGAAATACGGGTAAATAGAAAGATTGGTTCAACAAAGTCTATAACATTTTGTTGCTGGTTAGGGTTGTGGTTTGGGTTATGACAGGTTGACAAAGATAGGTTCACAGATCATTGGCGTTCACTTCCTGAGGTAAACAATCAGCTCCTTTGTCTTGCTAATATTAATAACAACATTGTTTTTCTGCCACCATTCAGTCAGATGATCAATGTCCTTCCTGTACTCTGACTCATCATTGTCCGTTGTTTGCCCAATAACAGCAAATGCTAATGGTCTCAATGATATTCGTTTGGAAGGGAGATAATTGAGCAGCAGAAGCCATTTCAATTCATTTAAACCACAACATCAAGCCAATAGGAGGCAGCTTCTATCTCTAGAGAATGACGTTATTGTAGAAGAAAATTGATCAATAGGTTTAAAGAAACCGTATCGGCTGCCTTGAGGTCAAGTTGGGGGCACTCGTGCCACCTCTGGCATTCAGTACCATTGCTAAAGGTTATGGCATGGCTTGGCAGCATACAAACTGATGAGTAGCCAGCTGATTATTGACAGGAAGTTTCATGTTTGGGGCCCCTACGATGTTTAGTTGAGAGTTACAGCGAGGAAACGGGACCTTCAGCCCACCGTGTCCACAACCACAATGGATCATCCGTTCACACTAGTTGGATGCTATCCCACTATGGACAATTTACAGAGACTAATTAACCCAGGTGGTCACAGGGAGAACATGCGAACCCCACATAGACAGCACCCGAGGTCTTTGGCACTGTAAGGCAGCGGCTCTAACGGCTGCACCACTGTGCCGCCCTGCAATGATCCCTGGACTTCTGATTCTTCCCCTTTCTTATCCACAGCTTCTCAGCAGCCACAGCGTTCAATATTACTATGTCACCACCACAGTGGCTGCCTCGCCAACACTCTGTCTGTCCCCTCTCTGTTTTTACTATTTTAAGTGTGGTTTAACAGTATGATTCAGTGTTTCTTGATCTGTTTTATGTGGGGGTGGGAATCGGGGGAAACTGTTTTCAAGCACTTACTTCGACGGAGATGCGATTTTTTTTCGTGTCGCATAACCGTCCCCCCCTGCGGCCTACAACGTGGAGTGGTGCGGCCTGTCCTGGGGACCGGCCCGGAGCATGAAGCCACAGGCGTGGCGAGAAATTTACAATTGCGGAGCGGGCGATCCTTTGCCGATGATCACCAGCGAAAGTGCTCCGTCCGCGGGGCCTGTGGACTTTGACACCGTGAAGCCGTAGGAAGTGGCCGACTCAGGAACTCCATGTTCCGATCCGACCCGACGCCGGAGTTTCCATCATCTCGACGCGAGGGCTTGGACATCGGACCGTTGGTAGTGGCGAACTGCGGAGGGTTCAAAGACCCTGACCACCACGGGTGAACAAAGGAGGAAGATGAGTGAACTTTATTGCCTTCCATCACAGTGCGGAATGTTGATTCCACTGTGGTGGATGTTTATGGTAAATTTTATTTTATGTGGCTGTGTGTATCATTGCTTTTCACTTCGTATGGCTGTATGGTAACTCAAATTTCACCGTACCTTAATTGGTTAAGTGACAATAAACACGAACTTGAACTCGAACTTGGTGATTTCTACAAACACTTCCAAAATACACGTCCTGTATGTGCAAACTATTATACAAATACCCGAGGCATAAAACTCAAGTACAAATATAAACACCTCAATCATTTTGGCAATATGTGTGCCAGTTCCTAACTGTTAAGAACTGGCTTGCACCAACACGGAATAAAATGTCTCTCTTATTCTTTGCAAAGTCTGCAGTAATTTTCCTAAATACCACACTCTAGAGGCTCCCCGATTGTTCAGCCCATGCTGAGAAGTGTTTATGCATGAAAATGAAATCAAAGTAGGATTATATTTTACAATGACACCATCCATGTTTGAATAGAGATGCGTTTGCATCTCTGTTCAAGATGCTTGATGACAAGGGAAATCTGTCCCCCACCTTGCTTCCTTCCCTCTGGTTATATTTTACTACCTGGCTATCTCACAGCTTGCTCTTGGATCTTGGATAGACACCAAGTGACAACATGGGACGGTTTCAAAACACTTTTTCCAAGGAGCTTGCCACTGCTGAAAGTGTCAGTGTTGTGTACATTCCTCAGCGGTCAAGCAAGAGTATAATCACGCATGCTTGAGTCATAAAATGTCCATTTCCTTGATGTGGTCGAACAAACAAGCATGCCCAATTCCCATGAATGAATGTAACCAAACCACAGACTGGTGCAGAGTGCCGTATAATTAAAAACATCGCATTCACTGCATCTGAGCCAATCAACAGATGGACAGCCGGCCCAGGCCTGGGTTCTAATGAAAGACTTCACACTAATGAAGAGCACCAGCATGATAATTATCTACACCGCAACACGGCCATGTCTCAACATTGAAGAAATTGAAACAGGAAACAAGATGACCGTGCAAATAAAAAGATTAAGGGGATATAAAGAAAATATATTGATTCAGATAATGTGCATTTTGAGATGAATTTAACATCGATGAAAATGCTGGTTTCAAGTTGACTCTGATTTCTATGTAAAAAAACATAATAAAAAATGATGAATGCATGTCATTTTTGACTATATTAGTTAAAAGTGTGTGATGAGATGGTTGGCACGGTGGTGCAGCAGGTAGAGCTTCTGCCTCGTAGCACAAGAGACCCGACTTCAACCCAACCTCGGATGCTGCCTATGTGGAATTTGCACATTCTGCCCATGACTGCATTGGTTTTCTCTCGGTGCTCCAATTTCCTCTCACATCCCAAGCATGTGTGGGTTTGTAGGTGAATTAGCCTTCTGTAAAATTGCTCCTCATGTGTAGTTGGTGGATGGGAAAGTGGAATAATATAAAAATAGTACAAATAGATATTCAATGATTGCCATGGACTTTATAGGCCATCGGGAAGACTGCATTTGGAGTATCGAAAGCAGTTTTGGGCCCCATAACTATGGAAGGATGTGCTAGCATTGGAGAGGGTCCAGAGGAGGCTTATGAGAATGATCTCAGGGATGATTGGGTTAGAAACATATAAACATAGAAAATATGTGCAGGAGTAGGCCATTCGGCCCTTCGAGCAAGATCATCCAAAATTAGCACCCAGTTCCTGCTTTCTCCTCATATCTCTTAATTCCATTAACATAAAGAGCTAAATCTAACTCTTTCTTGAATACATTTTATGGATGTTAATATACAGTATGATGGGCATTGGATGGCACTGGACCTGTACTCACTGTGAATTAGGAGGACGAGGGAGATCTCATTGAAACTGACCAAATAATGAAAGGCCTGCACAGAGTGGGTGTCAAAGGGCGAAGGCAGGAGAATGGAGTCGAGAGGGAAAGATATATCATCCATGATTGAATGGCGGAGTAGATTCGATGGGCCGAATGGTCTAGTTCTGCTGCTATGTCGAATTAATTTATCAACTTATGGACTCGGTGGGCCTAAGGGCTGTTTCTCTGAGCTAAACTAAACTAAGATGATCATTTGGCTTAAAAGACCGACCAGTTTCTCCAAATCTCCAATACCACCTTTTCCCGATACGACTAAAACACACACATGTTCCTTCCACAGAGAATAACGTTTATAACATTCATGAATATGGACATTACTGGCACAGGTAGAGTTCACTGTCCAGCTCTAGCTGCCCTTGTGCAGGAGGTGGTGAACCAATTTGGGCCGTGAGGTCAAAATTCTTGCACAGTCCAGTCAAATATGTAGTTGCCAGCATTGAATCAGTACATTCTGTAAAGCACTAATGAGCGGTGTAGTGACAGGAAGTGGGTCAGATCAATATATGTGGGGGCTGGGATGCAAAATCATGTAATAATGCATATATCCGATATGTCCGATAGACGGCGCGACTCTTGTCAGCAGCGGCCTCTGCAGCCCGTCCGCGTTTTTATTATTTTTTGTCTATGTTTCTATGTAGTTTTTGTTATTTTTTGTTGGGGTGTGTGTGTGGGTGGGGTAACTTTTAAATCTCTCCCTGCACGGGAGACCCGACCTTTTCTTGTCGGGTCTCCGTTGTCGTTGGGGCTGCAATGAGGAGCGGCCTCCAACAGGAAGAGACCGGGGACTCTGGTGCCGACGACTCACCGTCACCGTCGCGGAGCTGGCCGAGTCCGGAGCGGGTGGAGCGGTGGTGGAGCGCTGCTGCTGCTGCGGCCCGACCTCCGGAGATTCGGAGGCTGCTACTGCGGGTCTGCGGACGGCGGCACCGGGAGCCCGCGGGTCCCTGGAGGGAGACCGCTTTTCAGGGCTCCTGCAATGGCGACTTCTCCCGCCCGAGTTGCGGGGTCGAAGAGCTCCTGGAGCAGGGCCTGACATCACCGCCCCGCGCGGCTTGGAATGGCCGCGGGACTCTGCGAGCGCACGCCGTGGGCTCCAACATCAAGAACCCAGTGTGCGACCTTGCACCACCCGGCGTGGCTTTAATGGCCGCGGGACAATCGCCATCGCCAGCCGGGGGCTTTGACTTTGACTGTGACATCAGGGGGGGGGGGGAGAGTGCAGTGGAGAGATAAGCTTTTTTGGCCTTCCATCACAGCAATGTGATGGATGTTTATGTAAAATGTAAATTATGTTGTGTCTGGGGTCTATTTGTTTGTAATGTATAGCTGCAGAAACGGCATTTCGTTTGGACCTCAAGGGGTCCAAATGACAATTAAATTGACTCTTGACTCTTGACTCTATCATAAACTGCAGTGGAATGTACTCATGCAAATAAATGCAATAAGGTTGTGTTGGACAATGGTAGAGCTGCTGACGGTGCTTTGTTTGTGCGATGTGTATGGAAAAGAAAATTAAATCTGAAATATCGTCCATTCATGTTCTTCAGAGGCGCTGCCTGACCCGCTAGGTTACTCCAGTGCTTTGTAACTTTTGAAGAGTTAGAATAAGCTTGACGATCCACATCACCTGCATAACAAACCTTCCTGGTTCATACATATCCCAGGTTATTCACCACTTTATCTGCTGTAGCGCAACAGAAGTCACTAAAGTAACGAAACACTTTGAATGTTGCTGAGGATGTGAAGGAAATGTCCAAACATGGTCATAAGGCCAGCCATCCAAAAACCCGATCACCCCCTTTAAAGAGATTTCAATCATTTAGTACAATGCTCAAAGTACTTAAGGCTGAGATTAAAGTCAGGAGTTATCATTGCCAGTCATAATCTTCAAATGCCTTGTGGAGTGATTGAAGGTTTGGGTTCAGGTGCAAAAGAACTGCACGTTACGATGCCTATATAAACTACACAAAATACTCCAGAGGCACAGAAAAGCAGAACTGAAGAAGACAATGAGTCAAACATCCGTGGAAGCAAAAGGCTGAAGTTAACGTCTCGGTTCAAGGGATCCTGCATCCGGACTGAGAGGAAAGAGCAAAGTTTGCCACAAGAGAAGGAGGTGAGGTGGCTGAGCATTTAGAATGGTAGGTTACAGATAGAACCAGATGCTGGTAGAGCTGCTGCCTCACAGCACCCGAGAACCAGGTTGGATCCTGGCTCTAGGTGATGTGGTGCGGAGGTTTTCTCTATTTCCTGTGTTCTCCCACCTGTGTGGGTTTCCTCCAGGTGATCTGGTTTCCTTGCACATCACAGCGATGCAGGTTGGTTAATTGACCTCTGTAAATTGCCAATGGTATGTAATGAGTGGATGGGTAATGGTTGGATTGGACACAGTGGCGGGAATGTCTCCATGCTGTATTTTGAAACTAATAGTGAAAAATTGAACCATGCGGAGAGGAAAAGATGAACAAAGGAGGAATCGAAGTGGTGGAAGTGAGGGTGTGTGGAAGGAGAATAACTGGGATGAAGGTAACATAACCATCGCCCACTGCTACCACAGATAGAAAAGCAAAAGTGTTCCCCGCCTTACACCTCCTCCTCTCCCCAGCAGTAGAGTTCCATTTCTGACTTCAGCATTGTCAAGGTACAAGTCTGTGCTCGTTCTCACCAAGCCCACAGATAACAATGGCCTGTTTCCTTTATCATCGTTACTTTTTTGTATATCGACCATTCATTTGTTCTATATCTCTCTATATATCTATATAACTAAAAGTCTCAACTTGACCACTTCCTGTCTGCGCTGTATATTGGTTTTTAGAAAAAACGCTACCATACATCGCTATGATTTTTTGGCCATCTTACTCACAGTCATACTCCGCTGAGGCAGCCCTGAGGATTTTTCCAATCGATGAAAATTACAAAAGTTATGAATGTTTAAAAAATCTTAAGATCAGCTAATTGGTCCTCTCGCCTGTCAATCACCAATGATGAAGGTAACGCCCCTTCTGGGAGGGGGGGGGGGGGGGGGGGGGCTGGACTATAAAACCCCGGATTCCTGACATGAGTCAGTTACTCTGGAAAATCGCGAGGGAGAGCCCACAACTGTGATTCTGCTGTGAATCTACTGAAATGTGTGTGAGTCCACCCTTTATGTGCTTTATGGGATTTATGTGGTTATGTTCTTTATGTGGTAATGGGCTTTATGTGATTAACCCTTTATGTGCTTGTAATAAATGATTTGTTAACCAGCAATGTGCTTGCAATGAATGATGATTTGTTAACCCTTAATGTGCTTGCAATAAATGATTTGTTAGCCAGCAATGTGAATGCAATGAATGATGATTTGTTTACCCTTAATGTGCTTGCAATAAATGATTTGTTAGCCAGTAATGTGCTTGCAATGAATGATAATTTGTTAACCTTTAATGTGCTTGCAATAAATGATTGTTTTGGCCAG
The DNA here is from genome assembly GCF_028641065.1 of Leucoraja erinaceus. Taxonomy (NCBI): domain Eukaryota; kingdom Metazoa; phylum Chordata; class Chondrichthyes; order Rajiformes; family Rajidae; genus Leucoraja; species Leucoraja erinaceus. The sequence continues at coordinate 48,414,525 of NC_073388.1, read as the reverse complement.
TAATGTGCTTGCAATGAATGATCATGTGTTAACCCTTAATGTACTTGCAATAAATGATTTGTTAGCCAGCAATGTGCTTGCAATGAAGGATGGTTTGTTAACCCATAATGTGCTTGCAATAAATGATTTGTTAGCCCTTAATGAAATGAAATTAGTTGTTTGGCCTGCCCTGTGCTTGAAATTGGAATGGAAATGGAAATGAAATGAAATGAGTTGTTTGGCCTGCCCTGTGCTTTTGCTTTAGCTTTGCCTTTGCTTTGCTTGAGCTCACTTGAAATGAAAGCAAATGGATTGTATTGTTTGCTGGCCCTGCCTGCCCTGTGCTTGACTTGACTTGAAATGGATAGACGTTACATGAAATGGATTGTTGGCCCTGCACTCAGTGTACTTGACTTGACTCGACCCACAACATCCATGCTAGTGCTCCAGAACCCCTCCCCCCCCCGCACCACCACCACCAATTGGCCGCCATTATTGGAATTAGTGGAGAGGTGGAATATTGCGTTGGGGGACCAGCCCTCCCATGTGAACCTGGGTCCCACTTAGTCTAGTTACCATCGATATCTCTCGTTTCTCTTTCCCCTGACTCTCAGTTGAAGAAGGGACCTGACCCGAAACGTCACCTCTTCCTTTCCTCCCGAGATGCTGCTTGTCCCGCTGAGTTACTCCAGCTTTTTGCCTCTATCCACAGGACTACCACGGAGTTCAAACTTCCTGGCAGGCATGGAGCCTTGGATTAATCAACAATCTCAAAAGAGGAGGGAGGCAGTAAATGAGGAACAGTTCTGAGGGAAAGCACTGGATTGTTCAGCAGAAGCTACAGCCAACCATTTGCGAATGTGAAAATATTGGCCCCCTGAGGATTCCTCGTTCAGGATTGAAGAGAATCATTTTCCAACTGCAATAATATTTTTATTTGTTAAATAGGCTTATTTAAAAGGGCATTGGATTGTGAGACAATGCATCAGCTTTGTACAGAGAGAGTATAATGGTGTGATGATGGATGCCAATTAGGCCAGTCCTTTGCAGCAGACGTGACCCAAATTTATTACTTTAATAAAAAGGATGATGAAGCAATAGAAAATGCAAGGCAGCGCCTGATAACTCAGCTGGGACAGATCTCAGAATGAAGCAGTGTCTTGCAATGCTTAATTAATCTGAAAGCTATGAATCTCAGCCCCAGCCAGGGGACATGTTCTATGGGAATGCACGGGATCAAGTCTTGCGCTGACAGCATTAGAACATCCGACTTTATTCCTGAAATCATCACAGCAAATTCATACCTTTCATATTTTGTAGTGTTTGTATTTAACACTGCCACATAAAATAAACAGCAGGTTACTTGTGAAGTAACATAATGTTAGTTAATGTAAACCCAATGTCTGACAGATACCCATTAACAAATGGAGCAATGAACAAACTGCTGGAGGAACTCGTGTCGGAAGGAACTGTAGACGCTGGTTAAAATACACCGAAGATGGACACAAAATGCTGGAGTAATGTGGCGGGTCAGGCAGCATCTCCGGAGAAAAGGAATAGGTGATGTTTTGGGTCAAGTAGGTGACATTTCTGTCTGCAGAAGGGTCTCGACCTGAAACATCTTATATTCCTTCTCTGCAGAGATGCTGCCTGGGACACTGAGCATTCTGTGTCTTTGTTTGATTGCTGGAGTAGTTCAGCAGGTCAGGCAGCATTTGTAATCATAGAAACATAGAAAATAGGTGCAGGAGGAGGCCATTCGGCCCCTAGAGAGTCTTGACAAACTCGCTTCTCCACAGGGTTTCTTTCCCTTGAACTTTTGTTACTGAAGGCAAAAGATGAGAGGAGCAGGAGGAGATGGAGGGAGGGGAATAGATAAAGTGAAAGACAGGGGAGAACAGGGTGATTGATGCTGGCAAGAAGACCAAGGGCCATAGACTGGAATCACTGACGAAATGATGGATAGCAACTGTTCCAATATAACAAAAAGGAAATAATTACTTTAAGCAAATATATCGGGAACAAGAATCAACAGTAGCCCCAATATTCTGTTATACAGAAAGCACCCACTGACAATAATGTCAGCCACCAGATACCGCCAACAACTGCATTTATTTACTCCTGTTAAATCAATATCACTTGACCAGAACACCTCATGCTTTGCACTCACAATACACCAATTACTTTCGTTGTCTTATTTTAACAAGCTACCAAATTATCACTAGCTCCAAGTAATAACTGTCCGAAGCACTTAAGCATTTCTGCGAATATTTCGCCAAGCCTAGAAAGCACACCGGGACGATGCAAAGTGTCAAACTGCACAATCAGTATGTTACTGTTAACACTGGAGAGGACTGAAAGAGGTTACTGTTTTAAGAGAAGCAGCATGGAAACTGGAGCTTTGGCCCACCACGTCCACACTGACAATCGATCACCTGTTCATGCCAATTCTATATTATCCCACTCTCAAAACCACTCGCTACACACTGGAGGCACTTTACAGAGGCCAATTAATCTACAAACCTGAATGTTCTTCCTTGGAATGTGGAAGAACATCGGAGCACCCGGTGGAAACTCAGGTGGTCACAGGGAGAAAGTACAAACTCCAAACGTATATATATCACACGCTGGAATAACTCAGTTGGTCAGCTAGCATCTCTGGAGAATAGGAATATGACATTTTGGGTAGGAAGGATTCCAACCCAAAACGTCACCCATTCTTTTTCTCCAGAGATGCTGCCTGTCCCACTGAGTTACTCCAGTGTCTATCGTTGGCATAAAGCAGCATCTGCAGTTCCTTCCCACACAAGTACAAACTCCACACAGACAGCTCCCGATGTTGGGATCAAACCGGGTCCTTGGCGCTGTGATGCAGCAGCTCTACCACCTGCACCACTCTGCGACTTCAGCACACATCATCTGTTGTTCCAGAACAAGGGGGCACGGTTTAAGGATAAGGGGGAAATCTTTTAGGACCGAGACGAGAAAAACATTTTTCACACAGAGAGTTGTGAATCTCTGGAATTCTCTGCCACAGAAGGTAGTTGAGACCAATTCATTGGCTATATTTAAGGGAGTTAGATGTGGCCCTTGGGGCTAAAGGGATCAGGGGGTATGGAGAGAAGGCAGGTACAGGATACTGAGTTGGATGATCAGCCATGATCATATTGAATGGCGGTGCAGGCTCGAAGGGCCGAATGGCCTACTCCCGCACCTATTTTCTATGTTTCTATGTTGGAGGCATGCAGCAGGCAGGCAGACAGCAACTGTGGAGGAAATGGACTGATATTTTGGGTCGGGACCCTTCTTCAGAGCTGTTCGACCTACTTGTACAAGTGTCAGAAGTTATGGGGAGAAGGCAGGAGAATGGGGTTAGGAGGAAGAGATAGATCAGCCAGTAGACTTGATGGGCCGAATGACCTAATTCTGCTCCTATCACTTATGATCTTATGAATTTAGCTGATCACATTGAAATAGAGCAATGTACTCAGCTATTAAACCCGAATCAGCTGATTGCTCAGAGAGAGAGGCGATGATTGTCCGGTTGGGTGAGTTTAGTCTATTCACAATGTGCTTGGCTTCCTTGTACTGCTGAACCCATTCAATTACATTGAGGGATGGATTGCACAGGGGACTACCTAACCCATCTTCCCTTTAAAGCCTTCCAATAATTTTACATGTTTCAACTAGCTAGGACCCGACTAAGGGCTAGGAGTTTATTCCCTGGAGACCCAGTGGTGATCTTATAGAGATGTACAGTGGCTTGCAAAAGTATTCATACCCCTTGAACTTTTCCACATTTTGTCACGTTACAACCACAAACGTAAATGTATATTATTGGGATTTTATGTGATAGACCAACACAAAGTGGTGCATAATTGTGAAGTGGAAGGAAAATGATACATGGTTTTCAAATTTTTATACAAATAAAAAACTGAAAAGTGTGGCTTGCAAAAGTATTCAGCCCCCCTAAGTCAATACTTCGTAGAACCACCTTTCGCTGCAATTACAGCTGCAAGTCTTTTGGGGTACGTCTCTACCAGCTTTGCACATCTAGAGACTGACATTTTTGCCCATTCTTCTTTGCAAAATAGCTCAAGTTCAGTCAGATTGGATGGAGAGCGTCTGTGAACAGCAATTTTCAAGTCTTGCCAGAGATTCTCAATTGGATTTAGGTGTGGACTTTGACTGGGCCATTCTATCACATGAATATGCTTTGATCTAAACCATTCCATTGTAGATCTAGCTGTATGTTTAGGGTGGTTGTCCTGCCTGAAGGTGGACCTCCGCCCCAGTCTCAAGTCTTTTGCAGACTCTAACAGGTTTTCTTCCACGATTGCCCTGTATTTGGCTCCATACATCTTCCCATCAACTCTGACCAGCTTCCCTGTCCCTGCTGAAGAAAAGCATCCCCACAGTATAATGCTGCCACCACCATGTTTCACAGTAGGGATTGTGTGTTCAGGGTGATGTGCAGTGTTAGTTTTCCGCCACACATAGCGTTTTGCATTTAGGTCCAAAACTTCAATTTTGGTCTCATCTTACCAGAGCACCTTCCTCCACATGTTTGCTGTGTCCCCCACATGGCTTGTGGCAAACTACAAACTGGACTTCTTATGGCTTTTTTTCAACAATGGGTTTGTTCTTGCCACTCTTCCATAAAGGCCCGATTTGTGGAGTGCACGACTAATAGTTGTCCTGTGGACAGATTCTCCCACCTGAGCTGTGGATCTCTGCAGCTCCTCCAGAGTTACCATGGGCCTCGTGGCTGCTTCTCTGATCAATGCTCTCCTTGCACGGCCTGTCAGTTTAGGTGGACGGCCATGTCTTGGTAGGTTTGCAGTCGTGCCATACTCTTTCCATTTTCGGATGATGGATTGAACAGTGCTCCGTGAGATGTTCAAAGCTTGGGATATATTTTTATAACCTAACCCTGCTTTAAACATCTCCACAACTTTATCCCTGACCTGTCTGGTGTGTTCCTTGGGCTTCATGATGCTGTTTGTTCACTAATGTTCTTTAACAAACCTCTGAGGCCTTCACAGAACAGCTGTATTTATACTGAGATTAGATTACTCACAAGTGGACTCTATTTACTAATTAGGTGACTTCTGAAGGCAATTGGTTGCACTGGATTTTATTTAGGGGTATCAGAGTAAAGGGGGCTGAATACTTTTGCACGCCACACTTTTCAGTTTTTTATTTGTAATAAAATTTGAAAACCATGTATCATTTTCCTTCCACTTCACAATTATGCGCCACTTTGTGTTGGTCTATCACATACAATCCCAATAAAATACATTTACGTTTGTGGTTGTAACGTGACAAAATGTGGAAAGTTCAAGGGGTATGAATACTTTTGCAAGCCACTGTATAGAATCACAAGGAGCAGGGTGAATGCAAAGAGCCTTTTCCCCAAGTTGGAGGAATCAAGAACTAGAATGTATTGGTCTGTGAGAGGGGAAGTATTTAACCTGAACACGAGGGGCAAGTTTTTCACACAGAGATGATGTGCTTATGGAATGAGCTGCCAGAGGAAGTGGTTGAGGCAGATATAAAAACAAGATTTGGACAGGTACTTGGATAGGGAAGGTTAAGAGGGATATGGTCCAAAAGTGGGCAAGTAGGACTAGCTTAGCTGGAGCATTATGGTTGGCATGGATGAGATGCTTCACATATAACCATATAACAATTACAGCACGGAAACAGGCTATCTCGACCCTTCTAGTCCGTGCCAAACACATAATCTCCCCATGTCCCATATACCTGCGCTCAGACCATAACCCTCCATTCCCTTCCCATCCATATAACTATCAATGAACATGACTTGATCAACACTCATACTATACTCTAGAGCAGGGTTTCCCAACCTTTTCCCTCCCGTTTACCTCTGGTAACTTTAATAGCACATAACAATGTTATTTCACTTATTTCTGAACAACTAATAATGAACAGATATACCAGAACCAAACGCAGTCAGTCAATGAGAAAAAATATGTACCAATCCAGAATCAACAAATTTACCCCCTAGGTAGGTGAAATTTACCCCAGCTTGGGAACTCTTGCTCTAGAGAATAAACCTGGTCTGCTTAAATCATACTACAGCACCTTATATTTCACTTGGGCTGCTTAAAACCCAGTGGTATGAATATTGACTCTCTAACTAAGTAACCCTTGCTTTCCCTCTCTCTCCATCCCTCCCCCATCCTAGTTCTCCGACCAGTCTGACTGTCCTCCTGATTAAATGTTGTCTTTGTATGCCTCGTTGTCACCTTCCACAGGCTACCAATGATCTATTCTACATTTCCCTTGAGCTTTGTCACCTTGATCTCTCGGTTTCACACTTTACCCTTCCTCTCCCCTGAGTCTGAAGCAGGGTCTCGAGAGATGCTGCCTGTCCCCCTGAGTTACTCCAGCATTTCAAGTTCAAGTTCAAGTGAGTTTATTGTCATGTGTCCCTGATAGGACAATGAAATTCTTGCTTTGCTTAGCACACAGAACATAGTAGGCATTTACAACAAAACAGATCAGTGTGTCCATATACCACTTGTGGCACAAAATGGCGTTTTATGTCTATCTTCTGACTGAAGCACTTTCACTTGTTTCTATTTCCCAGCCTGACTCAAACATGCAAAATTGTCAATTTTAGGCAGATAAAATTGCTAATTGGTGTTTGTAAATTACAGGCCAGCTGCATTTGAGACTAAAAAAAGTCCTTTTCAACTCCCCACATCCAGCCCACTCTCCTTTCCAGCTGTTTCCAATCTCTGCTAATGAACACTCAAGTAGCAGAACTGGATAGGAAATGTTAATGATTATCTCACAGTTAGAGCATCCTTGGAAAGCGTGTGTGAGTACGTGGTGCATACCCAAACAGTGCAAGCCTGAAAATTGACAGCTTTCATAATTAACAGCAGAAACATTATGTTCAGCAGTAAGTGGGTTGAGCCGCGTGCGATTCGAGTTTGAAAACAATAGTTGGTGGAAATACAAATCGGCCTGGCACTAACATTAGCTGCAGCGTTGCCAGGGCATAGTAGGGAAGATCCAGTGTGGAGGTGTCCGCAGTACACAGTCGCATCCAAAATGGAATCATCTTCAACATCACCACTAAACAAAGATGGGGTTGAAGCAGCGTTTCATTGTGACATTCAGAAACACTTCAAGGTGCATTGAATGCTTTCCATAATACAATGACTTGTTTGGACCAATTCTAGCATCCTGAAATGAATGAAATTAAAATATATAAGCTCAGGAAGGAACGGCAGATGCTGGTTAAAACCGACAATGGGCACAAAATTCTGGAGTAACTCAGCGGGGCAGGCAGCATCTCTGGAGTGATGGATTGTGTGATGTTTCAGGTCGAGACCCTTCTTCAGACTTATATAAGCCCTTGTATGAGCACGGGTGATGTGAGATTGTTGGCCAACACACCAAGAGACAATAGACAAAAGGTCCAGGAGGAGGCCATTTGGCACTTCGAGCATCAGATTCAGATTCAGATTCAATTTTAATTGTCATTGTCAGTGTATTGGTGATTGGCAGTCACCGAGGTACGTTGTTGAGTACGAGGTACGTTGTTGAGTATCCACCGCCATTCAATCTGATCATGGCTGATCATCCCCAATCAGTACCCCATTCCTGCCTTCTCCCCATATCCCCTGACTCCGCTATCTTCAAGACCCCTATCTAGCTCCCTCTTGAACGCATCCTGCCTCCACTGCCCTCTGACGGAAAAAGTGTTTCCTCATCTCCGTTCTAAATGGCTTACTCCTTATTCTTACCCTGGTTCTGGACTCCCCCAACATCGGGAACATGTTTCCTGCCTCTAGTGTGTGCAAACGCCTTAACAATCTTATATGTTTCAATGAGATCTCCTCTCATCCTTCTAAACTCCAGAGTGTACAAGCCCAGCTGCTCCATTCTCTCAGCATATGACAGTCCCACCATCCTAGGAATTAACCCTGTAAACCTACGCTGCAAGTCCTCAAAAGATGTCCTTCCTCAAATTAGGGGACCAGAACTGCATGCAATACTCCAGGTGTGGTCTCACTAGGGCTCTGTACAAGTGCAGACGGACCTCTTTGCTCCTATATTCGATTTATCTTGTTATAAAGGCCAACATGCCATTCGCTTTCTTCACTGCCTCCTGTACCTTTCATTGACTGATGAACAAGGACCCCTAGATCCCATTGTACTTCCGCTTTTCCCAACTTGACGCCATCGCTGCCTCCCCTGGTGCTTTTTCATTGCAGTTTTATGAAGAGACCATCGAGCCCAAATTTAAAATCTTTATATATGAAATAAGCTACCTGGACTATGGAAGGTGAGGACATGTCATGGAGGGATCTACAAACATTACATTGGTGACATACAGAGAGATAGTAACAGGCACACGCTTATTGCCCGTGCCCCATGCCGTTTCTGAGGGGTTGCGCAATCAGAGAGGAGGCTCAGCTTCCTGTATTTGCAGCGGAGCGGCGCAAATTTGGTGATTTTGACTATAAAAAATGATTAGATTCATTTAGAAATTACATTTATAACGCAGATCAGTGGAAAGATCTTTATATTTGTTTTATTTTATTATTATTTTTCTTTACTTTTTTTAACAGCTATATTCATTGGGAGTATGACAGATGAGAATCTGCCTCCCCTGACCGCACGTCCCTGCTGTTTAGAGATCACAGCGCAGAAACAGGCCCTTCGGCTCACCGAGTCCACACCGACCAGCGATCCCCGCACACTAGCACTATCCTATACACTCTAGGGACAATTTTACGTTTATACATTTATACCAAGCCAATTAACCCACAAACCTGTACATCTTTGGAGTGTGGGAGGAAACCGAAGATCTCGGAGAAAACCCACGCAGGTCCCGGGGAGAATGTACAAACTCCATACAGACTCAACCCCTAGTTAGGATCGAACCTGGGTCTCTGGCGCTGTACGGCAGTAGCTCTAAGGCTGTGCCACCGTGCCTCCCCTGTACTTCTGTACAAGGAGTTGCTTTTCATGTACTGGGGGCATGAGCACAGCATTTGAACATCTCTGCCCTTTTACAGCTGGATGAGTGGAATATCCCGAATGACAGGATGCAAAATGAATTTCCTCGTTTGTTGCAAAACATACTTGGTGAATAAAATCTGATTCTGATTCTGATTTTGATTCTGAAAGTCGGGGAAAGTTATTCTTCAGATTGGCACAGTGCGGTGGTACTTAGCGATTCATAGCCGTTGATGGGGGGAGACAAACTAAAACCACAAAATTATTCGGCAGAGCAGGCAGCATCGCTGGAGAGAAGGAATGAGTGGCAGTTTGGGTCAAGACCCTCCTACTTCAGTCCCGAAACGTCACCCATTCCTTCTCTCCAGAGATGCTGCCTGGCCTGCTAAGTTACTCCAGCACCTGGTGTCTATCTTCGGTGTAAACCAGCATCTGCAGTTCCTTCCTGCACACCAGGAAATTACTGGTATATGTCAGCAGGTCAGGGAGGACATGGATAGGTGACGTTTCGGGTCAGGACCCCTCATCAGACTGATTGTAGTCCAGCTAGAGCTGTAAACGAGGAGAAAGCGAGGAGAGAGGTGGAGGGGGGTGCAGGATAAAGCCAGGTGAGTGATAGGTGGATTCAGATGAGGGGGGTTTTGACTGGCCGATGGGTGGAGAAAGAGCAGAGATGAAAATAAGACAAAAGTCTGAGATAAGGAGAGAAGAGGTGTAAAATGTGAAGCCAGAGGAAAGGATGTAGATGAAAGGCACGGGAGAAGGGTGAAGCAGACGGGAAGGTGAGAGAAATGGGTGTGCATCCATGTGGGGCACTGGGAAGAGAGGGATAAGAGGGGAGGCGGGAGAGTTGTTGGCTAGTTTCCTAAAATAGCAGAATTCAATGTTCATACTGTTGGGTTGTAAGCTGCCCCGGTGGAGAATGAGGTGCTGTTCCTCCAGTTTGCGTGTGGCCTCAGTTCTCCCCCATTCTACAATCAGTCTGGAGGAAGTGCCGACCCAGAATGTCAGTACCATGTCCTGCAAGAGATGCTGCCTGACCCGCTGACACACTCACACTTAGTGCCTTTATTTTGTAATCCAGCATCTGCCGTTCCATATGAGCGCAAGATTACTGATCGCTATCCAGCAGTCATAGGTGCCTGTGTACTTATGCTGTCAACGTAATCAGGCCTTTGCAACAACGACGGAAAAAAGGAATAATTAGAAAGATATTTATCTTTCAATTTACGTCACACGCCTCGTACAACACGACATTTATAGGCTCTTTCACAGCGATTCTTAAAAAAGTGGAGCACGTTGAGATTGCTTTGCTATTTCCCCACCAACTTCTACTAACCGCTTCTCAGATGCTTCATTTACGTCTCATTCCACAGTAAATCACAACTTGTCATTTTCAAGGACAAATTGATTGCCGTTGTGCTTGCAGAGCGGTGTCTGGCTGTGGCAGAAACTGTTTAGCTTGCGAGCCGGTGAGAGTGTCCGTATTGTAACGCTATTGACAAGCAGCGAGGATCGGGAGTGAGAGCGAAGGAATGGGGCTTAAGAGACAAAGAGGGGGCATGTCTTAAAGCCAAATGGTATGGGTTGGAAATGCACACCAGGCAGGTTATGTGATAGGTGGCCAGGGCCGTGGCAGAGAGGATGACAGAGAATGGGAGCAAAGATGTCAGTGAATAAAGAGGGGCTGAAGCACAGCAGTGAACAGATGCATAACCGTGAAGAAATCCACGAGACCGTAATTGAAGGCTGGGGAGACACTTGTACACTGAACCAGCAATAAGGCACCAGCCTGCATTAAAAATTACAGGACAAGTCCCAACCAATATCTTGCTGATAAAAAATCCACAGACTTCAATTAAAAAAAGCATTTCAATAAAGGGCAGCAGGGTAGCACAACTGTAGAGTTGCTGCCTTACAGTGCCAGAGACCCAGGTTCAATCCTGACTACGGGTGCTGTCTGTACGGAGGTAACACGTTCTCCTTGACGTGCAGGTTTGTAGGTTCTGTAAATTGCCCTTAGTGTGAAGGACAGAACTAGTTTATGGGTGATCGCTGATCGGCACAGACTTAGTGGTCCGAAGGGCCTGTTCCCACGCTGTATCTCTAAATTAAACTAATTCAGAGTAAAAATACTTGCTGAGACATCTGCAGTTTAATTAGGCTTCTGTCAGCACTGTGTTTGAGTGATACATTTGTCCCAAATTCTGGATGTGAGGTTGTTTGCATCCAATTATTTTGGTGAAATTTCCATCTGCCATTCGCGGGGTAGAATGGGAATGATTTGGTTGCAATGTTGCCAACAATTATGGCACTCTGTTTGAGGAGCATAGAGCCTGTCTTTTCTACAGTTCTCTAGCTTCCCACAGCATTGCAACTATGTACTTTGGAGTGATGCTGTTAATTTAATTTAGAGACACAGCACGGAAACAGGCCCTTCAGCTCACCAGGTAAGCTCACTCTTCTGGTAGACAAAATTACTGGAGAAACTCAGCAGGTGCGGCAGGATCTATGGAGTGAAGGAAATAGGCAACGTTTTGGGGCGAAACCCTTCTTCAGAGACCTTCGATTCTCCAGCATCTGCAGTACCTTCTTGAACACAAGCTCACTCTTCAGACTGAAGAAGGGTCTCGACCCGAAACGTCACCCATTCCTTCTCTCCAGAGATGCTGCCTCCGACTCCAGCATTTTGTGTCTATCTTTGATTTAAACCAGCATCTGCAGTTGTTTCCTACACCTTCAGCTCACCAAGTCCACACTGACCAGCAATTCACACACATTAACACTATCCAACACACACTAGGGCCAATTTACAATTAATCCAAGCTAATTAGCCTTTGGAGTGTGAGTGGAAACCGGAGCTCCCCGGAGAAAACTCACACAGAGCGTACAAACTCTGTACAGACAGCACCCGTAGTCAGGATTGAACCCTAGTCTCTGGCACTGTAATGCCCCTGTCCCACTTAGGAAACCTGAATGGAAACCTCTGGAGACTTTGCGCCCCACCCAAGGTTTCCGTGCGGTTTCCGGAAGTTCCCGGACGTTTTTGTCAGTCTCCCTACTTGCTTCCACTACCTGCAACCTCCAGCAACCACCTGCAACCTCCAGGAACCGCACGGAAACTTTGGGTGGGGCGCAAAGTCTCCAGAGGTTTCCGTTCAGGTTTCCTAAGTGGGACAGGGGCATTAGGTAGCAGCTCTACCGCTACTCCACCGTGCCACCAGATGTTGCAGGATGGGAACCACAGCTGTCAACTTGCATATGGGCAGTACCTACTGACCACTATGTAATATGACATGCGATGTTGTTATTAACTGTGGAATAAATATTTGCCTGTATATTAAGTAAAACTCCACTGCTCTGTTACAGCACAGGGTCTGGAATCTACTACATTCTTGTGAGAGCAGAGATGGAACTTCAGTTTAGTCTCAGTCAAAGGACAGCACCTTCCATAATGTGGTGCTCCTTAAGTACCAGCCTAAAAGCTATCAAGCTGGAAAGGGTACAGAGAAGATTTACGAGGATATTGCCAGGAGCTATAGGGAGAGGTTGAGTAGGCCGGGACTCTATTCCTTGGAGGGCAGGAGGATGAGGGGTGATCTTATGAATGTGTATAAAATCATGGGAGGAATAGATCAGGTAGATGCACAGAGTCTTTTGCCCAGAGTTGGTGAATTGAGGATCAGAGGACATAGGTTTAAGTTGAAGGGGAAAAGATTTAATAAGAATCTGAGGGGTAACTTTTGTATGGCTGGGACTATCCCAACATTTAAGCAACAGTTAGACAGGTACATGGATAGGACAGGTTTGGAGGGATATGGGCCAAACGCCATAGGACTAGTGTAGCTGGGACATGTTGGCCGGTGTGGGCAAGTTGAGCTGAAGGGCCTGTTTCCACTCTGTATCACTATACAACTCTATGACTCTAAATGTTTTTGTGGAATGTGCATAGAAGCAGAATCTAAACACATCCCTAATATCGTTGCCAAAAGTCCAGTGACACAGATCTTCCCACCTCCACACCACTATCGAAGGGCAATCAATTGCAGGCACCAAGTAGGTTTGAACTTTTTTGCTGATGCCGATTTAGAGTAACTCGATGTGAGCCAATCCATTATTCAGTAACATAAACAGCTTAAACTCATGGCATTGTCATGCTGCTTATTTGTATTCATGTCTTGTGCTGCTTTGTCAGCCTCCTGCTAACCTGTGTTTAGATCATTCAGTTCACAATCACATTGTTACCACAATCAGAGCCCTGCAGAACACTAAAGGGCCTGTCCCATTTGGGCGAAATTTCGACAAGAGCCTAACGAAGGAGCTGATCATGGACTTTAGGAGGGCACATCATCCGAGGACGTACACTCCATTGAGGATAAATGGGGATCCTGTGGATAGGGTGAACTGTTTTAAATATCTGGGAGTCCACATCTCTGAGGATATGACATGGGCATCACACGCCTCAGCACTCGTGAGTAAGGCAAGGCAGCGCCTTTACCACCTCAGGCAATTGAGGAAATTCAGAGTGTTTCCGAGGATCCTCCAGTGCTTCTACTCAGCGGCGGTGGAAAGCATCTTGTCCGGGAACATTACCATCTGGTTTGGGAATTGCTCTGCCAAGGACAAGAAGGCTCTGCAGAGAGTAGTGCGTTCGGCCGAACGCACTATGGGAACTTCACTCACCCCCCTGCAGGAACTATACAACAGGAGGTGCAACTCCAGAGCCAACAATGTCATGAGAGACCCCTTCCACCCCTGCAAAGGACTGTTCCAGCTGCTACGGTCAGGCAAACGGCTCCGTTGCCATGGGGTGAGAACGGAGAGGTTGAGAAGGAGTTTCTTCCCAGAGGCAATTCGGACTGTAACCGCCTATCTCACCAGGGACTAACTCTACAGAACGTTTTTTTTCCATTATTTATTATGTAAAAGAATATGTGTGTTATGATTGTGTTTATAATTTGTTTGGTTGTTTTGTTGTTTGTCTTTTGCACAAAAGTCCACGAGCATTGCCACTTTCATTTCACTGCACATCTCGTATGTGTATGTGACAAATATACTTGACTTGACTTGACTTGACTAAAAAAAGATTGCCGTGTGGTGAGGCGTGGTGACGCATGCAGTGACGCGCGGCGTCTCCCTGTCACCCAAGGATTTTGGAATGTTCAAAATCTTGGGACGACATTTGTGTGTCTCATCATGTTGTGCGCCCTGTCACACGCTGACGAATGCTGTCCTGTGGGTGACGCCCGGTTAGGGTTAGGGACCACAGATGGGCTGTAAAATATTCTTCCTACAATCCATGGATTTTAAACATTAATATATTAAGATTAAGACAATAAAATCAATTGTGCAAATGAAAAGTCTGAGCCGTTCAATTTTATTTATAGATGTATTGGTCCGCTTCCAGATCCGATCACCATCTCTATAACTTTTCACAGGGATAGATTCAGTGAGTGTAGACTGAACAGCCTTCCCCCCTCTTACTCCCTCCCGTCCCATCCCTCCTTCTCCACTCCCCACCCCCTTGCCTTGCTTCAAAGGTGGGTATTTGGACTCAGTGGCCGGAGCAGGTGGGTGGCACTGGTACATTCACAACACCCAGTTGAAAAGCCCGCTGCCTCTGGGGGTTTGGAGAGATCATTGGAAGAGAGATCTGCCTCTGGGACAACTCGTGACCAACACTTTAGTTCCCATGCAGAACATTGAGGGTTCGAGTCCAACTCCTGGGGCCCCTGTGTCACAGTTAATTCAGAGATACACTGCCCTTTGGCCCACCGAGTCCGCACAGACCAGCGACCCACCGCACACTATCCCACACACGCTAGGGACAATTTATAAATATCCAAGCCTATCAACGTAGAGTTAGGGTTAGGGTTACGTTACGGTTAGGGCTGGGGTTAGGGTTTGGGTTTGGGTTTCCTCCCACACTCCAAAGGCGCACAGGTTTGTGTAAATTGTCCCTAGCATGTGTGGGATCAAGGACCAGTCTTCCCGGTCACTCCCTCTTCTCCCTTTACCCATCAGGACAAGGTAAGAAGTTTGAAAAAGCACACGTCCAGATTCAGGGACCATTTCTTCCCAGTTATGATCAGGCAACTGAACCATCCTCCCATTTACCTCATTGAAGACCTTTGAAAGATATGTACTCTGACTTTATCTTGCACTAAATGATATACCCTTCATCTTGTGGACTATGGACGGCTGAACCGTAATCATCTTTTCATTGACTGGATAACACGCAACAAAAGAAACTTTTCACCAAACCTTGGGACACATGACAATAATAAACTATGTTAAACTAAACTGAGTGATGTTTGCCATCAGTTCATAAATCATCCTTTTACAGTTCCCATGCATTTTTTAATTCCATGGTGTTTATTTTTAAGTGTATTCTTGCTTTTGGTCACTATTTATCTACATTTTGATAATTAACTTTATAATGGTATTCTCATGGAGCTGGGTTTGGATAACTTTTGGACACTTACTACGACTATATAAGGGCTTAGAAATACTGAACCTTGTGTATTGTGTAGTTTTAAACTCTCCATACTAAAAAAAGAGTACATACCACAACAAGAAAGCAACAAAGATGCATCAGACTGGTTCTTGGGGTGGTAAGTTTGCCATATTAAGAGGGTTTGAATATTAAGAAATTACAGCCCTACTATATTAAGCAAGGCTGTAATTCCGAGCATTCAGAAGAGGGAATGATCTGATTGAAATTAAAAACTAAAATTTCCCTTGAAGCATTGCTAATAGTTTTAGTTTAGAGATACAGCACGGAAACAGGTCCTTCCGCCCACCGAGTCTGCACCGACCAGCGATCCTTATATATTAACACAATTCTACATATACTAGTAGGTATGTTACAAAACCTACCTGAATCGTGTCTGAGTATCTGCCCCACCCCGTGTGCGTGATTCTGGCGCTGTTTAGAGGGGGCGGGTTTAAAACGCGATTTTTACTAGGCTGTTGCAATCGAAAATGTTCAGCCTAGTAAATCATTAACGGAAAATCGCTGAAAGACCCCGTCGCAAAAGGTATTATTAGTTTTTATGGCCTTGTATAATAGTTATAGTAGTTTAAAAATCACTCTCTCAACCCGCAACCTCTCGCAGCCCCAGGGTTTTATAAAGCAAACAATTAAAGGTATGTACCTTATTTTTACATTAAAAGGGGCTTCTTAAGAACCCTGTATATAAAGTTTTCTATAGCGAATAGTTCATTTTGGGCTCTTTATATCCCGCAGTATTTTTCTGGGCATTTGAGGGCACAAATCCAGCGCAATGTGAACGTTCTAAACCAGCACGTTCACAGGAACCCACTAGAAAGCTGATTTAAATTGACTTTAATTTACAGCAATTGAACACAAAATTCCTTCCATTTGGCCTATAAATTGATGTAAATGAGATTTAAAAATCATGTTTTATTGTGAATTATTTGTGAATATTATTTGGACACTTGGGCTATTTAAAAATGTTAATCATTTATTTAGAAATTGATAGATGTTTAGATCTAGTAATTGAAGTTTGAAATTAGCTACAATTGGGTAACTAACTAATTATATGCTTTAATTTCAGGTCCTCCAAGTAAGATTATTTCAGAATGGTTCAATCTTTGATAACTGAAAATTTCATTCAGTTCTCTTAATTTTTAAGAAGGTTATGGGCTTTTGACTGTCCTCGATCACAGCTTTTTTGTTATATCCATAGAAAATCAATAGGGAACAAGATGCTAATTTCCGAGTATGAAAATGGCCATAACTTTGTTATTACTTGAGATATGAAAGTGAATTAGGTGTCAAATTAAACTTATTGTTATGCTTTATCTGATGGGATAAATTGCAGACTTGATTTTTTAAATCTAAAAATTTTGTAACATTGCTAATACTAGGGACAATTTACATTTATACCACAATAATTATAACCTATAAACTTGTACGTCTTTGAAATGTGGGAGGAAACCGAAGATCTCGAGGAAAACCTACGCCGTCTCGGGAAGAACGTACAAACTCCATACAGACAATACCCGTAGTCGGGATCGAACCCGGATCTCTGGCGCTGTAAGACAGCAACTCTACTGCTGCACCATCGTGCAACCCACTACTAATGCTGGAAAGGTGGGACAACAACAGATAATGCTGAAATACTCAGCAGGTCAGGCAGCATCCATGGAAAGGGAAACTATTGGGATTGCAGATCAGCAACTCCTCATCTTGACTGAGAGGAGTCCATCAAAAAGGGAATCGCCAGCACAGAATGAGGGATCACTTCCTGGTCTGAGATATCAGGAGAGATATCTTGGGGATGGTGCAGGAAAATGGCGATGAGGCAGATCAGCGACCATCTTGAAGAATGGTGGAGATTCTAAATGCCAAATAGCTCACTCCTGTCCTGATTGTCATGGTCCTGTTTTCCTAACTCCATGATCAGCTTAGTCCACATATCAATATAGTGCACACAGCCTTTAACACACTGCTTTGATTGTGAATAATTGAATGCTAACTATTTGTCCGAATTCCCTTGCCAATTGAATTTATCAAACTACAACTTGTCACTTCCGAACATTGACCTAAATTTACTCCTTCCTTTATTCTGTGTTAATAACTGATATTCCACGACATCTTGCACTGTTTTCTTTTGATTGCTATCAGCATGCCGGGTGGTGCCACCAGCCGTGGCTGCCTCACCAACAGCCTATCTGTCCTCTCATCTTTTTGTTATTTTTAGTATGTGTTGAAGGTATGTTTTAGTGTTCCTTGGTTTGTTTTATGTGGGGGGCGTGGGTTGGGGAAAACTTTTTTCCAATTCCTTACCTTGACGGAGATGCGATTTTTTTTTCCGTATCGTAGTCCCCACTGCGACCTTGAACTATTTTATAACATTTACATGATATATAATCTCACTAATGTTGGCTGCCATGGACAAGTTTCTTACAGATTATTTACTTCAAAGGATTTAACCTTGTTTAGCATGTACTGTTCCAGATAACTATTTTAGATGTTCCTGTATTCAAATTGATTAGCTTCTGAAGCATATGAATCATGCACTCTACACATATAATGTTCAGGGAGCATCTTGATTCTCAAAGGAAAAAAAAAAAAAGGTTAATCCCAGTAACTATTTGATTCTAAGAACCCAAGAAAAGCTAAAATAAAACAGTGTTGGCTTCATTGTTACCTTACCTTGAGAGGGGAAGATTAATTATTTATGTTTTACTTTGAGATGATTGTACAATTACCAAGCTGTTCAGTTTTGCTCAGCAGGTGTCAAAAGAAGTCAACTATTGCAAGACACTTTAAATTTTACATGAAGACTATCACTGAACAAGAGGAACATTGTCCAACATCCCGAACAAGAAACAAAGTTCGAAAGGATAGTGCTGGTGAAATTGCATTCACAATGTACTGGATTGTGTGTAGTTCTACCTTTGTGATTTTGCCTTTAATCTAGAAAGAAAAGTTAGCAAGACTAAACTCAATTTGATTCTTCCTTGACTGACTGGTTTGTAATAGGAATTCTTTGTAAATTCTGGGGCAATAGAATTGTTGTTAAACCTCAGCTAATGTATCAACAGACAGTGAAGCAAATAAACGGAGCTGTGTCTCACCAGCAGGATATCTAGTTTCATTCATGATCCCTTCTGCTTTGAGCATTTTTGTTGGCTTATAAGTTTGGGAAATACCTATTGTCCTTCGTGTCCTGGTCCCCAGAACAATGAAACAAACTAGCATTTCTGTTTTTATTAATTATTTCCATTTGTTGGATCTTGAAGGTATATGGGTCATAAGGTCATAAGTGATAGGATCAGAAAGGCCATTCGGCCCATCGGGTCTACTCCACCATTCAATCATGGCAGATCTATCTCTCCCTCCTAACCCCATTCTCCTGTGTTCTTCCCATAACCCCTGACACCCGTACTAATCAAAAATCTATCTATCTCTGCCTCAATATTATCAATTGACTTGGCCTTCACAGCCTACTGTGGCAAATAATTCCACAGATCTCTGAAGAATATTACAAAAAGTGATGAACACTGCTCAGTGCATCACGGGCACTGACTCCCCACAATTGAAGGGATCTACAGGATTCGCTGCCTCAAAAAGGCAGCCGGCACAATCAGGGACCCACACCACCCTGGCCACTGAAGGGGCTTTTAGATAGGCACATGGATATGCAGGCAATGGAAGGATATGGATCAAGCAGACACATCATGGCATCATGTTTGGCACAGACATTATGGGCTGAAGGGCCTGTTCCTGTGCTGCATTCTATGTTCTATGTTACAGAGTGATCATTGTTAATGGAAGGAGATTCTTGCAGAAACACCTGAGATAATCCATTGGATCATTCAGTGACGACTGCTCCAGCTTGAGGTGATTGCATATTTGAGAGCATTCACAGTAGCACCTAGATGGCTTTTGCCTATATGTACTCTGCAGTTGGTACTTTGCTGGTGAATTCACCAGGCAGAGTTGCATGATCTGTCAATGATCCTTACTGGTAGCTATCAGTACATTAGATTATATTTAGTTATGGATAATATGGTACGATACCTATTGTGGATATTTAACATTATTACTCAATCTGCAGTTCAGCATCGGGGGCATTTAGTCCGATTGATCTTGGCAGATGTTAATGAAAGAGAATGGCAGATACTGAATTCACACAGATCACTAAAGGGCCTACGACGCATCTGCTCCACGGATGAGGCGTTCCACACCAGGACATCTGAAATGTCCTCACTATTCAGGGAACGGGGGTTCCCCTCCTCCACCATAAATGAGGTTCGCACCAGGGTCTCTTCCATACCCCGCAACACTGCTCTCTCTCCCCATCCCCGCACTCGCAACAAGGGCCGAGTCCCCCTAGTCCTCACCTTTCACCCCACCAGCCGTCACATACAAAAAGTAATCCTCCGTCAGTTTCGCCACCTCCAACGTGACCCCACTACTCGCCACATCTTCCCATCTCCCCCCATATCTGCCTTCCGCAAAGACCGCTCCCTCCATAACTCCCTTGTCAATTCTTCCCTTCCCTCTCGGTCCACCCCCTCCCCGGGCACTTTCCCTTGCAACCGCAAGAGATGCAACACTTGTCCCTTTACCTCCCCCCTCGACTCCGTTCAAGGACCCAAGCAATCGTTCCAGGTGCGACAGAGGTTTACCTGCATCTCTTCCAACCTCATCTATTGCGTCCGCTGCTCTAGATGTCAGCAGATCTATATCGGTGAGACCAAGCGGAGGTTGGGCGATCGTTTCGCCGAACACCTCCGCTCGGTCCGCAATAACCAAGCTGACCTCCCGGTGGCTCAGCACTTCAACTCCCCTTCCCACTCCGCCTCCGACCTCTCTGTCCTGGGTCTCCTCCATGGCCACAGCGAGCAGCACCGGAAATTGGAGGAACAGCACCTCATATTCCGTTTGGGGAGTCTGCACCCCGGGGGCATGAACATCGAATTCTCCCAATTTTGTTAGTCCTTGCTGTCTCCTCCCCTTCCTCAGCCCCCCTGCTGTCTCCTCCCATCCCCCAGCCTTCTGGCTACTCCTCCTTTTCCCTTTCTTGTCCCCACCCACCCCCGCCCCCGATCAGTCTGAAGAAGGGTTTTGGCCCGAAACGTTGCCTATTTCCTTCGCTCCATAGATGCTGCTGCACCCGCTGAGTTTCTCCAGCTTTTTTGTGTAACCTTCGATTCTCCAGCATCTGCAGTTCCCTCTTAATCACTAAAGGGCCTGTCCCACTTGGCGATTGTCGGCAACATTGAACAGGTCACCGAAAAAGTTGCGGCGTGATGCGGCGTGATGACGTATTGACACGTGGTGTTTCCTCAACTATCGCAACATTTTTTTTGTCACCGCTGGATTTTGAAATGTTCAAAATCTTTTGGCGACCCTGATATGACGCCAGCAGTCACCGAAAAAATCGGCAAGTGGGACAGGCCCTTAAGACTAACTTTACATGATTAAAATTCCCGATAAGACACACACACTCCTCCTCCAATGCTTTCTTTTAAACATTTTTTGATCATGGTCAATATTGTCCATCCTCTCTTGCAAACCTAATGGCTTAGAGTTTGTAAGGGAAGTTTCAGCATTTATCTGCAAAGCTCAAGACGTCTCCTGTGGTGGTGTCAGCAAGTTCAGCATTTCCAAGCAAAAACAGAGATTTCAAAGTTGCTTCCGTTTATGGCACAGAACTGCTGCCCTGTGTAGAGCTGCTGCCTCATAGCGCCAGAGATCCGGGTTCAATCCTGACCTTTCTGTGTGGAGTTTGCACGTTCTCCCTGTGATTGTGGGAGTTTCCTCCAGGCGCTCTGGTTTCCTCCCACAACTCAAAGACCTCCAGGTTTGTAGTTTAATCAGTCTCTGTAAATTGCCTCTAATGTGTAGGGAGTGAATGTAAAACATAGAACTATTATGAGAGAGTGATCATTGGTCGGTGTGCACTTGATGAGTCGCAGGGCCTGTTTCCATGATGTATCATTCAACCAACCAATCAATCTGACACCTTCCTTGTTCTGAATGCAATTGGGTATTGGACAAGGAATTCAGAGAGGGAGCATGAAATTCTGCAAATTCCGAATGATTATAAATGTGGAATCAGTACAGGCATGTGCTACCAATATGGATTTGGTGTTAAAACACCAAATATGTAGAAGGAGTTATGGTAAATAGTGTAAAAATAGAATGTGCTGGAAATCAGACAACAGGAAAGAGAAACAGAGTGAAGGTTTCAGGTCATAGACCCTTCGTTAGAAGTGAGAAAGAGAGAAAACAAAGAGGAATACAAGAGACTGTTGTTCCTGGAATCTTCATCAAAACACAAAATTCCTGGAGGAGCTCTGTGGGTTCAGGTAGCATCTGGGGAGGGAATGCCAAGCCCATTCACTGGAGATGGTCCCAACCCCAAGCGTCACCTGTCCATTCCCTCCTCAAATGCTGCATGAGGTTTTCCAGCAGTTACAGTTCTCTCTTGTGTTGCTCAAGAGAGAAAACAAGTCGGTCAAGGAAGCAGAGAGGATGGAGGAGAATGATGGGTGGAATGAATGGAATGTCTCTGATAAGACAAAATAACGTGAGCATAAAGGGGGCATTGAACTCCTTGCTTTGGGGAATTTGGTGCTAAAGTTGTGAAGTCAACTAATGGTGTATAGTTGACCTACTGGGAATGTACAGCAAGCTAGAATATACCAGTGAATGAAAAGAGGAATATAGAAACATTAATCACCAATGGGCAGTCCTAATGCAAGCAGAAAGAAAGAGGACTATGTTACGTTAGAGAATTCAAAATTGAGATGACCCGCAGATGAAAGACGAGGATGTGTTTGTTGGGCTTGCACTGTGCCTTATTGTACCAGTGCAGGAGGCAAGAGACTGGCAGCTGGATGGCAAATTAGTCTGGCAAATGTAAGCTCAGGCACACTAGCACAATCTTACCTTCCTGCTACTTTAACCAAGATAGACACAAAGTGCTGGAGTAACTCAGCAGGTCAGGCAGCATCTCTTTCCTCAGACTGAAAGTCGAGGGGAGGGGGGGAACCGGAGGTAGGAAAATGCAAGTACAAATCAGGGCCCGCACTGATGACCAAGGAAAGGTGGAGCCCACAATGGCCCATTGTTGGCTGTGGCAGATGATGAAGAGATGCGAACAGTAAAACTAGCAGGACGACTAGGGTGGGGGAGGGGCGGAGAGAAGAGAAGGAATGCACGGGTTCCTTGAAATTAGAGAAATCAATATTCATACCACTTGGTTGCAAGCAGCCACAGGGGAAATATGAGGTGCTGTTCCTCCAATTTGCATTGGGCCTCACTCTGACAATGGATGAGGCCTGGGATAGGAAGGTCAGTGTGAGAATGGGAAGAGGAGTTAAAGTGTTTGGCAACCGGGAGATTGCATGGACTAAAGGGCCTGCCACATTTTCACGACCTTTTTTAAGCCCCTGTCCCACTTTCCCGAGTTACTCACGAATTCTCCCGAGTTTTCCTATTGATTCAAACTCGGAGAATTAAAGTAATCGCCAGCCATAGGTACTCGGGGCTATTTTTTTTACTCGTGAACAGTTTTCACCAGGCTAGAAAAACGCCCCGACCTACTTGATGCCACGAGTACAGGATGGAGGTGGAGCTGCTCACAGGATGGTGCAAATCCCACAACCTCATTCTCAACGTGGGAAAAACTAAGGAGATGGTGGTTGACTTCAGGAGGGCGGGAAAACAACACCATACACCTCTGCACATCGATGGAGCTGATGTGGAAAGGGTCAGCAGTGTGAAGTTCCTAGGACTCCACCTGTCAGATGACCTGACGTCCACGACCAACACCACAGCACTGGTCAAGAGAGCCCAGCAGCGACTACACCCTCTCCGAAGACTACGTAAAGCAGGTCTCCCCACTACACACCTACGAACTTTTTATAGGGGGACAATCGAGAGCACATTAACCTATGGCATCACTTCCTGGTTCGGGAGCTGCAAGGCGTACGAATGGCACCAACTAGACAGGATTGTGAAGACCGCCAGCAGGATTATTGGTGCTCCACTCCCTTTCCTGCTGGACATATACAGGAAGAGATGTATCAGCAGAGCCATCTCCATCATCAAAGACCCCTACCACCCATCGCATCACATATTCTCCATCCTGCCATCTGGGAAGAGGTACAGGAGCATTAGCTGCAAAACCAGCAGGATGCTCCTCAGCTTCTTCCCGCAGGCTATAAGACTGTTAAACGGACTTTGCCCCCTGCCAAAGTATCGCGCATCAACCACCAACCTGGACACACTGCAGCAGAGCCACTGTCGTGCCGCTGCCAATCGGAACGCCTGTTGATGTTTAGTAGAGTGTTAATTTGTTCTTGATATATGTATTTTTATTTCTATTTATTTTTAATGCACACTGAATGGACACTGGTTGAGCAACATTTTTTTGTTTCCTCTGGGTATGTGAATACTCAGGAAATGACAATAAAGATATACAATACAATACCTACGACTAGCATCACGACCTACCTACGACATAACTACGACCTCCTACGACCTTGTGACGACCCTGCTGTGAGTATGAGTCATGGGCAAACTCGGCAGAGGTCGTGAATTAGGTTGTGAAAGTGGGACAGGCCCTTTACTTAGGCTAACTTCTTTCTCTCTTTCTCTGTTCTGATGAAGTTCTGCAGACCCAAAATGTTAATTGTGTCTCGTTCCACAAATGCAGCGTTTTATGTTTTAATTTTATATTTTTAGTGTCTGCAGCTTTTAAAGATTTTCATTTAAAGTATGTAGTGATCAATTTAGATTTTTATGAAAATTGTATTTAATTGTTCATAAGTATGTTACACTTTGCATTTAAATGGTTATAATTATATTGCTTTAACAATTTCTAAAAAAAAATCAAAATGTTCAATAGTTATTGAAGGATTCTGCTTACTAATGAATGTTAGAAATATTCAGAACCTTTGCTAGCTTTGACAACCGACTAAGCAGGATGCAGTGCTTAGCTGGCTGCCAAGGTTCTTTCTGTTTCTGAGGCTTACAGCTAAGATTTTTCCATTCAGTTTTCCATTTCATACGTCACAACGTAGTTGCAGCCTTCAGCCACCTGGTGGCTTGATGTGCTGAGTTTCTGAAGCCTCCCAACAACTCCCAACAACAATCTTGCACAAAGTCTTATCAGCCAAAGATTTGTAGACACAAAATGCTGGAGTAACTCAGCGGGACAGGCAGCATCTCTGGATAGAAGGAAAGGGTGACGTTTTGGGTTGAGACCCTTCTTCAGATTGAGTGTCGCGGGAAAGGGAAACGAGAGATATAAACGGCGATGTAGAGAGATAGAACAAATGAATGGAAGATAAGCAAATAAGTAACAATGCTAAAATAAACAGGCCATTGTTAGCTGTTTGGCTGGTGAGAATGAGAGACTGGTGCAACTTGGGTGGGGGAGGGAATGCAGGAGTTACTTGAATTTAGATAAATCAATAATCATTAAGCTGCCCAAGTGAAATATGAGATGCAACCTTTGCTTATTTTGCCATGGTTTGGGGATCTCATTGTAGTTATGACAAATGGAGACATGTGTCTGGAAACTTATCACAATGTTTAAGAAGGAACTGCAGATGCTGGAGAATCGAAGGTTACACAAAAAAGCTGGAGAAACTCAGCGGGTGCAGCAGCATCTATGGAGCGAAGGAAATAGGCAACGTTTCGGCCCGAAACGTTGCCTATTTCCTTCGCTCCATAGATGCTGCTGCACCCGCTGAGTTTCTTCAGCTTTTTTGTGTAACTTATCACAATGGTTGGGACACCAAATTCAATTGAATACAAAATTCGACACAACATCCTGGAGTAACTCAGCGGGTCAGGCAACATCTCTGGACAAAAAGGAAAAGGACCTATTCCTTCCCTCCAGAGATGCCGCCTGACCCGCTGAGTTATTCCAGCATTTTGAGTTTATCTTCAATTGAATACACATTTGGACCTGGAGCACAATGCTACATTGGTATGAGCCAAGGATTGCTTTGTGGAAGATCTGTGAAAAGATACTGGAGAAATTCTGAATCCCTTTGCACTGTAAAAACAACATTAAGAAATGCAGGTTCACCATAAGGAAGACTTTGTTGTCAGCTTCAATGGTGGAGGATCTCTGCATCACAGGTTTAAGTGCAAATAAACATTATAATTGTCCGATTCATATTCACTTTGTGGCCAACAACATTTTGCCCTTGACTCAGCAAACCTATGCCTTCTGTATATGTGGTCTCCTTCAACTCTGTATCCCTTGGCCATGAATTCACTCTCACCAGTTAGATGTAAAAAGCTGTATAGGATTCCAGGAAGAGAAGCACTGAGTTCCATCAGTTGTCCTGGTCAACACATGCCCCTCAAATAACACCACACAATATAACCGGCTCATCTGGTCATTGCTGTTTGGGGAACTGTACTGTGGGAAAATGGTTTCTGTACTGCAAAGTGCAATGTTGACATGAAAATCAAAAAATGCACACTCCAAAGACATACAGATTTGTAGGTCAATTGGTTTGGTAAATTTCTAAATTGTCCCTAGTGTGTGTAGGGGTGTGTTAATGTGCAGGGATCGCTGGTCGACGTGGACTCAATGGGCCGAAGGGCCTGTTTCCGCACTGCATCTCTAAACTAAACTAAACAGATCACTCAGTTGGAAAAATCCAATAATTATCTTCTACAAACTAACAGAGAACTAGCCCAAGTATTATTGTGTGTGGGCCAGGCCGCTTTCCAAGTCTAAGGTATAGCTCCCCAGATATTCACCACCCTCATCACATCATCACAACCTCAAGATGAGAATTGCCTGCATTATTTCAGCATCCAGGGGACTTTGTGATCCCAGCAGAAGGTCCCTCTACTCCATCATGGAAACCATGGCAACCGATTCCTTGTTAAAGCAGCCTCACCGGGTGTACGTAACTTGCTGCAGGGCCAACTACAACGCGTGGTTGCTCTCAAGCCTTTGGCTCAGAAGGTTGTTCACTGAAGTCCCACCGAGGCAGTGCGGTGCTGTTGGAGGTGCTGCCTTTCAAATGCAATATCAAAACTAGGCCTCTGATAATATCTTGAAGAACATTATTTCCAATGTCCCGACACCCTAATTTAGTATTAATAAAACCCTGTTCATTATTTAGTTTTTAGTTTGGTTTAGAGATACAATGCGGAAACAGGCCCTTCGGCCCACCGAGTCCGCGCCGACCAGCGATCGCCCATTCACACACGAGTTTAGTTTGGAGATACAATGCGGAAACAGGAGAGGGGGGAGGAGAGGAGTGGAGGAAGTCTAGTCTAACTATCACTAACTAGACTAATTATCACATTGCTATTCATGGGGGATTATTGATATCAAATTTGCTGCCCCATTTTATTGTCCGCATTTTTTTTTGTTGTTTTTTTTGTGAGTCTCTTTTTTAGTATATATTGACATGTTACAGTTCATGTACAATAAAAAGGAGACAGAAAAATAATAGAAAAGAAATAGAGAGGTGTGTGATATCAGAAAGTGAGAAAAGGAAAATGAGAAAAGAATGAGAAAAGAAAGAAAATGAAGAGAAAAGAAGCAGAGGTAGAAAGCAGAAGAATAAAGGAGAGATAGCTATTTGTTATTCTTGACCTCCATTCACCCAGTCCTGAAACGGATCGTTTCTACGTTTATGTTGCACCATATGGTTGTAAGATGTCGACAAATCGTCCGCATTCAATGAGCACACTAACAAAATAATTCATAGGTTGTAAAATGCTTTGGGAAATCAAAAAAAAAGGCTATTAAATGCAAGACTTGCTTTCCTCTGTAGGAAGCTTTCTAATTGCCCGGCTGAGAATGATAACTTTGCCCCATAACCTTGATCCAATATCATCCAGTGAAAGAGAAGGTTTTGATAATTAGAACAAATACTCAATAGGGGCAGCCAGAGGTCGATCCCAGATCAATGAATGCTTAAGGGTTAATGCGGTGTGATGTCTCATCCATTACACTCTCTTTACGATGTGCACATTCCCACTTCATTATATTCCATGTTATATGTGCAAAGCTTCTGTAGGATGTCAGTGCCAATCATGTAATCAATGTTGTACCTAGCCTCTGTGATCTCCTGTAATGAGGTATAATAGACACGGCCACGTTTGGGTGAACGCCTTTTTAGGAAGAAATCTAAATGCAAATCAATGGTCAATAAGACGCTTTCAGTGAGTGGTGTTTGCTTAATCAAACTAAAAATAAAAGTTCAATTAAATAATAAGGGGCAGAACACCAAAGGACCTAATGATCAACGGTTTCTGTGATCTAATTTCATCCACAGAAATTGGTTCTAAAATTAAGGAAAGGCAAATGATTCAAGCCTTCAATAGCCGTGGGCTGAGGTGGAGATGGGGTTAGACAAGCCCACAAAAGGAAAATTACAAGTAAATTTTCTCAATAGCGTGGGTAGTAATTCTACGCCTCCAATCTAGCACACTATCTCCTTATCTTCAGGCTCACGTTCCCCCTCAGGAAGTTCTCACACCTATCATGGCCTTCCAAATTAATATGTAGCTGAGCCAGATCTCTAAGAACCAGTCATACTGCACAGAAACAGGCTATTTAGGCCACTATGTCCACAGTGAATACCAAGTACCTATATCAACACTGCTCTCATTTACCTTCACTCCAGCTTCAACTCTTAGGCAATCTAAATGCTCATTCAAGCACTTCCTAAATGTTGTCAGAACATTGTTTTGTGTAGGAAGGAACTGCAGATGCTGGTTTAAACCAAAGATAGAAGTTGGAGTAACTCAAGATTCAAGATTCAAGATTCAAGAGAGTTTATTGTCATGTGTCCCTGATAGGACAATGAAATTCTTGCTTTGCTTCAGCACACAGAACATAGTAGGCATGACTACAGAACAGATCAGTGTGTCCATATACCATTATATAAATATATACACTAACGAATAAATAAACTGATGGAGTGCAAATAACAGATAATGGGCTATTAATGTTCAGAGTTTTGTCCGAGCCGAGTTTAATAGCCTGATGGCTGTGGGGAAGTAGCTATTCCTGAACCTGGTTGTTACCGTCTTCAGGCTCCTGTACTTTCTACCTGAAGGTAGCGGGGAGATGAGTGTGTGGCCAGGATGGTGTGGGTCCTTGATGATGCTGCCAGCCTTTTTGAGGCAACGACTGCGATAGCGGCTCGGACAGCATTTCTGGTGGAAAGGAATGGGGGACGTTTCGGGTCAAGACCCTTCTTCATTGGGTTGTAAGTCATCTGAGTGACATATGAGGTGTGAGAAGTGCAACATCCATAACCCCAGCAGTGAGTTTAAACCCAACCTCAGAACCATCTTCTCCCTGTGACCAGGCTTTCTCCAGATGCTCCGGTTTCCTCCCAAAGACATGCAGTTGCAGGTTAGTTATCCACCGAAGGTTGACCCTGTTGTGTAGGTGAGTGAAAGAATTGGGAAGGAGTTCCGGGGCATGCATGTCTCTGGAGATGTGTCCTGGGTCCAACACATTGATGCAGTCATAAAGAAAGCTCATCAACACCTCTACTTCCTCAGTGGATTGAGGAGATTCTGGATGTCGCCGAATACACTGTCAATCAAACTTCCACTGGTGTTCGGTAGAAAGCATGCGGACTGGTTGCATCGTGCCCTGGCTCAGCAATGCCAACACCCAGGAATGAAGGAGACTGCCAAAGAGTGGTAGACATTGCCCAATCCTTCACGGGTATTGACGTTGCCAGCACCAATGGGGTCTACAGGAGGCACTGCTCTTAAAGCTTGCTAATATCATCAAAGACCCACACTACCCTGTCCGTGATCTCGTCTCGCTGCTATCATGGGAAGAAGTTACAGGTGCCTGACAACCACGAACAGGTTCAAGAACAGTTTGTTCCCAGCAACTTGAGCGCTGCACCAACCCTTACCACTACCATAGCTTTGCCACAAATGACTTCACACTTTGTTTTTGCACTCCATGCTTTGGTTTTGAGCCATTATGGTCTGGTTACGGGGTATTCTTTTTGAAGGGTCGTCTCGCCACCTTGTTGTGGTGAGAGGCTCCAGTGTGTCTAAGATGCTGAGATCCAACCCATCCGCAGCCATGCTCCTGGCAGGGTCACCCAGAGTGGGCAAGTTGAGGGGAAGATTCCTAAAGCCCCTGTCCCACTTAGGAAACCTGAACGGAAACCTGTGGAGACTTTGTGCCCCACCCAAGGTTTTTGGGCAGTTCCCGGAGGTTTTTGTCAGTCTCCCTACCTGCTTCCACTACCTGCAACCTCTGGCAACCACCTGCAACCTCCAGGAACCGCACGGAAACCTTGGGTGGGACGCAAAGTCTCCACAGGTTTCCGTTCAGGTTTCCTAAGTGGGACGGGGGCATAACAAAGCACGGCAAAACAAGGAGAAGTCCTGAACGGTGAAGCAGGCATGGAGGATGGTGGCTGGCCAGCAGGTGGAGCACCACAACGGCTGAAAAGGTGGAAGAAGGCTACAGCAGGGAGAGACTCCCAACCATTGTGGAGTCCATGCCATGGCGCCGAGGTCTGTCTCTATCAAGGACCGTGTGATGTCTGCCTGTGCACCAATCTCCCCGTTTTAAAATATGCCATGCACAAGTGTCCATCTAGAGGTTGATCACCTGTACATCACTGTTACAGAAAGGGCTCACCAGGAGAACAAACAAACTCGATGTTGAGCGATCGCCGATAATGATAACCGAGTATTACCGATTATTAATTGATTGTATTTTGATTCTATTTATTTGTTGGCTTGTTGCATTAGTGAGCCTGCAATGCTGCTCCAGGTACTGTCCCATTCCTGGTACCTATAACACACTTCACTCTTGATCTCACTCCACTTGTGAAAATAAACTTAATATAGACAATAGACAATAGGTGTAGGAGTAGGCCATTTGGCCCTTCGAGCCAGCACCGCCATTCAATGTGATCATGGCTGATCATCCCCAATCAGTGCCCCATTCCTGCCTTCTCCCCATATCCCCTGACTCTGCTATTTTTAAGAGCCCTATATAGCTCTCTCTTGAAAGCATCCAGAGAACCTGCTTCCACCACCCTCTGAGGCAGAGAATTCCACAGACTCACCACTCTCTGTGAGAAAAAGTGTTTCCTCATCTCCGTTCTAAATGGCTTACTCCTTATTCTTAAATATGAGGGGTTAAACGCTAAGTTACCTTCACTTTAGACTTTAGACCTGTATCACCAGATTGTGGATAGTCCGGTTCATTCAGAGATGGTCAGATTGGTGTCAGAAATAGCTGAAATAAGAGTATTAGTCTGACAACAGGAATGTAGCAGAGAGGTCACTGCAGATTGTTGGAGCAAGAGTCTTGTTTGCAGCTAGAAAGACTTACAGTTCCAAGGAATATAGTTATTGATCAACGTGAGTACTTTTTCCCATTTTGTTTCCCACCAGCAAGCCGCCTGGATTGAGAGGGTAGCCAGCGACATTGGGGAAGGCCACAACTGGGAACATCTGCTTGAGGAATTCTGGAGGTGACCAAGGTGATTCCGACCTGTTACTCTTGTAGAACCAATGGCCGGATCTCCACACTGGCATGTGCACCATGACTATCATAGTAAAACAAAGGAGGGCCAGAGAGGTTGCAGCATGGACGGTGGGAACAGGAGCTAGGATGGCAGCGGTGTCGGCCCTCGGAGAGTCAGCTGGGGCTTAACACTTTGGGAACTAGGAGACTATTATTTTATATTTACAGCCCATTTGCTTTAAACGAACTGCACAGCTCATAAATAACCCTTGTCTCTGTCTCTCGGGTACCCTGGGAGTGATCTTCCAAGAATGTGATCCCTACAGGGAGCATCATTGTCTGGTTGAACATATTGAGAAACCACAGGGGCACAAGCCACAACTTCTCCTTCGTTAAAATTAGCTGCTGGAGTTCCCGATAGGGAAAGCCAATGAGTTAGGCTGCCAATAGTGCACAACGTCCCTCTTCTTGCCTTGCCTTTCATGAACGACAACTAGATGTAGTATTGGGAGTATTTATGGTCTATATCGAAGGACAGCAATTAACATCTTATTTCAGTAATGATGACGTTTCATAGCTTCCATTGATCTAAATAACTGTGCGACAGGCAGATGGCTGGAATGAAAGTGTTCTGCATGTTTCACAAGAGACATTGTGGTCAGAAAATGAGCATGCACATTGCAGATGATTTTATAAAGCTGAAAGACTTGCAGCTGAGCTGCTTCTGCTGGTAGCTGCAGCCACTGTGCGAATAACTTTTAACTAAACTTTTCTTTTCAATTTATTGTGGGGGAGTGGTGAATACTAGAGAGGTCATGTTTATTGCCCATCGCTGGTGGTTGCTCTGACGGTGGTGAGGCACCTTCCCCTGTATGGCAGCATTTGTGAGTTGATAGCACAAATATATCATTGAGTCACAGAGCACAGAAACATGATTGTGGCTGGGGTGTTAAGATCGCACAATGGAATTGGGAATTGTTACCCTGATACACCCCTCATTTGAATCTTGTCAATATTGGATGTTTCCAGAGGTCAAGAAGGATATAGGCCAAACGCAGGCAAATGGGGCTTGCTTACCCGGGTTATTTAAATTGGCATGAATGAGTTGGGCCTGGGACCCTATTACTCTAATTGAGCTAATCATAGCTATTCATCAAGCCACTCTGCCCTTGTAACCAGGCTTCCCATTACCCAGTGCCCACCCTCCCCCAACATGTGAAGAACATAATGACTGGTACTATTGAAGGTTTGGGCAAAGGGGAGTGTAGGCAGATTGACTACCGTACACGCACCTTTGGGCAAAAACCTGGGAGTGTAGGCAGATACTCTCATTGGTTATACCTTAAAAAAAGTACCCGCACACGCACTTTCTGAATAGGCAAAATAGATACTGCAGGACAGGAGTAGGCCATGGGCAACAGCCTGGAAATTGGATCATGGTTATCAGCCAACTCAGTATCTTCTGCTGTCATGGGCCCTGATGGGCCACAAGGGCCACATCTTCCCTCTTTAGCCAATGGGCCTCCATCTCTCTGTGGCAGAGAGTTCCAGTTCATGGAACCATCTCTGTCTTTCGGCCAACGGACCAGGGATTATTTTGGCTGAGATGGGATCATGTGACTCTACAGTGACAGGACATTATCTACCACTTGTCAGTCGAATCTTGTTGTAGGCTGCCAATGTGTGCCTCTCTCTTGGTGGAGATAAGGCTAAACACTATGGTTTATCAGCCAACTGTGCTGGATGTGATGAGGAGAATATTGCTGGTGAATTGAATAAAGATACTGGTCAGAAATTAGATTTCGCCGTGCTGTTTATTTCAGAGTCATGTAATCAAAAATGTATTTCCCATGCAAAAACAATTATTTCTGGGATGTTTTGCATTAAGGGCCTGTCCCACTGTACGAGGTAATTCAAGAGCTCTCCCGAGTTTAAAAAAAATCAAATTTATGGTAAGTACGTTGAATGTATGTAGCAACTATGTTGGAGCTCGTGGATTTCTCGTAGAGGCTCGTAACGCTAACGGCAGGTACTCGGGAAACGCGGAAACTCGTGGTGTTTTCTCAGCACTGTGAAAAATGTCCACGTGAGCCCCGAGTACCTACGAATGGCTATTACCGTAATTCTCCAAGTTCGAGTCAGGGGAAACTCGGGAGAATTACCTCGTACAGTGGGACAGGCCCTTCACGTGGAAATTTAACCAGGGCTTCTTGTTGTAAGTCGCACTTGCACTTAGGTTTCAATTTCCTCATGAGATTGACATAAAGCAACGTAATTCCCCAGGCTATTCCCATGCATTGCCATTAAAGTAAGTTTCATCCTTGTCTTTCATCTTTGGCCCCTCCCCTCCCATGGTGCTGACATTTTTACCCATTGATAAAACTGGCAATTGCCTTCCTGTTCTTCTCAGGCTCAAACAACCTCACACCCATCCTGACTCAGCAATCCACACACTATTCAATCATTTATATCATGGGTGGGCAACCTACGGCCCCCGGGCCAAATATGGCCCATAACCCGAAATCATCCGGCCCTCAGGTGTATTTTTGTTACTGTAATTGTCCGGCCCGCAGACTTCCTTCATCTCCGGTACTTCCCGGGATGGAAGCCATGCCGCCCAGGCGTGGTGACACAAGGAGGCCTGCACTGGCAGCCGCAATGGCGGAGTGGACGGGCACCAAGTTCTGGCTGTGCCGCATCCTGCGCAAAGCCGCCGGCACGGCCGCGCACCTTCTGTGTCTTACGTGCAATTTTCACCGGACATCGTTTGGAATCTGCAATGAGTGTCTGTGTGATATCAAAATAAGCCATTCAGACCACTGAGCCTCTGCCCGCTCCCAGCGATCCCAGTGTCCCACTTGTTTTCCCTGTGGCCCATCATCCATCACATTCCCTTCAACTCTCCATCCATTCTCCTTTCACACAGCAACTTAGGGGCAATTTACAGCAGCCAATTAGCCTAATGACCAGTTTGTCCTTAAAATGTGGGAGGAAACTGGAACGCACAGATGATAATGACACAATCAATGGAAGAAGATACAAGCTCTGTTAAGGCAGCACCAGGGATCAGGATTGAACTCAGTTGAGTGGAGCTGTGAGGCAGCATCTCAACAAACTGTGCCGCTGTGCAGCCTTCAACCAAACAGAACTTTAAAACAAGGTATATAACATTCTCCCACTCCTCTGTGATGAGGAGCACCACTGACTGGTGCTGAATTTTTAGTCAATGTGTTCTTAATTCCTTACAAACATGTCTTCAAAATGGCTCTCGAATTGCCCAGGAGCTTACTATGTTGTGTTATCTCCACCATTTACTGTATGTTGTGGCGATCAGGAATAAATCAGTGCTGATTGATGAACACAGCAATTTGCAAGGCAGCGATGCTTGCTGATCAACAGCAAAAATGCCAGTGGAAAATATTTGTGTTGAAGAAGGCATTGCTCTAACAAGCATTAACAGGGTTGAGATCATAAGTTTGGTCGTCAGTCCACAACCTTGTTTTGCTTGCTCCATATCGCTGCCCACTCAGTTCCTTGTTGACGTACAGCTGTACAGCCTTCATGTCTAGTGCTCTAATATCATCACAATTGCTGAGGTATGAACCACCGACCCCCAGGAAGAGGATACATTGAATATTAAAATCAATGTTCTTCTTGATAAGTGTACAGCTTCCTGCTTGTGCCAAAACATTCAGCTTCTCCAGGTTAGAGACTATTCACAACGGAAAACAATGAATTTCTTTTGGCCAAATTCAACCATTAGAAATAAACAAATAAATCCAAAGATTCTTAGCTTCATGGGTTGGAGTTACAGGTTAAGAAAATACAGAAAGCAGTCAGAGTATGAATGCATGCAGCACACTGATTCTGAGAATTCCTAATAAGATCCATACCAGAAGGGTGCAGTCCCACTGCAGCCAATTGCCCGGTGACTGGGTGTGGATGGAAGACTGCAATAGTGCTACACTGTTGGTTGCAGCTGCAGCTGCAGCTCCTGCCTGACACAGATGCTTCAGTGCAGTACTGCTGCCGCTGCGACTCCAAACTCGCAAAGTTGCGCTGGGCCAGGAAAACCCAGGCACGTCCCAAACAAAATACTGCCAGTTGCAACAGCAACAAATTCACCGATGGGTTGCTGGCATCGCTGGGGAGAGACACGAGGAACTGCATGGGGCTGGAATCTTGAGCAAAACACCAAGTGCTGGAGTAATTCAGCAGGTTAGGCAGCATCTGCGGAGGGAATGGACAGGCAACATTTTCTTACCCGGAACCTTGCCTGTCTATTCTCTCCACACATGCTGCCTGAACGGTACCACAAGAAACTTCTCTCTGCTAGTGTTTGATACCAGGAGAGGTCATGACATGTTGCCAGGAGAGAATGTCTGAGCTCTCTTTCAAAAGTACTGCCTGGGATTTTTCTGTCTAACTGAAGGAACCATGTAGACTCCAGTTTAACATCCTATGCAACAGCAGACAATCCCAACAGTGCAGCAATCAAGACATTCTTGCTTGCTGCAACACAACAGAATATGTAAAAATAGTAAATAAGGGAAGAAAAAAAGTTCAGTGTGTATATAGAAACATAGAAACATAGAAATTAGGTGCAGGAGTAGGCCATTCGGCCCTTCGAGCCTGCACCGCCATTCAATATGATCATGGCTGATCATCCAACTCAGTATCCCGTACCTGCCTTCTCTCCATACCCCCTGATCCCCTTAGCCACAAGGGCCACATCTAACTCCCTCTTAAATATAGCCAATGAACTGGCCTCAACTACCCTCTGTGGCAGAGAGTTCCAGAGATTCACCACTCTCTGTGTGAAAAAAAGTTCTTCTCATCTCGGTTTTAAAGGATTTCCCCCTTATCCTTAAGCTGTGACCCCTTGTCCTGGACTTCCCCAACATTGGGAACAATCTTCCTGCAGCTAGCCTGTCCAACCCATTAAGAATTTTGTAAGTTTCTATAAGATCCCCTCTCAATCTCCTAATTTCTAGAGCGTATAAACCAAGTCTATCCAGTCTTTCTTCATAAGACAGTCCTGACATCCCAGGAATCAGTCTGGTGAACCTTCTCTGCACTCCCTCTATGGCAATAATGTCCTTCTTCAGATTTGGAGACCAAAACTGTACGCAATACTCCAGGTGTGGTCTCACCAAGACCCTGTACAACTGCAGTAGAACCTCTCTGCTCCTATACTCAAATCCTTTTGCAATGAAAGCTAACATACCATTCGCTTTCTTTACTGCCTGCTGCACCCGCATGCCTACCTTCAATGACTGGTGTACCATGACACCCAGGTCTCGCTGCATCTCCCCCTTTCCCAATCGGCCACCCAATATACACATGTACACATACTCAATAAATAAACAAATATAGTGCAATAATAATAATAGTCTGTTATAGTTCAGAGCTTATTTGTTGTTGCGTTTAATAGCCTCATGGCTGTAGGGAAGAAACTGTTCCTGAACCTGGACGTTACAGGTCTCAGGCTCCTGTACCTTCTTCCCGATGGCAATGGTAATGGAAATGAGTGTGTGGCCAGGATGGTGTGGGTCTTTGATGATGTTGGCTGCCTTTTTGAGGCAGCGACTTCAATAGGATCCCTTTGATGGTGGGGAGGTCAGAGCCGGTGATGAACTGGGCAGTGGTCACAACTTTTTGCAGTCAGGATCCCAGCCCCTGCAGTTCGCCGTGTCTCTCCCCGCTCCTGGGTGCTCAAGTTGCCAAACCAAGCCACGATGCAACCAGTCAGTATGCTCTCTACTGTGCACCTGTAAAAGTTCAAGAGAATCTCCTTTGTCTTCTCAGGAAGCAGCAATGGGAACGCCGCCCCGGATCACGTGCCTTTATGTTCTCTTGTATACTGCAGATGCTGAGAGGGCCCAGAGGTTAGATCAGGTGTTATCTTCTGTTGAAGTTGGTGGAAGGGTTAGTGGTGGACATAAGCATAAGAAAGAAATGCACAGAGCTTCTCAAGCACATTCCGCCATTCAATTAGGTCATGGCTCCACTGATTGCAGCCCTCAACTCCTTTTTCTGGCTGCTCTCAAACCCCCTTAGTCCAAACATCTCTCTGCTTTAAATATCCAGCATCCACAGCTCTCTGTTGCATGGAATTTCAAAGAGTCATAGCCTTATAAGCGAAGAAATTCTCC
Organism: Leucoraja erinaceus; assembly: GCF_028641065.1. Classification (NCBI taxonomy): domain Eukaryota; kingdom Metazoa; phylum Chordata; class Chondrichthyes; order Rajiformes; family Rajidae; genus Leucoraja; species Leucoraja erinaceus. Next base: position 48,377,390 of record NC_073388.1, on the reverse strand, counting down.
TCATTCTTAATTGAGTGTCCCTTTCTCCTGTGTCAATGGCTCCTGGTTCTGAATGTCCAGACCCAGGGATGCATCCTCTCCTCTCAGCATCTATTTCTTAAGACCCACTGAGAATCTTATATCACCCCTCATTTTAAATCTCAGAAAGTTCAGACTATTCACTTAATTGCCGTGTGTAGGAAGGAACTGAAGATGCTGGTTTACACCAAAGATAGATACAAAATGCTGGAGTAACTCAGGCAGCATCTCTGGAGAAAAGGAATAGGTGATGGTTGAGGTCGGAACCCTTTTTCTGACTTAAAGGCAGAGAAGGCCAGAAAAAACAGGGCTCATTGGAAAATCCACTTCAATCCAGGAATAAATCCAGAGAAGTACATTTCTACTGTGTCCATGGCAAGTGTATTCTTCTTACATTGAGGAGACCAAAACTGTACATAGGTGCAGTTTCAACAAATGCCAGTATATTTGTAGAAATACTTCCTAAAGGGCCTGTCCCACGAGCATACGACTCCATGCGGCAAGCGCGACCTAACATGGTCGCTTGAGCCGTACGGCCTCGCGGGGCCGGTCCCACTTCGATCGCCGGAGCCATATGGAGTTGTGCGGAGCTGGTCCCGACATCGCGCCGGGCTCCGAAAAACTGACCGTGTTCAAAAATTTCGCGCGGCAACGGTCTGCCGGCCCGCAGCCACCTCGACGCTGTACACACCGCCTCGACGCCGTACGTCCCGCGGACTTCGCTCGAACTTCATGTCACTCACTCGACCTCCGCGCGGCCCCCACTTCTGGTTTGGTCGCGCTTGCCGCATGCAGTCGCATGCTCATGGGACAGGCCCTTTACTTTTCAACGTCATCTCTCCTGCAATAAAAGTATCTCCCATTTCCGTGCCTAATTACTTGCTCAGAGGAACGAAGTTTCAGCGAGGGGAGGGAATAAGAGGTGTAATGGTCTATAAATTATCTGTGTCTCTATGTTTGACACTAGCCTTAAATTGGCCTTCGAGTCTTGTTAATTTTAATTAGGCTATCTTCCACGATCTGTCAAGCTGCCCCAAGCTGCACGTCCATTAAAAGGAAAAGATGTTTTCTCTTGCTGCATCAAAAATCCCTGGGGGGGATACTAGAGGTGAAAGGAAGGGGAAGGAATGATCAGCAAAGGGAGACAAGCATTCGTAAATGAAGGAATGCTACTGTAACATGTGGAGGTAAGGCTCCGTTTATTCGCAGCAGTAAAATGATAGCTAAGAACATGGCTTGTCTGGCTCTTGCACACAGCTCTACAATATGGGTTTTAGAAGAGGGATGTCTAAGAGGGCGACTATTCCAAGATGGTGTCCAACCCAGGCGACTATTTGCGTGCTAACCACAGAAGCAGATCTAAAATCACATATACAATTGCTCCACACTCTCTATACACTGTAAATGGCTCAATTGTAATCATGTATTGTCTTTCCGCTGACTGGATAGCACACAACAAAAGTACACCTCAGTACACGTGACAATAAACTAAACTAAAGCCAACAGTGACGTCTGAAAATTTGTCCGACCTAAAGAAAGTAAGGCTTGAATTCCTATTGTGCCTTTAACGTAGTTCACACAGAAAATTATTTGAAGTACTTTTACAGAATAACTCACTGTGGATATGGGTAGGGACGGGTGAGAACTTCCTCCCCTGGGTTTTCAATTTTCATTGCTCACCGGATGCCACCAGAACCGCAATGCTTTCCAATTTCCCCCAACAAACTCCCATAGACAGCAATGCAATGTCACCCAGACACCGTGGGCGACACGGTGGCGCAACGGTATGGTTGCTGTCTTTCAGCGCCAGAGACCCGGGTCCGATCATGACTATGGGTGCTGTCCGTACGGAGTTTATACGTTCTCCCCGTGACCTGCGTGGGTTTTCTCCGAGGTCTTCGGTTTCCTCCCACACTCCAAAGACGTACCGGTTTGTAGGTTAGTTGGCTTGGTGTAATTGTATAAATGTAAAATTGTCCCTCGTGTGTGTAGGGTATTGTTAATATGTGGGGATCGCTGGTCAGTGTAGATTCGGTGGGCCGAATGGCCTGTTTCCGCACCGATTCTCTAAACTAAACTAAACCATAAACTTGAATATCGATGGAACCCAATCTCATTTATCAGGCAATCTCACTCTCCTCCTTGTCCAATGGATCTGATGGGTGAAGAGTCATCACAAAGCACTTGGGAAGTATAGCCAAGGCTGCCCATTACACACTAAAGCATTGATACCCAACATAGGCACTCTCTCCCCAGTAAATAACAAACATGAAAGCAAAGATCACTTGATTTCAACTAGGCAAACTACAGATTCTCAAAGTACTAATATCGGTTACAGTCTTGGCAGACAATAAGTCTCTGAAGTTTGCAACATGGCCCCGAATACCGGCGTGGGACCATACGTTAGATAATTAATATCTTTTGATCCCACCCAATTAAAGGCTCGTCTGAATATTGCATCCTGATCCATCACCAGCCAAGGAACAACCAAGGTCCTTCCTTGATATTTACCGAATGACAATCCTGTATTTCAAGGGAAGATTTGAGTCTTGTACTTTGCTAGATTATGCCTAGTCTTAACGTGCAGCTCCATTTCCCCATTTCACCTCCAGACTGCGCAACATCCTTGGAAAAAAACAATGAATGTCAGTCTGGAGAACACCAATTGATGCAGATTTGCAAGACATGAAAACCTAGCTCCCAGTTTAAGACGATCACCTTTTGTACAAATACTGTCACAGAAGTAGATGGTTTTTCTGAATCTCTCCCATTAAATCCTATTAATATTTTAATGAAATAAATCGGCCCTCAAACTTGTACGTGCAAGAGACATATGTAAAGTCCTTAAAGCACACCAGTTTAATTTATTTAGTGCCTCTAACATAGTCAATGCCCCAAAGTGTTTCACAGGAGCATTGAACATAATTTGGCACTGGGCCACGCAAGGAGGTGTCAGGGCTGATGAGCAACGGCTCCGTTGATAGGTTGGTTTGAAGGAGGATTTTAAAGGGTAGAAGACATGTGTAGAGGTTTTAGCTTTAGTTTTTAGTTTTAGTTTTAGAGATACAGCGTGGAAACAAGCCCTTCGGCCCATCGACCAGCACCGACCAGCGATCCCCGCACACTAACATTATCCTATCCTAGAGACAATTTGCATTTATACCTAGTCAATTAACCTACAAACTTGTATGTCTTTGGACTGTGGGAGGAAACAGAAGATCTCGGAAAAAAACCCACATGGTCACGAAGGGAATATACAACGTGTTTTTAAAGGTTCAGCAACAGTATCAGTGTGGCGCCACCTGGTGGTTGGGCCACTAGCTACACGAACCCTCAGCAGTCGGGGGTAGGGTCACGTAACTGGGCAATGGCAAGGAGGAGTTGTCACAGGGTATTGGGTTGTGTCCTAGTATATATAACGAACGCCGGGACAACCAGCTCTCTTCTCTCTAGGGGTGAGTGTCCTTCCACCTCAGCAGGGGCTCAGCTTGAGCCCACGAGGCAACTGCGAGAAAACCCACGCAGGTCACTTGGAGAACTAGTGTCTCTGGCGCGGTAAGGCAGCAACTTTACCACTGCGCCACTGTGCCGCCCTGGTTAGGGAAGATATTCAGGACTCAGTGCCTTGGTAGCATGAGACACGGGCACCAAGGATGGAGGGGACAAACCAGAGGTGGCATCAAATGGCAGAATTGGAGGGGTTCGGAAGGAGAGGGCAGCGGGGAGCTTGGGGTGTGTTAGTATTGGAGGACATTACAGAGAAAAGAATGAACATTTTAAAATGGATGCACTACCTAATGAAAAGCCAGCACAGGTAGTGTACAGCCACAGTATTGATGGAGTCTGGCCAACAACACAATGAGGCAAGGTTCAGATTCAGGTCCAATTTTATACTTGTGCAGCTCTCATTGGAATAGGTCACTGATGGGTGAATTACAGGATGTATGATCTGAAGTTGAGGAATGTTAGATGGTATCGAGGATGCACAGGATTTGTCTGTAAGTGGCCATTCACCATCATAAGCTCAGAACAACAGAATGGACGGCATGGTGGTACAGCGGTAGAGTTGCTGCCTTACAGCACCAGAGACCGGGTTCGATCCTGACTACAGGTGCTTGTCTGTATGGAGTATGGACATTCTCACCGTGACCTGCGCGGGTTTTCTCCGAGATCTTCTGTTTTCCTCCCACACTCCAAAGACGTACAGATGTTTTAGGTTAACTAGCTTGCTATAAATGTAAATTGTCCCTAGTGTGTGTAGGATAGAGTTAGTGTGCAGGAATCGCTGGTCGGTGCGGACTCGGTGGGCCGAAGGGCCTGTTTCCGCGCTGTATCTTTAAACTAAACTAAATCAAAACAGAAAGGATGTCAGGGGTTACAGGGAGAAGGTAGGATAGCAGGTCTGGAAAGGAACGATAGATCAGCCATAATCAGCCAATGACGCAGGAGACTTGATGGGCTGAATGGCCTAATTCTGTTCCGAGAACTTAGGAACATGAATAAAATGGATCGACCCCCGGCCAGGACCCCCACACATCCAGAATCCACATCTCTTAAAAAATTAGCTCATAACAGATGAACAATAGGTTTAATACAGATTACTGCGGCATGAATGTGGAAACATTTTCGAGTAACTGAGGATTTATTGCTGCTGCACACTATGGCTCGGTCACATTTACCTTATCGTTCAGTCTTGAATTACACATGACCCTGAACCAAATTCACAATAAAAACTCTGCGAGCAGGAGGACTGAATAAAATATATAAAAATAATAATGACTAATGTTGCTGCAGAGGCTGAATCCAAACAGTGATGGTAATGGCGGGGCTTGGCTGGAGTACGGTTAATGTTGACAGAGCCTGAGGTGCATTTGTGAATTGCATAAGTATGATACAACATACTGAAAGGAGATTTCATAAAATGCTATTAAAAATTCATTCTACATCATAAAGCATTGCGGAAAGTAGAATAACTGTGGATTGTATTTCAAAACTCGGGCTTTGATGTTCAGAAATATCCCACTGGGTACATTTATTCCATTCTGATGTGGATAGTCTATTCCAGAGGCAGATGCACAGTCGACCCGGCTCGTGAACTCCATCATCTTGCTCAGGAACATGCGGTGAATGGTAATCAGTGGAGACAATTGGAAAGTGGTTTTTATAGGGGGTTGGAAATAAAATTCAATCGCAATGGAAGATTAAATAACAATCATTTCACAAAACAGGGTACCTATCAAATCACAAAGGCAAAGGAACTGCAGCTGCAGGAATCTTGAGCAAAACACAAAGTGCTGGAGTAACTCAGTGGGTCAGGGAGTCAAGTCAAGAGTCAAGAGAGTTTATTGTCATGTGTCCCAGATAGGATAATGAAATTCTTGCATTGCTGCAGCACAACAGGATATTGTACTCATAAATACAGATCAGATCAGTGTGTCCATATACCATAGAATATATATATATATATATATATATACACACATCAGTAAACAGATAAAGTGCAATATGTTGTTATAGTTCATAGTTTGTTTGAAGTTGTGTTTAATAGTCTGATGGCTGTGGGGAAGTAGCTGTTCCTGAATGTGTAGGAAGGAACTGCAGATGCTGGTCTAAACCGAAGATAGACACAAAATACTGGAGTAACTGAGCGGGACAGACAGCATCTCTGGAGAGAAGGAATTCGGGTCGAGACCTTCCTCAGGAACATCTCTCACACCTTTACAGTATGAAGGAGGGAGGAGCCTATTTGTTCTCATTCCTTTCCTTGAGACAGCAGGAGATATTCCTGAGGCGTTAGGAGGACCACAGAAAGCTGCCAACACCATAGCATTAAACTACTGAATTAACTTCCAGAGACAGGTGTTTGGTTTAGTTTAGTTGAGTTTATTTTTGAGATACAGCACGGAAACAGACACTTTGTCCCACCGAGTCCGCACTGACCAGCGATCCCCACACATTAACATTATCCTACACACAATTTACATTTATACCAAACTGTCCTATTATACAGTTTGATAGGGCCACAAACCTGTACGTCTTTGGAGTGTGGGAGGATACAGAAGATCTAGAAGAAGACCCACGTGGTCACGGGCAGAACGTACAACGTGTATTAAAAGGTTCAGCATCGTTATCAGTAACAATAAATTTAAAATTACAGATTTTTTTTGATTGATTGATAAATACAGCATAGAAACAGGCCCTTCTGCCCACTGAGTCCATGTTGACCCATGCACAGTTGTTCTTTGTTATTCCCCTTTGGCATCCACTCCCATCGAGGGGCATTGTACAGAGGCTTATAAACCCCACAAATCTTTGGGATGTGGGAAAAAACCGAAGTTCTGGAGGAAACCCATGCAGTCACAAGGTGGGCGTGCAAACTCCACACAGATGGCACCCTTGGTCAGGGTTGAAACTGGGTCTCTGGCCCTGTGAGGCAGCCAATCTACCAGCTGTGCCACTGTGCTGCCCTTAATAACTGTTGTTGTAAAACCTGATTCCCGATGGGATGTTGAGGGAGATCGGGCCTACGTACGATTTGAGACCAACCAATGTGATTGACCATTAAATGCATTCTCAGTTCAGGCAATTGGGCACAGTGACGCATGCCAGAGATACGGGTTCAATCCTAATCTCGGGTACTGTGTGTGTGGAGATTAGGCGTTCTCACTGGGGGTTTCTCCAGTGAATTGCATACAGTGTGGGTGGAACGTGGCAGCACTTTGCAAGCTCTCCCAGAACAGGGTTGGACAGATATATGGATAGGACAGGTTTGGGGGGAAAGGGGCAAAATGCGGACAGGTGGGACTAGTGTAGCTGGGGCGTGTTGGCCAGTGTGAGAAAGTTGGGCCGAAGGGCCTGTTTCCACACTGTATCGCACAATGACTATAACTCTAACAGGATTTACTCTTATCCACTACCATCATCCACTCTTTTACTTGTACATGATTGCACTCATATATAGTATGATTTGTCTAGACAGCACACAAAACAAATCTTTTCACTATTACTCCGTTTAGGTGACAATAATAAATTAAACTAAACTAAACTAAACTCATGATGAATTTGCAACTCTTAAGTCCTTTTATCTCACACCTTCTGTTTTTTCCATCTTTGGCCTTTGACCAACATCTAACTTCCCTTGCCTGTGTTCACATATTACCTGCCATGTTGAGTCATCCCCCCCCTCTCATCCAGCTTTCTTCCCTCCCTATAGTCAGTCTGAAAAAGGGTCCCGACCAAAAATGTCCAAAATATCCATGTCCAATTCTCCCAATTTTGTTAGTCCTTGCTGTCTCCTCCCATCCCCCAGCCTTCGGGCTCCTCCTCCTTTTCCCTTTCTTGTCCCCGCCCACCCCCGCCCCCGATCAGTCTGAAGAAGGGTTTCGGCCCGAAACGTTGCCTATTTCCTTCGCTCCATAAATGCTGCTGCACCCGCTGAGTTTCTCCAGCTTTTTTGTGTATCCTCCAGTGATGCTGCCTGACACGTTGAGTTACTCCATCACTTTGTGACTTTAATAAAAACTAAACTCTCACTCCCTTTAATCTTTGTTCTGACCCATAAGGGTCCTCTTTTCTCAGAAGATTGATGGTCAGACAGCAACTGGTCAGACAGTTACTCTGGAGAAAAGGAATAGGTGACGTTTCTGGTCGTGACCCTTTTCTCGGGTGCTGCTTGACCTGCAGAGTTGTGTTCCCAATTCGTAGATTTTTGTTCAGCACCTGATTCTGCATTAAATTCTCCTGCCTGAGATTTCTTAATTTTCTTTCTGTGAATCTTTAAACCCTTTCATGGTTTCAATTTGTTGAGGAGATTCATGATCGGTGACCTTATCTGCTCCTGTCCCAAATCCCTCCTTACCCTCATTGTGACATTATCAGTTCAGGCTTCCAGCAAGTTACTAAAAATTTAATAACCCAAATCTAGACTGCATTAAGTGCTTTGTCACTGTAAATTATGAACCAAGGTGTCCACAAGGATTCCACACACAGTGACTAGTTTTAATACTGTAATTTGATAGCGTTGGCGATACCTCTTCTGCATTGCACCAAAGCTTTCTTTAAATTCATTCACGGGATGTGGGTTTCCCTGGTGTTGCTCCCATTTATTGCCCATTTGCAGTCGCCTTTGAATCGAATTACCTGCTGGACCTTTTCAGCGGGCAGTTGTGAGTCAAATCTAAACAGGTTGGGTAAGGGTTGAGGTTTCCTTTCCTAAAACATGTTAATGATCGATTCTCTCAGTCGGTTTATTGCCTTTTAGATTATATTCCAGGTTTAAATTCCCTAAATGCTGTCACGGGATTTAAACTTGTGTTTAAGGAATCACCGAGTTATTGCAGCATATTGTGTCTTCCCTAGGTAGACCAGCATCTGCAGATCCTTATTGCTATTCCTCACTATCTTCCTGTGCAATATGAACTCCACAATTGAGACACAAGGAACTGCAGATGCTGCTTTACAAGGAAGACACCGAATGCTGGAGTAACTCAGAGGAGCTCAGAGAGTTAGGCAGCATACCTGGAGAACATGGTAAATTACGTTTCAGATTGGTCTGAAGAAGGGGCCTGACCTGAAACATTGCCTTTCCATGTCCTCCTCAGATGCTGCTTGACCAGCTGAGTTATTCCAGCACTCTGTGCCTTCAACAGGGACCTGGATGGGCGCTCCAGGAAGTTAGTTTACAGGGGCAATGCTGAGGTAATGTAGCTGATTGGATTGCTTTACAAGGAGCCATCAATGACTTGATGGGTAAAGTCTCCTTCTCTCCTTCAATGATTCCAACCAAACAAGGTGTGGATGTAATGCCCCATGAACCAATCACCTGTCATTACTTGTTATCTGAACGCATTTATCAACTAGTTTAGTTTAGTGTTAGTTTAGTTTATTATTGTAATATGTACCGAGGTACAGTGAAAATTTATTTTTGTTGAGTGACCAATCTTAGCACTGAAACTGGAATTTTCCCCTATCCAACAGCTACCAACAGCTAACAATGGTCTGTTTCATTTATCATCGTAACTTTTTTTCATATCTTTCATTTATTTGTTCTATAATCTCACTATAATCACAATCTCTATCTCTCATTTCCCTTTCCCCTGACTCTCAGTCTGAAGAAGGGTCTTTACCCGAAACATCACCCATTCCTTTTCTCCAGAGTTGCTGCCTGACCCGCTGAGTTACTCCAGTTTTTTTGTGTGTCTATCTTCGGTTTAAACCAGCATCTGCAGTTCCTCCCGACACAGGAGTTGTTAGAGGCAATGCCCTCAAGAGAGGCGGCAACTGGACAACTTCTTAAAACTACTTAAACACTTTGAAGACAAAAAAAACCCATTGCTGTGCCATCTCTAGAACTGGGCTGCAAGTAATTGGAATATCAGCTAACATTTACGTCATGAATCAAAATAAAAACAGAAGGCAGCCAATGCAGCAACACAGCAGCAAGTCAGTCACTAGTTATTTTGGCAAACATTACTTGCAGCAATTTTCCATGCTGTAGTATTTCCCACTGCGTGTTGTGGCAAGCTCAAATCCGCATTTAAATTAAGGGCAATTTGCACTTATGCACAATCCACGTCTGGTAAATTATGTCTAGTGTCGAGTCATCTGAAACAACCAGCAATTACCCAGGAAGTCAGCAAGAGGAAGTGCTATGTTTTCAGCAGGGAGTTTAAATGACTGATACTTCTCTGCTCCTCTGCACTTTGGACAGTGAGAAGCTTTGAGGTTGCAACTGAGGGCTCACTGCCTGGATTCGATGCCACCGTCTGCAACTGCAGGTTGACCAATAGCCCTGGGCAACCAGTTTGTTGAACGAACACTTTAATTGAAATTTATCCTCATTGCTCAGTTTGATAGCAGGCTGCAAAATGCAGCAAGGCACAGCCTAATTATACACCCCTGTGACCCTGTCTGGTACTTTATCTTGCCAAAATTATAACACAGAACCGATTTCCACTGCAGGCTATCAGACTGAGGGATGTCAGGCTATGGGTGTGCACCTGTGTGTCTGTGGACACATTCGAGTTAGGATTGTGGGGATATAGCACTGTAAGGATCTCAATGTTGAGCTTGGGCTTGTGGGCATTTTGCTTAGTTTAGAGATACAGCCCGGTAACAGGCCCTTCGGCCCACCGAATCCGTGCAGACCAGCGATCCCCGCACACTATCCTACATACACCAGGGACAATTTACATTTATACCAAGCCAATTAACCTACAAACCTGTACATCTTTGGTGTATGGGAGGAAACCGGAGATCCCGGAGAAAACCTACACAGTCACGGGGAGAACATACAAACTCCATACAAACAGCACCCGTAGTCAGGATCGAACCCGGGTTTCTGGCGCTGTGAGGCAGCAACTCCACCACTGCGCCACCGTGCTGCTCAATTTGATATTGACCTGGGTTTTATGGGGTATTTGTTATTGGGCTATGGTTTGTAGAAACAAGGAACTGCAGATGTTGCAGATGTTGCAGAGCCGCCAACTCTCACACATTGAGCATGAGACTTACGCATTTCACTCAATGCTCGTGTTTTCACGCTGATCTCAAATTTCCCAAGCTCTGTCATGAGAAATTCTGTGATCAACAAGAATTTCAAAACTAATATCAACTGCTTGTGTGCGCGTCTGTTGACAAGGCAGCAGCGTTCGTATTCTCACTTGACCGAACTGTCACACACCTCCAAAGCATATCCTCATGCAAATTTACATTGAAAGACACGGATCGCACAGTGAATGAGTGTCACCCAGCGCAGCAAGTAAGGCCATGCCTTGCTCCCGGCGGCAGTAGGAATTTAAGGATTTGCGGGAAGCGGCTGACATGAGCGAGGCCAGTGAGCGGCAGGAGAGAGTTACATGGGCCGCGGAACTGGGGGGGCTGCAGCCCCCCCCACTTTTTTGGCTAGACACATTTCAATATCTCCGGCTTTGGACGAGGCGCTGCTGTGCTCTGAGCAACCTAGTCGTGCATGTTGGAGAGTCTGGACGGAGGGAGGGATGGAAGCAGAAGCAGTGGCGGAGGCAGGTGCGGACATGGAGCCTGGGCTGGTGAGTGTTTGCCGGGCTGGCGAGTCGCTCGCTGCATCTCTGGCCATGGAGCAGCCTCGGTGCAAGAGTCCCGTCCTTGCACCAGGCTGGACCAGGCTGCGTCTTGGTGCATCCTGGAGGACACCAGCGGCTGCTGGAAGTAGGTACCAAGCACTGGGTAGAAGCGGTGGAAGATAGTGGCCTTCAAATGGGGGTGGTTGGAGAAAGCTTCCTGCTTGCCTGCTGGATTTTCACTTACTGTAACTGCAGGAAAAATGTTCCCGATGTTGGGGGAATCCAGAACCAGGAGTCACAGTTTATGAATAAGGGGTAGGCAATTTAGGATTGAGATGAGGACAAACTTTCTTCACCCAGAGAGTTGTGAATCTGTGAAATTCTCTGCCACAAAAGGCAGTGGAAGCCAATTCGCTGGATGTTTTCAAGAGAGAATTACATTTAGTTGTTGTAACTTGGGGCTAGTGAAATCTAGGATATGGAGGAAACACAGGAAAGAGGTACTGATTTTAGATGAACAGCCATGAGTACATTGAATGGCAGTGCTGGCTCGAAGGGCCGAACGGCCTATTCATGCACCTATTTTCTATGTTTCTATGCTTGAGTATATAAATGGCAATAAAACTCGACCACTTCATTTTGTAGCATTCATGCATGGTGGAGGTATAATGTAGTCTTAGTGTGCTACTGTGTGAAAACAGGCCCTTCAGACCAACGTGCCAACACCCGCCAACATGTCCCAGCTACACTACCTGCTTTTGGTCCATATCCCTCCATACCTGTCCTATCAATGAAGCAGTCTAACTGTTTCTTAAATGTTGGGATAGCCCCTGCCTCAACTACCTCCTCTGGCAGCTTGTTCCGTACACCCATCACCCTTTGTGTGGAAAAAATTACCCCTTAAAAAGTTACCTCTTAAAAATACTTCAAACAAAAAACATTGAAATCATAGTTCTACAATGCACGAAAACATGATTTTAATACATCAACATACATCAATTAAGTCCCTACCGTCGGAGGAGGGGGGGGGACCCCCCTTCCACACCCTCCCCCCACTTGGTCACTACACTGCCTCGCCGGGTCTCCCCAAGGCCAGTGATCAGTGATTGCTCAGCCCCCCCCCCCACTTTCAAAACCCTTGTTCAGACGGAGAACACTGCCAGATGTGAGCGGGGAACTGAAGGCAGTTGTCCGTGATGTCTGTATCCCAATGCTCAGCACTTCGTGTTTCAGAATTGGCTAATGTTATTGATTTGTAATTAGCCTGATTTGTAATTAGTTGACAAAACCTTAATTTATTAATCCAGAATATGCAGAGGGATGGAATAGCAAAAGGATTTGAGTATAGGAGCAGGGAGGTTCTACTGCAGTTGTACAGGGTCTTGGTGAAACCACACCTGGAGTATTGCGTACAGTTTTGGTCTCCAAATCTGAGGAAGGACATTATTGCCATAGAGGGAGTACAGAGAAGGTTCACCAGACTGATTCCTGGGATGTCAGGACTGTCTTATGAAGAAAGACTGGATAGACTTGGTTTATACTCTCTAGAATTTAGGAGATTGAGAGGGGATCTTATAGAAACTTACAAAATTCTTAAGGGGTTGGACAGGCTAGATGCAGGAAGATTGCTCCCGATGTTGGGGAAGTCCAGGACAAGGGGTCACAGCTTAAGGATAAGGGGGAAATCCTTTAAAACCGAGATGAGAAGAACGTTTTTCACACAGAGAGTGGTGAATCTCTGGAACTCTCTGCAGCAGAGGGTAGTCGAGGCCAGTTCATTGGCTATATTTAAGAGGTAGTTAGATGTGGCCCTTGTGGCTAAGGGGATCAGAGGGTATGGAGAGAAGGCAGGTACGGGATACTGAGTTGGATGATCAGCCATGATCATATTGAATGGCGGTGCAGGCTCGAAGGGCCGAATGGCCTACTCCTGCACCTAATTTCTATATTTCTATGTTTCTATGATAAGTGTAATATTAAAATGACATGCAAGGTGTCAGGCTGTCTGTCACAACATACACCCCCGATAACCCATTATTTCCTTCAGTTAAATATTGGGAAGGTAGCACTATTGTCATTTGCCACTCAACTATTATATTTGTTTACCTCACTGACTATTTCTAAACCTCCCCCCCAAATTCCTTTGACAGGTTGAATAGAAATGTCCCCAATCTAGTTGTTTTATTAATTGAACATATAGATGAACATCCTCAAGGAGTGTAATCAGATGGAAACTGATTCAGATGCGATGTTTAAGAGCTTGATCAAAGAAGGGGCATATTTTAAATGAGTGACAGAGATACTTGCAGGGGAATGGGAGAAGAGTTTATTATTTGTCTTTAGTTTTAGCTTGAATAGGACATCTGAAATTTCAAAGTTTAATATAGCAATTGTGCTGATACTGATTCCAACCAATCATGTAATTAATATCATCCATTCTGGAGGTTTTATTTTTCTGATGCAATTTAAACTTCACTTGGATTTCAATCATTTCAATGTAAAAGTAATTGGGAATGGGGAGCATTGGGACAAAAATTTGCCCTCGGTACATATTAACTGTAATATAATAATGTATGCATGTTGGTAGGTGCAATCAAAACAAGGTATTTTTATCATTGTTGTGTTATGAATACCACATAAAATATTATGTACTCTCAAGATCACATTAAGTAGAATATTATTGCTTAAATATATATTGTTATTGATTTCGGAAAAGTCCAAGCTGATAGGAAGACAGCAAAATGCAGAAAATATTGGGGGTGAAAATGATTTCAGGACAGTTTGTTAGGAAAATGAAGGAAATGGTAACAGAATACTTATACAGCTGAGATAGATTCAGATTCAGGATTCAGTTCAACCATTCATGATTCAATTTTAAGTAACTAGCATTTAGTCACAAGGGTACCAATCGATGTAGCAAATTTTGACAACAAAATTTGGTCTGTGAAGTCCCATGAAGAGCGACATTAGCAAACGATTTGAATCTTGAATATAATAGGTTAAGGGGGGGGAGTCAGATTGGGGCTCACCGTGTGGGCCGACATGTTGGTCTGAACACAGGAAAACAAAAGAAGCTCATTGTCGACCTCAGGAGGTTCGGCACGGAGAGAGCCCCCCTACACCTCCGGCGAGTGTGTGGAGGGGTCATACACCCATGGTTGGGTTTCTCGAGCAGTCCATTGGCGATGCTGATGAGCGCCCCTCCGCAGACAGCGGTCATCAACAAGGCTCAGGAGGGGAGCGTGGAACCGGTGATCCTCAGTTGGGCACAACCTGGACTCAACCTGCTGCTGCCTTCCTTCCGCTTGTCGGAGACAGAGCAGCCTGCCATACATACTGTGATGCAGCATGGTATGGCATGCTGTCGATGGCAGACAGGGAGAGGCTTCAGAGGGTATCTAGGACACAGATGGAGGATCATTGGCTGCCCTCTCCCCCCTCCCTGATGAGACATCTACACCTCAGAGTAGAGGTTAGCAGGGCCAAGAGGATCATCAAACAGATGCAGCACATGAATGCGTTTGTGACTCATGTTCGGAAATCTGATTATAATCAAGCACTATAGGTGCATTTGACCAGGACAAATCTCACTGCAGAAATAGTTGCTTTCCTGACCCTTATTCCAGTTGCATATATATAGTATAAATTTATGGATTGTGTTCAACCAATTGATGACTTCTTTGACAAAGTAACTAGCATGTTAGATAACAAGGAGGCCAATCGATGTAGCAAATTTAGTTATACAAAATTTGGTCCGTATCCCCCCCCCCCCATCTCCCTTCTGTTTTTTGTTTTTCTGTTTCTTGTTTTTTGTGCTAAATTGTATGTATACACTGAGTACGAGCAGCTTTCAGTTTCACTGTACATAAATGGCATATCATATCATTGTCAGTGCAGAAGGGCTAAGAGCAAGGCCAAGTGTGCATCCAGCATCAAGGTCTGGAATAGTACTAGGTGTGCAGTCAAAGCTGGGACAATGGGAGTGTTCAGCACTGGGAACCTAAGCAGGTGAGCAGCTATGATCAGGGTAGAATAGGGGGTCAGGTGTAAGGCTGGACTCAGGGTCAGGAATGAGAGAAGATATGCAACTGGAATCAGGGTCAGGAGTAGTACCAGGTGTGCAGTGAGACCCAGGTTGGTCAACATGTGCCAAGTGCTTGATTATAATCTGATTTCCATACATGAATACACTAAGATCATTCATGTGCTGCATCTGTTGATCAGAGCCTGGCTCTACTGTGGAATGTAATTTAGCCTAACCTTATTCATAGCTAATCCAATTTAAAGGATACATATTGCATTCAAGTGTAAGGTAAAAGACTTGCTACAGTATGCACCAGATGGCACAATTTCAAGCTGAAAAATGCAAAAGGCTCTGTACCATGAGAGGGAGGGTACCCCCTCCCACACGTACGCTCTGCTCAGGAATGGTCTTGCGCTATTTCTCACTCCCAACTCTCACCCAATGTTGGCAGCCCTGATGTTGGTTTACACAAAAGGATACTAAGTGCTGGAGTAATTTGGAGGTCAAGCAGCATCTCTGGAAAACGTGGAGAGGTGATGATTTTGGTCAGAATCATTCCTCTGACTGATTAGTAAGAAGGGTCCCGATCCGAAACGCCACTATCAATGTTCTCCAGAGATGCTGCCTGACCTGCTGAGTTACTCCAGCATTCTTTGTCCTTTTGCTGTGAGGTTTGTTGGGGCTCTGGATATTGTTGACTTTCTGATGTTGGGCTGGGGTTGTTGTGCTCCGGATATGAGGCTGCGTTTCTTTGCATTTTGGCATAGGGTTGTGCTATGTTGGGGTCTGGATGTGAACTGAGGATTGCTGGGCTCCTGATATTGGGCTAAATTTGTCGGGTTCATTTGGGCAATGGGTATAAGGGTGGAGGACAATGGACTAATGAATCTGTTGGAGTGGTATGGCTGGATTGCTTATTGGTAGCCCCAAAGCTAATAAGTAATGTCAGACGTTTTTGGATGGTGCTGACTCTTTTTTAGCAATTTATTTATCTTCCTGATTAGTTTTTCATATTTCCCAATAAAACAGCTGCTCTTCCTAGAGCCAGTTAACTGTGCCCTTTCTCTAATGATTAATGGCAGGCATGAAATATTCCCACTGAAAGCCAAAGTCAGCAGCAGCTTAACTTTGATGTCCACGGCAACATCCAAACTCTGTGTACTTGTGAGAGTTAATGACGGTGCTGTCCAGTACTATGTTTCCAACAGTCTAATTGCAGATCATGATACTGTGGCCTTTTGCTGGCATCCCCACAGAAAGACGAAAGCTGCTGTGAATTGGAATAAACAGCGATCGGATCAGCACTCTGAGAGGGACGCAGCTCCCTCTTCCTCTCATAAAATTCAGCATCAAAAGTAATGCAAGTCTATGTTCATGACATGAATCTTGGATGAGGCTGAACATTTCCATACGCAATGGTAAACATGACGAGCGGAAAAGCCCAGAAGGTCCACATTTCCCTCCCCATCACAGGCAACACCTACTTGAGTACACAACACTGCCTGGGTGCCCTGCTGTGGGCAGGAAGGAACGGCAGATACTGGTTTACAGCAAAGATTCACACAAAGTGCAGGGACAGGCAGCGTCTCTGGATAGTAGGAATGGGTGACGTTTCGGGCCGAGACCCTTCTTCAGACTGAGTGCTGTGTACTCACTCCCCTGCTGTGGGGATGGGTTTAAGGGTGGGTGGACTGGTTTGCATTGGAGTGAGTTGCAAGGGTAGGGTCTGTCTCTAACCTGCCTGTTTTCCACTAGTGCCTGCTGCCACTGGTTTCCAGGGCTACCAGATGGAGTAATGTGGCGTATCTGATTGCTTTGGACAGCCCTTTGACTGTACCTCAGTACATGGGGCAATAATAATGCTAAATCTCAACCTAGAAGTGGACCTGGGGACTGATGGGAACCCTGCTTGTTAGCACAAGGGATTAAGTGGCCTTGTGGTGGGATCGCCTTTAGCATTCCAGATCAATGATGCCTCACTTAAAGCATTCAAGCTTGTTTGCGGCAAATATCTCCACAGGATCTGCTGCTCCTTTAACAGTGTCTTCTACTCTTTTGTATTCTGCGGCAGGCATCCTGCTCAGCACAGCCAGTTTTTATTTCCATGGCAACAGCAAGCTCCCTCTTGATGCTGGGCTCCCACTGGAAACCTACCCATCATTTTTAATTAGGCCGGATGAAGTAAACTCAGCTCAGGTCATGGATGGCACTAGGATACCTGAGCTGCCTGTGGCGATGAGCTGTTCTCCTCATTCCTCATGCTGTATCCGGCCCTCCGCCCATTCACTGAAACCTGCATTCAGTGTATGCTAATGAAAGGGTGAAAAGTTTCACCGATCTGTAAATAATGTAAGATAGACACAGAATGCTGGAGTAACTCAGCGGGACAGGCGATATCGCTGGAAAGAAGGAATTGGCGACCCTTTGCACGCCCAACATTGATGAGCTATGATGACACTTTTCTCCAGAGATGCTGTCTGACCCATGGAGACATTTGCTCCAAACAAGCAGCAATGCCTTCCGTGGGGTAACAATGAGCTGGAATGATGGAGAGGTTCCCACCACAAGGCCACAAGCTACTCGTGTTTATGTTTATATTTATGTTTAGGCATATAGCCTGAAAACAAGCCTTTCAGCCCATCGAGTCCATGCCAACCATCGATCACTTGCACACTGGTTCTGTGGTATCCCTCTACACACACTAGGGTCAATTTACAGAAACCCATTAACCTACAAACCTGCCTGCCTTTGGAATGTGGAAGAAAATCCATGCGGTCACAGTGAGAATGTGCAAACTCGGTACAGACAGCACCCGTAGTCAGGATCGAACCTGGGCTGATCATGTCAGTAATTCTTTCCTGATTGAGTGCAGGAGTTCCAGCAGATTCCATTCAGCTCACTGATTAGATTTACAGTGAAATTTCAGTAACATCGTCAGGCACCGCCTTCATCAACAACCTAAAGGGCCTGTCCCATGAGCATGCGACACCATGCGGCAAGCGCTACCTAACGTGGTCGTTTAAGCCATACGGCCTCGCGGGGCCGGTCCCACTTCGGTCGCCGGAGCCGTATGGAGATGTGCGGAGCTGGTCCCGACATCGCGCGGGGCTCCGAAAAACTGACCGTGTTCAAAAATTTTGCGTGGCAATGGCCTGCCGGCCTGCAGCCGCCTCGACGCCGTACGCACTGCCCCGACGAGCGTGCGCAGAGTCTCGACGCAGTATGCAGCGTCTTGACGCCGTACATCATGCGCGAACTTCCCGCGGACTTCGCTCGAACTTCACGTCACTCACTCGATCTCCGCGCGGCCCCCGCTTCTGGTTTGGTCGCTTGCACCATTGCACACATTTTATCTCACCAATTGTTTTAATGGTTCAATTGGGATCTATATGCATTTTAGTAAGGCGATCACAAAGATTAAAATGCATGGATTAACAGTGATCAACAATGGATTGGTGGTATGGATTCAGAACTAGTTTGCTGATAGGTTGTGGTGGCAGGGCGATATTCAGGCTCGAGGCCTGTGACCAGTGGGCTTCCGCATCATGTTCAGGCACAGAAACTGTGGGCTGAAGGGCCTATTCCTGTGCTGCACTGTTCTATTTCTATGAGGCATTGCCTCATGTAGAGAGTCGATATCACGATCCTATACCACCCAGGCCATGTTCTCATTTCACTCCTACCATCGGGAAGCAGGAATAAGGAGCCTGAAATCCATGACCACATGGTTCAAGATTAGCTTCATCTCAGCAACCATCAGGCTTTAGAACACTATGCAACTCTCAGCTGAACTTTGAACTGTGGACTGTAATTGGTTGCAGTGAGGACTCTGGCTTTTTTGCATTGTATCATGGTTATTCATTTATTATTTTTTTGTTAATGACGTAATATCTCTTTGTTACATTTACATTCCTGTTAAGCTGCTGCAGATAAACATGTTGTTGTTCTGTTCTCGGTACAGGGGACAATTAAATACTCTTTCCTCCACACTCCATCATCTTACCCACAGAGGTCATAGCCTCAGAATTAAAGGACGTTCCTTTTGGAAGGAGATGAGGAGGAATTTCTGTAGTCATGGAGTGGCGAATCTGTGGAATTCATTGCCACAGAGGATGTGGGGGCCAAGTCTGGATATTTGTGGCAGAGATGGATAGATTCTTGATTGTTACGGGTGTCAGGGATTATGGGAAGAAGGCAGGAAAATGGGGTTAACAGAGAGAGATAGATCAGGCATGATTGAATGGCGGAGTAGACTTGATGGGCCAAATGGACTAAACCTGCTCCTATAACTCACGGGCATGAACTAATGAAGACAAGTGTTAAAATCAGTTGCATACTTGGATACTGATGGACGATGGTCAACTTGAAATGCAAACTCAGCCCCCCACCTCCAGGTGCAGCAACAAGGACCGAGCAAGTGGCAAGGTACTCTGAGGTGGTCAGCATCTGCATCGAGATCCTAGCTTGCCGTCTCCAGTGGAGAAGAGTTGACATTTTGGGGAGAATAAGGAGAGGTTGCTGCAGACTATTTGCATTTGCTGATCAGCACTCAGCAGGCAATGCTTGCAGAGGAAGCCAATCTCAAAAAAGCAACACAGGCGACTCCTCGAGATGGCTGCCAACTTCATAAAGGGATGGAAAAGGGAAGTTAGATGATTATGGTTTCTCACACCGTTTTCCATGACTTAGAACAAACAACATGGTGGCACTGTGGTGTAGTGTTAGATTTGCTGCCTTACTGTGCTGGAGACCCAGGTTCAATCTGAAGGACATCTGAATTTCCCCTGAATAAGGGGATTAATAAAGTCTAATCTAATCTAATCTAATCTAATCTAATCCTGACTACGGGTGCTGTCTGTACAGAATTTATATATTCTCCTGTGACCCACGTGGATTTTCTCCGGGATCTCCAGTTTCTTCCCACACTTGAAAGACATACAGGTTTGTGGGTTAATTGGTTTGGTATAGTAGGAAATTGTCACTTTGTGCATGATAGCAATGGTGTGCAGGGATCGCTGGTTGGCGTGGATTCAGTGGGCCGAAGAGCCTGTTTCCGCACTGTATCTCTAAACTAAACTAAACTGAACGAAATGAAGCAAAACTAAACTCAACAAAACTAAACATAAAAAAATAGAAAATGGGCGGTCACGGTGGCGCAGCAGTAGAGTTTCTGCCTTCCAGCGAATGCAGCACCGGAGACCCAGGTTCGATCCTGACAACGGGTGCCGTCTGTACGGAATTTGTTCATTTTCCCCGTAACCGCGTGGGTTTTTTCCGAGATCTTCGGTTTCCTCCCGCACTCCAAAGATGTACGGCTTGGTAAATGTAAAAAAAAATGACCCTAGTGGGTGTAGGATAGTGTTAATGTGCGGGGATCGCTGGCTGGCGTGGTCCCGGTGGGCCGAAGGGCCTGTTTCCGTGCTGTATCTCTAAACTAAAAGTGCAGCACAGGAACATGTCCTCCGGCCCACAATGTCTGTGCCGAACACAGAGCCAAGTTAATCTAATCTGATCTGCCGATGCATGATCCATAGTCCTCCATTCCCAGTATATCCACATGCCTGTTTTAAATCCTTTCAAATGCCACTATCATATCTATCTCCACCACCATCCCTGGCAGTGCATTCCAGGCACCCACCACCCACCTACCCTGCACATCTCCTTTAAACTTTGCCCCTCTCACCTTAAAGCCATGCCCTCTAGTCTTTAACATTTGCACCCTGGGACAAAAGGCTCTGATGGTTCTTGGTTATTGATTTTGGAATTGAGACCAGGTTCTCGTAAGCTCCTCTGCTGCTCACTATGGCGGTGCGTGTGGAGTGAGTATAATCTGCAGCATTCTAGTTCCTTACTGGGAATCTCTGGCGTTAAGAATGTAATCCAGAGAAATGGAGTGGTGAGTAAGTCTAGATACTGAGTGCTCTGGAGGTTGTGTTAAAAGTATCTGCGGGCGATTTATTGGGAGAGGATTATGGTAGGAAATTCATTATCCTTATGTGAAGCGGGGAGTTAAACTATTCAATTGGATGTCACTGATCAAGATGCACTACGAGCACAAGCTCCTTGCTCAATAATTCACTATTTGCGTTCCACCCATAGAATGTCTTGGGCTCAAATGCTGAAGATCAAAGCCTGCCCCATTTCCAACCCAGCCACAAATCAAAAGGAGATTGTTTAAAAACTTGGCAAAAACAGAAGATTTATTTAAGGAATTATACCCCCATCAACATTATTGTATGTGATTACGGCTCACAGCAACTCGAGCACATTATCAGTAATTACCGGGCTTTTAAAAGTGGGCAGACATGTTGTCAAGCAGACTCGTGAGGTTCCAGATGGCAGCAGCAGAGTTGGAACATGACTGGACGTTACAATAGCAGGGGCACTGCATTTGCCATCTCCCCACGTCACTGATTTGGAGAAAACATTCTTTGGCGTCGATCCGTGCCACTTCTTACCGGGACGTCTGGTAAAATTGTGCAGAAATGTGCGGACATGGAACAATACAGCACAGAAACAGGCCCTTCGTCACATGTGTCCACGCTGGCCACAATGCCAAATTAAACTGAAGCCATCTGCTTGCACATGGTGTGTATCCCTCCATTCACTGCTTTTCATTGTGGCTGTCTAGTTTAGTTTACTTTCGTTTAGTTTAGAGATACAGCGTTGCAACAGGCCATACAAACTAGGGATAATTTACATTTATATCAAGCCAATTAATCTACAAACCTGTAGGTCCTTGGCATGTGGGAGGAAATCAAATACCTCAGAGAAAAAGCACGAGGTGACAGGGAGAGCATACAAACTCCGTACAGACGGCACCCGTAGCCAGGATCGAACCCAGGTCCCTGGCACTACACGGCAGCATCTCTACTCCTGCGCCACTGTGCCGTATAAATGTCTCTTAAATATCGCTATTGTATCTGCTTCCACAACCACCCTGGGCAAAGCATTTTAGGCATCTACCACCTTCTGTGAAAAACACTTTCTTGTAAATCTTCTCATAAACTTCCTCCCCACTCGCCTTGAAGTAATGCCCACTGGCATTTGATATTTCAATCCTGGTGGAAAAAAGACTTGTGGCTGTCATAATTTAATATTCTGCCATCATGATGCCATTCAGCCACCGAAGCTCCAGAGAAAACATTCCAAGTTTGTCCAATGGAGTATTATAGCTGGTAATACTCACAAGCTAACACGAACGGCACAAGGAAATGTATGGTGGAGTATGTTCCTACCTAGACCATCTGTGTGTTCCCTACCAGAAGCTTTGGATGAACCAGGAAATCTGCAACCTATCAATGACCATATTTGTGGGGTTGAAGTAAGGCAATCTACAATCTCACGAGAGTTCCAGGTACAACCCCCAAAAGGCCATCAAAATGCAAAGAAACACTTCCAGACTGAAGTGGAGACTGATGGGTGTTTGGCAACTGAGGCAGGGCCTTCCAGCCATCACTTCTTACAAGGGCCCTTTAGAAGCCAAGGGCATCAACGTGTGGAGCCACAGGAGATGGGCAAGGTTCTCAATTAATCTTTCCCCTCTGTTGTTACGATGGAGAAACACCAGAGAAGTTAATGGTGATGTGTTGAGGACAGTCCATATACAGTCCATATACAGTCCATATACAGTCCATATACAGTCCATATTACAGTCCATATACAGTCCATATACAGTCCATATACAGTCCATATTACAGTCCATATACAGTCCATATACAGTCCATATTACAGTCCATATACAGTCCATATACAGTCCATATTACAGTCCATATACAGTCCATATTACAGTCCATATACAGTCCATATACAGTCCATGTACAGTCCATATACAGTCCATATTACAGTCCATATACAGTCCATATTACAGTCCATATACAGTCCATATTACAGTCCATGTACAGTCCATATACAGTCCATATTCCAGTCCATATACAGTCCATATACAGTCCATATACAGTCCATATACAGTCCATATACAGTCCATATACAGTCCATATTACAGTCCATATACAGTCCATATACAGTCCATATACAGTCCATATACAGTCCATATACAGTCCATATACAGTCCATATACAGTCCATATACAGTCCATATACAGTCCATATACAGTCCATATACAGTCCATATACATATACAGTCCATATACAGTCCATATACAGTCAATATGGTCCATATTACCGTCCATATTACAGTCAATAGTTTAGTTTAGTTTAGTTCTGTTTGGAGATACAGTGTGGAAACAGGCCCTTCGGCCCACAGAGTCTGCACCGACCAGCAATCCCCGTACACGAGCACTATCCTACACACTAGGGCCATTTACAGAAGACAATTAACAGCAAACCTGGATGATTTTCGAGTGTGGGGGGAAACCGGACACCCACACAATCATGGGGAGAAAGTGCAAACTCCATACAGACAGCACCCGTAGTCAGGATTGAACTCGGGTCTCTGGCGCTGTAAGACAGCAACTCGATCGCTGTGCCACCATGCAACCCTTGAGGTGTTGTATTTTATGATCAAACCAAGGCAGGACCTTCACAGCGAATGTTTGGACTCTGGAGTGTGATGTGGAACAGAGGGATGTTGGAGTATGAGAACATATTTCCCTGAAAGTGGCAGCACAGTCAGATAGTGGAGTCAGGGGATATGGGGAGAAGGCAGGAATGGGGTATTGATTGTGGATGATCAGTCATGATCACATTGAATGGTGGTGCTAGCTCGAAGGCCCGAATGGCCTACTCCTGCATCTATTGTCTATTGATAGGTTGGTGAAGAAGGCTTTTGGTTTGCTAACCTTCGTCAATCAGGGAATTGATTTAAGAAGCTACGAAGTTATGCTGCAGTTATGCAAGTCCTTGGTGACGTTGCATCTGGAGTGTTCTACTACTTTCAACGCGATTCCACCAACGACCACACTTTCCCATGCCCACCCCCTTTCCCTTTCCATTGTGGTAGCAAGATTGCTACCACAATGGAGATGGCATCAAAGAATGCTCGCGTTTCATCCACCACAGACTGCAGTGGCCGTTTACAGTCACAAGGCAATGCCTATGGCCAAACCAAGAGGCGCTAAACCAAAACCAAAGTATGGCGGGGAGCCAAGTTGGGAAAATAGCGGAAGTGTGTGTAACAAAAAGATACTTAGTTGAAGTTGGAGATAGGATCAAAGTGTTCATGTTGGTCAAATGATTCCAGCCAAAGATGAACGAAAAACTGAGCATGAAGTCCTAATCCCTGAATTTTTATCTGAAAGTGACTTGGAAGAGACCACTGTGATTGAAACACAAAGTTCAGTCAGTACAGACAAATAAACAGTTTCCTCTGGTCAAAGTCGGGGTACTAAAACAGAGCCAAACAAGCCAGTTGAGTCAACACCTAAACCTTTTGCACCTGTTACTGTTAGACGATCAGGCACGATCCGTAAACCAGTATTCAGGTTAGGTTTGTAAGTTAAATAAATCACTGCACAAGTAAAACAAAAATGTGTAGATATATAAAATAAATATATTATGTTTACCATTTAAGATTTCATAAATACTGGTTTAAATCAAGTATCAACAAAATTGTAACTGAGTACTTAGATTTAACACTTAAAAAAAGGAGAGCAGTGTAATGTATTCATGCATATTCATGTATATGTTAATGAGTTGGTGTTCAAATATAGGCAGGGAATGTTGGGTAATAAATCTCTCTCTCGTGATCCAGGCAACCTGTGTGTGAGTTGTTATTCATTCTGCCATCCGAAATATAACACCCTACAACAACAGTACATGTAATGCCTGTCCCTACACCTCCTCTCTCACCTACATCCATGGATGCTAGTAACCATTCTAAGTGAGACAGAGATTTATGTGCACCTTTTCAAACTTTGTCTGCAGTATTCAGAGCTCCCAATGTGGTCTCCTTTACATGAGGAGGACCAAGCGAAGACTAGGTGTCTGTTTCACTGAACCCTGGTGCTCCATCCATCAAAGCCTGTTGGATCCCATGGGTACTAACCATTTTAACCACCCATCCTATTTCCATACGGACCTTTGCCTTCTCCATTGACAGAGTAAGGACACACGAAAACTGGAAGAACAGCTCCCCATACCATCCAATAGTATGAACATTGAATTCTCCAATATCATGTAATACAATCCCTAGTCTGATCTGTCTGAAGAAGGGTCTCGACCAAAAACGTCGCCAATTCCTTCACTACTGAGATGCTGCCTCACCCGCTGAGTTACTCCAGCATTTTGTGTCTACTTTTAATACAATCCCTAGCTTCCCTCTCTTCCTCACTCCACACACATTTCTCCCACCATCTCCAATCACGTAGGGCTCAGAGCCTGAAGTAATGGAAGAGATTGGGAAGACTATGATTCTTGGGAGTGCAAGAGGCTGTATGTATTCAATCAATAAGGGAATAGATAGGGTGAATGCACAAAGTCCTTTTCCCACAATAGGGGAATAGAGAACTAGAGAGTATAGGTCTAAGGTGAGAGGGGCCGGATTTAATGGGAACCCGGGGAGCACATTTTTTGCATGGAGGGTGGTACATATATGGAATGAGCTGCCAGAGGAAGTGGTTGAGGCAGACACATTGAAAAGACAGTTGGGCAGGTACATAGAATGGAATGGTTTAGAACCATGTGGGCCAAACGCAGGCAAACGGGTCTAATTTAGATGGGACAGCTTTGTCAGCATGGATGAGTTGGGCCGAAGGGCCTATTTAAATACTGTATGGGTCTTTTCTTGTTGTTATAACATCTAATATGTCTAATATACGTAAAATGTAATTGTTCCGGTCATGTCCAGTGCATATGATAAAATAAACACCCTTGACCTTCTGGTTAAACCTGTTTAATAACAGCACTCCTGCTTCAATGTTACCCAAATGGTATAGAAAACCTATGCTGGGACACCAAGTATCTCTGTAGTATTAGCCACTAGAATGATAATTTGCAAAAGATGATCAGCATGGGTTGAATGTGGTCCCCACAGTGTGTGATCTAGAATCCACCTAGCTGCTCCAAATACCATCCATGTCATTGGTAATGTGGGACTCATTTTTGACTTTGGCAGAGACCTAGGAACAAGTAGTCTTCCCATCTGGTGAGGAATAATGAACGAGCCAAGGGATGCAACAGGTCTGCAATTTGGAAACATCAGCATTTTATCAATTTTGATTTCAAATTAGGGATGAGACACTCAACAAAAATTGGGCAAGGAATTCTGAGTATTCTGCACTCTATCTTTCCAATGACGTACCGATTGTGCTTGAGTTTGGCTTGATTGTGCCTATGTAGGACATTATCTGATTTATACAATGCTGGATTTACTCAGTGGTGCAGGCAGCATCTCTGGAGAGAAAGAATTGGTAATTTTTGTCCCCTTTGATCTCTCCTTTTCCACACCTTACACTTCCTTATTTCTCATTTCCCTCTCCCAGACTCTCAGTCTGAAGAAGGGTCTCAACCTGAAAAGTCACCCATTCCTTCTATCCAGAGATGCTGCCTGTCGCACTGAGTTAAGGGCCTGTCCCACTAACACGACTTTTCAGCGACTGTCTTTGACCTTCAAGCTCGAGGGCACTCGCCTGAAAAACTTCGAGCTAGATCGACCGTCAGCGATGAAACCGTGAACTGGATTGAACGTCAACACACACACACACACACATACACATTGCAAAGGTGGGGGGCCAGGGAAAGCAGGGGAGCGCTGTCTGAAATTCACTCCTGCGATGAACAGGAAGGTAAAACACGGCTGCCCCAGTTACGGTAAGGGAACCATTAGGGAACGCGGAGAGGTGAGAGAAGGGGAGAGAAGAGGAGAGAAGGGGAGAGAATGGGGGGAGAAGGAGTGGAGACACTTTTAAGAAGCCAGACGACTTTTAATAAAGTTTAGCGGGCAATTAACATTACAGGTCAGTTTTCCTTGGTCCTGAAAACATCCAATGAGCCAATTAAAATGCCCGATCAGCAAAGGAGATTGCCTATGGCTTCCGTCGACTGCCTATAACTACATAGCGACCCCACTCCATTGCACTACGAGTCCAAAAGAACCATGCCGACCAATTTTTATTTGCGGAAAATTTTTCAACATGCTGAAAAATTGTTTCCTCGACCAAACTGAGGTCCTGGAGGGTGGAAAAATAAGAGACAAAGGGGACAACTGCATCAGAAGTGTCATGAGAAAGAGGTTTCAGTTCAGTTTAGTTTATGGTCATGTGTCACGAGGTACAGATAAAAGCTTTTGTTGCATGCTAACGAGCAAGTGGAGAGACAATACATGATTCCAATCGAGCCATTCACAGTGTACAGATACATGATAAGGGGAGGTTAGTGCAATGTAAAGCCAGCAAAGCCCGATCGAAGATAGTCCGAGCGTCCGTGATGAGGTAGATAGTAGTCCAGATCTCAGGTTGCATTACCATGGCTCAGTGGCATGATAACATCTGCAAAGAAACTGTCCCTGGATCTGGTGGATTGGTGGAGGTGGAAGATTACATTAATGTCCAAGTTTAAGGCAGCTTTCTGGTAAACATCCCCTGCCTCCTCTCAAAAGCCTCCACATCCTTCTTGATCTCGAACAAATTTGAACTTTCCTACCACTTTGCACTTGATTGCTCACTGTAGTTTGTTTTGATTCTTTTCACTTTGTTTACACAATAATGACCTCGCCGGGTTTAGCAATCAGTCTATTTATTTATTTATTTGTTTGCGCTGTTGTTGACGTCTCCCAGCCATTGCTGGGTGCCGTATTACCCAGGACGCGATCCCCTGGCTGGTCAAGGAGACGCGACTGTGTCCCTTCTATCCGGCGGATTTTGCATCGGTCTCCGCGCACCCCTCGGCATACGGCCAGGATGGCCCACAGCCGGAGAGCGTCGACTGGGCCCGCGCGGCCCCGCCGTCCCGACCCACGGCCGGGGTGCCTCCGACCCACAGCAGGAGCCGCCCTCAACCATGCTTGCACACCTTCTTGTAGAAGGTTAACACGTTCTATCCCTTCCTCCGGTTCGGGGGGGGGGGGTCTGCTGATAGACAGACCACTTACGGTCGAACCCTCGTCAGTGGTTACGAGGGCTGTCACGTGACGTCATGGGATAAGGGGTGTGTCCTGCTACATAATCAGGTCTCACCTGGAGATCACGAGTCAACAGGTAGCTGAACTCGAGACAGCACCCTCGCTCAGCTGCAGCAGCAATGACCATTATGTTAGTGGACCAAACTTGCATGAAACACCTGAATAAACAGCACATAAACAGGCCCATTGGCTCACATAGTCCGCACCGACCAGTGATCCCTGAACATTAACACTAGGGACAATTTACATATATACCAAGCCAATTAACGTACAAACCTGTACGTCTTTGGAGTGTGGGAGGAATCCGAAGATCGCGGAGTAAACCTACACAGGTCTACACTTCTCTACACTGCCTCCAATATAAGCGCGTTCTTTGTAAATGATATAGACTAAAATGGTGCCGCACTTTGCAAGGTTGCATCAAAACCTCTCTACTTTTATATTCTGGAGAAACTCTGCGAGTGGGGCAGCATCTACGGAGCAAAGGAATAGGCGATGGGCTCAGTGGGCTGAAGGGTCTATTTAAACTTTAAACAAAACTTAAACTTAAACAAATCATCGTTATAGATTAGAAATGGTTGAGGCCCCAAGTACTGATCCCTGTATTACCCAATACTTAGCGATGAACAATCTTAAAAAAAAACCTTTATCCAAATTCTCTCTTTTCTGTCTTAAGCCAACCCTCTCTTCATATTGTTTATGAAGGAACTGCTGGAAAATCGAGGGTATACGGCCCGAAACGTTGCCTTTTTCCTTCGCTCCATAGATGCTGCCTCACCCGCTAAGTTTCTCCAGCATTTTTATCTACCTTTCTTCTTATTGGCTTCATATGTTCTTGTGGCATAGCCTTTTATGTGGTACCTTCTCAAATAATGTTGGGATATGCAAACAATCCTCATCTGCCAGCCTGCATTTATCATCTTGGTTACGATATATAACTGCAAGTTGATTAGTTTTTACACAGACTCCCGGCAAACTGCTAGGAAACAATTAGCTGTTAATTGCAAATGATCACACAAATATGGTGTAATGAAAAGCTCCCACACACTGACTAAACGCCGTTTAAGCTTGGCAGCAGTGCCAGTTGTATTATAGTTTTACTGTCTACTATGAAAAGCAAAGTATAAAAGGGGAAGATTGGCTCGGCAGTCTTTTGGCATCTAGCCAATTTTATTTTTGTAATGTAAATTGCCAACTAGTTGTGATGGGCAGATCATTCATCTGGGGGGCAATGTCCTGTTTGCTGTTTGACTAGCCCGGTGAAATGAACATCTGATCCAAGATCTATGGGGCGAAGGAATGGCTGACGTTTCGGGTGAAGAAGTGGCTCGACCCGAAACGTCACCTATTCCTTCGCCCCATAGATGCTGCCTCACCCGCTGTGTTTCTCCAGCATTTTTGTCTACCTTCGATTTTTCCAGCATCTGCAGTTCTTTCTTAAACATCTGATCCAAGATGAGCATTTACATTTCATGACTAACATCATCACTAATTGATCATTTGATTAATGATAACAGCACCCTCTGGTAATCAGAGGGCAGCTTTCTGCCTCTGATTGGTGTTCATTCATTTATTTTCTTCCTCTCTGCATTGAATCACTGCAGGTGATTGCAAACACAACAGCCTCTCTTTGTTGTCCTGCTGAACCTGTACGTGAAGCAGGACCATTGACCTGTGGGGGGAAAGGGGGTGCATTACAGTTAACACTCCCTGCACTCCACAGCTACATCCCGCCTCTGCCTCCACCAACTGTGTCCCCAGGAACACACTCTGAGACGGACGGCCGTCAACTTGGTGAAAGATGCTCTTTGGTCTGCCTGGAGCTTGTTGTTCCCCCAGCAGAGTGAGGTGTCCGTCTAGCGATGCTGTCGACATGATCATTCCCGATTGCAGAAGTACGTGCTGAGGGATGCACTCAAACTCGGTGTGGCTAACGTGAGGGCTCTTGGGAAGAGGGTCACAGTCTAGGCACCTTCTGCTGCTGGACAGTGAGGGGCTGAGTCTGGTGTGGACACCCCTCAAACAAGGGGATATCACCCTCGGGGACACATGAATGGCTGGCATGTTTTGTGTAAAGACAGCTCTAAAGCCCCTGTCCCACTTAGGAAACCTGAACGGAAACCTCTCGTGACCTTGCGCCCCACACAAGGTTTCTATGAGTGGCCAGAGGTTTTGATCACTCGCCTGGAAAGCCTTGACCGAAGCGTGAGCTGCATCTACTGACCAAAGATTGCAACCGACTTTGCGACCACACACACACACACACACACACACACACACACACACACACACACACACACACACACACACACACACACACACACACACACACACACACACACACACACACACACACACACACACACAAAAACACAGACAAAAACATATCGCGAAGATGGGGGCCAGGGACAGCGGAGGAGCACTGTCTGCGCGATGAAGAGGAAGGTAAACGGCTGCCACAGAGCACGGTAAGTCCTTTAGAGATCGCGGGAGGAAGGGAGAGAAGGGGAAAGAAGGGGAGGGAAGGATTGCGAAGGGGAGAGAGAAGGGGAGAGAGAAGGGGAGAGAAGGGGGGAGAGAATGGGAGAGAAGGGGAGAGAAGGGGGGAGAAAAGGGGAGTAAAGGGGGGGAGAATGGGGGGGGGGGAGAAGGAGTGGAGACAGTTTTAAGAAGTTTAATAAAGTTAGCGAGCATTTTACCTTCCAGCGGATCTTCGAGGTCCTGAAATCCAAAAATCCTATTGGATCTTTGCTGAAAACTCCAATGAGCTAATCAAATGGCCAGTCAGCGAAGGAGATGGCCTTCGACTGCCTGTAAGTAAATAGCGACCCCACTCCACTGGCTTTGACCAAATGGCAACCTATTTTTAGTCGAGGCCGGTTTTGAATTTGTTGAAATAATCGCAGGAACATAGAAGAAGCCTCGACTACGCGGAAACCACTTTCGACCATTAGGGAGAGTGACCAAAACCTCCGGGAACCTCCGAGAACCTCATGGAAACGTTGGGTGGGGCACAAGGTCACCAGAGGTTTCCGTTCAGGTTTCCTAAGTGGGACACGGACTTAACACTACTGACACTACTAATGTACATTCACTAAGAATATATGAAGAATTCTGCATGGTTTTTGTTTTGGATTAAACTTTTACTTGTGAAATAAAACAAAATGTCAGTCAACAACCAGAAATGTCATTAGGAATAATTAGATAAAAATGAGAAAATTACAGCACCGGAGACCCGGGTTCGGTCCCGTCTATGGGTGCTGTCTGTATGGAGTTTGCACGTTCTCCCCATGACCTGCGTGGGATTTCTCTGAGATCTTTGGTTTCTTCCCACACTCCAAAGATGTGCAGGTTTGTAGGTTAACTGGTTTGGTACAAATGTAAATTGTCCCTAGTGTGTGTAGGATAATGTAAGTGTGTGAGGATCACTGGTCGGTACAGACTCGGTGGGCCTAAGGGCCTGTATCTCTAAACTAAATCTCTAATCTCTAAATCTCTGATCTCTAATCACTGTATCTCTAAACTAAATCCCTCATTGATGATCCAGATCAACTTTAGTTTAGTTTAATTTAGTTCACTTTAATCTACTTTAGAGATACAGCATGAAACAGCCCACTGATTCCACGCTGACCATTGATCACCCGTTCATACTA
Organism: Leucoraja erinaceus; assembly: GCF_028641065.1. Taxonomy (NCBI): domain Eukaryota; kingdom Metazoa; phylum Chordata; class Chondrichthyes; order Rajiformes; family Rajidae; genus Leucoraja; species Leucoraja erinaceus. Next base: position 48,345,576 of record NC_073388.1, on the reverse strand, counting down.
GTTCTGTGTTAACCCACTTTCACATCCACTCCCCACAAACAAGGGGGAATTTACAAACAGCATGCCGACAGCACCTGAGGTCAGGATTGAATCCAGGTCTTTGGTGCTGCCAAAGCCAAGATATTGAAGCCAATGGCTGAGTTCCAAATTACAATAAACGACACACTTAGCTCTGAGATAGCAGGATAATTTTAGCATATCTCTTTAACATGACAGGTCTCTTACATCCAAGCAACGTGATCACTGCATAGCTGTGTTCTTGACCTCAGCTACCACGTGTGAAACACAATTCCTAGCATGGGAAGAAAGTGGAAATTGTACAAAGTTGAACTTTTCCCATTAGCCCTGTGCACAGTAGGAGTGCTAACATTGTCCATCAGTCCTTGCGAACAGGATCCATCAGTTACACCATAATACATGAAACACTGACCGTTCATTAATTGTACAGCAGTTTCAATTTGCATTGCACATTAATGTCGATTTCAATGTCAAGGTTGTTAAAGGGTGGAAAGTTATGTTAATACTGTCAATTTATTCCTTACCTTTCATTCAGCCCCATCCATCACAGCCTCTACGTGGAGATGAGAAACACAAACCTGAAGTTTGCAAAGTGCATGCTTGGAAGTTAACAACTGGTCTCATCCCTTCTCTAAATGGAACAACAGCTTCTGGGTTTTGCCCAAGTTGAGAATTGTCCATTACAAAACAAAACAGATTCAAGCAGGGCATAGTGTGCTGTCTATAAAAAGAAAGCTGTGTCACAAGAGACTGCAGATGCTCAAATCATGAACAAAAAACAAACTGCTGGAGGAACGTTGGTCAACATGGACGAGTTGGGCCGAAGGGCCTTTTTCTGTCCTATATGGTTCTGTGACCAAAACTCAATGGACCAGGCAGCATCTGTGGAGGGAAATAGTCTGAAGGTAGGTTCTGCCCAGAAATGTTCAGCATCCATGTCCTTCTACAGCTGATGCCTGACCAACTGAGTTCCTACAGCAGGTTATTTTTCGCACAATTATCTTTCTATTTTGTTTCGTATTTCCATGAAATGATCTCACGCTCATTAGCATTCGCCAAGCCATATATACAAGGATTGGAATAACACACATTGAAAAGGCTTTTTCTTTATGCTCCATGCTCTATAGTATATTCTTATGTTCAAGAAGGAACTGCAGATGCTGGAAAATCGAAGGTAGACAAAAATGGGGGGGGGGGGGCGGGAAGAAGAAAGGAAGAGGAGGAGCCAGAGGGCTGAGGGACAGCTGGGAAGGGGAGGAGACAGCAAGGGCTACCGGAAATTGGAGAAGTCAATGTTTATGCCGCTTGCCCAAGCGGAATATGAGGTGCTGCTCCTCCAATTTCAGGTGGTGCTCACTCTGGCCATGGAGGAGGCCCAGGACAGAAAGGTTGGATTCGGAATGGTGAGCCACAGGGAGATCAGTTTGATTAATGCAGACCGAGCGGAGGTGTTCGGCGAAACGATCATCAAGCCTATGCTTGGTCTCACTGATGTAGATCAGTTGACATCTAGAGCAGCGGATGCAATAGATGAGGTTGGAGGAGATGCAGGTGAACCTCTGTCGCACCTGGAACGACTGCTTGGGTCCTTGAATGGAGACGAGGGGGGAAGTAAAGCGACAAGTGTAGCATCTCCTCCGGTTGCAAGGGAAAGTGCCCGGGGAGGGGGTGGTGCGGGTGGGATGGGAAGAATTGACCAGGGAGTTATGGAGGGAGCAGTCTTTGTGGAAAACAGACAGGAGGGTGGGGGGATGGTAAGATGTGGCGAGTGGCGAGTGATTCCTTGTCGTGTCTCCAACGGACCCCCTCCTCTTGGACTCCCCCTCATGGCCATCTTCCGGCTTTAAAACCGCCAGCGGGACATCAACCGCCTCAATTTCTCCACTCCCTGTCTCACTCTAACCTCTCCCCCCCTGAACATACAGACATCGACTCACTCCGCAACAACCCAAACTGGGTTATCAAACCCGCTGACAAGGTAGGTGCCATGGTAGCCTGGGGCGCTGAGGCCAACTCTCGGACACCTCCTCCTACTCATCCCTGGACCATGACCCCACGGACGAGCACCAGGCCACTATCTCTAGCACCATCACTGAATTCATCAACTCCTGCTCCCTCCGGCCCCCCCCCCCCCCCAAGCCTCCAACCTCATCGTTCCCCAACGCCGCACGGCCCGATTTTATCTTCTCCCCAAAATCCACAAACCTGACTGTCCTGGTAGACCCATTGTCCCTGCCTGTTCATGCCACATACCTCGAATCCATCCTATCCACCTGGTTAAATCCCTCCCGACCTATGTTCAAGACACCTCAGACACGCTCCATCGTCTCCGGGCATTTCAGTCTCTCGGCCCCCATCCCCTCATCTTCACCATGGACGTCCAGTCACTCTACACCTCCAACCCCCACTGGGATGGTCTCGAAACCCTCCGGTTCTTCCTCAATCGAAGAACCAACCAATCCCCGTCTACAGATACTCTCCTCCACCTAGCAGAGCTGGTCCTTACCCTCAATAACTTTTCGTTTGACTCCTCCCATTTCCTCCAAATACAAGACGTAGCTATAGGCACGTGCATGGGCCCCAGCTACGCCTGCCTCTTTGTAGTGTACGTTGAATAATACTTGTTCAAGAAATACCAGGGCCCCATCCACGACCTCTACCTCCGCTACATCGACAATTGCATTGGTGCTACCTCCTGCACCCACACACAACTCACTGACTTCTTCAACTTCACCACTAACTTCCATCTGGCACTCAAATACACCTGGACCATTTCCGACACATCCCTACCATTTCCTGACCTCACTATCTCCATCGTAGGTAATAAACTTCTGACCGACATCAACTATAAACCCATTGACTCCAATGGCTATCTAGACTACTCTTCCTCCCACCCTGCTTCCTGTAAGGACTCCATCCCCTACTCCCAATTCCTCCATCTACACCGCATCTGCTCCCAGGATGAGGTGTTCCACACCAGGGCATCTGAAATGTCCTCATTCTTCAGGGAACGGGGGTTCCCCTCCCCCACTATAGATGAGGCTCTCACCAGGGTCTCTTCAATACCCCGTAACACTGCTCTCTCTCCCCATCCCCCCACTCGTAACAAAGGCAGAGGCCCCTAGTCCTCACCATTCACCCCACGAACCGTCACATACAACAAATAGTCCTCCGTCATTTCCGCCACCTCCAACGTGATCCCACCACTCGCCACATCTTCCCATCTCCCCCCATGTCTGCTTTCCGCAAAGACCGCTCCCTCCGTAACTCCCTGTTCAATTCTTCCCTTCCCACCCGCACTACCCCCTCCCCGGGCACATCCCCTTGCAACACTTGTCGCTTTACCTCCCCCCTCGACTCCATTCAAGGACCCAAGCAGTTGTTCCAGGTGCGACAGAGGTTCACCTGCACCTCCTCCAACCTCATCTATTGCATCCGCTGCTCTAGATGTCAACTGATCTACATCGGTGAGACCAAGTGTAGGCTTGGTGATCGTTTCGCCGAACACCTCCGCTCGGTCCGCATTAACCAACCTGATCTCCCTGTGGCTCAGCACTTCAACTCCCCCTCCCATTCTGTATCCGACCTTTCTGTCCTGGGCCCCCTCCATGGCCAGAGTGAGCACCACCGGAAATTGGAAGAGCAGCACCTCATATTCCGCTTGGGATGTTTATACCCTAGCAGCATAAAGATTGGCTTCTTCAATTCCCTGTAGCCCTTGCTGGCTCCTCCCCTTCCCAGCTGTCCCTCAGCCCTCTGGCTTCTCCCCTTCCTTTCTTCTCCCCCCCCCCACCCTGCATCAGTCTGAAGAAGGGTTTCGGCCCGAAACGTTGCCTATTTCCTTCGCTCCATAGATGCTACCGCACCCGCTGAGTTTCACCAGCTCTTTTGTCTACCATAGTATATTCATAGTTATGCATTAAACCCCACTTCAAAACGCAGCTTCACTGAAGGTTTGTGTATTGAGACGCAAGCAGGGGACAGAAATCGCTATCAAAGCATGGGGGGGATACAATTTGGGGGGCGCAATTTCTTGGTGGCCGCGCGCACAAGCACGTGCGAGGCTTCAGAGGCTTAGGCCGTGGGCCCTGTGGACAGTAAGCTGATCTGGTTGGTGACCGGCTCCGAACTCCAGCAACTGCAGCTTCATCCGCCCCGAATCATGGGGCTTGAATCGGCCCGTTCGCGGGGGCCTTTCATCGCCCGGCACGGTTTAAAATCGGCTGTTGGGGGCCTCAGTCACCTCGACACTGCAGTTTGACTGCCTGACCGCGGGTTGATGGAAGATTCTGCGACCAATTTAAGCCATGCCAGGCGATGAAAGGCCCCACGAACGGGCTGATTCAGCCCTTCGAAAGCGTCTGATACCCGCTTGAATCTTTCAAAAGCTACAATGTGATAAATAACATGTAATCAAATAAAACTAAAGCAAATAAAGGCAAACAGAAGAACCAACCTTGGAGGGGAGAGAGAGAGAGAGTTGGGAAAAACATATTAAATAACGTGTGACTGTGAATGAGGGACTTACCTGCAAGCCAGCCAGAAAACCCGTTCAACCAGAGCTCTTAATGACCTGACCCATTTAAATCCGATACCCGTTTAAATCTTTCCCATCCACCAATACATCCAATTAGATCAAATGGTAATTGTACCCGCATCAGACAGCTTTAAGAAATTTTCCATGCATAACTTCAGTAATACTTGAAGGTCAAAACACAATTGGTGACACATCGTGTTAATACAATGTTAATAGAGACATTTAACAAACCCTTAACAGTGACACCCTCACTGTCTCGTGGAAAGCGGAGATTTTAGTAGATTTTTTTTTCACCGAATTTCAAAACCCGGATTACAAAACATGGGGGATTGTCCCCCACCTCTCAAAACATGGGAGGGAAGCATCCCCCCCATCGCCCCCATCCCCCCCCTCTGCCGGTCTTTCCACCCATGGACACAAGCAACTGTAGAAACAAGCTGCTGGAGGAACACAAAGAGTCGGGCAACATCTGTGGAGGGTAATGGACAGACAATGTTTCGGGTCGGGACCCTTCCTCAGACTCTCACGGATGATGTTTTAGGTCAGGACCTCCACCCACTTCAGACTTCCTGAAGTTCGGTCCCAATCCATTATGTCGTTTGTTCATTTCCCTTCGCAGATGCTGCCTGACTTGCCGAGTTCCTCCAGCAGTTTGCAGACTTGTGTGTGTATGTCTACAATACAGGGTGAGTAATGATCACGTCCAATAGTGAGGTCTCCATCTGACCCAATCTACTGTCGATGATTACTCATCCAAACTGCCTTAGAGTAAAGTGCACCAGAGTAATTGACCCTCATGGAAGTAACAGTGTGAAGTATCTCTGATCGATGTCCTATCTTACGCAGCATGTCCCTCATAAGTAGGAAAGAAAAAAGAAAATTAAGGAGGAATGGGTGATGTTTCGGGTCGAAACCCTTCGTCAGCCTGATGCCAGATTGGCATCAGTCTGAAGAAGGGTCTCGACCCAAAACGTCACCCATTCCTTCTCTCTAGAGATGCTGCCTGTCCTGCTGAGTTACTCCAGCATTTTGTGTCTACCTTCGATTTAAACCAGCATCTGCAGTTCCTTCCTACATAGGAAAATGAAGGACATTTGTTACCCATACATTCTTACAACAAAGGAAAAGAAACGTGATTTGTCCATTGAGCAAATGCCACCTCTCCGAGCCTCCCTCAATTATTTCCATCCAGCCTTTTACCTGTCTATCAATCAGAACCCCTTCATTCACCCCATTCCTCCTTTTTACACCATCCACCTTCAGGATCATTTACCATAGTCACCTAGACTAGCAGCATATGATGTGGTTAGAAACTGGATCATCTGGAATAAACCCATGTTGTCACAGGGACAGTAAGGAAACTCCATACACCCAGCAGTGGAGGTCAGGGTCAGATCAGGTTCACTCAATTTCTGAGATACCACTGTACCACCATTTCTCGTCATAACAAGTGTGATAGGCAAGTAAAGGGCAGGCACAAGTTGAGAGAGAGTTAACAGTCAAGAGTGTTTTATTGTCAAATGTCCCGAAATGGAACCTTGCAATAGAATCGAGAAGCAGCATTCCATCTCCCAATGTGGGGAAATCAAGAACTAGTGGGGACATGTTTACGGTGGGAGGGGGAAGACTTGCTAGGAACCTGAGGGGCAACTGTTTAACACAGAGGGTGCAGGGTGTATGCAACGAGCTGCCAGAGGAAGTAGGGTAGACAGATATAATAACAAAAGATATTTTGATAGGTACATGGATAATAAGGTTTTGGAGGAATATGGGCCAAATGTGGGCAAATGGGACTTGCTTAGATGGGGCATCTTAATGGCATGAACTAGTTGGGCTGTGACATATGATTCCATAACTATGATTCTCCAGCCTATTCCAATACTAATGGGCCTGTCCCACTTAGGCGACTTTTTAGGCAACTGCAGGAGACTATGCAGTCGCCACATGGTCGCCACATGTTCGTGGGTGGTCGCATTCATGGACGTGAGGAGTTCCCAACTATGGGAACTGTCGCCACAAAGTTTTCAACTTTGAAAAATTAGCGGCGACCAGTAGGAAGCTGCCATGGAGAGTAGCGAGAATTCTCGTGCTGTAGGTGGGTCGCCAGGTGGTCCTAGTGGGTCTCCACGAGGTTGAAGGTTCTCGTAGGTTCTCGTAGGTTGTAGCCGGTGCTGACCGGTGAATTTCATTGGCTCATTGGGAAAAAACAACGCAAGCAGTAGTTTTCAGAACCAAGGATAACCGACCGGTAATGTTAATGTCCGCCGAGCTTCACAGCCGTGTATCTCTGGGTTCTTAAAAGCTGTCTCCACTCCTTCTCCCTCCTTCTCCCCCTCCTCCCCCCCCCCCCCCTTTTAAAGAACTTACCGTACACTGTGCTTTAGCCATCTTAATTACAGCGGCAACCTTCCTGTTCATCACGGCGTGCGTCTGCATCACCTTGGCTTTGCACCGTGTGAATTTCACTCAGACAGCGCTCCCCCCGCTTGCCCTGTCCCCCGCCTGCATAACGGGCTGGTGAGGGAAGCGATGTGTGTGTGTGTGTGTGTGTGTGTGTGTGTGTGTGTGTGTGTGTGTGTGTGTGTGTGTGTGTGTGTGTGTGTGTGTGTGTGTGTGTGTGTGTGTGTGTGTGTGTGTGTGTGTGCGTGTGTGTGTGTGGCAAAATCTATCAAACTCAACATTTTCATTTGACAACAAAGCCTTTCTGTGGGGAAATATTCTGCGCCATGGCACTTTAGGCAGCACTATGGCACAGCGAGTAGAGCTGCTCCCTCACGGCGTCAGAGACCTGACTTTTGGTGCTGTCCGTGTGGAGTTTGCAGTCTCCCTGTGACCATGTGGTTCCTTCAGGTGCTCAGTTTTCCTCCTTCTTCTTCTGTCGTATGTCTTTTAGACCTGCAGCTCCGTTGAGGCGAGCCAGGCCAACGTGTCATCGTCCAGGTCAATAAGACCTCGTTCACCATTCGGTGGCCAGTGTTTGGGGCAACTGGTGACCATGTGCTCCACTATCTGTGTTGGGTTCCCACTCGCAGGAGGTGCTGTCCACGAGGCCCCACCTCTTCATCGCAACTCCACAGTGTCCGATGCCTGTCCTCCCACATCCTAAACACATGTGGGTTTGTATGTTAATTGGCCTCTGTAAAATCGCCCCTGGTGCTTAGGGAATGGATGAGAAGGTGGGACAACATAGAACTAGTGTGAAAAGGTGATTGATGATCAGCGTGGACTTGGTGGGTTGAAGAAACTGTTTGCATGCTGTATATATTAATCAATCAATCACATCGCATAGATGTAACACCTTCCCCCTAGATAATATAACCAGAGGAATTTTAAAAGACATTTGGACAAGTACATGGATAGGAAAAGTTTGGAGGAATATGGGCCAAATGTGGACAGGTTGTACTCATGTAAATGTGGCATTATGGTCATTGTGGGCAAGTTGGGCTGAAGGGCCTGTGTCCGTGCTGTACAATCTATGACTCTAAGACTATGACTCTAAACAGCCCTATTTTTGTTCTATTTAACCCCATAGAACATAAATTAATATTTTGATATGGCATTCAGTCCTCATACTCAAGGGCAGTATTAACAGGAGCCTGAGTTTGGTGCACACCTTTAATACATCTGGATATCCCCTGCAAACCAAAAAAAGTAAAGGGCCTGTCCCACGAGCATGAGGCAAGCGTGACCTAAAGCCCGCAGCTGCCTCGACGGCGTATGCACGGAGGTCGAGCGAGTGACGTGAAGTTCGAGCGAAGTCCAACGGGCATACGGCATCGAGGCAGTGAATACGGCATCGAGGCGGCTGTGGGCCGGCAGGCCGTTGCCGCGCGGAATTTTTGAACTCGGTCAGTTTTTCGGAGCCCCGCGCGATGTCGGGGCCAGCTCCGCACAATTCCATACGGCTCCAGCGATCAAAGTGTGACCCCGCGGGCCGTACGGCTCAAGCGACCACGTTAGGTGCACGCTTTAATACATCTGGATATCCCCTGCAAACCAAAAAAAGTAAAGGGCCTGTCCCACGAGCATGCGACTCCATGAGGCAAGCGCGACCTAAAGCCCGCAGCTGCCTCGACGGCGTATGCACGGAGGTCGAGTGAGTGACGTGAAGTTCGAGTGAAGTCCAACGGGCGTACGGCTTTGAGGCGGTGCGTACGGCATCGAGGCAGTGAATACAGCGCCGAGGCGGCTGCGGGCCGGTAGCCGTTGCCGCGTGGAATTTTTTAACTCGGTCAGTTTTTCGGAACCCCGCGCGATGTCGGGGCCAGCTCCGCACAATTCCATACGGCTCCAGCGATCGAAATGGGACCCCGCGAGGCCGTACGGCTCAAGCGACCATGTTAGGTCACGCTTGCTGCATGGAGTCACATGCTCGTGGGACAGGTCCTTAAGGGACAGGCAAATGCTTGACAAACTATTTTGAAAATACCAGTAAACTGAAAATGTCAAAAACTGAGTTGAATGATCTTTGTTGGTTAAAGGTGTAAAGATTCAAAGATGATTCAATGATGTCAATGATAATTTGTTGTCACATGTAACGAGACACAGTGAAATTCTTTGTTTTTGCCCACTATAGAGTCGCCATGTTTCTGGCATCGACAAATTTACAAAATAACTCATTAGAATCATGTTGGACCCTCGTCGTTCTCGGAATTCACCCCCCGGCCACCAGGTTGCTCTTTGTTCCCGCCACCTCCGTGGCTCATCCGGGCCTCAGCCGGGTTGCCTCTCCATGGCCCATCCACAGTCCCATCGCCTCATATTCTGCCTCGGACTATCCTTGATCGGACTTTGCTGGCTTTACCTTGCACTAAACGTTAATCCCATATCATGGATCTATGCACTGTAAAATGACTCGATTGTCTTTCTGCTGATTGGATAGCATGCAACAAAAGCTTTTCACTGTACCTGTGACAATAAACTAAACTGAACTAAACGAAGGTCCATGGAATCAGGACGTCATTATAGTTGAGATTCAAAGAAGCTAAGAAGGGTGGGCACGGTGGTGCAGCGGTAGAGTTGCTGCCTTGCAGCAAATACAGCGCCGGAGCCCCGGGTTCCATCCCGACTACGGGTGCTGTCTGTACGGAGTTTTACGTTATTCCCGTGACCTGCGTGGGTTTTCTCCGAGATCTTTGGTTCCCTCCCACACTCCAAAGACGTACAGGTTAATTGGCTTGGTAAATGTAAATATTGTCCCTAGTGTGTGTAGGATAGTGATAACATGCAGGGATCGCTGGTTGGCGCGGACCCGGTGGGGGAGGGCCTGTTTCCGCACTGCACCTCGAAACTAAACTAAACTAAACTGAACTATGATGTATTTCATCAGATTAATAAACTTGAGCATCAGCTGATTGCTTCCTATTTAGTTTGGTTTCAGTTTTGAGATACAGCATGGAAATAGGCCCTTTGGCTCATTGAATCCACACATACCACTGATCACCTGGTCACACTAGATCTATGCTATTCCACTTTCTCGTAGATTTCTTACACATTAGGGAAATTTACAGAGCCCATTCCAAACTCAGGCAGTCACATGAGAACATGGAAACTCATTTCCTTCCTGATCTTCATACATACAATATGGAAAGTACCCCTGTAGCTCTAAAAAGCTAATACTAATCATGAGATTGTTTAAAATAAACAAACACTTAAATAGGAAATCCAAGCATAGTGTTTCCAATTTTACAGAATGCATTTTATCAGGATTTGCTGATGATACAAAACTAGGAAGGATAGTGAGTTACCTGGACATAAGTGAGGCTGCAAATGAATGGTTAAGAAAGTAATGGATGGAATGAAACATGGAAAGAATAAAAATTTGTAGTTAAAAAAAAGAGATTTTTTTTCTCTGGTAACAAGAGGCCGACTCGGGATCGCCATGCATGTCGAGAGTTTCAACCACCCCGACACGAGAGTTTCCGATCACCCCGACAAGGGCTTTGATCGTCAGCTGCGGATCGTTTAACTGCCCTGAACACGGGAGAACAAAGAGGAAGAAGATTGAACTTTATTGCCTTCCATCACAGTGAGGAATGTGGAATCCACTGTGGTGGATGTTTATGTAACTTTTATGTGGTTGTGTGTCTTGGTGCTTTTCACTTATTATGGCTTAATGGAAATTCAAATTTCACTGCACCTTAACTGGTACATATGACAATAATCTGACCTTGAAACCTTGAAATGGTTGCATTCAGAAATATGTGAATGTCTTCTTACAAAAATCACAGAAAGGAAGCATTAAAGAAAGCAAAGCTCTGCGAGTCTTTATTGCAAAGTGACTTAAGGGCCTGTCCCACTTACGCAAATTTTTCACCGACTGCTGGCACCCATCATAGGTCGCCGAAAATTTTCAACATGTTGAAAATTCAGCAGCGACCCGAAAGACGCCACAACTCTTTGGGTGGCTAAGAGACTACTCACGACCATACAGGCGACACCCTGGCGACATGTCGCGGGGTGAAGCCTGTATGGTCATGAGTAGCCGCCCAAAGAGTCGTACCTTGTTCTGGTCGCCGCTGGATTTTCAACATGTTGGAAATTTTCGGTGACCTGTGACGACCTATGACGGGTGCCGGAAGTCGCCGAAAAAGTTGCGTAAGTGGGACAGGCTCTTTAGATAGAAAAGTAGAGAGGTCTCGCAACATTTTTCTCTAGCCGCTGGCTGCTCAGTCATTCAAGACAGAGGCAAAAACGTTTTTGGGTAAGTTGGTACAATGGTGCTTCTTGCACACGTCCCCAACAACCTGGGTGCAGCCCTGATCTTCAGTGCAGTCTCTCTGGAGTTTACTTGCACTCCATTTGACCACTTGGGTTTCCCTTGAGTTTTATAGACAATAGGTGCAGGAGTAGGCCATTCGGCCCTTCAAGCCAGCACTGCCATTCACTGTGATCATGGTTGATCATCCACAATCAGTTCCTGCCTTCTCCCCATATCCCCTGACACCACTATCGTTAAGAACTCAATCTAGCTCTCTCTTGAAAGCATCCAGAGAACCGGCCTCCACTGCCCTCTGAGGCAGTGAATTCCACAGATTCACAACCCTCTATGTGAAAAGGTTTTTCCTCATCTCCGCTCTAAATGGCTTACCCCTTATTCTTAAACTGTGGCCCCTGGTTCTGGACTCCCCCAGCACCGAGAACATGTTTCCTGCCTCTAGCGTGTTCAAACCCTTAATAATCATATGTTTCATTAAGATCTCCTCTCATCCTTTTAAATTCCACAGTATACAAGCCCAGCCGCTCCATTCTATCAACATATGACAGTCCCGCCATCCCGGGAATTCACCTTGTGTACCTACGCTACACTCCCTCAATAGCAAGAATGTCCTTCCTCGAATTTGGAGACCGAAACTGCACACAATACTCCAGGTGTGGTCTCACTAGGGCCCTGTACAACTGCAGAAGGACCTCTTTGCTCCTATACTCACATTTTCTCCCTCATCCCTAAAACATGCTTATTAATGTCTTCCTTGTCCCTCCCACTACCTCCTGCTAATGCTGATAAAATGCATTCTGTAAAATTGGAAGCACTATCCACCTATCACTTGCCAGGCTTAGTCCTGGCCATCTCTTCTCAGCCATCTCCCCCCCCAAAGACAATCGGTGTGAAGCAAGATCCCGACCCAAAACGTCACCTGCCCATGTCCTCCAGAGATGCTGCCTGACCCACTGAGTTATTCCAGCACTTTGTGTTTTATCCAAGATTCCAGCATTTGTAGTTCCTTGTGTTTCCTTGTTGATAGCTAAATTGGGTTCTATAAATTACTCTAAGTAAAGGTGGATGGCAGGTGTATTAAAGTGGAGTTTAGAGTTTAGAGAGGTACAGCATGAAGAGTCCTTTCGGCCCTCCAAGTCCATACTAACCATACAATACCCATTCTCACAAGTTTTCTATTATCCCACTTTCTCATTCACTCCTGAACACTAGTGGCAATTTACAGAGGCCATTTACATACAAACCCACATGTCTTTGGTATTGATGGACATGTGAAAGAGAATAAGTTACATGGAAATGTCAGGGAATGAGATTGCTAGGATTGCTCTGAGAGCTGGCATAGAGACTTGACCAAACGACCTTTCTCGATGCCATGACAAAGTAGGAAAATAAAGCTTTGCAAAAGGTGCTGAGGTAGAAAGCGGCCATGTTGTTAGTGTACAGCAGAGCAGACAAGATGGGCCGAATGGTCTACAACTTGCACCTGTTACTGATGTCCTGATGGGTTTTTTTCTTTTTGCTGATGCACAGCTCTGAAGCAAGTTGTCAATTAGATAAGAGATGAGATAAATTGAGATTGCACTTGGTTGACCCTGGGTTCCCCTGTCCTGCTGCGTGCAGCTGGCTGGCCAGATGCAGGTAGTGGATGCATCTAATCCAATTTTAACAGCATCAATCCTTCTCCCGTCTACTCTGACATCACCAATGCAAATACAAACCCAGATCACTGATAGAATCAAGGAGTTGCTGTAACAGGACAGAACTCAAACACTCAGCATGAAATAAATGAAATCAATTTCCCCACAATATTTCCTAATGTAGGGGCACTAGGAGCAATTCCAACTTCTCCTGCCACAGTGATGCTGATGGGCTGAGAGAGTGTGGAAAAGCGATTATACTTTGCTGGGCAGCAGATTTAATAGCCAAGAGATGAGGGAATACTAAGACAACTTCTATATTCCAGTTCCACATAAACAAGATTGATTTTTTCAATACATTTTTTTGCCCCAATTTAATCCAATTCTCCAATGAATCTCATTTCATCAGGTTCTCATTAGTAGACCAATGAAGATTTCTTTTCTTAATGTGCAGTCGCACAAATGCTGCATCAACTGGTCAACAGTGAGATTTTGTCAACAGCCAGAATGCATCGAGCTGCTCCCAATGGGATTCTAAACAGATAATCAGAATGCGGCACTGTGATCCCTCTTCATTTGCATTACAATGGCCTGGCAGCAATCAGAGATTCAACACAGTTGCCATAGAAACCCACAGGAAATGGAGCCAGAGAGGCCTGGAACTTCAAACTACAAATTAATTAACAAGAAAAAATAAAGCTTACTTTACTTTGACTGTGATTGAGAACTGCACGAGGAAACTATTTATTTCACTGTTGTGATGAAATGAGTACTCATAAAACTTCTATTACTAGAAATAGTAGAAGAACTCCTGCTTCTATTGAATATATGCAGGCAGGGTACACCATCACTGAAGCGGTGAGAGTCATCATCTTACAGGTGTGTTAGGTGCACGGCAACAGAGAGAGGTGGCTCTGATTATATTCAGGGAAAGACTGATATAATACAGCAAGAGGGCAGTGCTCAATCTTCAAGAGTCAAGAGTGTTTAATTGTCATATGTACCAGGAACAATGAGATTATTGTTCGCTGCAGCTTACACACACTCACTCATTAATGCATTAAGAATGAAGTGGAAAAAAAAACAGCGTTAGATAATTGACCAGAGGCTAGCATTTGATAATGTGAGAAAGACGAACAGTGATGGGATAGTGTAGAAAGGAAGTACTGAACAAAGCAGAAGAGTATAAAAATAGTCATCAGATCAGGCAATATCTATGAAGACAGAATTAGTGTTAATGCTTTTGGTCATTCTGGTGAAAAGTCATTAACTTGAAATATTAACTGGAAAAGCAAACTCCGTTTTTCCTGCCACTGATGCTGCCTCATCTGCTGGGTATTAGCAGAGCTCTCTGATCCACTTCAGCAGAAGATTCAGTATGATTTGTCTGTGCTACATTGTTTGATGCAGTGGAGTTGGAGACTTGGATTGGTTTATTTGAAGTGGGAGAAGGGGATTAGAAATGATGCAGTGGCATAGCAGGAGAGTGGTTCACATGGAATTGGGAAGGACCAGGATTACATAATATGGAAGGTAGCGACAAAATGCTGGAGTAACTCAGCAGGACTGGCAGCATCTCTGGATGGAAGCAATGGGTGCCGTTTTGGGTTGAGACCCTTCTTCAGACTGAGAGTCAGGGGAGGGGGAGACACAGATATGTAAGTAAGTAAGCAGTAAGTAAGTAAGTAAGTAAGCAAATGTTATTTATATAGCACATTTAAATCAACTGGCGCTGAAACCAAAGTGCTTTGAATAGAAGAAATAATTAAGTTTCCGTACATCCATCGAAAAATGTAAAAAAGAAAAATGATACAACACATTATAGAATTTAATATGAACGTCCCCCCCAACAGCAGAATCAAAAGTTTCCACTGTGAGGAAACATAGAAACATAGAAAATAGGTGCAGGAGTAGGCCATTCGGCCCTTCGAGCCTGCACCGCCATTTGATATGATCATGGCTGATCATCCAACTCAGTATCCCATACCTGCCTTCTCTCCATACCCCCTGATCCCTTTAACCACAAGGGCCACCCGAAAGGCACCAGAAAGTTCAGTCCTCTTCCTCTGTGATCACCCGAGGTCGGGGCCTATTTGTGGCCTCCGCAGCCAGTCACCGCAATGGCAGCCCGATGTTTTCAGGCCCTCTTGCCGGATGATGGAGTTCCGGCGTCGGGAGAAACACTCCTCAGCGGCTTGGAGTGTCTGGAACGGCCGCTCCCTCCCCGGAGACCGCGGCTCCCGATATCCACAGGCCACGCTGGTCGGAGCTCCGACTCTGGCGATCTCGGCGAGAGATCCCAGGCTCCGCGCGGTGTTTGAAATCCAGCGCCGCCCGCGTCTGGACTCTCCGCAGTCCGCAGCTCCTCGATGTTGGAGTCGGCGGTTACAGCACTCTGGAGCTTACCGCAAGGCGACCCGGTAAGGCATCGCCCGCTCCATGTTTCAGTGCTGCACCGCCGCCGCTGAAGCTGGGGTTCTGGCCGGTCCCGACAGGAGACGTTGCTCCAGTCTCGATGGTAGGCCGTGAGGAACGGGCGAAGAACTAGCTCGGAGGGAAGCCGCCTCTCCGATCAGGTAGGGACTAGGAAATAAAGTTTCCCCCTTCCCCCCCCTCCACCCACCACATAAAAGAAGACCTCCAACAAAAATTTTTTTTAACAGGACTAAAAATAAAAATAAAAAAGGGTGAAAGGACGGACTGCAGGCAGAGCAGCCATACACAACGGTGCCCCAGTCCGCCACCTGGAACGGTAAGGTGTGAAACCAAGAGATCGAAGGGGATGAGGTTCAAGGAAAATTTAGAATAGATCATTGTTTGCAAGGGGAACACAAAGATAAAATATAATCAGGAGGACAGTCAAACTAATCAGAGAACTAGGATGGGGGATGGATGGAGACAGAGGGAAAGGAAGGGTTACTTGAAGGTTCTGAAGTCAATATTCATACCGCTGGATTGTAAGCTGCCCAAGCGAAATATGAGGTGCTGTTCCTCCAATTTGCGTTGGGCCTCACTCTGACAATGGAGTTTGAGAACAAGGCTGGATAATATGGAAATGGTGGCCAGGTTAGGATAACATCACAAGGGAAAGCAAGATAACTTAAGGAGAACGCCATTGGATAATCATGGAAAACTTGCACCATAGTGAAATGCCATTCAGCCCATCGTGTCTGATCAGTCACGAAAGAAAGGATCTACAGGAATTGTTGCCTCAAAAGGCTCTGCCACACATGCATTTCACTTCTGCCATCGGGAAGAAGGTGTAAAAACCTGAAAACTTCCACCCTGGAACCACAGTTTTATTAAACACTGCAACCTCCAAATAAGCTCTGAAGTACACAAATATGGATTTGCGCTATTGTTGTTTGTTAATAACATATTGTTATTATAAGATATTGTATATCTATATATACTTGACTTGTTTTACTGTTCATTATGGTATTCACAGAGTACTATGTTTACTTATCTGTTATGCTGATGCTAGCAAGAATTTCATTGTTCTGTTTCGACGCAGATGACAATAAAACACTAGACTCCGGGCCATCTAATCCCATTTTAAATTAAATTATAATATATATTTAATTCATACAATTATAGGGAGTTTAACATAGAACAGTGCAGCACAGGAACGGACCCTTCAGCCCACAATGTTTGTGCCGAACATGATGCCAAGTTAAACTAATCTCATCTACATGTACATGATCCATATCCCTCTCCTCCCTCCCCTTACATGTGCCTATCTGAAAGCCTCTCAATGGTCACAACAGTATCTGCCTCCACTACCACCATTGACAATGGGTTTCAGGTGTGAAAAACTTTCCCCACTTAGCTCCATTCAACTTTCCCCCGCTCAGGTTATAGCTGTGTTGAACAGCATGGGACACAGCATGGAAACAGGCCCTTTGGCCCATCGTGTCCAAGTTGTTCATCAAGCACACATTATACAATGCGGTATATTTTCTGCACCCTGTGTTATATTCTGCACTCTATATCTTCATCTTTGCCCCCACCTTATCTACTTAAGGTTGGCTTGATTGTACTTATGTACAGTTTTATCTGATTTGCATGCAAATCAAAGTTGTTCACTGTACCTCAGTACACATGACATTAACAAACCTAACCCTGCACCTGCTATACTATGTATAATAGAGTCAAAGGCTGATAGAGTTATGCAGTGTAGAAACAGGCCCTTCGTCCCAACTTGTCCACAATGGCCAACATGTCCCAGCTACACTGGCCTCACTGCCTGCGTTCGGTCCATGTTCCTCCAAAACCTGTCCTATCCATGTACCTGTCTAACTGTTCTTTAAACGTTGGGATAGTCCCAGCTTCCACTACCTCCTCTGGCAGCTTGTTCCATACACCCACCACCCTTTGTGTGAAAGAGTTACCCCTCAGATTCCTATTAAATCATTTCCCCTTCACCTTCATCTCAATCCAATTTTATCGTCCTTCTGAAATTCTACCACTGATCCACACTCTGGGGCTAATTAACCTGCACACTTTGCGGATGCAGGAGGAAATCGGATCACCCAAAGGAAATTGGTGCAGTCACAGGGATAATGTACAGACAGAACCACAGATCAGGATCGTATCTGGGTCACTCCTGCTGTGAGAAAGCAGCTCTGCCAGGTACATCGCTGCACCACACACCCTAATCTGAAGCCCTGAGGAAATAAATATTTGGGCACCTTCCAAATGTAGTAAAGGCTTCTGTTATTAACACTCATTCAGGCAGTGAATAGCTGGCTTCATCTACATTCTAATCCTTCTACCATTCACTGTAAATTCATGCTCTTCCTTGTTCATTCCTCAACTCAGGAAAGTCATCCATTCCTAACCTTCCCTGCTTCTTCTCCCATGGTCAGGAAGTCAAACTGCTGCATCGAGGCGATCGAGGCTCTCGATATTGAAGCCCCCCCCCCCCCCCCCCCGCTGGGCAATGGTAGATCCCGCGGTCGATTTTAAGTCTCACCGGGCGATGAAAGGCCCCACGAACGGGTCGATTCAAACCCAACGATTCGGGGCGGAAGAAGCTGCTGTAGTTGGCTGGAGCTACCAAAAGCCAGTCACCAACCAGGGACCTGCGAGCTCCCAATGTTACCGTCCACAAGGCCCGTGACTGAAGCCTCCGAAGTCGAGTCGCAGCCTAAACGCCATCCCAGCCTCTTAAATCAGCCAGCTCCGTGATGGTAAGTTCACAGGCTCTGTGGCCGGTGCCCTCAAGTTCGATTCAAGTTGGAGGCCGCCAGCTCCTAGATGTTAGGCCTCAGCGCAAATATATATTTATTTTAATTCTGGCCTTCTTTCACTGTCTCTCATCTTCCCCAGGCCCCAGGATTGTTATCGTAAGATGTGTGTAAGATGTGTATAAGATGTGTATGTGTGTGTGTGTGGGGGGGGGGGGGGGGCGTGAGTGGGAGGAGGAGATAACACGTCATCGGCCAACAGGAAATTGTGTGTGTGTGTGTGTGTGTGTGTGTGTGTGTGTGTGTGTGTGTGTGTGTGTGTGTGTGTGTGTGTGTGTGTGTGTGTGTGTGTGTGTGTGTGTGTGTGTGTGTGTGTGTGTGTGTGTGTGTGTGTGTGTCCACCCCCATGTTTCAAAAGCGATTTCCGCCCCTGGACCAAACTCTGGTGCACAATACTCAAGCCCCATGCCTGCCATTGTCATATACAATCTTAGCAAACCTTCAGGTACTTATATTCAATTCCTCAGATAAAACAGGAAAGTACAATAACGGACAGGCATTTAGACAGATAGATGAACAGGTGGGGTATAGAAGGAAATGGACCAAATGTAGTTGATGGGATTAGTTTGACTAACATCAAGGTCAACGCAGGCATGTTGAGTCTAAGGTCTGTTCCTGTGCTGTTCTGCACTCTGTATATATTCTGCACCCTGTGTTATTTTCTGCATTCTATATCTCCCGCCTTGCTCCACCTTATGTACTTAAGGTTGGCTTGATTGTATTTATATACAGTTTTATCTGATTTGATTAGATAGCAAGCAAATCAAAGCTGTTCACTGTACCTCAGTACACATGACATTAACAATCCTAACCCTGCACCTGCTGTACTATGTATCATAGTCATAGAGTGATACAGCGTGGTAATAGGCCCTTCGGTCCATCTTACCCATACTGGCCAACATGTCCCAGCTACACTAGTCCCACCTGCCCGGTTTGGTCCACATCCCTCCAAACCTGTCCTATCCATGTACCTGTCTAACTGTTTCTTAAACGTTGGGATAGTCCCTACCTCAACTATCTCCTCTGGCAGCTTGTTCCATACACTCACCACCATATGTGTGATAAAGTTACACCTCAGATTCCCATTAAATCATTTCCCCTTCATCTTAAACCTACAGTATGTGCTGCCTGGAGAATTCTCCATTCCTTCAGTCTCTTCTAGATTGGGAAAGCGTTTGACTTATTGTGCCTGCATTAACTCCTTGAAATATCTAACCATTTAGTTCAACCCTTTGATTCTCATAATCCCTGCCTCAACTACCTCCTCTGGCAGCTTGTTCCATGCACTCACCACCATTTGTGTGAAAAAGTCACCCCTCAGATTCCTATCAAAACTCTTACCCTTTACCTTGAACCTCTTGTCCTTCATTCCTCTACGCTGGGCAAGAGACTCTGTGCATCTACCCAATCTGTTCTTCTCATGGTTTTATACACATCTATAAGATCACCCCTCATCCTCCTGCGCTCCAAGGAATAGAGTCCAAGACTACTCAACTATGTCGTTCTATGCAGTGTTTTTTTGTAGATGAAAAGGTGTTGGTACCTATATAAAAGCCCCCTTAGCTGCTGTACATTCATCAGGTGGTTAACTTTTTAGATCTTTCTGCTTCTCTGCACTACTCAATCCTGTTGGGCAGTCAGAGTGCAGCACCATGCCTCTGATGGTGGGACATGGGTATCTAACAGTGCAGCCGCATTTACTGCTGTTCTCGACTAGTCTACAGGACCACTCATGATTCCAACCAATCTGAATGAAAAACTAACTGGCATTGAATCTTGACCATTCCTCTACTATTAAATTGATACCATTTGTTCAATGACACAATGGATAAACAGCACTGGAATACAGGAAATGAGTGTCCATTCCTCAACAATTACTGGTATTAACCCAGAGATATGTGCAGATTTGGCTAATAAGGCATTACATTAATTTTTGTCTAAGCCACACCTGTTTTGTGCAACTTCTAGGCATTGCAAATTTGCTAAGATGAATTCTGATCAGGTTACTAACTAACTGAAATGATGCAGCTGACTGACTTTCCCGCTGAACCAACTAGTGCAGGAGACAACGCCAGCATCAACAGTAGTCGGATAGTACAAGAGCAAACTACACAACTGGATTTCCACTCTCTCTCAAGTATGAGCTACCTTATTGAGGAACACCTACCATAACCTTTTATAAACACGTCACTGATCTAGGAATTCAAAGTAGCTTTCTGCTTTCCTTTCTTCTTTCACTTATCAAGGGCTGTTTCCTGCTGAGAAACAGGGTGTTAATTATCATTTTTCCTTTACTATTGTGCGCAGGGAATTCCTCTTCACATGTGAACAAATATCATGCATGTCAACAGAATATTGAACCCAGGGTTGCTCTGCAATTGAGCCTGATTGGAGTCGCTATTGTATTATTGGAAATACCACTGTCAGTTTGTAGAAGACAAACTTTAATAATTGCAGTTATAACGACCAGATTGTTTGTTTTGTGAGTCACATTAACTGTGGATAAATATTGCCAGGCCACCCTTGCTCTTCTTTCTAAGAGGGCCAGGATATCTTTCTGTAACCGCCTTGGTGTAATGTTTGATCCAACACATCAACAAGGGGCGCACGGTGGCGCAGCGGTAGAGTTGCTGACTAACAACGTCAGAGACCCAGGTTCGATCATAATTACAGGTGCTTGTCTGTACAGAGTTTTACGTTCTCCCCGTGTTCTGCATTGGTTTTCTCTCACATTCAAAAGACGTACAGGTTTGTAGGTTAATTGGTTTAGTCTAAATGTTAAATTGTCCCCTTTGTCAAGTCAAGTCAAGTCAAGTTACACTACACTACACTACTTTGTGTGTAGTGTAGTGTAATGTGTGGCGATTGCTGGTCGGTGCAGACTCAGTAGGCCGAAGGGCCTGTTTCCATGCTGTATCTCTAAACTAAAAATGCAGCATCCCCTTAATCTTTCTTTGTGCATTAGTTTAGAAATCTGTGACCAAGCTTCTGGAGGGATT
The DNA here is from genome assembly GCF_028641065.1 of Leucoraja erinaceus. NCBI lineage: Eukaryota > Metazoa > Chordata > Chondrichthyes > Rajiformes > Rajidae > Leucoraja > Leucoraja erinaceus. Next base: position 48,324,418 of record NC_073388.1, on the reverse strand, counting down.
TTGGCACAGGAGTGCCATTAACAAAACAGGAACTGACATCAGTAAGGCTTTCACCAAGGGATGCCTCACAACAAAACCCTACTGTTGATTCATATGTGAACATTGGATAGAATTACAAGACCTCCTAGGTAAATTGGACCAAGGCCTTATCAAATATCTCCACCAAAATATTTTAGATTTACTTTAAGATTTCAGTTTTAGAGACACTTTAACAGGCTCTTCGGCTCACTGAGTCCGCACCGACCAGTGATCCCCGCACATTAACACTATCCTACACACAAGGGATAATTTACATTTATACCAAGCCAATTAACCTACAATCCTGTACGTCTTCGGAGTGAGGGAGTGTTGAATGATCAGAGTTAAATAATGATCATAGTAAAATAACTGAACTGAACAAAAAAACAAACTAAAATAAACTGGAACCAACTGAGCGAGTAAGAGGTCCATGATCTCTGACACCATGTTGAATGATCAGACCCACACTTAGAGGTTAGAACTCATAGTCTCCATTGCAGTACAAGCGGAGGGAACACAACATGCTTTCATCCCCGTGGTCTGCATCGAATCTAAAGAGAGACACTGACGCATTGACTACAGGACCAGTGTGCCCAGGGTAGGGATGAAGATCTGGACTGGGCTACATAAGGAATGTGTAGCATGCATAATCAGTGTGGTGATATATATCTATATTACTAAAACTAAGATCCTGACCACTTTCTGACTTTCTGTTTCGTGATTTCTGAAAGAACGCCGCTGCTTACGGCCGTCATTTTTGGCCACCTCACTCAGAGTCCCCCTCCGTCGGATTGGACTGGAGGATTTTTCCCATCGATGAAAAATCAGAGAATAATTAATGTTTTTTAAAATGTAGCCATTCTCTCTGCTGCCCCCGCTGGCGGCAGGGGGCAAGGACTATAAAACCCTGTGAGATGTAGGAAGCATGGAATGTTGCGTTGGGTGATCAGCCCTCCCGTGTGATGCCCAACGGCGCCCACTTAGTCTAGTATATAGTAAAAAGATTAATCTACAGGGAGGAAACCGAAGATCTCAGAGAAAACCCACACTAATCACGTGGAGATCGTACAGATTCCCTCTTGATAACACCCATAGACAGGATCAAACCTGGGCGTCTGGTGCTGAAGGCGCTGTAAGGCAGCAACTCTACCGCTGCACCACAAACTTGGCTGACAACTGCTACGGTCAAACTTGGAGGATTTTGATCATTCTTCCCTGACCTTTCAACAGACAATTCAACATACAACGAGTGCTGAATCTACAGCCATCTGGCACCAGTGGCTAGCTTCCACTACATTAATTGAGACATGGATGATTACCTGTGAACCTTCTCACAATAAATACAGTTACATGATTTCCTATTCTTATACTGCACTAATGTTAGCCAATGTCTAACTCGTTATATTGACTTATCATGACAGCAAGATATTTTGTTGAGTTTGTTGTCATAGGCAGGAACAGTGAGGTAGACTTACAATGATAATCTTGCTTGCAGTAGCTTCACAGCCACAGACTCAGACAATATGCTAAACATCAATTATACATCAATTCAGCAACACAGTTAAAAAATAATAGTGAAAAAAAACTAGAAAAACAGTAAAATCAAAAAACTAACAAATAAACAAATTTTCCAGTCATGGAAAGGTTAATGCTTGCTCCCAAATGACCGATGCATTAATCATAGTCATAGAGTGATACGGTTTGAAAACAGGCCCTCCAGCCCAACTTGCCCAAATCAGCCAACATGCCCATCTACACTAGTCCCACCTGCCTGCGTTTGGTCCATATTCCTCAAAACCTGTCCTATCCATGTACCTGTCTAAATCTTATATTACTAAAAGTAAGATCTTGACCACTTCCTGTTTTTCTGTTTCATGATTTTGGAAAAAAGGCTGCCACTTACGGCTGTGATTTTTGGCCATCTTACTCAGAGTCCCCCGTCGCTGTGCAGGACAAGAGGATTTTCCCCAACAATGAAAAATAAAAGAGTTATTAACGTTTTTAAAATGTTGAGATTCTCTCTGCTGCCCCTGCTGGTGGGAGGGGGGAGGGACTATAAAACCCGGACGTGTTGTGTCTCAGTCTCTGCAAGATGGAGGAAGTGAGAGGGTCATGTCTCTCTGAGCTTTGAATAAGACTGAACATATGTCTACTCAACTGTGAGTGGCCTTAATGTGGTTTGAAAATGAAAATGTGGTTGCTTTGAAATGCTGCACTGCAAATGGTTGTTGGTGGGGGTGGGGGTTGCTTTGAAATGCTGCACTGCAAATGGTTGTTGGTGGGGTGGTTGCTTTGAACTGCTGCACTGCAAATGGGGGGGGGGGGGGGGGGGGGGGGGTTGCTTCGAACTGCTGCACTGCAAATGGTTGTTGGTGGAAACATGACAAATTCCTGTTTGCACTGTATAGTGATTTTAGATAAAACGCTACCACTCACGGCTCTGATTTTTGGCCATCTTACTCAGTTCCCCTCTGCTCATCAAGTGCACAGTATTTTCCCATCAATGAAAAATAAAAGTGTTATTAGTGTTTAAAAAAATGTTGAGAATCTCTCTCCTGTCAATCACGCCATGAAGGATTATAAAACCCGGAAATATGGGTGTGGCTCGGTCTCTGCAAGATGGGGGAGGGAGAGGTCATGACTGTCTGACCTGCAAATCAACTGAACACTCTGAATGTCTACTGAACTATGAGTATGGTTTTTATGTGGTATTTTGTGTGGTATTATGGTGGTTTCACCCCACTTGAAATGGTATGAAACTGCAGTTGAATGTGGTGGCCTTGCACCCTGCATGAACTGGTATGAAATTGCATTTGAATTTGGTGGCCTTGTACCCGGCATGAAATGGTATGAAACTGCACTTCAATTTGGTTGTCTTGCACCCTGCTTGAAGTGGTATGAAACTGCACTTGAAGTTGGTAGCCTTGCACCCTGCTTGAAGCAGCATGAAACTGCACTTGAATTTGGTGGCCTTGCACCCTGCTTGAAGTGGTCGGGAACTGCACTTGAATTTGGTGGCCTTGCACCCTGCTTGGAGTGGTAGGAAACTGCATCTTAATTTAGTAGCCTTGCACCCTGCTTGAAGTGGCATGAAACTGCAATTGAATTTGGTGGCCTTGCACCCTGCTTGAAGTGGTAAGAACCTGAACTTGAATTTGGCCATGTACCCTGCTTGAAATGGTCGGAAACTGCATTTGAATTGGGTGGCCTTGCTCCCTGCTTGAAATGGAATTTCAAGGAATAGCCGTGAGTCAACTGCAAGTCCACCAGCCAAGAGTGAGCTGCCAGCACATCAGGCTTGAGTGACTGAGCTGCCACCCCAAGAATCCATTTGACCCACAATGTCCATACTAGCCCTCTGGAAACCAGTCCCTCCAGCCCACAACACCCATACTAGCGCTCCAGAAAGCCCCCACCCCCCCTCCTCCCCACTGGCCACCAATATTGGAATTGGTGGAGAGGTGAATATTGCGTTGGGTGGCCATCCCTCTCGTGTGAACATGGGACACAATGCGTCCCACTTAGTCTAGTATTTCTTAAACGTTGGGATAGTCCCTGCATTCATGTGCAAGTGACAAATAAAACTGATATTGATTGATATTGGATAGTCCCTGCCTCAACTACCTCCTCTGGCAGCTTGTTCCATACGTCCACCACCCTTTGTGTGAAAATGTTACCCCTCAAATTCGTATTCAATATTTTTCCCTTCACCTCAAAACTATGTCCTCTGGTCCTCGATTCATTCAGTTTGGGCAAGAGACTGTGTGCATCTACCCGATCTATTCCTCTCCTTTTATATTCCTTTTCTCCCTCTCTTTAACTCCTTTTACCCCTACAACCTATTCTCTCATACCCAAACTCATGGACTGTTCTTTGATTCTATTTGCCATAAACCTACACTAGGAAGTAACGCATGGTGGTAACAAGCGGAAAAGACTGCAAAAAGGTGTCAACACTGCCCAATCCATCATCAGCTCTGACCTCCCTACCATCAAGGGGATCTATCGCAGTCGCTGCCTCAAAAAAGCTGCCAGCATCATCAAGGATCCACACCATCCTGGCCACACAATCGTCTCCCCGCTGCCTTCAGGTAGAAAGTACAGGAGCCTGAAATCTGCAACATCCAGGTTCAGGAATAGCTGCTTCCCCACAGCCATCAGACTATTAAACTCAGCTCAAAAAAAAATCGGATCATTAGTAGCCCATTGCACTTTATCTGTTTATTTATGTGTATACATATATATTCAAAGGCATATGGTCACACTGATCTGTTCTGTTCTGCTATGTATTATTTATGCCTACTACATTCTGGTCTGCTAAAGCAAAGCAAGAATTTCATTGTCCTATCTGGGACACATGACAATAAACTCTCTCTCTTGAATCTTGAATCTTGGCCAATCAACCTCGCAGCATATCCATGTGAGGTGGAACTGCCAGAAGAAAGCAATGTTGTAATGGCTTAAATGTGGACACTCCAAGCAAACAGCACAAGGTCAGGTTGGAAGCCACATCTCTGAAGATGTAAGGCCGCAGGGCTGCGCTTCATTTAATTATTCTTAATGCAACAAATCAAGAGCATTTTTGAAGCATTCCTAAATGACATTACCAGAAGAGGAATCACTGGATGTATGTATCTGTGCTTCACATGTTTGAGGGTATTGCCTGTCCCCTGCATCCGTGCAATCAATTTGCATTGTCCTTCCTGGTGCTGATATTTTCCCACATGACAAAGTGCATTATCAACGTTGGCAGACTGGGTGCGTCCTGATGCCAACGTTTATCTCCAATACTCTGCTTGATATCAAATCAGGAATGTGCGGAGAACAAGCATTGCCTGGCATACTAAGCTTAAAATGCCATGTCAAAGGGCACAATAGAGTCATTCAGCACAGAAACAGGCCCTTTGGTCAAGAGAGTGCATGCCAAATATCAAACAACCATTTACGTCAATCCGGCTTTATAGCCCCAACATTATTATCAGCCCCCACTCTGTCCTCTAAATACATACTAGGCGCAATTTATAGCGTCTCGTTAACCTATCAACCCGCGCGTCTTTGGGATGTGGGAGTACATGCAAACTCCACTCAGGCAGCACCTGGGCTGATGGACTGCAGGCAGTGATTAATTTCATTTGAGATCTTTTAAATAAGGGTTCTCACCCTGAAATATTCATTTTAATTCCCTCTCCACATATATTGCCTGACCCGCTGAATATCTCCAGTAAGTAGAGATCAGGATTGAACTTGTGTAGCTGGAGCGGTGATGCAGTGACTCTATTAGCTGTGTCACTGTGCCAGTGGAAAGCAAAGCAATGCCGACTATAAAACAGAAATACAATCTGAAGAAGGGGTCCTGACCCCGAAACACCGTCTGTACATTTTCTCCAGAGAAGCTGCCTGACCAGCAGTGCTACACGGGCACTTTGTGTTCTACTTACTGGAGATATTCAGCGGGTCAGGCAATATATGTGGAGAGGGAATTAAAATGAATATTTCAGGGTGAGAACCCTTATTTAAAAGATCTCAAATGAAATTAATCACTGCCTGCAGTCCATCAGCACAGTCCTTCTTCATCTGAGGAAAAAGATGTTTGCAAGATGAAAGAGTTAGTTCCAGCCAACAATGATCATAGCCTGCTCTCCTAGAATATTCGCACCCACAGAATTGCTTTGGCAGTAAGTCACCGTTTCTGAAGAAGAAGAGTATTTGATTTGTAGAGGCCATTGATTTGCCTGTGAGGTGACGGCATACAGTAGGTTTGATGCAGAATGTTTTGGAAGTGCTCTTATGCCATGATGCAAGCAGGAGAGTCGTTGGAATATGAATGAAAGCAATGTCTGTGCGTAGTTTACCCGGCCAACGTCAGAAACCTCTCTGCTCACCTTGTCTAATCAGAGGAGATGAGGAATAATGCAGGAGATGAGAATATCTACCTCGCTGATATTGCCTCAAGGCTAGCGCACATAGAGAGAAATATCTCCTGTAAACCTTTGCTGAATGGAAACAGGATAAACACTCACAGGAAAACAACAACTGTGTTATGCAACGAGCATGGAATGGGACAAAATAGAAGTTCCACCACGGGGCCAACATAGCACCGGTATCATACTGTATCATTGACACAATCAAACCTCATGCGATTAACAGTTGTAAAGGACAGTGAGTGGGATTGTGGCTAAAATAGTCCATGGAGAGGAAAGGGCTGGTTTTATCTGGGACTGCCCAGTTTAACCTGTGTGGACGGGCGAGTGGGTAGTTGCAGCAATTGAAGACTCTTACTGCTATGTGTTGCAAATTTGCCCTGTAGCTTTGAGTCGGCCAGTGGGACATCGACTTAATTTTGGGGTCTGGGGAGGAGCAAGGTGGAGGGCTCTTTGTTATTTAATGTTTGTTTTTTTTTAAATTTCAAAATATACTTTATTCAAGCAATTAATATATCCAATACATGATCTTTACAAGACTCCATCCAACATTTTCAGAGGCTAAACATACATTCAATACAGTTTACACAAATTACACACGTTTTTCTCCCACCCTTGCCACTCACGTGGCCCACTGCCATGGAACCCCTTCCCTTATTTTGAGGGGCGTCTCCACCACACACTGCCCCCCATGTCCAGCAGCGGAAGGAACTTAGAATGTGGTCCTCCCCCACCGAGCCTTGGCGTTGGCTGCACCGAGCTTCAGTGCGTCCCTCAGCACGTACTCCTGCAGTCTGCAGCGGGCCAGTCGGCAACGTTCCCCGACGGACATCTCGCTCCGCTGGGAGGTCAATAAAGTTTGGGCAGACCAGAGAGCGTCTTTCGCCGAGTTGATGACCTTCCAGCAGCACTCGATGTCAGTCTCTGAATGACTCCCTGGGAACAGTCCGTAAATCACAGAGTCCTCTGTGACAGCTGTTTGGAATAAACTGTGACAGGGACCCTTGTAAACCTCTCCATGCACACTTTGCAAATCCACACTCTGCAAAGAGGTGGGCAACCGTCTCCTCTCCATAGCAGCGGCCCCGAGGGCAGCGTGCGCTGGTTGTGAGGTTCCGACGGTGCAGGAGGGATCTGACTGGGAGAGCTCCCCTCACCGCCAGCCAAGCCAGGTCTTGGTGCTTGTTGGTGAGTTCCGGCAATGAGGCATTTTGACAGACATACTGGGTAGTCTCCTCTGGGCACCATGCAGGACTTCCGTGCTGACCACTGCCCGATGAACTTGTGGTCAAAATTGTTGGTCTGGAAGAATCTTTCCACAAGCGACAGATGGTGCGGCAATGTCCAACTGACTGGCACTTTGCATGGCATCATTAGAATTCTGGTTGGACTCTAGTCTAACCACAGAACTAAAGTCTCCATTCCCATTAAAATACAGAGTGTGAGCTATAGGGAGAGGTTGACGGGATGGGGACTCTATTCCTTGGAGCAAATCTGGTGGGTAACTTTTTCACACATAGGGTAGTGGGCGTATGGAACAAGTTGCCAGAGGAGGTAGTTGAGGCAGAGACTATCCAATATCAATCAATATCAGTTTTATTCATAAAGTGCAAGTGAAATGAATTTGCCAGCAGCGGTACAATGAGAAAGAACACACAAAAACACAATAAAATGTTTTAACACAAACATCCACCACAGCATTCATCACTGTGGTGGAAGGCACAAAAATTGGCCAGTCCTCCTCCATCTCTCCCCGTGGTCGGGACCTCAACCTTCCTCAGCCGTCGCAGCGGGTGTCCAGAAGTTCAGACAATACAAAGTCCAGGTAAATCCTGAATCGGTGCTGCCCCACCGGAGACCGCGGCTTCAGGTTGGTGCAGGCCGCAGGCCGGCGGTCGAAGATTTAAAGTCCCTGCCGCGCCGCAGCCAGAAGTACCGCAGACCGCAGGGCCGGCGTTCGGAGCTCTTCTCCAGGGATCCCCGGCGAGGGACCCCACTCCGGATGGTAAGTCCCCGCCGTGCCCGCGGTAGAAGTTGGCCGCGGGCCGGCGGTCGGAGCTTCTTCTCCTCCGGGGTCCCCAACGTGGGATCCCAGGCTGTGGACGCTGCGCCGGCTGGAGCTCTGCAGAACCCGGCTTCAGGCTGCCACCCGGCAACTCCCGGCGAGGGTTCGCCCGCTCTGCAACGAGAGTCCGCGCTGCGTCCACCGCTGAAGCCACGGGCATTTCTCCGGGAAAGGCCGCCCGATCCTCGATGTTAGGCCACGGGAGAGGCGACATGGAAAAAGTCGCCTCTCTGTGGAGGAGGCGACCAAAGCGGTTTCCCCCTTACCCCCCCCCCCCCCCTCCCCCCCACATCACCCTCCACCCAAGACACACACAGAGAGACATAAAAACAGACATTAAAACACACTAAAAAAAAAATAAAAAGTTGACAAAACTAACACGCTGCTGCGGCCCCCCCCTCCCCCCCCCCCCCCCCCCCCCCCCCCCGACCAATGTTTAAGAAAACGTTAGAAAGGTACATGGATAGGACAGATTCGGTGGGAAATGGGCCAAAGGTGGACAGGTGGGACTAGTGTAGCTGGGTCATGTTGGCTGGTGTGGGCAAGTTGAGTGGAAGGGCCTGTTTCCACTCTGTATTAAGAATAAGGGGTAAGAAATTTAGAACTGAGGTGAGGAAAAACATTTTCACACAGAGAGATGTGAGTTTGTGGAATTCTCTGCCTCAGGAGGCAATGGAGGCTGATTCACTGGATGCATTCAAAAGAGAGTTAGATTTTGCTCTTAGGGCTAGCAAAATCATGGGATTGTATTGTATTGTATTGTATATCTTTATTGTCATTTCCTGAGTATTCACATACCCAGAGGAAACAAAAAAACATTGCTCAACCAGTGTCCATTCAGTGTGCATTAAAAATAAATAGAAATAAAAAAAATACATGTATCATGAACAAATTTAACACTCTACTAAACATTCAACAGGCGTTCCGATCGGCAGCGGCACAACAGTGGCTCTGCTGCAGTGTGTCCAGGTTGGTGGTTGGTGCGCGATACTTTGGCAGGGGGCAAAGTCCGTTTATCAGTCTTATAGCCTGTGGGAAGAAGCTGAGGAGCATCCTGCTGGTTTTGCAGCTAATGCTCCTGTACCTCTTCCCAGATGGCAGGATGGAGAAAATGTCATGCGATGGGTGGTAAGGGTCTTTGATGATGGAGATGGCTCTGCTGATACATCTCTTCCTGTATATGTCCAGCAGGAAGGGGAGTGGAGCACCAATAATCCTGCTTGCGGTCTTCACTATCCTGTCTAGTTGGTGCCGTTCGTACGCCTTGCAGCTCCCGAACCAGGAAGTGATGCCGTAGGTCAATGTGCTCTCGATTGTCCCCCTATAAAAAGTCCGTAGGTGTGTAGTGGGGAGACCTGCTTTACGTAGTCTTCGGAGAGGGTGTAGTCGCTGCTGGGCTCTCTTGACCAGTGCTGTGGTGTTGGCCGTGGACGTCAGGTCATCTGACAGGTGTAGTCCTAGGAACTTCACACTGCTGACCCTTTCCACATCAGCTCCATCGATGTGCAGAGGTGTATGGTGTTGTTTCCCCGCCCTCCTGAAGTCAACCACCATCTCCTTAGTTTTTCCCACGTTAAGAATGAGGTTGTGGGATTTGCACCAACCTGTGAGCAGCTCCACCTCCATCCTGTACGCCGATTCATCATTGTCACTGATGAGACCCACCACTGTTGTGTCATCAGCGAACTTGTTGATGAAGTTGTTGTTGAGTCTAGCAGTACAGTCGTGTGTCAGCAGACTAAACAGCAGGGGGCTTAGGACACAGCCTTGGGGTGAGCCAGTGCTCACGGCTATGGTTTTTGATGTCCTACTGCCCACCCTGACTGTCTGCTGCCGTTGCGACAGAAAGTTCAGGACCCAGTTGCATGTGCCAGCATCAACCCCCAATAGCTCCAACTTCTCCACCAGCTGCTGCGGAATGATTGTATTAAAAGCAGAGCTGAAGTCTATGAAGAGGATCCTGGCATAGGTATTTTTCCGATCGAGGTGTGACAGTACGAGGTTCAGTGTTGTTGAGACTGCGTCCTCTGTGGATCGGTTGGCTCTGTAGGCGAACTGCAGTGGGTCTAGGTTGGCAGGTAGACTATTTTTGATGTGCTGCCTAACTAGTCACTCAAAACACTTCATTACAATGGGGAGAAGGCAGGATATGGGAAGAAGGCAGGAACGGGGTACTGATTGTGGATGGTCAGCCATGATCACATTGAATGGTGATGCTGGCTCGATGGGCTGAATGGCCTCCTCCTGTACCTATTGTCTATGTATATATCTATCACTCTATGACTATGACTATGTCTCCTAGGCATAAACTATTTATGAAAGTAAGAGCACAAGTAGACAGTGTGGTGATAGGGTGTGAGGCACGCTCGTCTTCATTACTTAGGGCAGTGCTTCTTAAACTATTTCAGTGTCATTCACCCTTGAATCTTTATCACAAGATTTGACTCACCCTCGACTACATTTTCTGATGTTTTGGTAATTTTCGTCTTATTCTCCCTTGTGTATAATTTTATATATTGTAGCGGCGCCTGCTAGCGCACGCAGATATCGAACCCGGCGTTCCAAAGCCGCGGGCACGTTGTTGTTTTCGCGCATTTTGTCCCCTGCGCGCTTCAGTTCAGTGCTGACCACCGATGTGGCCAGACGTGTCTGTTAAACCTGTATGCTGCAACTTGATCTTTCGAATAAAGTTACGTTGAAAAACCCAGCCCGCCAAAATATAATTAATTTTGTCACATGAGCAAAAAACATAAATTAACTAATTTCTTACGTGTTTATTTCTTTTTGAACACCCTAAAAATATATAGGAGTGAAAAAAAAAAAGTTTAATTACCACTGGAGTTGGAAAATCATTCTATTAGAATGATAAAAAACCATTCCAACGTCTAAACACTGGGCTTCAGGCCCATCCTACCCTTTCGGGCTTTGATTACTGCAGTTTCTTTCTTGGAAAACTAGGTCAAAAAAACATGGAGTCATGTGATTTAATATATTAATATCCAACTAATATAATTTTCTATAACTCTCCCCTACAAAAGCTCGCAATACCCGACCAAATATCAACGTCATATTTGGTATACTTCTTCTCCCCAGAAGCCGGCTCTTCCAAAAGCAGGTATATTTTAAAAGTTGCGCATGTGTACTGACAGACATATTGTATACTAGACCAAGTGCAGACCCGTTGGGTCTGCTCCCCCAATGGTGTGATTCCCCCAACCCAATATTCCACCATGCACCCGTCTCCTCCAATGGAACTGAAGCCGTTGCCAAATGTAAGTTTCCAGCACTCCCCTGCCTCCCTCAATTGCACCTCCCCTGCCTGCTGCAGCAGTGAAAAGTTCAGTGTTTCTGTCTTGCAACTTTGTTTCGAAGTGTGTTGGAAGCTGATAGGAAGGAGCAGCCGTCAACGAATCAAAAGGCAGGAAGGGATCCGTACTGCAGGCGGACAGATGGATTTGAGTTTTATATATTAATAGATAGATAGATATAGATAGATGTCACATGCATGCTCAAAACTTCATCACAACATTGTCCGGTGCACAGTTGTAAATATCTGGCGCCCACCCAACTAGGGAGGAGTGAGTGGCAAAAAAATGAAGAACAGAAAAAGTATTTGAATTTTTCTAGTTTACATAAAGTAAAGTTGGTAAACAAGAACATAGAATGAGATTTTTAGAAACAATGATATCTTATTGTTTAAGAAGGAACTGCAGATGCTGGAAAAATCAAAGGTAGATAAAAATGCTGGAGAAACTCAGCGGGTGAGGCAGCATCTATGGAGCGAAGGAATAGGTGACGTTTCGTTGTCGAGACCCTTCTTCAGACAATGTTTTCTTATTGTGTATCTTTATCACAAATAAATAGCAAGCAGTGTACTTCTACGCTTACATGTATGTTTTTTTTCAATCATCAATGACTAGGATGTTCCTGTATTACAGTGACGACAAGCTTCTCAAACCAAGGTTCAATCTCCTTCTCCAAAGCCCCTGAAGCATTACCAAATCAACATACCTCCTCTCGAGTCCTGTTCGTTTCACTTTCTTTCAGAAATGAACTACTTCCTCTAGAGCTGGTTTCATTAGGTATTCAACAAAGACATAGTGTCTTAATTTGCAAGCAGAAAAAAAAAATCAGCAAGTTCGAGTCTATGTGAGCTGAGCGAGTTCTACTGCAGGTTCGATAAACAGAAACTTAACCCTGGTACCCCCTCCCCAACCAACACTTCACACCTACTTAAAGACTGACTCCAGTCGGCAAAGACTGGACCCTTTACCACCCACCCCTCCCTCTCCAATCACCACTTAACACCCACTTACAGCCTGACTGCAATAAGAAAAAAAGATGTAAATATCTGAATAAATTAAGTCATTCACCCTTCATTCGCCCATAAATAATTTCCATTCACCCTTGGGTGAACCATTCAGCAGTTTACGAAGCACTGATTTAGGTATTGAGTGGTGTAGTTGGGATGTCACGTTACAGCTCACTTGCCTTAACCAGAAAGGTCATGCTTTGGAGTGTAGGAATTGCAATGTCATGTTACTAGATATTCATAAGGCCATGTGGAGTATTGTGTTCAGCAAAGATCTTTTAGCGGAGCAAGATAGGCTACTCCTGCTAAATACAATGGGCTGACGTGTAGTACGCTACGGAGGGGATCCTGGGCATTTTTCCCCGCCCATTTTAGTAACCGGAGCCTACCTGACCCGACCCGACTCGCAGTGTAATCAATGAACAGTTTGTGTGTGTGATATAGGGTTAAATTCATCATTCTGTCAGTTCATACTTCTTGTCAAGAATAAAATTTGACTCTGGTAATTGTCTTTTTTAATATATTTTAAATCATTTGTTTTTAAATGACTCACAAGCAGTGTTTGAGTTGATTTTGTAGTAACCGGAACCGACCCGACCCGACTCGCAGGGTAATTGACATTGCGGGGGAAGTTTTTGTGCATGATATAGGGTTAGATTCATAATTCTGTTAGTTCATAATTCTGTTAATTCTTGTTAAAGAATAAAATGTTTATAAACACACATACATGAATGTGATATAAATGTATATAATCATATAACACACACAATTATATTTCTTCTGATCCAATGATGAACTTTATTTCAGACTAGACAAGGGACATTAAATAAGAAACATTGTAAACCTCCCCGCAACTTCACACACACTAGGCCTTATCCCCGGGCCCCACACTCCCTCTCCCGCTGCGGAAACAAAGATCCGATCTTTGACCGGAAGCAAGATGGCGGGGGCTGGTTGCTAAAATGGGTCATATAATCACCCATGAATCCACCCATGAGCGTACTACACGTTTGCGTGAGAGTAACCCATCTTGCTCCGCTATAAGATCTTTGGTGTTCAGTTCTGTCATTAATCTGCAAAGGATGAAAAAAGCATTACAAGGATGTTACTGGGACTGGAGAGGTTGGATAAGCTGGGTGATTTTACCCTGGAGCATAGGAGGTTGAGGGTGATCTTATAGAGGTTTATCAGGCCACAGAATCATTCTACCACAACCAGAGAGCAGTGCGGAACTACTATCTACCTCATTGGTGACCGTTGGACTCTCCTTGATCGGACTTTGCTGGCTTTACCTTGCACTAAACGTTATTCCTTTATCGTGTATCTGTAAACTAAATGGTTCGATTGTAATCATGTATTGTCTTTCTGTTGATTGGCTAGCATGCAACAAAAGCTTTTCACTGTAATGGTGCACGAGACAATAAACTAAACTGAAACTCATCGTGAGGACAGGTAAGGTGGATATCCTATGCTGACTGCTTTCTCGAGGCAGCGTGAGATATACAATGCATTCAGAAAGTATTCAGACCCCTTCACTTTTTCCATTTTTGTTACATTACAGCCTTAATCTAAAATGGATTACATTCTCTTTTTTATCATTAATCTACACAATACCTCATAATATAAAAGCAAAAACAGGTGTTTAGAAATGTTTGCTAAGTAATTAAAGAAATATCTAAAATATCACATTTACATTGAGCTTAGGTTCATCCTGTTTCCATTGATTATCCTTGAGATGTTTCTACAACTTGATTGGAGTCCATCAGTGGTAAATTAAATTGATTGGACACGATTTGGAAAGGCACACACCGGTCTATATAAGGTCCCACAGTTGACAGTGCATGTCAGAGCAAAAACCAAGCCATGAAGACGAAGGAATTGTCCGTAAGACAGGATTGTGTCGAGACACAGATCCGGGGAAGGGTATAAAACAATTTTTGCAGCATTGCAGGTCCCGAAGAGCGCAGTGGCCTCCGTCATTCTTAAATGGAAGAACTTTGAAACCACCAGGACTCTTCATAGAGCTGGCTGCCCGGCCAAACTGAGCAATCGGGGGAGAAGGGCCTTGGTCAGGGAAGTGACCAAGAACCCGATGGTCGCTCTGACAGAACTCCAGAGTTCCTCTGTGGAGATGGGAGAAACTTCCAGAAGGACAACTATATCTGCAGCACTCCACCAATCAGACCTTTATGGTAGAGTGGCCAGACGGAAGCCACTCCTCAGTAAAAGGCACATGACAGCCCGCTTGGAGTTTGCCAAAAGGCATGAAAAACAAGATTCTCTGGTCTGATGAAACGAAGATTGAACTCTTTGGCCTGAATGCCAAGCGTCACGTCTGGGGGAAACCAGGCACCACTCATCACCTGGCCAATACCATACCTACGGTGAAGCATGGTGGTGGCAGCATCATGCTGTTGGGATGTTTTTCAGCGGCAGGAACTGAGAGACTAATCAGGATCGGGGGGAAAGATGAACGGAGCAAAGTACAGAGAGATCCTTGATGAAAACCTGCTCCAGAGCGTTCAGGACCTCAGACTGGGGCGGAGGTTCACCTTCCAACAGGACACCGACCTTAAGCACACAGCCAAGTCAACGCAGGAGTGGCTTTGTGACAAGTCTGTGAATGTCCTTGAGTGGCCCAGCCAGAGCCCGCACTTAAACACGATTAAATATCTCTGGAGAGACCTGAAAATAGCTGTGCATCGATCCTCCCCATCCAACTTGACAGAGCTGCAGAGGATCTGCAGAGAAGAATGAGAGAAATTACCCAAATGCAGGTGTGCCAAGCTTGTAGCATCATACCCAAGAAGACTTGAGGCTGTAATCCCTGCCAAAAGTGCCCAACAAAGCAATGCCCAACTGAGTAATGGGTCTGAATACTTATGTAAATGTGATATTTCAGTTATTTATTTTTAATTACTTTGCAAACATTTCTAAACACATGTTTTCACTTTTTTATTATGAGGTATTGTGTGTAGATTGATGATAAAAAACAAACAAATTTAATCAATTTTCGAATCAGACTGTAACGTAACAAAATGTGGAAAGATTGAAGGGGTCTGAAACCTTTCTGAATGCATTGTAGATAGAATCATTGGTGGGACATGATGCACAGCTCTGCATGATGCACAGGGCTACATCTACTACTCTCTACAATTCCTTGAGACCTTGGGCAGGAAAGACCCCAAACCAAGCTGAGATGTTTTCTATCTGAAGGACTGATTCTTTATTTTGGAAATGTAAATGCTGATCTAAGCGTCGCAGGCAGTTTTACCTTTTTATTAGTTTTTAAAGATACAACGTGTAAACAGGCCCGTCAGTACACGTCGATCATCAAGTCTGAAGAAGGGTCGTCTGACCCACTGAGGTGCTCTAGCATTTAGTGTCAGTCCCCAACCATCAATCGCACTTTCACACTAGTTCTATGTTATCCCACTTTCTCATGCGTCAGCAGGACTGGTGGGCGGCAGCTTCGACCACCCCGGGGCGCGGTGATTGAGCCGCGGGACTGTTTTTAACATCGCCCGGTGGGGTATCGCCTCAGCGCAGAGGGAGAAGAGGAGGGAAGAGACTGCAGACCTAAGACTTTTGCCTCCATCACAGTGAGGAGGTGCTGGGTGGACTCACTGTGGTGGATGTTAATGTGTGTTTACTGTTGTTTTTTATTGTATTGTATGTATGACTGCAGGCACGAAATTTCGTTCAGACTTCGGTCTGAATGACAATAAAGGAAATCTGAAATCTGAAATCATCCACTCCCTATACACTAGAGATAATTTGTAGAAGCCCATTAACCTACAAATGCATGTCTTTGGGATGTGGAAGGAAACCGGAGCGCCCAGAGAAAGCCCACACAGTCACAGGGAGAACAAGTAAACCCCATACATACAGCAACAATGGTCAGGATTGAACCGGGGTGGGTCTTTGGCATTGTGAGATAGAAGCTCCACCAGCTGCACCACTCTGCAGCCCACATGGAGGGCCCATCATCTCCTTTACGCTCCAGAAAAATGGTGCACGTTTCTCTGCAAGAATGACCTTGGAATGAGAGCAATAAGTATCCCTCAAACAATATTACCAAAAGAATAGATAATGTAAATATGATTTCATTGCTGGTAGTGGAATCTTGGCTTCCCAGCAACAATACCACATCTTGCAAATAGTTGGTAACCAGGGGTGAGGTTAGAGGTCAGGCCTGCATAGGTCAAAGTGCAAAAGGGGCAAGGATTGATGGGTAGAAGGAGGTATCAGACAGGAAGAGTCTATCCAAAGTATAGAAGATAAGTCAGGGAAACGACAGTCGCAATGCACAAACAATTAGATAGTTTGATACACTTCAACAACAAAGATGTATTGGAAACAGATATGCAATTCACACTTTATTTACTCAGAGAGTGGTAGCGGTGTGGAATGAACTTCCAGTGGAAGTGGTGGAGGCAGGTTCATTGGTATCATTTAAAAATAAATATATATTTAATATATATTATATATTTATTATATATAAATATATAAAAAAATAAAAATAAATTGGATAGGCATATGGATGAGAAGGGAATGGAGGGTTATGGTATAAGTGCAGGAAGGTGGGACTAGGGGGAAAAAAAATGTTGTTCGGCACGGACTTGTAGGGCCAAGATGGCCTGTTTCCGTGCTGTAATTGTTATATGGTTATATGGTTATTGGGTATTATCATTTAACAACCCAGAAAGTCATGTTTTGCTCACAATTGCACACACTTGACGAAAGCAGAATTCTCTAGATTGAACAGCATTTCTAGACCAATCAGTTTAACATTTGAGGGAAAAGCAAATGTTAAATTCAGTAAGAGAAAGCTGCTGAATACCTCACAGAGTTAATCATTTGCCCCCGGCCGATAACTTCCGTGCAAGTGCTCCATTTAACTTCTTAAAAGCAATATTTACGTTACTCCATCAATGATTCCTATACAAGAAGGAAAGCAACCAAAGATAGTTCTTAATCCTAGAGATGACTCTGTGGCTAAGTGCCTTTTAGTGGTAGTGTCAAATTCTAAAAGCTACCTTCTTGGTCGTTGCGCACAGGAGTGACATAATCAATAAATCAATCATGCTTCTTAAAGATACTGCTAAAGCTCCCATTCTCATGTAAGGTCAAGAAACCCTTTGTTCTTATTTAGGAATTGCACCGAATTTGTAAACAGGCTGCATGCTTCATTTCCAGAGAGCTGGAGAACACAACCAACATTCGAATTGCAAAGTAATAGTATAGCATGCTGCAAAAGCACAACAGACCCATCACCATCCAAGAATTAAAGCAATGAACTGATATTTTGTCAGAAACAAGTTGCAAATTTTGACAAGGTATTTCTGTGGAACGTTAACAACTTATCTATATTCAGAGGTTAACAGAACCGCTATATGTCCCCATCACTGCATCTTTTCATTTCACTTTTAAACAAAATATATATCACAGCAAATTATTAATCTTTCTTTTTGAGTTGGCAAAATAATTAGAAATAACACAGGAAGTGTTTTTTGCTCAATAAATAGCTGACACTAATGGGTAATGAATTCAGTCAGCTGTTTGTTACTTGACCACTTTTGCTAGTAATTCCAAGAACATCCTTAAAAATAAGGACGTAAAGCCTCCTGAATAGCAAATCAGCTTCTCAAGATCACCTTGTCCATTTCTCCAATTTCATTTTAAATGTCCACAGTGAAATGTTGATGTACATTGTGGTCTTCAATAATTTGAATTCTTCAATTCCTCAATCATAACTTTGTTCATCTCCAGTCATGTTCATAAGTTCTAGGAGGAGAATTAGACCATTCGGCCCATCTACTCTGCCATCCAATCGTGGAAATATAGAAAATTAGTGTAGGAGGAGGCCATTCGGCCCTTCG
This sequence comes from Leucoraja erinaceus, assembly GCF_028641065.1. Classification (NCBI taxonomy): domain Eukaryota; kingdom Metazoa; phylum Chordata; class Chondrichthyes; order Rajiformes; family Rajidae; genus Leucoraja; species Leucoraja erinaceus. The sequence goes on along the minus strand of NC_073388.1, from coordinate 48,306,221 downwards.
AGCCAGCACCGCCATTCATTGTGATCATGGCTGATAATCCACAATCAGTAATACGTGCCTGCCTTCTCCCCATATCCCAAGATTCTGCTAGCCCCGAGAGTTCTATCTAACTCTTTTAAATTCATCCAGTGGATTGGCCTTTACTGCCTTCTGTGGCAGTGAATTCCACAAATTCACAGCTCTCTGGGTGAAAAGGTTTTTTCTCATCTCAGTTTTAAATGGTCTCCACATTATTCTTAGACTGTGGCCCCTGGTTCTGGACATCCCCAACATTGGGAACATTTTTTCCTGCATCTAGCTTTTCCAGTCCTTTTATAATTTTATATGTTTCTATAAGAATCCCTCTCATCCTTCTAAATTCCACTGAATACAAGCCCAGTCTTTCCAATCTTTTCTCATATGACAGTCCTGCCATCCCAGGGATTAACCTCATGAACCTACAATAGCAAGGATGTCCTTCCTCAAATTAGGAGACCAAAACTGCACACAATACTCCAGATATGGTCTCACCAGGGCCCTGTACAACTATAGAAGGACCTCTTCGCTCCTATACTCAAATCCTCTCGTTATGAATGACAACATGAAATTTGCTTTCTTCACTGCCTGCTGTACCTGCATGTTGACTTTCGGTGACCGGTGTACAAGGACACCCAGGTCTTGTTGCACTTCCCCTTTTCCTAATCTGACACCTTTGTGATAATAATCTGCCTCCTTGTTCTTGCCGCCAAAGTGGATAACCTCACATTTTACTTCGGAGTCACGTGAGTGACTACGTGAAGAAGAACCCCGCCAGGACGCATGCGTGTCATATCGCTACACGCATTGCGAAACAGTCATGCAGGTGGAACGACGTTCCCCCTCAGCGGCAGAATTTAAAAGCCGGGAACTGCAGGTAAGAAATACTCTGCGTTCTTTTTTGTTCCACTTACTGTGTTACAGGTGGAGCCAATGGACAGGACAAAGAAAAATAAGAAGGCTGCGACAAAGCTGGCGGGGGAGGACCGCGGAGTTGCGGGCAGCCAGCAGCGGCCAACGGCACATGAATCGCCCGTAATGGGAACAGCTGTGCCCGACTTCGCCCCCGCACCGGCCAGATCTACACCGCGGCCGGGCAGTAAGGCAAAGCAAAAATCTGATAGAGTCGTTGACTCCGATGAGTCCAACTTTCAGCAGCTGCGAGCGGCCAGTGACCGAGAGCATTGGAGCCAGTTTGAACGGCTGATGGAGCAAATGCTCCAACGTGACAGGCTCCGGGAGATGGAGGCTAGTCACTGTGGGCAATTTGTAAGTCCTACAGCAGTACCTCTTGTAGGGCTGCACAGTGCTTCTCCCTCGTCAGAGGGGAGTACTGGGGGTCACTTCTGGGCTGACCCTGAAGAGGGGTTTGCAGAACAAACACCAAGTGTGCGAGGGGTGCAAGAAAATAAAAATTCACTGGACATGGTGTCCCAATTCATACAACCAGACCTAACTGGCCAAAACCTGGAACCAAAACTAGCTGCCAGTATTGACTATATGTCATTTAAGCAGCTACAAGGACAGCATTAATGGACACCACGACAAGACACTTACCACCAGGGAACTGTACATCACTGAATGTTCCCATTGTAAACCAGTGCATATGGAAACACGTCGGAGTAGCAATTAGAGCCAGGGACTTGAAACTCCAAAAAGTACTGAAGGTCCCTAACAGCGGGAATTACAGCTTTCGCCCGCACAATAGACGAAAAAGACATGTCACAGGATCAATAGGATGCACTTGCTTTATTCTGTAACACCCAATATGAAATAAACAGTATTAGGAAGAGTGCCATCCAACCCGCTTTAGACCCTAAATTTGCAGGTCTGTGCAAACCAGGAACCCCTAAACCACCAATTCTACTATTTGGAGGTAATCTATCCAAACAAGTGAAAGAACTCGATGAGGAGGCAAAAACCCTGGGGCTCATCAAAGCAACATCAGCTAAAACCTACTTCAGCCACAAACAGCACCCTTACGCCCCCACCAGTCGGACAAGACAAACTGGTGAAAGCTCGAAGGCCAGGTACACCGAACGTCGGTCCTTTTTAGGCCATGGCCCAGGCCGGCCTTCGTGGAAGATGCATTAACCCCCAACACCAACCCAACCACAGACCCAGACACCGGCGCCTCAACGTCCACGGAGGATACCGAGAAAAAAGTAAACCTGCCATAGGTAACCATGGAGGTAGGTGGGTCTGGTTCCTTACGAATTAAAGGGAGCATGGAGGTTGGTGGGAGATTACACTTCTATCTGGATGCATGGAATAAGTTAACTACCGACACTTATATTTTAAGCAGTATCCAGGGATATACCATAGAATTTATACATAAACATAACCCTCCAGTTCAGCATGTACCGAACCGAAAGTTTGTGCTTTCAGGCAAAGAAAAATCAAAAGCACACGCTGAACTGGAGCGGCTTTATGAAAAAGGGGTAATTGAAAAAACCCAACACGAATCAATAGAATTCATGTCCAATATCTTTAGCAAAAACAAAAAAGATGGTGGTTGTCGCATCATCATAGATTTGACTAACTTGAATACCTTCGTACAATATGTTCATTTCAACATGGAAACCTTTGTTACTGCTAAGCAATTGATTTCCAAAGGTTACTACATGGCAAGCATCGATTTAAAAGATGCTTACTATTCAGTACCTATACGAGGTGACCACAGATGTTATTTAAAATTCAACTGGATGGGTCAGCTCTGGAAGTACAGAGCACTATCTAATGAGTAACATCAGCCCCCAGGCTGTTCACAAAAAATTTGAAACCAGCCCTAGCGTTTCTGCGGAAACAAAAACACAAGGTCATGGCATATCTAGACGACATACTTATTGTGGGCAAAACTTTGGAATTGGCTAAACAAACAATAACAGCCACAAAACAATGATTTGAAAAACTGGGTTTTATCATCCATCCAGTTAAATCTAAATTAGCGCCTTCTACCACAATGGATTATCTGGCGTTCACCATTAACTCAGTTCACATGTCAGTGACTTTGCCTAAGGAAAAGGTTACAGCCTTAACAGAGGCTTGCAGTAACCTCATTGACATCAGTAAACCATCCATCAGATTGGTAGCAAGAATAATTGGCAAAATAGTGGCTGCCTTTCCAGCCACACAATTCGGACCTTTACATTATCAAAATTTACAGAGGGCAAAAATACGAGCACTCAAAATTAATGGTGGTCATTTTGACAGACCAATGAAGCTACCAACCGAGGCCATAATGGAACTAAAATGGTGGAAAGATAACATTCGGCATTGTTCCAACCGAATCATTATCAGCAACCCGTCTATGGTACTACAAACTGATGCCAGTGCACTTGGTTGGGGTGCTACCAATTCCATCTCCAGCTGTGGAGGTAGATGGAATGCACAGGAGGCATCATTATTACAAACACTGGGCATAAACTACCTGGAAATGTTGGGTGCATTCCATGGCCTTAAGTCATATTGTTCTGGGTTATATCACTAGCACGTAAGACTATAAATTGACAATACCACTATGGTAGCATATATCAACCACATGGGTGGAAATAAATCGACATCGTGTGACAATCTGGCCAACACAATTTGGCAACGGTGTATCCAGAAAAATATTTGGATATCAGCTACCTACCTACCAGGTAAACTAAATTTAGTGGCAGACACCAGGTCACGCAAATTTAATGAAAACACCGTATGGATGTTGGATAAAAAAGTATTTGCTGATATTGCAACACGGTATGGAACACCAGATATCGATCTATTCACATCCAGGCTTAATCACCAGTTATCAAACTATGTTTCATGGGAACCAGAACCTGGGGCAGCGGCGACAGATGCATTTTCGCTGCATTGGGGGAGATTGTTTATTTATGCATTCCCTCCTTTCTGCCTCATCTGTCGGGTATTAAGGAAAATACAGCAAGACTCTGCGTCTGATATTTTGGTAGTACCCGATTGGCCTACTCAACCATGGTTCCCTGTGATACTCGACATGGTATTAGAACCATGCATCACCATCCGGAATAGACCAAATTTACTGGTTCATCCCGTAACAAGGGAAAGCCACCCTATGTCATAACCATATGAACTTATTAATTTGTAGAGTTTAAAAGCACCTCTACTGCATCTGGGACTAACGGACCGAACAGTGGACATTATTTCAGCGGCCCACAGACAGTCCACCAAAAAACAGTACCTGGTGTACATCAGGAAATGGGAAATGTACTGTCACAACAACAACATCAACCACAGATCAATGAACATCCCGTCTGTTCTGGAATTCCTGGCAGGCCTCCATTACGATGAGGGGCTCAGTTATAGTGCCATCAACTGCGCCAGAAGTGCTCTGTCAACATACCTACGGCAAGGAACAGAGCAGCATTCTGTTGGGACACACCCCCTGGTAACTAAACTTATGAGGGGAATTTTTAATGTCAATCCCCCGAGAACCAGGTACTCCCAAATATGGGATGTGAGCATTGTACTGACCATGCTAAGGAACTGGTCTCCAGCTACAGCTCTGTCCCTACAGAAACTGACACTAAAAATAGTCATGCTGATGGCTTTGGTCACGGCACAAAGGGTACAGTTGCTACATAAATTAAGACTGGACAACATGACTTCTTCATCTGGAAACTTAACTTTTCACATCATTGAATTAGTCAAGCAGAACAGACAGGGGTCAGCAGGCCTAAAAATAGAATTTAGGGCCTAACCGACAGATGATCGTCTTTGTATAGTAAGACACTTATTATTATATATGAAGTATACAAAAATCATCAGATGCAAAGAAATGGCACTTTTAATCAGCCACAAACAACCACACAAAAAAGTGACAGTCCAGACCATCTCGAGATGGCTGAAACAGGTCCTAATAAAGGCTGGAGTGGATACTAACATTTTTAAAATCTCACTCCACCAGGGCTGCAGCTACATCGGCAGCTATGCAGTTGGATGTTCCGATGGACCAAATCCTCAAGACATCAGGATGGTCAACGGAGAAAACTTTCCAACGATTTATCACAAACCAGTAATTAAACCTGGAACGTTTGCAGACTCAATTTTAAGTTCTGTAATATAATTTTACCTCATAAATAGGGGCTATAATTTGGTGTTAATAAATTTATCGTTGATTTCAACGTCGAATTCATGTCTAATAATGTTAACACTATTCTTCCCATAATCATCAAGGCAGATGTGATGCATGGACTAGTTACCACAGCATGAAATCACAGAGCTTTAAAATCTTCACATAGTCACTCACGTGACTCCGAAGTAAAATAGTAAGATTAAACAAGAACTTACCAGTTCGAAGTTTGATCGTTATTTTATGAGGAGTACGTTGAGGAAATACGTGCCCTCCACTCCCAACCTTGATCATATACTCAACTGGTATCTTCTTCTCTAATCTTACTATGTTTAGTCATTACAGTTATCTGTGATTTCACACCGCTGCTTTGAAGAATGACATGCATGCGTCCTGGCGGGGTTCTTCACGTATTCCCTCAATGTACTCCTCATAAAATAACGATCAAGCTTCGAACTGGTAAGTTCTCGTTTAATCTTACAATTTATCTGCATTATACTACATCTGCCATGCATCTGCTCAACCTGTCCAATCTGCCATGCATCTACTCAACCTGTCCAAGTCACCTTGCAAACTCCTAGCATCCACTTCGCAGTTCACACTGCCACCCAGCTTTGTGTCATCTGCAAATTTGTTTGTGTTACTTTTAATTCCATCATCTAAATCATTAATATATATTGTAAATAGTTGCAGCCACAGCACCGAGCCTTGCGGCACTCCACTCGCCACTGCCTGCCATTCTGACAGAGACCTGTTTATTCCTACTCTTTGTTTCCTGTCTGCCAACCAATTCTCTATCCATGTCACTACCCTACCCCCCAATACAATCTGCTCTAATTTTGCCTACTAATATCCTGTGTGGGACCTTTATTTTTCTCTTAACAAACCTAAAGAAGCTTTTACTATCCTTCTTTATATTCTTGGCCAGCTTACCCTCGTACTTCATCTTTTCACCCCGTATTACCCTTTTTGTTACCTTCTGTTGTCTTTGGATTGTCCGTGGATTGTCACCTTGTCGTGGTGGAGAAGCTTGTGTGGTCCTGAGATCCTGAGAGCGATGCCGTCTGGAGCTGTGCTCCTAGTAGGGCCACTCATGGCGGTAAGGTCGAGGGGGAGGTCCCTGACAAAGAGCAATCCAGCCAAGACCTCAACGGTGAAATAGGCGGAGGACGATAGCTGAACTTAGCGGAGCGTCACAAAGGCTGGGAAGGTGGATGAACGCTGCACAGAAAAGGGTCTCCAGTCGTCTTGGACTCCATGCCACTGGATCCTGACCCAGATCTGTCACGGACCATGGGTGGCTGCCTGTGCACCGATCTCCCCACGTCAAACAAAGTTACACACGGGGATTGCCCATATAGGGAATAGCACCCATGGTCAGCCTAAGAAGAAGAAGTTGCCCTTTGAAAGTTTACCAATCCTCTGGCTTCCCGCTACTCTTTGCTATGTTATACACCTTTTCTTTTAGTTTTATTCCATCCCTAACTTCCCTTGTCTGCCACAATTGCCTCTTACTTCTCTTAGAATCTGTCTTCCTCTTTGGAAATTATCCTGCATCTTCTGGATTATGCCCAGAAATTCCTGCCATTGCTCTTCCACCGTCATCCCTGCTAGGATCCTTTTTCAGTCGACCTTGGTCAGCTCCTCTGTCCCGCCTTCATAGTTCCCTTTGTTCAACTGCAACACTGACACATCTGATTTAACCTTCTCCCTCTCAAATTGCAGATTAAAACTTATCATATTGTGATCACTACCTCCTAGCGGTTTCTTTACCTTGTGTTCCCTTATTAAATCTGATTCATTAGCCAACACTAAATCCAGAATTGCCTTTTCTCTGGTAGGCTCCTGTACAAGCTGCTCAATGAATCCATCACGGAGGCACTCTACAAACACTCTTTCTTGGGGTCCAGAACCAACCTGATTATCCCCATCTAACTGCCTATTGAAATCTCCCATAACCACAGTGGCATTACCTTTGTTACATGCCAGTTTTAACTCCTGCTGCAACTTGCACCCTATGTCCAGGCTACTGTTTGGGGGCCTGTAGATAACTCCCATTAGTGTCTTCTTACCTTTGCATTTCCTCAATTCTATCCACAGAGACTCTACATTGTCAGTCCCTATGTCACCCCTCCCAAGGGACTGAATTTCCTCCCTCACCAACAGCGCTACCCCACCTCCTCTGCTCTCAATCTTGGCTGATTTATATCTCCCTCCTAATCCCATTCCCCTGCCTTCTCCCCATAACCCCTGATGGTACCTGTACTAATCAAGAATCTATCTATCTCTGCCATAAAAATATCCATTGACTTGGCCTCCACATCCTTCTGTTGCAATGAATTCCACAGATTCATCACCCATTGACTAAAGACATTATTCCTCATCTCCTTCTTAAAAGAACGTCCTTTAATTCTGAGACTGTGGTCCTAGACTCTCCCACTAGTTGAAACATCCTCTCCATATCCACTCTACCCAAGCCTTTCACCATTCGGTAAGTTTCAATGTGGGCTCCCCTCATCCTTATACATGCCTAATGCCATAAAACGCTCATCATATGTTAACCCACTAATTCCTGAATTCATTCTCATAAATCATCTCTGGACCCTCCCCGGCACCAGCACATCCTTCCTGAGTTATGGGGCCCAAAATTGCTCCCAATGCAGTCTGACTAGCATCCTATAGAGCCTCAGCATTACATCCCTGTTTTTGTATTCTAACCCTCTTGAAATAAATCCTAGCATTGCGTTTGCTTTCCTCACATTCCTCACTTGCACCTTTTGAGAGTCCTGCACCAGCACACCCAAGTCCTTTTGCACCTCCAATTTCTGGGTTGTCTCCCCATTTAGAAAATAGTATACGCCTTTATTCTTACTACAAAAATGCATGACTCCACACTTTAGTATTCTGTATTCCATCCGCCACATCTGTGCCCACTCTCCCAACCTGGCCAAGTCCTTCTGCAGAGTCCCTGCTTTCTCTACTCTACCTGCCCCCTCCACCTATCTTTGTAGCATCAGTCCTTAACTCTCACAACCACCCATAATACCAACTGTCTCCATAGATCTTTTAATGAATTAGATGCATCTGCACATCAATAGTTCAATGTTTTAATAGTGCTTTATTATCATTTGTACCTAAGTGCAGTGAAATTCTTATTTTTCGACAATGCAGTAAAATCTTACTGTACATAGACACAGTCGTACGTACCTAAGTGCAAGAGTGTAAGAATAGTCAATCACACTGGGGCAGTGCACGAGAATCGCCATGTTTCCTGCACCATTTTGCATTCTTGAAGTTTTAAATCTCTTAAACATGCAGAGCGTTAACTTGGACTAAGGCCCTGTTGTCTGAGCAGCGGCACTGAGTTAGAGATACAGGGGTCGGCTTGCACTGGCAATGATTCCAATGTTCGCCAATGCCGCCAATTCCATTTCTTCCTGCCCAATAACTTCTCCTCAGTTCACTATTGGTGACATTGAAAGTAACCACAATTCCAAGATTGTTGTTTTTTCTATCCTTTCCTGATTGCTCCTAAACTTATTCACAATTCTTCAGATTTTCTATTTACTATTCCATATTTGACCTATTTTTAATTCTCTCCAAGGTTTTTAATTCTCTCTTCATGAATCAGATTTTGCAACAAACCCTAGTTCTGCTAAATCTTTACAAATCACAGGGTGGGCCACCGGGGGAGTAATCTGCCTAAGTCTGGCAAACATGCTGTGTAAATAATATCAAAGGTTCAGAACAATAGAGGGGGAGATGCTGTTTTCAGTTATCCAGAGCTAAAATTATTCTCCTGCTAGAAGAGAAGGTTATGACATTTAAAGGCATGGGGGCGCAGCAGAAGAATTGGTGTCTTACAGCGCCAGAGACCCGGGTTCAATCCCGACTGCAGGTGCTGTCTGTATCGAGTTTGTACGTTCTCCCTGTGACCACGTGGGTTTTCCCCAAGATCTTCAGTTTCCTCCAACTCTCCAAAGACGTACAGGTTTGCAGGTTAATTGGCTTGGGTTTGTATACTTGGTATAAGTATAAATCATCCCTGGTGTGTGTGGGCTTGTGTTAATGTGCAGGTCAGTGGACTCAGTGGGCTGAAGGGCCTGTTTCCACGCTGTATCTCTAAACTAAAGGTAACGATGAAACTACCTCCATCGGAGAAGTTTCAGGAGCTGAAAAGCTCAGTTTTAAGCGAGCTGTCAACGCAGCTGTTGAGGAGAGTACTTTTTTCTCGCAGTAAGTTGTTGTGGCCTTGAAAACGCTGCTTCAAAGGGTGTTGAAAGCATATTCAGTCGTACATTTGAAAAGGGAACACATTATTAAGAAAGCAATAATTTGTCTGGGTGTGAGAAAGAAACGGAGGAGCAGGATGAAATGATTTGCTCTTTCAAACAACTTTTTCAAATCCAGGGACAGAAGCACAAATGCCTTATTTAACTCAAGAAAAACAGAAAATACTGAAAACTCTCCAGGTAGATAACATACAATGCAGAATTAATTGGATGCCAGTGATGTGCAATGCATTATTTAAAACTTTACAGTGGATGCAAGGAGAATTATTTCTCCGCAGAGGCTGGATGGGAGAAACTATAACAGGGTGTAAAGAAATGGGATAGGAAGTAAACAACTACTCTCTGGCCTTCATCACAGAGGATCTGCTAGAAATATTGGGAAATCAAGGATCTAAAGGGCCTGTCCCACTTAGGCGATTTTTTTTCGGTGACTGTCACAGTCGTAGCAGGTCGCTGAAGAAACGGCGACTGGACTCCCCCGCGACAAAGTCCAATACACGCTACGACAACCTACAACCTAGTCGATGGCAAGCTACCGACAACCGGCGACCCATTAGGACGTCCACCTACGACCACACAGTCGACACCCTATGACAACCAAAGTCAACCTATCGGCGACAACTGAAGACAACTTAAGACAATTCAGTCGGCGGTACCTGACACGGTTGACGTTGGTAGTCGCCAATGGAATTCACCGAAGTCAGCACCCGGCAACAACCAACGTCACCTGGCGACAACCTGTGTCATCCTGGCGACAACCTACACAGCACCTACGACAGGAGAAGACAAGCTGCGACAAGCCCACAGTCGGCAAAAGGTTTTGAACATTTCAAAATCCAGCGGCGATCAGAAAAACGTTACGACTCTTTAGGCGACTTGAGGAGACTACTCACGACCAACCCGTGACCATGTGGCAACAGCCTAGTAGCCTGTAGTCGCCGGAAAAAAAACGCCTAAGTGGGACAGGGGCTTAAAGGTTGAGTGAAAAGGCATTTGCATAACTATAGTGCCAGATACACTAGTGAGCTGGATAGCTCAATAAACATCAAGGCATCAACTCAAGAGTTAAGAGTGCTTAATTAATTGTCATATACACTGGGACTGCATAAATGAAATTCATACTTGCTGCAGTTTTACAGGCATGCAGCAGTAATTACCACAAGTAATTATGCAATTAATAATAATGCAAGAAGTCATCCGTTAAACTAGGTTGCCAGATCATAGCGTGTAGTGCAACATTATACAAAATCTATCCTGGAGTTTTCAAAGAGTTTAGGATAGTTTAGTTTAGTTTAGAGAAACAGCGCGGAACCAGGCCCTTTGGCCCACCAAGTCCGCACCGACCAGCGATCCCCGCACATTATCACTACCCTTCACACAGTAGGGTGGTTTATATTTATATTTACACCAAGCCAATTTAGCTACAAACCTGTACATCTTTGGAGTGTGGGAGGAAACCAAAGATCTCAGCGAAAACCCACGCAGGCCACTGGGAGAACGTACAAACTCCGAATAGACAGCACCCGTAGTCAGGATCGAACCCGAGTCACTGGCGATATAAAGCAGTAGCTCTACCACTGCGCCACTCTGCCACCCAGGTTATTATGGATCATAACATCATAAGACTATATGATCATAAATTCTCCTGTCCCCCCTGTAATCTTTGATGCCCTTACAAATCAAGATCCTATCTCCGGTTTAAAAATACCCAATGACGGCCCCTGTAGCAATGAATTCCACAGATTCACCACCCTCTGGCTGAAGAAATGCTAGTTGGTGATTGCTCTGTTCATTAACTTCCAATCATTTTTAGATTTTGAAATTGTTGCTTTGAATGCAGGGTGGCAGATAAGGGCCATACTGTTGAAGAAAGGTGGGCAAGAGAAAATGGTAACTACACAACTCTCAGTCTAACATCACGAGAAGGGAAAATGCAAAAATCTACAATGACAGATGGAAGAACAGAATACCTTGAAAAGAATGAATGGGTAGTTTACACCCCAGCGGTATGAACATTGACTTCTCCAATTTCAGGTAGTCCTCCCTTTCTCCCTCCTTCGCCTCCCTTTCGCAGCTCTCCCACAGCCCTTTGTGTATCTCCGCCTTTCTTCTTCCCACCCCCCCCAACCCCCACATCAGTCTGAAGAAGGGGCTCGATCCAAAACATCACTTATTCATTCGCTCCATAGATGCTGCCTCACCCGCTGAGTTTCTCCAGCATTTATGTCTACCTTGAGAAGATAAGGATTGTGAGATTTAACATGGATTAACGAAAGAAAGATCATATTTGACCAATTTGCTGGAGTTTTTTTAAAGGATGTGACCGGTCGAATAGAGAAGGAAGAATCTACGGTTGTGGGATACTTGGATTTTCTGAAGAATTTCAATGGCGGGGTCAGGCTGCTGCGCCCTCGGGATTGGCTGCGGGAGGTGCACCCCACCGGGCAACAGGTGTGTGGTCAAGGAGAGGACATCGGTTGCTGGCTGACCGAGGCAGATTGCCTGGATCGGGAACTGCTCTTAACAACTAGAGCATGGACTGGACTTGGGTAATTTCACCAAACATGACGCCTCGTGCAAGCAGGCTCAGTGGACTATTTCTGTACAACAGGGTGGCAAAGTGGCCAGAGACCCAGTTTAGATCCAGACTATGGTTACTGTCCACTGTTACACCACCATGCTGCCCCATTGCCCATATGCTCACTGCCAGAGCACTCCATTCAGTCCTATTCACCCATTATTTCCCTGTTATCTATTCTCCATCCCTTGCTTACCAAGCCCCCTCTGACTAAAATGCTATTCACCAACCCCAGCCAATGAATCTAACAGGTCATCATTGGGATGTAGTAGGAAATCAGAGCTCATAGAATCATAGAGTGATACAGTGTGGAAACAGGCTCTTCATCCCAACTTGTCCACACCGGCCAACAATGTCCCAGCTACACTAGTCCCATTTCCCTGCGCTTGCTCCATATCCCTCCAAACCTGTCCTATCCATGTGCCTATCTAACTGTTTCTTAAATGTTGTGATAGTCCCAGACTCAACTACCTCCTCTGGCAGCTTGTTCTATACACCCTCCACCCTTTGTGTGAAAAAGTTACCCCTCAGATTACTATTAAATCTTTTCCCCTTCACCTTGAACCTATGTCCTCTGGTCCTCGATTCCCCTACTCTGGGCAAGAGATTCTGTGCATCTACCCAATTTATTCCTCTCCTGATTTTATACACCTCTATAAGATCTCCCCTCATCCTCCTGTGTTACAAGGAATAGGGACCAAGCCTACTCAACCTCTCCCTATAGCTCAGACCCTCCAGTCCTGGCAACATCCTCGTAAGCCTTCTCTGAACCCTTTCAAGCTTGACAATATCTTTCCTATAACCTGTTTAAGAAGGAACTGCAGGTGATGGAATAATCGTAAATAGACAAAAAATGCTGGAGAAACTCCAGCAATTTTCCAGCATTTTTTGTCTACTTACGATTTTTCTTATAACACGGTGCCTAGAACTGAACACAATACTCTAAAAGCGCTCACCAACGTCTTATACAATTGCAACATGACCTCCCAACTTCTATACCCAGTAAACTCACGTAATCTCCACAAGAAAAGCACTCAAGCTCAGGAATGAACATAGGGACTGGAATGGTACGGCAGCAGCTCCACCTGCTGCACCTTGCGCCCCGCTCTTTCACCACACCCTGCAGATCTCATCAATGTAAATCCCACGCTAGAATCATATCTAACCATTTCAATGATCTCTTTCAAAAACCTATACTAAGCACTGGGCTTTTCTTTCAACCTAAAGACTCTAGACTGCGGCACGAGACCTGGGTTCGATCCCGACTACAGGTGCTGTCTGTATGCAAACTTCTCACTCATTGTTCTATATCTCCCTACATCATCATCTATATTTCTTGTTTCCCTTTCCCATGACTTTCCAGTCTGAAGGGTCTCGACCCGAAATATTAACCGTTCCTTCTCTCCAGAGATGCGGCCTGTCCCGCTGAGTTACTCCAGCTTTTTGTGTCTATCTGCAGCTTTGATCTTGCTGGATACAGGGAAGAGGTTTCTCCCAGCTGAGGAGTTTAGCACAAGAGGCAAGAAGCCTAGAATAAGAAGCTATTTCAGACCAAGATGAGGAGAAATCTCAGATAATGGTGAATCTTTGGAATGTCTTTTTGAACAACATTGCAATCTCAGTTGCTGAGTTCATTCAGAATATTTCTGGATACTTAGGGAAGTTATGAATATGGGGCCTGTGATGGAAAATTGCACTGAGGCAGGAAAATAAGGATAAACATTGATAAACATAGAACAACAAATGGTGCAGCATAGTAACAGGACCTTCGGCCCATCATGTCCGTGCTGATTATGATGCCAAGTTAAACTAATCTCCTCGGCCTGTGCCTGGCTGATATCTCCCCATTCTCTGAATATCCATGAGCCGAAGAAAAATCCTCAACCGCCACAATGATGATTTTCTTTCCACAACTCCTTTACCTATTTCAATCAATACCGATTTACCTCCCTAAAAACTTTTTTTTTAAAACTTGACTGTGATTACAAACTTTATCTGGGATTATAAAACTCATAGAATTCATAAACGACATTTACGCAAACCTAAAGAAATCGGTGGATTGGCTCTCCCTAATTTTCTTTTCTATTACTGGGCAACTAATATTAAAAATTTAATTTACTGGATGGATGATACATGTCAACAAGTAAACTGGTTAAAAATGGAGAGGGAAGATTGTTCGCCTTTCAATATAGGCGCGATTCTTCTCTCTCCAATACATCTGAAGAAATCAATGTATGAGAAAGATCCGATAATTCATAGCACCTTACGAATTTGGAAATAGTTGAAATCATCCCTCAAATTGAGAAATTTCTCTCTCCTCTTACCAATCGGCAACAATCCCTTGTTTAAACCGTCTACTTTAGGTAAGGCGTTTGCACAATGAGAAAGCCTAGGAATTAAAAAGCTGGGAGATCTTTATGAGAAGGGGATCTTCCTCTCGTTTCAAGAATTACAGATGAAATATCATTTGAAAGTTAATAATTTTTTTAGATATCTTCAAATCCGAGACTATGTGAAAACACACACGCATGACTGTCATTCTATAGGCCCAGATATATTAGACGAATGCATAAATAGAAAGGCGGATACAAGTAAGTAAATATCCTATTTTTACAATACCCATTTAACTGCACATAACCCATCTTCGGAAATAATTAGGCGAGCATGGGAAGACGAATTGGGTTTAACAATTTCAAAGGATAGTTGGGAGGAAAGCCTTTTATACATACATTACTGTTCTCTTAATGTTAGGCACTCCCTAATACAATTTAAAAATACTGCACAGATTCTATACCTCAAAGTCTAAATTGAACAAGATCTTCCCAAATGTCTCTCTTATTTGTGATAAATGTCTCCTCCAAGAAGCGACTATAACCCATTCTTTTGCTTCATGCACGAAGTTACAAAACTTCTGGAGGGGACTTTTTGATACCTTTTCCAAAATACTTAAAACTAAATTGGACCCCAATATAAAACTGATCACATTAGGTAAGTCAGAGGATTGTTTGAAGCTAATGATATTTCATAGACGTTTCCTTAACTGCGGCCTAATAACGGCGGAAGAATTAATACTTACATTTTGGAAACAGACAACAGTGGGTGGGGTGGGGGCGTGGGGGGGGGGGGGGGGGGCGTGGGGGCGTGGGCGTGGGGGGGGGGGGGGCATGAGGGGGGGGGGGGGTGTGGGTGTGTGGGTGTGGGGGGGGGGGGGCATGGGGCAAGGTATATCTCCATTTATTTATTTTTTAATTCCTCTATCTTTCTGCTATACTGCTTTGTTTAGGGGACTTTCTCTTGCTCTCTACTCTATCCTTTAACTTTTTACTTCCTTCCGTTCTTGCTTTCTCTCTCTTTCCCTTTTTTTCATTTTTATAATTTAGGTTATAAGGTTAAAAATGAAGCTGTACAATAATTGTATAATTCTAGATGCCGAATGTTTTATCTTTGTACAATTGTTTCTAATAAAATTAAAAAATGAATATAAATAAATACATTTTCTTTTAAATGCCACAATGGAATCTGCCCCAACCATCAACCCTGGCAGCATGTTCCAGGCACTCACTACCCTCTATGTAAAATCTCTCCCCGCACATCTCTTTTAAATTTGCTTCCTCTCACCTTAAAGCTATGCCCTCCAGTCTTTGACAATTCCACCTTGGGAAAAAGGTTCTGACTTTACTTTAGTTTAGTTTAGTTTAGAGATACAGTGGGAAACAGGCCCTTCGGCACACTGAGTCTGCACCGACCAGCAATCCCCGCACATAAACACTATCCTACACACCACAAGGGATGATTCACATTTATACCAAGCCAATTAACCTATAAATTTGTACGTCTTTGGAGTGTGGAAGTAAACTGAAGATCTCGGAGAAAATCCATGCAGTCACGGGGAGAGCGTACAAACTTTGTTTAGACAAGCACTTGTAGTCAGGATTGAGTCCGGGGTCTCCATCACTGTAAGGCAGCAACTCTAACACAGTTCCATCGTGCAGACTGTCTACTTTGTCTAAGCTTCTACCAGGTCTCCCCTCAGCATTGAGGTTAACAATGAATGGTGAATGCTGTATGGCGGTATTGACTCTGAGGTATAATAGCTTGTTCCTGCTCCTGTTCTGGTCATGTCTTCATATTATGATCCATAGCTTATCCCTCAGAATACATTTGATCACCATTATCTGCAGCACGTTACATTTGGACACTTTCTGCGCCCTGTGCTTCTATTATTCTCGATTGGGCTTATTATAGTTTGGAAACAGGACAGTTACACAACTAAGTAATAGAATATTTTACAATGATGAACGGGAGATAACTCCACTCCAGTTTTCTTTTCAGATTAAGATCAATTTCAAAATGTGGCACAGCTATTTATCTCAAAAGTTATTAGAGATCCAGTTAAGATACCAGTCATCATGGAATCAGGAAAAAATTACTGAGATTGGAAACTACTAAACAGTACATTAGAAGAAATTAGGAATCTCGGAAGGTTTTTGTAAACTTAGCTTGGTAGTTTAGTTTAGAGATACTGCGCGGAAACAGGCCCTTCGGAGAAAACCCACGTGGTCACAGGGAGAACGTACAAACTCCGTACAGACAGCACCTGTAGTTAGGATCGAACCTGGGTCTCTAGCGCTATAAGCGGTGTAAGGCAGAAACTCTACTGCTGCATCACTGTGCTGGCCTGAGCTTACATTCACCATGTCTTGTGTGTGTCCACTGTGTCCCAGTAGGTTATACTCTTACCTCAGCATCAGAAAGTGATGGATAGAGCTCTCTTTCTGGGAATTTAAGCTTAATAAATGAAATGTGACACTCCACTGAACAGCTACACTATTGGATGGAGGTGTCTGAAAAATGTGAATAGTCACCTCAGCCCCCAGCTGTTATTGGAAGGGTGTTGCACGACTTCAGATTTGAACAATGCACGACCCGTGATCTAGTCTAAGTCCACGGATTTAGGGCAAAGGCATGGATATGGATTTTATCGCCAATATTCGGGTTTGGTTGAAGCGGAAGATAATTGGCTGTAGTGGAGATCTTTGAAAGATTGGTGAACTAACTTTAAGATGGGGTTTGCAGGTAACATAGGACCTTTGAGGGCAGTGGAGATGGGGACTTAGGGCCTCAAACTCAGGCTGAGTGGTTGGGTGAAAAGTCGGGTGGTTACGAAAGGATCAAACACTTCGCAAGAAATACCTGTTCATACTCCTTGAGCAAGCTGAATCAAACAATGGAAATGAATACATTTCACTCCCAGCTTAGTCAATGTTCAGTCATAATCATTGGAAAGAATGTTATTTTATTGACGTCTATGGTACTGCGTTTGGATGACTCGTCGTCTCTTAGGTGGATGTTCAAAATCTTATGCCTAAAGAAGAATGGGTTTCCTCCGGGTGTCCCCGTTTCCTCCCACATCCCAAAGACGTATGGGTTTGTAGGATAATTGGCCACCGTAAAACTGCCCCTAGTGTATGCACAAAGTGAGTGAGAAAGCGAGATGCCATAGCATTAGTGTGAATGGGTGATCGATGGTCAGCGTGGACTTGGTGGGCCGAAGGGCCTCTTTCCATGCTATGTCTCTACAAGGGCGTTCCAAGTCTATCATCACTGAGGAATATCACATTTTGTGCTCTCATGCATGGATTATTCTCTCGTGGAGGATTCTACAAGTTTCATGTGGCTGTTCATAGCAGCATCAGGGAGGCCACCCAGGCACACCACTCACTGAGAGATGATTTTAGTGAGGAATGGACAGGGTCTCAATCAGGGGTGGGGAACCATTTCATGATGGAATGCCGCATTAAGTTAGCTGTAATCTAACAAGGCCGCATCCATGAACCTCAATTAGATATACTTCAAAACGTACATTATTTTGTAAAAATCTATCTACTATGTAGTAACTTCAAGAAAATGAAAACATTTTGTTAATTCTAAAGTTAACTAACTTTTTAACGACTTTGGTGTGACTGCTTTTTGTGGGACGCATTTGAATATTTGGTTGCAACATGGAGGTACGTGGTTTCTGCTGATCATCTAGATGGGTATCTGTCATTTGTGACCTCAAGGGCGTCTTGATTTGGGTTAGGTAGATTCGCAGCAATAAGTGGTTGAAAAGCAATAAAGCATTTTTCATGCATGTTGCTGAAGACATGGGTATTCTATTGCATTTTTCCATATTTCAATGGGATCTTTCTAAGTGTCAAATAAGGACTTTAAAATGTCATCTTCTGAGAGCTCAATCAATTCCATCTGTAGTTCTTTAGGAGCCTGGAGACGTCAACTAGGTGAGGTTGAAATGCCAATTTGAGTGTGATTCTCAAAGTCAGTGATCCTTTCATTGTATTCTTTATTTAATAAGTCTATAACAGCTGCATATTCTTCAAATGATTTGCTTGAATCCTCCTGCTCATCAATGACCTTCGCTAACTGGGGAAAATGTTCATCCAAAATTTCATTTTGAAGCTTTTTTCGAAATGTTTGAATTTTATGCCACATATCATATATAGACTTAGTTTTACCTTGCAAATAAACATTCAAGTCGTCTTGCTTTGACATGATATCACACAGAAATGCAGTATTTCTATAGAAATCTTCTTTCAATAATTCACATTGCTGATTTTGTTCTTCATGAAATGTAACTATCTGTTCTCGCAAAGATAAACATATTGCTAACACCTGTCCCTGCGATAGCCAACGCACTTTACAATGATACGGCAAATCCACACTAAATGCCTCGTAGTCCAACTTTAGCGTATTACGAAACTG
The DNA here is from genome assembly GCF_028641065.1 of Leucoraja erinaceus. Lineage (NCBI taxonomy): Eukaryota > Metazoa > Chordata > Chondrichthyes > Rajiformes > Rajidae > Leucoraja > Leucoraja erinaceus. Next base: position 48,287,485 of record NC_073388.1, on the reverse strand, counting down.
ACGATGCCGTGTTGCATTTGCACAAATATAGTTAACAATACTCATAACGTTGCAAAATATCACTTAAAATAGTAGATTTAGTACAGAGATTTTGTTGATGTAAGACACAATGTAAAGAAAAGAGAGCATCTGGATCTGATAATACCTTTTTTATCTGTACAATAAACCCTTCACGTTTTCCTGTCATGGAAGGTGCACCGTTTGTACATATTCTCACTAAATTAACCAAATCCAGTCCAAATTCACGACATTTATCTTGAAAGTTGTTGAAGAAATATATTCTTCATGTTCTACTCGTAAGAGTGCCCAAAGTGAGGAACACTTCGTAGCAAAGAAAATCTTCTGTTATGGCCCGAGTGTTGATTCATTCAAAGCGGTTGAATAATATATATATTCCTTTTGGAGTATTGCGAGAAGTTGTTCTGTTACGTTGAGGGTTAATTCATCCCAATCATGCATTTGCAAACCTGCTCAGCTCTTCTGCAAAACCCTCATACACATTAACAAAAGGAAGGACATCTGGACCTCACCTTATCCTCAACTTCCATCTAGGGTCCAGATTCCTTGGAGCTGTGACTCACAGCTTGCAGCTTTCACAGAAAGAGCCCAAGCAGGCTTTGGAAATACAGAAATTCTCCATTTTGTGACATATTTTATTTGGCCAATTACAACATTTGGATTCATTCAAAAGGCCGCACTTAATGGCCAAGAAGGCCGCAAGCAGCCTTAAGGCTGCAGGTTCCCCACTCCTGGTCTCAATGCTCACTGAATTTGTCAACATTGCTGGCTTCCTATGAGAACATAGGTGGTTCAGCGGTAGAGTTGCTGCCTTACAGCGCCGAAGACCCGGGTTCAATCCCGACTACGGGTGTGAGTTTGTACGTTCTCCCCGTGACCACGTGGGTTTTCTCCGAGATCTTCGGTTTTCTCCCGCACTCCAAAGACATACACGTTTGTAGTTTAATTGGTATAACTGTGAATTGTCCCTTGTGTGTGTAGAATACTGTTGATGTGCAGGCGATCGCTATTCAGTGTGGACTCAGTGGGCTGAAGCATTTGTTTCCACGCTGTATCTCTAAACTACACTAAACAGGTAGATATTGACATTAATCTCAAATCCCCTGCTTCAAAGTAGATTCAATCTACTTTCATCAAGGTAAAAATAAATAATTTGTTTGGTTATGAGAATCAAAAGGTTGAACCAAATGGTTAGATATTTCAAGGAGTTAACGCAGGGACAATTAGCCAAATGCTTTCCCAATCGAGAAGAGACTTAAGGCATGGAGAATTCTCCTGGCAGGACATACTGTAGGTTTACGATCAAGGGGAAATGATTTAATGGGAATCTGAGGGGTAACTTTTTCACACATACGGTGGTGAGTGTATGGAACAAGCTGCCAGAGGAAGTAGTTGAGGCTGGGACTACCCCAACGTTTAAGAATCAGTTAGACAGGTACATGGATAGGACAGGTTTGGAGGAATATGGACCAAACGCAGGCAAGTGGGACTAGTGTATCTGGCACATATTAGGTGGTGTGGGCAAGTTGGGCCGAAGGGCCTATTTACACACTGTATCACTCTATGACTCTATCTAGCAGAAGAAAAGTTAAGCAAAATGTCAAAGATAATCAAAAAATGCCAGAGTAACTCAATGGGCCAGGCAGCATCTCCGGAGAAAAAGGATAGGTGACGTTTCGGGTCGGGATCATTCTTCGGACTGAGAATAGGGAGTGGGAGGAAAGGTGAGAAAAGAAGTGGAGGTGAGAAAAGATCAGGACCAATTAAGGCCGGCCACAAATTACCTCAGATGGGGTGGTGCCCTGTTTGACCCAGTGTTGGCTACAGAATATGTGATCAAAAGAGGGCTACAATGTAGAGAACTGTGGTACTGGTTAAACGACTAGTGTGGAGGGAGGAGAGAGGGGGGAGGCCAGTGTAGGTAGAACTTACTTACAATTAGAGAATTCAAAATGCAGGAGAAGGGGCTCGATCCAAAACCTCCCACATTCCTTCTACCCGGAGATGCTGCCTGTCCATACCGTTGGGTTGTAAGCTGAGTAAAATGTCCATGATGTGAAGTGCATTATTTCACCCTGTTTACTTCCCCACTGAGCCGGCATGCTCCACAATGTGTCCGTCGGAGTGAGCTACCTTTCCAGCATCTGGAGCGCATTTGGACTTTTTCAATTTATTCTCACTTGGGCCGGTTCTTGTTTGGAAGCCTGCCACAGCTCAATGCGCCTATAGAACATTTTACGATGATAAAGGGGCGATAACTTCGATCCAGGTTTTGTTTTTCAGATTATGATCGGTTTCAAAAACTGGTAAAAGACTATGATGGAACTATTTATCTCAAAAGTTAATAAGAGATCTGGGATAAGATAGCTGTTGTATCTGAAACATAATGTGAGTGAGATGAGGAGATCCAAAAATGTGCACTAGAACAAAATAATATTTTGTGCCGGGATCTCCGAATGTTGGGCCTGATAGACAATAGACAATAGTTGTAGGCCATTTGGCCATACGAGCAGACAGATCTTCTGGTTTCCAGGCACTCAGGGCCAGTCTCCTGTTAATCCTTGAAGATAGACACAAAATGCAGAAGAGGCTGGACCCAAAACCTCACACATTCCTTCTACCCGGAGATGTTGCCAGTCCACGAGTTACTCCAGCATTTTGTGTCTATCGTCAGTGTAAGCCAGCATCTGCAGTTCCTTCCGACACATTTCCTGCTAATCCTGAATTGACTAAGACTTGTTTACCTCTTTGAGTGAATCTTGCACCTCTCTACTTCTCCACATGCATCTTCTCTCTCCTCAATGGCGTGTTATGTGAGTGGCTGCTATCTGCCTACTACAGTGTGAATATCTTTGTCCTCTGAATGGTGTGCAGGACGGTATTGGGAGATGTGCAGAATAGATAGATGCCCCACAGGGAATCATGCGGGCATCTTTTAGTCCTTGTTTCTGGGTGATTGTTACCAAAACACTTTTTATGTTGAACTTTATATTGACGCAGCACAGACCATCACACAAACCATCCTCCCTCCTATTGACTCCATTTATACCGCATGCTGCCTCGGCAAGGCCAGCAGCATAATCAAGGGCATGTCGCACCCCGGCCACTCCCTCTTCTCCCCTCTCCCAGGAGGCAAAAGGAGTGGAAGTGTGAAAACGCATACTTCCAGATTCACGGACAGTCTTATCCCAGCTGTTATCAGGAAACCGAACCATCCTACCACAACCAGAGAGCAGTCCTGAACTACTATCTACCTCACTGGAGACCCTCGGACTGTCCTTGATGGGACCTTGCTGGCTAAACCTTGCACTAAACATTATTCCCTTATCATGTATCTATAGACTATAAATGGCTCAATCTTTTATTGTATTTTTGCTGACTGGATAGCACGCAGCAAAAGCTTTTCACTGTACCTCGGTACACGTGACAATAAACTAAACTGAAACTGAACTGAAACTGAAAACTTCAACCAATTTGAAGATTAATTTTGCAGAAGTGGCAAAGCAGTAGACTTGCTGCCTCACAGTGCCAGAGACCCAGGTTCGATCCTGATCTCAGGTGCTGCCGGTGTGGAGTTTATACTTTATCCCTGTGACTGCACAGGGTTCCTCCATGTTCCCCGGTTTCCTCCCACATCCCATAGGTGTGCAGGTTTATAGGTTACAAGACCAAGGGGGACATGTTGGGTCCCGTCCCCTCAACGTGCGGTTGCAGAGGGGGCAGCCTTCGTTGTCACACACACACTAACCTCTCCCTTGATATTATATTAATATTATTAATTTGCTCCTTTTACCCTATCCCCACCCTATCCACTCACGCATAGCCCCCAACTGTGCAGGTGCGGCTAGAGAGGGGGTGGAGAGGGAGGGGCTAGAGAGGGGGGGGTGAGAGGGAGGGGGGTAGAGATTGAGGGGTGGGGGGGGGAGCGGCATCACAAGGGAGGCTGGTTCCCGAATGCAATACTCCACCACTCACCCATAGGTCCCAAATATTCACCCCTCCCTAGAGAGGGAGGGGGGCAGAGAGGGGGGGGGGGGGGCAGAGAGGGAAGGGGGCCAGAGAGGGAGGGGGGGAGGGCAGAAAAGGAGGGAGGGGCAGAGGGAGGGCCCCTCCCCCCTCTCCCCACTCTCCTCCTTGCTCTCCCCTCATCTCCTTCCCCCTCTCCACCCCCCCCTCCCCCCTCCATCTCTACCCCTCCCTCTCCACCCCCTCCCTCTACCCCCTCTCTCCTCACGCCTCTCCCCCCCCCCCCCCCCCCCTTCTCCCCCTCCTCTCTCTCTCTCTTTCTCTGCCCCGGGGAGGGGGTAGAGAGAGGGGAGGGGGAGGGGGTGGAGGGGGAGGGGGAGGGGGTAGAGAGGGGAGGGGGAGGGGGTAGAGAGGGAGGGGGAGGGGGTAGAGGCAGCACCCACCCAGGTTGTGGTTGTGGATCAGATGCCTCCCCATCAGGCGCCAGGCCCGAGCTAGGCCGCGGCAGGCGTGGACCAGAGTGAGGCCCGGAGCGATCTGAGGACGGTGAAAAGCAGCAGAGGGCCGGCTGATCGTGGGTTCCGCAAGGGTAAGCGCACCCACCCACGTGACAGACGATCGGGCGGGGGAGACGGAGAGGAGGTCGTCCCCTGTGACGGCCGCATGGCCACTTTTCCACTGCAATAACGGCCGCCGCCATATTGTAGAACTTGCGCCCAGGAGCCCAGCGGAGAGCGTAGCATGACTTGACCACTTGTTCAACGGCTTCAATCCAGGGGGGGGGGGGGGAGGGGAGGTGGGGAGGGGGGGGGGGGGTCGGATGGGCCACGTAACTTGCAGCTTGTGGAAAACAGTGCCCCTGCGCGGTGAAAATTCTGCGCATCTTCCAGCGAGGAGCAAAGGCATTGTGACATCATCCAGCTCGCTTCAGCACGTTAGATTTTAAAAAGATGTCAGATTGGTGAACAATTTTAGTAAGTAACTCGGGAAATAATGAATCAAATTTTCAGATGAGGGGATTTTTGAAATCATGAGGTAAATCTCTACCGGAATATGTAAAATTTTCACCGTTACCGCGTCGGGTTTTCGAGGAGATGTGAATGAAAGAAAAAGTTCAAGCAAGCAAGCAAACATTCCCACAAGTAAACATCCAAGATCAGACTTTTATAAGTTAAATGATAATTGGTCTCTGTCAATCGCCTCCAGTGTATAAGGAGTAGATGCAAAAGTGGGATAACATAGAACTAGTGTGAATGGGTGACCAATGGTCGCATGGACTCGGTGGGCTGAAGATGGTGTTTCCATGCTGTATCTCTAAACTAAACTAAACTAAACTATGCTGTTTTGGTTAGTGCTCCTGCTAAATGAAATAATTTTCTAAAGTGAAATCCAAATTATTGGCAACATTTCTATTTGTAGCAGCTTGCTCTTTGTAAATTAACTCGTCGGTGGGCGGCGCGACTCTGGTCAGCAGCGGCCTCTGCAGTCTGTCCGCGTTTTATTATTTTCTGTCTGTGTTTTAATGTAGTTTTTGTTATTTTTTGTTGGGGTGTGTGTGTGGGGGGGGTGGGGGTGGGGTGGGAGGGAGGGGAGGTCGTCCCCTTTTTAAATCTCCCCTGGCACTGGAGACCCGACCTTTTCGGCCGCCGCCGCCGGGTTTCCGTTGTCGTTGGGGCCGCAACGAGGAGCGGCCTCCAACAGGAAGAAGCCGGGGAACTCTGGTGCTACAACTCACCGTCGCCGTCGCGGGGGGGGGGGGGGCCGAGTCCGGAGCGGGGTGGAGCGGTGGAGGAACACGCTGCTGCTGCTGCTGCTGCTGCTGCTGCTGCTGCCACCGGAGAGTCGGAGGCTCCAACGGCAGGTCTGTGGACGGCGGCACCGGGAGCCCGCGGGTCCCTGGAGGGAGACCGCTTTTCAGGGCTCTCGCAACGGCGACTTCCCCCGCCCGAGTTGCGGGGTTGAAGAGCTCCTGGAGCGGGGCCTAACATCACTGCCCCGCGCGGCTTGGAATGGCCGCGGGACTCTGCGAGCGCACGCCGGGGGCTCTAACACCAAGACCCGGTGTGCGACCTTGCATCACCCGGCGTGGCTTTAATGGCCGCGGGACAATCGCCATCGCCAGCCGGGGGCTTTGACTTTGACTCTGACATCGGGGGGGGAGAGTGCAGTGGAGAGATAAGTTTATTAGGCCTTCCATCACAGCGATGTGATGGATGTTTATGTAAATTATGTTGTGTCTTGGGTCTATGTGTTTGTAATGTATGGCTGCAGAAACGGCATTTCGTTTGGACCTCAAGGGGTCCAAATGACAATTAAATGTATCTTGTATCTTGTATCTTGTACAATTCCTCCCTTAGTGCAAAGACCACATTTCAAAAGGACTCAAAAAAATTCTGGAGAAACTCAGCAGGTTCAGCAGCATCTATGGAGTGAAGGAAATGGGCAACGTTTCGGGCCGAAACCCTTCTTCAGACTGATGGGGGATGACTGATTTCAAAAGGACTCCACTGGCTAAAAGTTGCAGAATAAAATGCTGAAAAGGATGTGAAGAGTGCTCTAGAAATGTGCTCTCTTTCAAAATTTCCTCTGTTAGATTAATTTACTGCTTTTTCATTGCCTGTTAGCCCACAAAAAAAAACAAATTACAAAAAGATTCCAACTATTGCTTCACATAATAAATGTGAACATGAAGTCCATTTTCAGCCTTGCAGAACATGTATTGATGAGAAAATTATTCCATCAATTGTGAAAGCAGGAAGTTTACTGTGGGTAAGAAGTAACTACAGATGCTGGTTTACACCAAAGATAGACACAAAATACTGAAGTAGCTCAGTGGGACAGGCAGCATCTCTGGAGAGAAGGAATGGGTGATGTTTCGGATTTAGACCCTTCTTCAGACTCAGGTTACTGGGGAATTAATTTAGTTTAGTTTAGTTAGTTTAGAGATACAGCACGGAAACAGGCCCTTTGCCCCACCAAGTCTGCACCAACCAGTGAATCTCGCACATTAACACTATCCTACCCACTTGAGATAATTTACACATACACCAAGCCAATTAACCGACATACAGTGCCCTCCATAATGTTTTGGACAAAAATCCCACCATTTATTTATTTGCCTCGGTACTCCACAATTTGTGATTTGTACTAGAAAAAAAATCACATGTTGTTCAAGTGCACCTTGTCAGATTTTATTAAAGGCCATTTTTATACATTTTAGTGTCACCGTGTAGAAATCACAGTTGTGTTTATACACAGTCCCCCCCATCTCAGGGCACCTGAATTCACAATTGTGAATTAAACGGAAGGTGATTGATGGCCCAGGATATGTGTCCTTAGGCTGATTTTGCCAAGCACTTGCCCATATGAGGCCAAGACTCTTCCTGGATTGATTCCATACATGTACAAGCCTTAGAAAATGCTCTGGGGCAGTTGCATTGGGGATGAGCTTACATTTGGTTATACAGAATGAAAATGACACTCTATTGGGTTCCTTTATCCAAATTAAAAAGGCACCTAAACGGAATTGAGTAATGTAATAAATTATTGTTATCTTTCTGGGGAAGGGGCTTGTGCAAACAGCCTGTCTGCTTTACAGTCATAAGGTCAGAACTGATGGGAGTAGAATTAGGCGATTCAACACATCAAATCTACCGCCATTTAATCATGGCTGATCTATCTCTCCCTCCTAACCCCATTCTCCTGCCTTCTCCCCATGACCTCTGACACCATGGCAGGAAGTTACTTTAAACGTGCAAGTCTCGAGTCTTCAGCTTGAATGAAAAGCTTAATGTAGGTTTAAAAGAGATCATTGAAATGGTTATATATGATTTGAGCGTGGTATTTACATAGATAAGGTCTGCAGGGTGTGGTGAAAGAGCGGGGTGCAGCAGGTGGAGCTGCAGCCGTACTATTCCAGCCCCTATGTTCATTCCTGACCTTAAGTGCTTTTCTTGTGGAGATTACGTGAGTTTACTAAGGGTGGCACAGTGGCGCAGTGGTAGAGTTGCTGCATTACAGCAAATGCAACATCAGGGACCCGGGTTCGATCCCGACTACGGGTGCTAACTGTACAGAGTTTGTACGTTCTCCCCGTGACCTGCGTGGGTTTTCTCTGAGATTTTCGGTTTCCTCCCACACTCCAAAGATGAGCAGGTATGTAGGTTAATTGACTTGGTAAATGTAAAAAATGTCCCTAGTGTATGTAGGATACTGTTAATATGCGGGGATCGCTAGTCGGCACGGACCTGTTGGGCCGAAGGGCCTGTTTCCATGCTGTATCTCTAAACCAAACTACTCTATGTGCTCTGATTTCCTCCCACGTCCCAATGTTGAGCTGGTAGATTACTTGACTAGCATTTTAGTCAGAGGGGACTTGGTGAGCTAGGGATGGAGAATAAGTAACAGGGAAATAGTGGGTGTATAGGACTGAATGGAGTGCTCTGACAGCTTGCATATGGTCAATGGGGCAGCAAGGTGGTACAGTGGTAGAGTTGCTATCTTACAGCACCGGAGACTCGGGTTCGACCCTGACCACGGTGTGCTGTCTGTACGGAGTTCGTACCTTCTTCCTGTGACTGCGTGGGGTTTTTTTCTGGGTGCTCCGGTTTCCTCCCACACTCCAAAGATGTACAGGTTTGTAGGTTAATTGGCTTTGGTAAAGTTTGTAAAATTGGCCATAGTGTGTCGGATAGTACTAGTGTATGGGGATTGCTGGTCTGCACGGACTTGGTAGGCCAAAGGGCCTGTTTCTACATTGCATCTCAAAACTAAACTGAAATGGCATGAAAGGCCTCCTTCTATGCCGTACGAATATTAGTTGCAACATTTTATTACATAGTTGGCACAGGCAAGGTAGGTCAAAATAATTCCTTGTGTGCTCTCATTCAGTGAGCCCATGATCATTTTAAACATAAGGGTGGGGGGGTGGGGTAGGATGCTGTAAATGATTGAGGAGAGGGCTGACTTATGACAGGAATTGGGAATAGAGGAGGAAACTGAGATTAAATCTTGAGGGGCTGATTTACGGAAGGATACAAGGCGGGAGGCTAATTAGGAAAGCATTAGAAATGGTGGTAGTGAAGATAGTGAAGGCATGGATGAGGGAATTTATGGAATGCAATGAGTCATTGTTCCGATGAAGAAGACATTGGGCCAGATACAAAGCTTTCGGTAACAAGGTTGTATATAGTTTGGTTCAGATCTTTGGGGAAGGGACCACCATCAATAACATTGGTGGCCATTCAGAGTATGAAATGAATTGGTATGAAATTATATTTGGAGTATTCGGAGAATAAAATGGACTAATTATCCAAATTGTCACATGGAAGAAAACCATGTATTACCTGGAAAATAAGTTAATAGAGGGAAGGTTTGGATGACAGCTGAGAAAAGTATATTTCACTAAGTGTGAAGCGAAGCTCTGGACCACACTGCCTGAAATAGTGATGGGGTTTTTACTCTATAAAGGTAGCTGGATAAATATTTGAAGAGTCAGAGTCTATAGGACTGTGGACTGAGATCTGGAAAGCGGAGTAACTGAAAGTGGATTATTGGCCAAAGTGCACAACGTGAACTGAATGGGTTCATCCTGTGCCATAAACTTCTGACACTCTGAAAGCACAGATAGGTTAGGGCAGGTGAGAGAGAGCTAGAGTCAGGTGCAGGCGTGGAAATCGCTATCAAAACATGCGGGGGACACAATTTCCTGGCGCATGCATACACACACATGCGCACGTGCGCGCATGTGCACACACGCGAGGCTTCGGCCGTGGGCCCTGTGGACGGTAACATCGGGAGCTGACCTGATTGGTGACCGACTCCGAACTCCAGCAACAGCAGCTTAATCTGCCCTGAAGCGTGGGCCTTGAATCGGCCCGTTCGCGGGGGTCTTTCATCGGCCGGTGGGGGCTTCAACATCGGGAGCATCGATCGCCTCGATGCAGCAGTTTGATTTTAAGCCACGCCGGGCGCTGAAAGGCTCCACAAACGGGGCGATTCAGCCCTTAGAAAGTGTCTACTAAAGCCCGGATTACAAAACATGGGGGGGGGGTTGTCCCCCTCCTCTCGAAGCAGGGGGGGTGGGGGGGACATGTTCCCCCGGTCCCCCCCAGGATTTCCACCCCTGGTCACGTGGCTTCCAGGGCCATGTAAAAGCTGGCCCATGTGCCTATTTATGCTGCATTCTTCCTTCTCAACAGCACTACTCCCTCTCTCTGAAGATGATGGCCTGTCCCTGACTACACTGTTGAAGTTGCCTCCCTCTTTGCTCACAGTCAGCATACACTTCTTATTGTTTGCTCTCACCCTGCGAGTCAACTTCCTACCAAGATTACTTTTTCACTCCTTTTCCTGCCTTTCTAGTTTAGAGATACAGTGAGGAAATAGGCCCTTCGGCCCAACAAGTCCGCACCGACTAGCGATCCCTGCACATTAACACATACTAGGGACAATTTTACATTCACACCAAGCCATTTCACCTAAAAAACCTGTACGTCTTTGGAATGTGGGAGGAAACCAAAGATCTCGGAGAAATTCACGCAGGTCACGGTAAGAAAGTACAACCTCCGTACAGACAGCACCTATAGTTAGGATCGATTTCGGGTCTCTGGCAAAAGGCAGCAACGCTACCACTGCGCCACCGTGCCGGTTCTTTCTCTATAACAGCTCCCTTCTTAGTTTTACAAGGAAGAGAAATGGAAGATTATGATGTGGGAAATTGTTACTTACAGAAATGGCCTGTTCTGCACTGGAGGGTCTGAGTAGTGTTCGGATAGACTTAGGATAGATTGACCATTGCAGCGTGAGTGGCAAGAAAGGCAGAGACTGTGATTACACTGTGTTGGCAGTATTCCAGACAGCAGGTTTCCAATGGACCTTCTTAACACACTGTCAGATAGAATGGATTAAGAGTCCAGGAGAAACTCATGAGCCATTAGCATTTGCCCAGGGATAATCAATAAAAAACCTTAACATATACAATTGTGCTTTGTCCAAATTGTCCACGATCGGTTCTAGTGAAAACCTTTTAAGCTGTACTTTCCGGCAGCTGCAATGAAGTATGAAGCAGAATATTGCACCTGTAGTAATGCGTAAGTTATAGCTATCCTATCAAGCAGGGAACAACTCATGAGCGGTGCATTCCGGAGTGAATTACAATGACATTTCACCTATTGTCACCAGTTCATATTATGCTTCACGATTCCCTGATAAAACCAACGAGGAAAAGGTGACTTATGGGGTAAATGAAGGTAGCAGGTTTAAACCCTCCGATGCTTCCTATGGTTTTAAACCAAATAGTAAATTTTGTTAGAGATTGAGATTTAATGGGAAAATAGATCAACAGAATTTCTGAAGCCTCTTTCACCACCTCGGGGCATCTAAAAGCACTTCACAGCCGCTGCTGAAGCACAGTCACCATTAGGATATGGGGAAGCTGATGAAGAGCACAGTGATACAGTCAGTAGAGCTGCTGCCTCACAGCTCCGGCAGTCCAGATTCCATCCTGACCACCAGTATTTGGAATAGACTTTCTCTCTGTGACCTTGGGTACTGGCTAAAGCATCGGCATTCTCGGGTGCTCTGTTTATCCCCCACATCCCAAAGATGTGCAGGTTATGAAATTAATTGGCCTCTGAAAATTGCCCCAGTTGTGTATAGAATGCTTGCTTTCATCGGTCAGAGTATTGCATATAGCCAGGAAGGCATGTTGCAGCTTTATAGGACTTGGGTAAGGCCACATTTGGAGTGTTGGAACATTGGAATATAGTTCTGGTCACCCCATTACAAGAAGGATGAGAAGAATTTTCTCTGGATGAAATGAATGGGAATGCAGGGACAATTTAAGTTCAGTTCAGTTCAGAGATACAGAGTGGAAACAGGCCCTTTGGCCAACCAAGTCCATTCAGACCAGCGTAACCCGTAAACTAGCACGATCCCACACATACTATGGACAATTTACAATTTTTACCAAAGCCAATTAACCTACACACCTGCAAGTCTTTGGAGTGTGGGAGGAATCCAGAGCACCTGGAGAAAACCCATGTGGTCACAGAGAGAACGTACAAACTCCGTACAGACAGCACAAGTAGTCAGGATCGAACCCGGGTCTCTGGCGCTGGTACGGTGGCACAACTGTACCGCTGCCCCACCGTACCACCCATAAATGGCAATATATGGAGAAATGCAGGAATAATGTGAATCAGTGCTCAATGGGTTAGACAAATCTGGTGACAGCGTGCATGTTACAATCTGATCAATGGACTCATATATTGAAATGGAGAATCATGGTTAACAAGAAGCCATGATGCTATCAATTATGTGTACATTCTCCTGTTCCTGACCCCAGAAGTGGTGGGTCAGCTCAGATGTCTTAGCCAGTACCCAGGATAGCATCAAACATCTCACGCATGGACTACAAAACCAAAGGCTGAACAATACAGCTTAAAATAAAATAACCTGAAACAACACCTATCCATGTTCTCCAGAGATGCTACCTGACCTGCTGAGTTACTCCAGCACTTTGTGCCTATCTTTAGCTTTAAAACAAACTGGTTTGGTAATCACAGAGGGCACTGTGACAATTATGGAACATGTACTTGTGTGTATTCTGGTATTATATAATCCCTCGCCTAACATCACTAAAAAAGATGATTTGGCCACAAATGTAATGCAGTTTGTGCAAGCCTAGTGTGCACAAATTATTGTGGCATTTCCAGTAACAATACTTCAAAAAGGATTTGAAAAGGATTTGCGTACATGAAACAAATCCTGAGATTGTATCGTGAATCATATACAAATCTAATGTTTATTTTTCAGGTGAGCATAGACCAACACTGGCTTAATCTTTCCGTCAGGGGAGTTAGAGGACTTCTCGGATACGTTCTGTGTGGTTAAAGACGTAAACGGTACTGGGAAACAGGCGATTTCCGTCGCAGGCTAATATTTCCTTGTCAATGTGACAACATACAGGTACAAAGAGTGCCGCTGTTGTATGTTATCTACATCTTGGCTCCTTAAGTGCAGAGTACACAACGTTGCAGCTGGCAGACTTGATTGGACTGAGCGACAAATGGCAGCATACAGACCAAAGTACAACTTCCATTCAGTGCTTTAAAGACTGGGTTTTGTTGTAAATACTGCCATATACAAGGGAAAGAATGAAAGGAAAAGATTAAGTAAACAGGTTTGATAAAATCCATTAACAGAGTCTTAGAGTGCTGGTGGACAGGATGCAGGAAGTTAATATCCAGGCACAGCAAGCAATCAAAAAGCCAAATGATTTCTGAAAATACATCAAATTGATTTCTGAAAAGAACACAAAGTGCTGGAGTAACTCAGTAGGTCAGGCAGCGCCTCTGGAGAACATGGATGGGTGATATTTCAGTTTGGGACCCTACGTGAGGATGCTGTTCATAGACTTCAGTTCAGCCTTCAATATGATAGTCCCCACCAGACTGGGTGAGAAGCTACTGGATTTGGGGCTCAACACCCCCCTGTGTGCCTGGGCCCTGGACTTTCTCACCGCCAGGCCCCAGATAGTCAAGATGGGGGGAAATACATCGAAGTCCCTCACCCTGAGCACAGGATCGCCCAGGGTTGCGTCCTCAGCCCCCTATTGTACTCCCTGTACACACATGACTGTGTGGCTAGGTTCAGCTCCAACTCGATAATCAAGTTTGCTGATGACACTGTGGTGGTGGGCCTGATCTCAGACATTGATGAGAAGGCCTACCGGGAGGAGGTGGCTGATCTGGCACTCTGGTGTCAGGACAACAGCCTCCTCTTTAACATCAAAAAAACTGAGGAGCTGATCGTGGACTTTAGGAGGGCACATCATCCGAGGACGTACACTCCATTGAGGATAAATGGGGATACTGTGGATAGGGTGAGCTGTTTTAAATACCTGGGAGTCCACATCTCTGAGGATATGACATGGACATCACACGCCTCAGCACTCGTGAATAAGGCAAGGCAGCGCCTTTACCACCTCAAGCAATTGAGGAAATTCAGAGTGTCTCTGAGGATCCTCCAGAGCTTCTACTCAGCGGCTGTGGAAAGCATCTTGTCCGGAAATATCACAATTTGGTTTGGGAATTGCTCTGCCCAGGACAAGAAGGCTCTGCAGAGAGTAGTGCGTTCGGCCGAACACACTATGGGAACTTCACTCGCCCCTCTGCAGGAACTATACATCAGGAGGTGCAACTCCAGAGCCAATAAGATCATGGGAGACCCCTTCCACGGACTGTTCCAGCTGCTACGGTCAGGCAAACGCCTCCGTTGCCATGCTGTGAGAACGGAGAGGATGAGAAGGAGTTTCTTCCCAGAGGCCATTAGGACTGTAAACTCCTACCTCACCAGGGACTAACTTTACTGTACCATTCTACTGGTTTTTTAAAATTGCTGTTTTTTTTTTCCTTTTTCCTTCCTCCCACAATATGTAATATGTAAAAGAATATGTGATTCTGTTCCATTCTGTTTGTAGTTTGTTTGGGTTGTTTGTTTGTTTGTTTTTTGCACAAAAGTCCGCGAGCATTGCCACTTTTCATTTTACCGCACATCTCGTATGTGTATGTGACGAATAAACTTGACTTGACTTGACTTCATCAGATCAGATTACCAGTTATCTGGTCTATAAACCCACCAACTCCCACAGTTATCTGGACTGCACCTCCAATCTGAAGAAGAATCCTGACCCAAAACATCACCTATTCATTTATCCAGCGATGCTGCCCGACTCACTGAGTTAGTCCAGTACCTCGTGTCTTCTTTTGTAAACCAGCGTCATTTGCAGTTTCTTGTGTCTCAAATGGTTTCTGGGATGGGGATCATATTGCACAGGTAGATATTGAGGAGTAGAAACAAGGATCTGCACAAACCAAGGAAAGACACAATATGCTGCAGTAAAGCCCCTGTCCCACTTAGGAGACCTAAACAGCAACCTCTGGTGACCTTGCCCGCCACCCAAAAAAAAAACAAGGTCGAAGTGACCTGCAACCTCCTGCCACCTCCCACGCATATGTTGAAAACCTTCCTCGACTGTGACTTCGACTAGACCTGCGACTAAAAAATGATCGATTTTTAAAACGGCAACCTATTTTTAGTCGAGGCCAGTTTTAAACATGATGAAAAAATAGCAGCAACCTAGATGAAGCCTCGACCAACGCGGAAACCACTTTCGACCATTAGGGAGAGTGACCAAAACCTCTGGTGACCTCATGGAAACCATGGGTGGCGGGCAAGGTCACCAGAGGTTGCTGTTTAGGTCTCCTAAGCGGGACAGGGGTTAACTCAGCAGGTCAGACAGCATCGCTGGAGAACATGGATAGGTGATGAAGTGGGCCGGGACCCTTCTTCAGACTGAGAAGGAGGGTAGGACTATTGAGGAGGACAAATTTATACTTCTGAGTTAGAAAACTGAACGACAGTCCCACCGGAACATGTATGCCTATTCATCCCTGTTTGCCTTGCTCAACGTAGTTTATAGTACCAACTGTGTGTTCCACTCAGTTCCTTTGAAATGAACGGGACTGAAGTTCAGAAACAGAAAGACTGCGCATTTAGGGTGAATTTCTAGTCAGTATGTATTTGAGAGAGATCCAAAGGTCTAAAACAGAGATGCTGGCTGGGAAGGGTGAAGTAGGCTGAAGTAAAGGCTGAAGTAAAGGCAATAAGGGAATCAAGGGTGCATAGATTAGAAAAATGGTTGGTCAACTGGGAAAACATGAGAAGAGCTTTGGGAATCTTTGTAATTCTCTATCCTGAGGACTGGTGATTCTCATAAACTCATTAAGTAAACTCAAGGCTGAAGTAAAGACAATAAGGGAATCAATGGAGATGAAGTGAAGAAGATTATGAATGAGAATGATGGTGAAAGGTTGAGGATGGTTTCCTCTAATCCACTAACTCATATGTTTTATGTTCTGCAAAGTTTCAAATGCAGGGGCTTTTAGTCCTGTTCAGCTCACAGCAATGTGTCTTAATGGGTTAGGTGACGACATTAAGAATATAGAAGATAGCACAGTAGAGCACAGGACACCTAAGGCCCACAATGTATGTCCCAAAAACAATGCCAAGTTAAACTAATCACCTTTAGAACATAGAACATAGAACAGTACAGCAGAAGAAGAGTCCCTTCTGCCCACAATGTCTGTGCCGAACATGCTGCAAGACCTGCAAAAAAACCACCTCCATCCTGCCTCCATCCCATGTATATTCATGTGCCTTTCTAAAAGTCTCTTAAATGCAGCAAACGCATCTGCTTCAAGTACAGCCACAGCAGCGCACTCTAGGCACCCACCACATTCTGTGTATAAAATGTACACCGTGCATTTGTTTGAGTCTTTGCCCTTCTCACCTTAAAGCTATGCCCTCTGGGGCATTTTCTGCACCCTGTCCAAAGCCTCCACATCCTTCTTGGAGTGGAACGAACAGAACTGCATGGAATACTCCAAATGCGGCCTAGCTAAACTCCTATATAGCTGCAACATGACTCTGAGACACTTATACAATGCCTTAACGATGAAGGCAAGCATACAATGTACCTTCATTATCACTCTATCTACTCTTGTTGCCATTTCAGGAAGCGATGGACCTGGACCACAAGATCCATCTGTACTTCAATGCTGTTAAAGGTCTTCCATACTTTCCGCTTCTATTTGACTTCGCAAAGTACAACACCTGACACTTGCTTGGATTAAACTCCATTGACCATTTCTGTAGCTGATCTGCAGCCCATTGTCTACTTTAACAAACTCTGTCATTGTCTGCAACTCCGCCAATTTGAATGTCATCTGCTGCAAACTCACTAACCACTCCATCTACATTTACGTGCATGCTATTTCTAAGTATCACAAACAAGAGGTCCCCGCACAGATCCCCGCAGAACTCCACTGGTCATAACACCCTTCTGCCACAACCTCCTGTCTTCTATGAGTAAGTCAGTTGTGAAACCAAACCATCAAGTGTCCATTGATCCTGTGCATCTTCAAGATGGGCTGATGTCACTGTTCTTCATCTAAGGAATTATTAAAATCAGCATTGGTTTCTGTGACTGCCGTTGAAACATACATATATTTGGGTGAAAATGCTCACCCAGTTACATCAGCTTGTTAGTATTTACTATCTACAGTTATGCCAAAAGATGGTGTGTTACGTAATATGCTCAGAGCTTCAGATACCCATAGATGTGCAGTCGTTACTCTCTCCAGAGAAGGATGAGTAATGGTAGTGGAAATGAAGAGAGCATGGAACAGATTAAATGGGACAATAGACCTCCAGGGCGCTGTGTTACGATAAAGCTCAGTGGGAGTTTTCTGCTCCTCCCCAGGTCTGAAACATGGTTCCTTCTCTCCAGAGATGCTGTCTGACCCGCTGAGTGACTCCAGCCATTTGTAACTATCCTCGGTTTAAGCCAGCATCGGCAGTTCCTTCCTATACTTTATGAATACCCAACTTTTGTACAGCCTGTACATATGAACGAGCGTTTGGGAGACCAGTGGGGTGGATTTGCAAGATACTATGGGGCTGCAGACATCTTCTGAATGAGGTAAATACACTGCTTATCTACACATTAATCTTGGTTGGCTCATGGTTTCAGTTAAATATATTGCCAGGCAGCAACATTTCTGATTTGCAAAGTACACATGTTACAAATAGTTCTCAGGAATGGAACCCTGTCCTAACATGGGCAGGACCTGTACAAGGGAATAGTCACGTGGGCGATTCACTCCAAACGATCTTTCTGTTTATTTGGGTTTTGCTCAACACCATGTAATGAAAATTAGGCAGATGTAATACAGTGACCATTGCAAGTACATGCCAGCACAACAACCCATCTTGATGATAGACACAAAAGGCAGGAGTAACTCAGCAGGACAGGTAGCATCTCAGCCTGCCCCGCTGAGTTACTCCAGCATTTTGTGTCTAACTTCAGTGTAAACCAGCAACTGCAGTTCCTTCCTACACGACCCACCATCGACGGTAACTTGCATAACTGAGGGAGTGGTAACAGACGACGTCAAAGCTGGGGTCATCCAACATCTAGCAAAGTTGCAGAGTGCTGCACTAGTTTCGCAGCAGTACAGGAGCACAGTTCTTCCTTTTGTGGTTTATTGAAGTCATGAAAGATCGAAACAAAGGGCAGGGCACAGGAAGTTAATCTTCAGTCCCACACATTGAAGAAGTAAAGTTGGAGACAGTGAACCATGTGTAGGAAACAGACTACATGGGATAGGAACCGTCAGATTT
Source organism: Leucoraja erinaceus (assembly GCF_028641065.1). Lineage (NCBI taxonomy): Eukaryota > Metazoa > Chordata > Chondrichthyes > Rajiformes > Rajidae > Leucoraja > Leucoraja erinaceus. Next base: position 48,269,254 of record NC_073388.1, on the reverse strand, counting down.
CACATTTGGGACCAGGTATGACTTGTCAGCCTTAAGCTCTTTAATGGTGCTGAGACAATTACATTTTTTAGCAGCTTTTGCATAATTACACATTCATCTTAAGAATTTTTAGGAAAATGGTATGTCATTAACCGAAAACACCATTCATTATTTATTTGTGGACTGCAGGTCGGCACAGCGACAGAGACTTGGGTTCGATGCTGGATGCGGATGCTTGTCTGTACGGAGTTTGTATGTTTTCCCCGTTACCTGTGGGTTTTATCCCACACTCCAAAGATGTACAGGTTTGAAGGTTAATTGGCTTGGTATAAATGTAAAATTGTCCCTAGTGTGTGTAGGGTAGTGTTAATGTGTTGGGAACGCTGGTCAGTGCGGACTCGGTGGGCTGAAGGGCCTGTTTCCGCACTGAATCTCTAAACTAAACTCGCCTAAATTTGTAATTTGTAAATTTTTCTCATATCCTTTAATTTCTACTTCATCTAGAAATGCACGTTGACTTGGGATACATTTTGAGCATAGGTGCTCATCCTAATAAGGTCGATTAATCTTCTAACTTATCTCCATATTCCAAATTCACATCATGAGTTGGTTCTGGGGCAGGTTGCATTATAGATTCCCTTCACCACCGTGAGTCTATTTAGTGTTCCCAGAGAGAAATCCAAGAAAGGGAAAAATATCAATGGTTCTACAATAACCCTTCTTCAGCCAAGTTAAGCTGTCTGAAGGAAGATCCGGCCTCTAAAACATCACCCATGTTTTTTTCTCCAGAGATGCTGCCTGACCCGCTGAGTTGCTCCAGCACTTTGTGCCTATCTTCGGTATAAACCAGTGTCTACAGTATCTTTCGACACTTGGTTCTACAAGTCTCTGGCTAAGCACACTAGTGCAGAATATGGATTTTTAATCATAAAAGCACTTTGGGAAGATTTGGAGCGATATGGACCAAATGCTGGTAATGGGACAAGCTGATATGGGGCATCTTACTCAGCATTGACGAGTTGGACCGAAGGGCCCATATCCATATGGCGTGACTCTATGACATATTTAGCATTGGTATCTCTTTAAATAATCAGTTGGGTAACCACTCTCTTGGCTTGCAACATTGTCTACAGAAAATTCCATAATAAGGAATTATCATTGGATCAAACAGTCATGTCCAGAACATAAAACAATCCAGTGTCGGCCCATAATGACTGTACAGATTCCAAAATTAATCTCCTCTGACTGCATGTGATCCATATCCTCCATTTTCCTACATATCAGTGTCCCTATCTAAAAGCTTCATAAGTACTGCAATCATACAGCATCTGCCTCCACCCGTAACCAGGCAGGTGTGTTCCAGGCACCCACCGCTCTCTGTGTAAAAAAACTACCTCCCAAAGTGCAACATCTCACACCTGCTAAGACAAAGCACCTGCCATTTCTTTGCCCTTTTCTGTGGCCGATCTATATCCCACTGAATACTTTGGCAGCCTTCCTCATCGTCCACAACTCCACCAATGCTGATGTAATCTGCCAATTTTACTTCGGAGTCACGGGTGACTACGTTTGGCTGAAGATAACACCCCAACCAGCATGCATGCGTGTCCATATCGACGAGTGGCCGTCGGGTTCAGGAAGGCCACTTCATGCCAGCAACAGACCTGAGATAAGTTTTTTTTTTTTACTTTTCAACACGCAGGACTCACCACACATCTTCGACGGCAGCACCCCAGGAACCTCGGTCAGTGGGAATGCACCCAGCAGCAACCACGAACCGCTGGCGGTGAACTAAAGCTGGTGGGAGCTATAAGCTTGATAAGACCTCCAACCAGGACAAAGGTATTTTTAGGCCACAGCCCAGAACGGTCTTCCTGGAAGATGCGCCAACCCCGAACTCAACCTCCTCTTCCTCCCAGGAGCAGGTGCAAAATCATGCAACAGACTGGTGGGAAGGCCAAGCAGAATGGAACCCTTTGTTAGGCAGCTCCTGGGTCCAGCTGTAACAAACTGTGATTACGTTGCATAAGGCTCCTCCCATGCAGGTAAATTCCTTACTAAAGGTCGTGGAACCACATTGATGATGTCTCCTGTCACGGATACAAGTTGGTAATATTAAACTGGTTTGAATATTTACACTGGTTTGGGATAACATAAGGTTAGTTTATACTGCACACAGGTACGGTTGGAGTAGCCTTTCAAGACAAGGCTCACAAGAATGAGATGTGGACTGATCATTGTCAACAGCCTCAACCCGCATGTGCAGTATAAACTTTTCTGAATAACTTCCATGTGATCATTTCCGCTCACAGGGTTGAAGATATTTGAAATTTAACTGGATGAGGCAATGATACACTCAGAGCGTTGCAAAATGGGCTAACTCCAGTTTCCAGATTATTTACCAAATCACTACTATCAGTGCTCATTAGGAGTGCTCACTACAGATTGCAGGAATAGCACCAAATAGCAGCAATCTGCATAGGAGATGGGAAGCATTGTTTATGCTTCCTTACGTTTAACTCGGCACGGATGACTGACACATTAACATTCAGTTTTATGGGATTATAACATTAAGTTAATATTCCATTACTGTGCCTGAAGTACCTCCTCATCATTTGGCTGCTGAGAACATAAACCACTCTGTCCGGTCTCACCCTCTGACATCTAGAATATGAAGGTATCATCAACTTAAAACATCCCAGGTCTAGGGACGCAGAGATATGGGTTGTTAACATTGTACTATGTCACTTCACCGATGGGCACCAGCAACATCCCTGTCCATGGTCATACTCACGTACTAGTGGTTATGCCATGGCGCGGGTCATTGCTACACTGGATAGGATGATCATATCTGCGGGCTATAATAACATGTTTTGTTTATGATTAGTCAAGCAGATTAGACAGGGACACAAGACCAAACTAGAGTTGCATATCCCATGGACCTTGGGTTGCGTGTGATCACGCATCTACACCAGTATGTCAAGGTTCCCAAGAGCCTTATAGACTCTGATAGCAATATTGGTAGTTACATAAAATCTTGTTAGAAGGAATCACTACGAACCTTCTCCAGATGATTATATGGGTCTGGCATATACAGGAGTGTACATTGACATTGAGTCTCATTCCACCAGGACCGCTACACCTCAGCAGCAAGGATGGACCACATCCTAGCGGTTGCAGGATGGTCAAACTATTGATCTGTCCAAATATTCAGAATAAACCTATTGCCAGATCAGGGGTATTGCCAACTCTATGTTAGGTATGGTTCATACTTCCTCCAGGTTGAGGGAGGTTACCATTGCCACTATTATTCATTAATAGCATCAATATGTCTATATCAATGTCTTGCCTGAATGCATTCTTAATGTTCACTCATCATTGGCCTACTGATGCAGTGTATGACACCTGGACTCGTTTCCACGGCATGAAATCACAGAACTTTAAAATCGTCACGTAGTCACTCAGGTGACTCCGAAGTAAAATAGTAAGATTAAACGAGAACTTGCCAGTTTGAAGTTTGATCTTTATTTTATGAGGAGTAACGTTGAGGGATTACGTGCCCTCCACTCCCATCCTCGATCATAAAGTTCAACTGGTATCCTATTTCTCTTATCTTACTATGTTCAGTTCATTTACCGTTGTCTGTGATTTCACACCGCTGCTTTGAAGATTGACACGCATGCGTACTGGCGGGGTCTTCACATAATCCCTTAACGTTACTCCTCATAAAATAAAGATCAAACTTCAAACTGGCAAGTTCTCGTTTAATCTTACTATTTACGAACTATTCCATCTACATTTATGTCCAAGTCATTCATATATATCAAGAACAACAAGTCCAAGCATAGATCCAAACAAAGCGGCACTGGTCACGGAATCAGCCAAGCATTCGGGACATTATTAAATGCCTTACTAAAATCCATGTAGTAAACATTCACTGCTCTCCCCGTTACATCCTTCAGTTCAGCCTTCAACACGATAGTCCCCACCAGACTTGCTGAGAAGCTGCTGGAATTGGGGCTCAACGCTCCCCTGTGTGCCTGGGTCCTGGACTTCTCTCCACCAGGCCCCAGGTAGTCAAGATAGGAGGAAATACATCGAACACCCTCACCCTGAACACAGGATGCCCCCAGGGTTGCGTTCTCAGCCCCCTACTGTACTCCCTGTACACACATGACTGTGTGGCTAGGTTCAGCTCCAACTCTATAATCAAGTTTGCTGATGACACTGTGGTGGTGGGCCTGATCTCCGATAACGATGAGAAGGCCTACTGGGTGGAGGTGACTGATCTGGCACTCTGGTGTCAGGACAACAGCCTCTTCTTGAATGTCATAAAAACTAAGGAGCTGATTGTGGACTTTAGGAGGGCACATCATCCGAGGACGTATACGCCACTGTAGATAAATGGGGCTACTGTGGATAGGGTGAGCTTCTTTAAATACCTAGGAGTCCACATCATGGAGGATCTGACATGGACATCACATGCTGCAGCACTGGTGAGTAAGGCAAGGCAGCGCCTTTACCACCTCATGCAGCTGAGGAAATTCAGAGTCTCTCTGGGGATCCTTCAGTGCTTCTACTCAGGGGCTGTAGAAAGTATCTTGTCCGGCAACATCACAATCTGGTTTGGGAACTGCTCTGCCCAGGACAAAAAGGCTCTGCAGAGAGTAGTGCGTTCGGCCGAACACACTATGGGAACTACACTCGCCCCCCTGCAGGAACTATACACCAGGAGGTGCAGATCCAGAGCCAGCAACATTATGGGGGACCCCTACCACCCCAGCAACGGACTGTTCCAGCTGCTGCAGTCAGGCAAACGCCTCCGCTATCATGCTGTGAAAACTGAAAGGATGAGACGGAGTTTCTTCCCACAGGCCATCAGGACTGTAAACTCTTATCTCACCAGGGACTAATTTACTGTTGTGTTGTGTCTTTTTAAAATTGCTGTTATTTATTTATTTGTTTTTCTAATATGGAATTGCAGATTCTGTTCTATTCTGTTCTGTAGTTTTTGGACAATCTGCAGGCATTGCCACTTTCATTTCACTGCACATCTTGTATGTGTATGTGACAAATAAACATGACTTGACAACTTGATTTGGCCCATATCTCTCTTAAACTCTTCCTACACATTTACCTGTCCAAATGTCGTTTAAAAGTTGTAATTCTTTCTTCTGCATAAGTTTTACCTGGCAGTTGATTCCAGACATGGCCAATCCTCTGATTGAAAAAATTGCTCGGCATTCTTAAACCTCTTTTCTTTTATCCTAAGCATTTGCCCTCTAATTTTAGAATGCTCTAGCCTGGATAAAAGACTGTGTGCTTTCACTTTATCCATGATCTCATGCACCTCAATACGGTCACCCCTCAGACCCCTATACTCCACTGCTTATAACTCAAGCTCACAACTCAGGTGAATCACCTCTGCACCCTTTCTAACTTAATGATATTCTTCCTGTTACTGGGTGACCAGAACTATGCACTACACTCAAAGTGTGGTCTCACTAGCCCTTGTACTGTTACATCATGATAGTCCAACTTCTTTACTCAATGTTCTTTCCAATAAAGGCAAGCATGTCAAATGTTTTCTCCACCAAAATGTTCACCTAATTTGCCCCTTTCAGGAATCCACTGTACTTGTACTCCCAGATTCCATTTGCCATTCCTTGCCCCATCTTCACAACTGATGTAGATCCTGTTGTAAACATAGATATCCTTCTTCATTGTCCACTGTACCACCAATTTTGGCATAATCGGCAAGTTCACTAACAATGTTGACAAGTTTGCGTCCTAGTATAGTCAGAAAAACCAGAAGCCACACTGTGACTGAGGCTGTGAGTCAGCAAAGGCTTGGACTGCAGCAAGAGAGACTGGGTGAGTTCAGGAATCTCACAAGAGAAGTGGCCTAAATTGAAAGGGCCCAGTGAGCACAAATGAAGCTTAGAATAAGATTAGAATTAGATTCCTTTATAGTCATTCAGACCTTTTGGTCTGAACGAAATTATGTTGCCTGCAATCATACACAGAACCAATAAAAACAAAACATACAATAAACACAAATTAAACATCCACCACAGTGAGTTCACCAAGCACATCCTCACTGTGATGGAGGCAAAGTCGTAGTCTTGGGGAAAGAGCAGCATCTGGTTGGACATCTTGTAAGACCAGACAGCTGAAACAAGATACTGTAAGAGCAAATAAAGGTGTTTCTCTGCAGTAACAATAATATATAGTGACAATGAGTCGAACAAGGCCACATGTAAATAGAAGATAGCTACAGAAGTTGAAGATAGGTTGGATATGGCAGAATACGTTATATTTATTAGAATTTATGATTTATTAATGGTTGATAATGTTCTGTTCAAATAAATATTGAAAAGGTATTTTTTCTCAAAGGCTGAAAATAAACAGATAGCCAACAGTTTATCATTTTGCACCATCTCTCCTTCAGCAGAATAAAAGTTCAAAGCCTGGAGAAGTGATTGACATTATAGCCTCCAGCTAAATAACATCAATGTTCCTGAACCGTGCAATGGGCAATTGATTTGTTTTGGGCTTACAGGTCGTTCTGCCACAGTGCAATAGTTAAATTCCCCAAAAACCTGAAGTTTTAGAAAAATAGCAGAAGAGGCTGGCAGTGATCTCTCTACAATCATTGCAGACCATGTAATGCAAATATATTGAATGGTGCAGCATAGGAACAGGTCCTGCTGCCCAATGAGTCCATGTCATCCACCCATGCACATAGCTCTAAACTGCTTTGCACAGGTTTGCACAGGCTTCATATTTTCACATCCTCTCTCGAATCACCAGGGACAATTTATAGAGTCCACTTACCCTACAAACCCGAAGATAGACACAAAATGCTGGAGTAACTCAGCGGGACAGGCAGCATCTCTGGAGAGAAGAAATGGTCAGACCCTTATTCAGACCGAGAGAAGTCTGAAATAGTCTGAAGAAGGGTTTCGATACCGAAACATCACCCATTCCGTCTCTCCAGAGATGTTGCCCCCGCTGAGTCATTCCGGCATTTTGTATCCATCTTCGGTTTAAACCTGCATCTGCAGTTCTTTCCTGCACCTTTAATCCGCATAGTTTTAGATGTGGTTGGAAACCAGAGGACAGTACCCAAGATCAGGATCGAACCCAAGTCGCTGATGTTGAGAGACAGCAGCTCCATCAGCTGTGCCACTGTGCCACCAAATAGTGTTCTCTAATCCAACATTTGTGTTATAACCATTTTGCATTATGAAAACGTGTTAAGGCAAATATAATTGAAGTTGTAAATGTTAAGGCATATAAGATTGCAATTGTTATAGAAATAATGTGGAGGATAATGAGGGAGGTCCATTCACCACATTGCAGACATACATGTAGATGCTGTGCAAGCTTTATTCCCTCCAAACTGAGGAGAACAGAGCCTTTTGTCCCTATGCAACTGGATCTTCGACTTCCTCATCAGCAGACTACAATCAGTATGGATTGGCAACGGGGAGGAAGATTGCAACCTTCACGTGGTCCGCGCTGTTTCGACAAATACAATCAAATAAGATCAAATAGAACATGTTGTCCTACAACTTTAGCCTGTGCACGCCATACACAAGAAGAAGGATTGGCAACAGGACCTCCTCCTTGGTAACCATTATTACAGGAGCATCTGAGGATTGTGTGCACAATCCCCCGCTCTCTCTCTCTCGCTCTTTCTATTCCTCCGACTGTATGCCGACAACTTAAACGTCATCTTTAACTTCCGGTGGCGCCATGTTGGACTAGCAGTCGCATCATTTAGCTCCACTGCTGAAAATTCGCGATTTTTCACGTTAAAATCGGGTCTGGAGGTCGGGACCGATTCAAAAACTTACCGGAGCCCCTGGACGTCGCGCTGATGACGTCATCAGTAAGCGCTGTGAATTAAACGGAGGATAAAGGCTTTTAAATGAAAAAAACGTCTCCAGCTCACAGCCCTCAGAGAACAGTCTCAAAGCTGCTGAAAAGCCAGAAACCTGAAGAACTGACCTCTGAAGTGGTTTCTGTAATGGCTATAAGATCCAAGACAGAGATGGCTACTAAGGAGAAAAATGAACTCGAGGAGATAAATAATTCGGTAAGAGAACTGAGAAAGGATATTGAGGCTGGAAATTAAAAAATGATGGAAAATATGAATGCAAAAATGATGGAAAATATGTCGAACATCAATGCTGGCAATCAAAAAGTTATTGATTGCATTGGCATTTAAAAAAAAACGAATTGATGATGTGCAAGAAGAGCTAACGGGGAGAATTGATAAAGTGGAAGAAGATTCCACGAAGAAGTTTGAGGCTGTGCATGAAACTGTTTCTTCATATGTAACTGCAATGAAAGACATGGAAACAGCTGTTGCACAAATGTCTGAAGATATGCAGGGTATGAAGCTAGAACTAGACAGCCTCAAGAGTCATCTGGCGAAAGTCTCGGATAAATGCCTCGATCTCGAAGCTCGCTCAAGACGCCAAAATTTAAGAATACTGGCAGTAGCAGAAGGGGCAGAGGGGAACAACCCCCGTGAGTTTACTGCCAACTTAATCAAACATGTACTCAATTTACCCGTGGAACCGAAAATTGAAGTGGCACATCAAGTACCCAGATTTAAGCCAAGATCACAAGTAGATCCAGCCCACCCACGACAGATCATAGTCAAACTTCGGGACATTTCAGCATTGGAAGAGTTGATGAAAAAAATCAAACACGGAGTGAAGATGACGTTTGGAAACGACTATCAAACTCCTCCTGGATTATCCCTATGAGATCGTGCAAAAGAGAAAACAGTTCTCACAGACAAGACAGATTCGCCAAGGAGTTCAAGATGTCAGATGTGGCGTTTTTTATCCAGCCAGGATGCAAATTACTTTCAAGGGAAAGGAGAAATCATTAACTAATCCGGACTCAGCGTACAAATATGCCCAAGAGATTGTGGCAGAAACAGAGGATTAATGGATGCAGTTGGACGGTATGGAGAAATTCTTTCTCTTTATTAGTTCACAGCGAATGCCCGAAGATAAGGGAAGAAACACCATTTTCTAAAAGTCTAAAATGGAGGAGTATCTCCACGTGCGCTGGTCTAAACACCTTATCTTCCTCGGACGCTTTGGAATTTATGTCAAGGACACTCTTTGTTCAAAATGAAGGAAAGACTGATTAACAACGGAGAGACGAACAGGAGAGACGAACGTGGAAAACATCACAAGGACAAATGGCGGTTTAAGATCTTAAAATAGTTTCACAAAACATAGAGAATTAACAATAATCAACAACACTAATATAGAAATAGAAATGGAAACTAACCAGAACTATATAATGGGCAAAATGTAATAATGTTTTAAAAAGACAGACTTTCCCGTATATAGAGCGAGACAGTTAAGCAGGGACAAAGAAATAACAATTAACAAATTTTAGAAACGTAGATAATATCACAAGTTTTAGTGCTATGTACTTCGTGTGGGGAAGGGAGGAGGCTCAGGCACCTGGCATTGTTCCAGGAGCCTGATTCTGGTTAACCCTCTCAGCCGACAGCTGACTATTATCAAAGGTATAACTATAACTATAAATAGTTAGTAGATAAAATTGTTAGATATATAAGTTTCACAGTAGCTGAACATACAATTTGATAAGTCTTAATGGAATATATATATACACTGTAATTGGGTGAAATACAACTGATTTTGAAAAGGTCCCTCCCTCCTAGTCTAAGAGTAATAAAGGGAGTGGAACTAATTGCATAACATCAACATCGGAAGTCGAATTGATGTCAAACCCCACAGACGTGTGGGACACTCATTACAGTGTCGACTACTCTAGACACTGTAATTTCACTTGTTCAAATTTTTTTTTATCACAATATGTCACAACTATGTGTTTTTTTTTTAAGGACAATCGCAAAAGGGATCTACCAAAGGAAGTCAGTAACATAAACGTTCCCCAAATATCCAGAGTCCTGAGGTATGGATGCACCATAATAATTAAGGGTATTAAAATCAGCGAAAATGCAAGACGATAAACAAAAGAAAATGGGAGGAATCACATTCTGTAGCTGGAACATAAGGGGTATTAATGAACCAATCAAAAGGGGCAAGGTACTAGCTCAGTTGAAATCATACAACACGGACATTACTTTTTTACAAGAAACGCATCTTTAAACACCAAGATCAGATGAGATTGAGTGCGAATTGGATAGGCCAAACATATCACTCTTCACACACCTCGAAATCCAGAGGTACCGCAATTATTATTCGCAAAGGAATACCATTTAAATCAAAGAACATTATATCAGATAAGGAAGGGATATATCTTATAGTTACAAGAGAGATCCATGTTACGCCAATCACCTTGGTAAATATATATGCGCCCAATTTTGATAATGCTCAATTTTTCAATAAAATCTTGAATACAATCGCAGAGTTCAACTACCAAAATGTTATAATTGGAGGAGACTTCAACTGTGTTTTAGACCCGTACTTAGATAAATTGATGCAAAAACAAAGAGGTATTATGAAATCAAAAACTAGTGAACTCTTAAATACATACACAAAAAACACAAACATAACAGACGTTTGGAGGATCGCGAATACGACTGGAAGGGAATACTCGTTTTATTGAACAGTACACAGAACATACTCACGTATAGATTATTTCCTAGTAGATACAAAACTAATCCCTTACACTATGAACCCTAAATATCACACCAATACGATTTCAGATCATTCCCTGCTAACTTTCTTTTTAAAACTGGAAGGAATGTCTACGAATAAATCGTTCTGGAGGTTTAACTCGCAAATTTTAAAAGGCCCACAAGGGAGTACATATCTAAAAAAACAGGTGGACTTATTTTTTGAGACAAACGATACACCAGACATACCGCCCACTTTACTATGGGAATCCTTCAAAGCATTTATTAGAGGAATCATACCAAGCTTTTCAAAACAAAAAGAATAAGAACGAACAAAGACAATTAGAAGAACAAATCAGGCAACTAGATATAGATAATGCTAAAGATCCAACTATGGATAAACATAATAAAATATTAATATTGAAATTTAAACTAAATAAGTTATTATCAGAGAAAGTTATAAGACTATTCCAAATTACAAAACAAGAACACTTTGAATTTGGGGATAAACCCCACAAACTTCAGGCACGCCAACTGAAAAAAACGGGAAAAAGACCACGCAATTTTAAAGATTAAATCAGATAGAGGGGAATTATTAACACTACCCAATGATATCAATAAAAGATTTGCTCAATTTTACCAGAATTTATACACACCCAAAACGCTAACAGACAATAATAAAGTTTCAAAGTTCCTGGACAATTGTAATCTTCCAAAACTAGAATTGAAGGAACAAGAGGAACTGATTACAAATTACATCTAAGGAGAAAGAAGACACAATAAACAAACTAAAGAATGGAAAAACACCAGGACCAGACAGATTCAGTAACAAATTTTATAAATGTTTTTACGACATAGTTACACCACGTTTACAGAAAATGTATACATATGCTTTTAAAGAACAAATCCTACCTGAAACACTAGCAGAATCAACGATTACATTAATACTTAAAAAAAGATAAAGACATAGAAGAACCAGGCTCATATAGAGCTATTGCATTGTTAAATACGGATCAAAAAATATTAGCGAAAACACTAGCTAGAAGACTAAGTAAATATGTTAGTAAATTAATAAACGAGGATCAAATGGGATTTATACCCAAGAGACACTCATTTAATAACCTGAGACGTCTGCTTAACATAATGTATTCACAAAAACCTCAAGAACAAGAGTTATCAATCATTTCATTGGACGCAGAAAAAGCATTTGATCAAGTAGAATGGGATTATATGATTAAAGTATTGCAAAAATTTCAAATGGGAGAGAACTTCATCGCATGGATAAAATTATTATATAACAAACCCCCGGCTAGAATATTAACTAATAATATACTATCTACGAAATTCCAATTATCAAGGGGCAATAGACAAGGATGTTCATTATCACCGCTGTTATTTGCTCTGGTAATTGAACCTTTAGCTGAAATAATCTGAACACTCCCGGATATTTACGGTTATAATACAAAATATTCAAATAACATAATATCTTTATATGCAGATGATGTACTACTGTACATCACAAAACCCCAAATTAGTATACCAAACATACTAAATCTAATTGAGGACTTTGGATCTTTCTCAGGATACAGAATAAACTGGAACAAAAGTGAAATTATGTCGATAAAACCGAAAGACTCAACACATCTTTTAAAATTCCCCTTTAAAATAGCCACAGAAAAAACACAAATATTTAGGAATTGAAATTACTAGAAACTATCACGCTATGTTTAATGCCAATTATAGTCCCTTACTTAAGAAACTAAATAATCTAATCAAATTCTGGAAAACGCTCCCGATGTCTTTAATAGGTCGAATAAATGCTATAAAAATGATCTTTCTACCACAAATCCTATATTTATTTCAATCAATACCTACATATCTTCCAAAAAAGTTTTTCAAAAAACTGGACTCAGACATTACAAACTTTATATGGGACTATAAATCCCACAGAATACAAAGAACACACCTTAGTAAACCCAAAGAGCTGGGTGGTCTAGCGCTCTCTAACTTTATGTACTATAATTGGGCAGTAAATATTAAAAATATGATTCACCTGCTGGACAATTCTGCCCAGCAGGTGGACTGGATTGTAATGGAGAGAGAGGACTGCTCTCCGTTTAATATAGGAGCGACTCTCCTCTCACCAATGAATCTGAATAACAAAAATTACAATAGAAATCCAATTATACATAGCACAATTAGAACTTGGAAACAAATATAACAGAATCTAAAATTAAGAAATCTATCTCTTTTAATGCCTATAGTCAATAATCCGTCGTTTAAACCTTCTACTATAGATAAATCATTTACACAATGGGAAAGAATAGGAATCAAAACGCTCGGAGACTTGTATGAATTCGGAAAATTATTATAATTTCAACAATTACAACTGAAATATAATTTGAGAAATAATCAATATTTTAAATATCTTCAATTGTGTGACTATCTGAAAAAATACACAAAAGACTATCATAACATGCCTCCAGACTTACTGGACGAAGCAATGAAGACAAAGGACGAATCAGCAAACTTAATATCAACTGATGGTATTAGAAGAGACTGGGAACAAGAACTAGCTATAAAAATTTCAAAAGAGAGCTGCGATAAACACTTACTATATGTGCATAAATGCTCGATCAATGTACGACATACTCTAATTCAATTCAAAACATTACATAGACTATACTATTCAAAAACAAAAAACTTTTCCCTAACATCTCACCCATTTGTGATAAATGTAAGTCTCATGAAGCTACCATAGCGCACTTTTTTGTTTTTTTGTATAAAAATCCAAAAATTCTGGAACAAAATATTTGAAATCTTCACAAAACTATTTAAAATAAAACCCATACCAAAAGCAGAATAGATTAATTTTGGAATAACGGAAGGTAGCCCTGAACTAAACGTGTTTCAAAAGAATTTACTTAATTACGGGCTAATAATGGGAAAAAAGCTTATACTCAAATTCTGGAAAAACGCTCCTATACCAACAATAAAAATGTGGATTTCAAACATGTTCGAAACATTACATCTGGAAGAGATGAGACTCCTCCTAGCAGGCAAAGCAGACCACTTCCAAAAGACGTGGTCTGCATTTATGGACTTATTACAAGCATAAGGTGCAATAGTAATTTAAAAAATAAATGGTGCCAGCATCTGGTAACGGGGGGTGAAAAATATGGTTGGTATATCCCTTTTTGCTGAGTTTTTTTAATTTTGATAATAGAGCGATTGTTACTCTTTCTTTTTTTCTTTTCAAGGGTCTATTTCTTAACTTTCTTCTCTTACTCCTTTTCTAATGGGCTTTCTTTTCCCAACACCTTCCTGCACCTTCACGACTCTTTCTCACTTTCCTTACTTCTTTTATTTCTATCTTTTTTTAAACTCAAAAAATGAAGGGGTACAAAAAATGTAATGAGATATATGTGGTGTGTATTATTGTAACTAATAGTACTAATTTAAAAAAATTAATAAATAAATAAATAAATAAATAAATTTAACTTTGCCAATGATACTGCCGTTGACGAATGGGTAATAATGAGCCACAGTGTCTATACATCTATACATCATACTGATATATATATCAATATCATATATCTATACAATATCAATGGCTCGAGTGTAATCATGTATTGTCTTTCCGCTGACTGGATAGCACGCAACAAAAGCTTTTCACTGTACCTCTGTACATGTGACAATAAACTAAACTGAACAGTATAGTAGGGTTGAAGGTTACACAAAAAAGCTGGAGAAACTCAGCGGGTGCAGCAGCATCTATGGAGCGAAGGAAATAGGCAACGTTTCGGGCCGAAACCCTAGTTGGGTTGAATATCTGATTGAATGGTGTTGGACAACAATCTTGCTCTCAACATCACAAGACCAAGGAGCTGATTGTTGACTTTAGAACGGGAACATCAATGAAGATCACTCTGAAGATCACTTTTGGGCCTAGCACATTGATGCAAGAATAATGAAATCCCATTAAGGCCTCCACTTCCGAAGAAGAGTAAGACAATTTGGAATATCGACGATTACTCTCTTGAATTTCTCCAGGTATATGGGTGTGTGCAAATGACACGTTCATTTCAAACCCACTATCAGGAGCAAAAGTATAGGTGTCTGAAATACTTGAAAACCAGATTCAAAAATAACTTTAGACACAAAGATTTGGAGTAACTCAGTGGGTTAGACAGCATCTCTGGAGCAAAGGAATGGGTGGTGTTTTGGGTCAAGACCCATCAGGCTCTGGAACACAATAAACACCTCAATTGTGAACTATGAAGTGTCTTTGGTTGTACTAAGGACTTCTGTTTTTTGCCACTAGTATTAGGATTATTAATTTAGTTTTTTTTTGTTTATTTACATTATCTGTGTGCATTGCATTTACAGGTCTGGTATGCTGTTGCAAGTAAGAGTTTTGTTGTTCCATTGTCGACCCATATGACAATTAAACACTCTCGACTCTCCTCGCTTGAAACTGTTGGGTGAAGTAATGGCTGCATCTACTTCAGAGGGTTGATTGTATGGGTATACATTGCATTCAGAAAGTATTCAGACCCATTCACTTTTTCCACATTTTGTTACGTTACAGCCTTATTTTAAAATGGATTAATTTAAAAAAAAATCATTAATCTACACACAATACCCCAGAAGGAAGAAGCGAAAACAGGTGTTTAGAAATTTTTGCAAAGTAATTGAAAAAATAACTGAAATATCACATTTCCATAAGTATTCAAATCCTTTGCTATGACACTCAAAATTGAGCTTAGGTTCATCCTGTTTCCATTGATTATCCTTACGATGTTTCTACAACTACCTACCAGTGGTAAATTAAATTGATTGGACATGATTTGGAAAGGCACACACCTGTCTATATAAGGTCCCACAGTTGACAGTGTAAGTCACAGCAAAAACCAAGTCATGAAGACGAAGGAATTGTCAGTAGACCTCTGAGGCAAGATTGTGTCGAGACACAGATCTGAGGAAGGGTATAAAACAATTTCGGTAGTATTGCAGGTCCCGAAGAGCACAATGGCCTCCGTCATTCTTCAATAGAAAAACTTTGGAACCACCAGGGCTCTTCATAGAGCTGGCCGCCCGGCCAAACTGAGCAATCGGGGGAGAAGGGCATTGGTCAGGGAGGTGACCAAGAACCCGATGGTCACTCTGACAGAGCTCCAGAGTTTCTCTGTGGAGATGGGAGAACTTTCCAGGAGGACAACTATACCTACAGCACTCCACCAATCAGGCCATTATGGTAGAGTGGCCAGACGGAAGCCACTCCTCAGTAAAAAAGCACATGACAGCCCGCTTGGAGTTTGCCAAAAGGCATGAAAAACAAGATTCTCTGGTCTGATGAAACCAAGATTGAACTCTTTGGCCTGAATGCCAAGCGTCACGTCTGGAGGAAACCAGGCACCGCTCATCACCTGGCCAATACCATACCTACAGTGATGCATGGTGGTGGCAGCATCATGCTGTGGGGATGTTTTTCAGCGACAGGAACTGGGAGACGAGTCAGGATCGAGGGAAAGATGAACGGAGCAAAGTACAGAGAGATCCTTGATGAAAACCTGCTCCAGAGTGTTCTGGTCCTCAGACTGGGACAGAGGTTCACCTACCAACAGGACAACGACCTTAAGCACACAGCCAAAACAATGCAGGAGTGGCCATAACAAGCTGTGAATGTCCTATAGAGGCCCAGCCAGAGCCCGGACTTGAACCCGATCGAACATCTCTGGAGGGACCTGAAAATAGCTGTGCATCAACGTTCCCCATCCAACCTGACAGAGCTTGAGGGGATCTGCAGAGAAGAATGGGAGAAATTACCCAAATACAGATGTGCCAAGCTTGTAGCATCATACCCAAGAAGACTTGAGGCTGTAATCGCTGCCAAAGGCCTCAATAAAGTACTGAGTAAAGGGTCTCAATACTTATGTAAATGTGATATTTCAGTTATTTATTTTTAATTACTTTGCAAAAATTTCTAAACAACTGTTTTCACTTTTTTATTGTGGGGTATTGTGCGTAGATTGCTGATAAAAAAAACAGAATTTAATTAATTTTAAAATAAGGCTGTAACGTAAAAAAAATTGGAAAATGTGATGGGGTCTGAATACTTTCTGAATGCACGATAAAAGTTAGGAATACATTCAACCCTTCTATGCCCATTTAGGACAGCCTAATTCTAACAAAACATTTGTCTGCAAAAATACTATACCGATATCAGCAGCTTGTGAATATGCCAAATGTAAGGAGGTAAATATATGTAACAATTATCGTGGTGTTGCAGGCATCATATTGAAATGAACAATGGCCATTCAATAAGAGCTTTGTAACTGGGTCACCAATAATGAAAAAATACTGACCTCATGAACAATGTAAGAGTGAATGACCAAAATCTAAATATAACCATATAACCATATAACAATTACAGCACGGAAGCAGGCCATCTCGGCCCTACAAGTCCGTGCCGAACAATATATGAATATATGAATATAGAAACACAAGAAAGGGCAGATGCTGGAATCTTGTGTGGAACAGAGTGCTGGAGTAAAGGGCCTGTCCCACTTGCGTGTCCTTGGCATGCAAATTACGCTACCTCGTGGTCACGTTGAGACGCATGGGCATCGTATGGCTGTGCGGGGCCGGTCCCACTGAGAAGCGCGGAGGGGTATGTAGTTGTGCGCGACATCGCGCTGGGCTCCGAAATTTTTGTAGCGATCGAAATCTTTGCATGCCAACGGCCTGTCGTGGAACTGACGACCATAAGTGGGACAGGCCCAAGACCCTGGCGCGATGCAATGTCTCACCTCCAACAGCAGCAGAAGCAGGCAAACGATCGCCGAGTTCGGCCTGGGGCTCACGGCCGTTACAGTCCAGATCCGCCCCCACTTCTACTCCCAGAGCTGGGCCAAGAAAATTGAAAGTGGACACAAAATGCAGGAGTAACTCAGCAGGACCGGCAGCATCTCTGGAGAGAAGCAATGGGTGACGTTTCGGGTCAAGACCCTTCTTTTCAGACTGAAGAAGTCTCGACACGAAACATCACCCATTGTTTCTCTCCAGAGATGCTGCCAGTCCCGCTGAGTTACTCGAGCTTTGTGTCCATCTTCAAATGAAATCACATGCTCCAGACGGCTGTGCGTACGCATGAAATCACGCGCGACCTTCACGGGACCGTCGCGGCTCAACGCGACAACGAGGTCACGTAATTTGCGTGCAAAGGACATGTAAGTGGGACAGGCCCTTAACTTAGTGGGTGAGGCAGCATCTCTGCCAGAAAAGGTAACATTTCTAGTTGGAACCCTTCTTCAGACTCGAATCGGATTATGGGTCAGATATATTCACTCAGAGCATCTGCTATTAAGCTGCAGTTACATTGGATTAAGAGGTCAGATGATGTATCTTGATTATAAGGGCCAGGAATCAACTGCCAATGCTTGCAGCAGTCTACCCATAGACCAATGAAGCTGGTCAAAGCCAACTGAAGATACTCGGTACAACACACACTGATTCTGTATATGTATTCAATATGTAAATTTATTCACGGATTCTGAGATGCAGGACCTTATAGACATAACCAACTAGGTGTGAAATGTATCTACGGGACCCTACGCTAGTGCAGAAGGCTCATAAACAACTTGTCAAGGAAGAACCAAGCGAGTTAAAGTGCAGTTGGATGACTGGTTGACCCCAGCAGCGGAAGTTGCAGTCTGACAGAACGTCTGTCTCTGTAACATCTAAAAGATGACTTTGAACATAACATTGGTAATGAACCGTATACTCTGCCAACATTCCAGGATTTGGCTGGGGCAGAGCTTTTTAGAAAGTTTAATTTGTTTCAAGCAAGTTAACGATGCTGCCTAACATAGAAAATAGAAACATACAAAATAGGTGCAGGAGGAGGCCATTCGGCCCTTTGAGCCAGCACCGCCATTCATTGTGATCATGGCTGATCGTCAATAGACAATAGACAATAAACAATAGATGCAGGAGGAGGCCATCCGGCCCTTCGCGCCAGCACTGCCATTCAATGTGATCATGGCTGATCATCCCCAATTGGTACCCCGTTCCTGCCTTCTCCCCATATCCCCTGACTCCACTACTTTTAGGAGCCCTATCTAACTTTCTCTTGAAAGCATCCAGAGAACCTGCCTCCACCACCCTCTGAGGCAGAGAATTCCACAGACTCACCACTCTCTGTGAGAAAAAGTGTTTCCTCATCTCTGTTCTAAATGGCTTACCCCTTATTCTTAAACTGTGGCCCCTGGTTCTGGACTCCCCCAACATCGGGAACACGTTTCCTGCCTCTAGCATGTCCAAACCCTTAACAATCTCATATGTTTCTATGAAATCCCCTCTCATCCTTCTAAATTCCAGAATATACAAGCCCAGCCGCTCCATTCTTTCAACATATGATAGTCCCGCCATCCTGGGAATTAACCTGGTGAACCTGCACTACTCCCTCAATAGCAAGAATGTCCTTCCTCAAATTTGGAGACCGAAATTGCACACAATATTCCAGGTGTGGTCTCACTAAGCCCCTGTACAACTGCAGAAGGACCTCTTTGCTCCAACTGTATACTCAACTGAAAGAGATACCATATTTTCCTCTACGATGAATGTCCAGCTAACTGATCTGAGGCTATTTTTTTTTCCTCACTCATTAAATAGAGGAGTTATATATTTCCTTCTGTAGGAGATATTTTAAACTATATCATAACCATTGCATCCACACTCTCTTTATCCATCTCCATCTAAATCTTGGTAAGCAGTCATCAGTCACTGGGCGTTCAAATGTGTTGAATTCCATTATTTTATTCAATGTTATATTTTGATTGGTGCTTCTTATAGCCTTTCATTCATTCCTGGCTAGTTCTCCATACTTTCCTTGTTTTCTTCATTTCTCTCCATGAAAACAGACACAAAAAATTCCCTGCCTCTTTATTTCCTAGTAGAGGGTAGCTGCTATTACTCGAGCTTATCCCATACTGCACATAACTTTTATTCACTTTTCCCTTGTAACGTAATCCGTGGAAACGTTACTGCTCTGTTTCATGTTAATGATTGGGTATCTTTTGTATTCGACTTGCCCTGTCCTCTTCAATGTAATGGTTTTCCACATTAATCATTACTAGTGACAACAATACTAGTCATTGAAGAACTCAGCATCTAATACAGAGTTGCTGAACTGTTCCTTGGACCAATGAAGAATATTGGTTATTGGTTTAGTTTAGTTTAGAGATACAGCGCAGAAACAGTCCCTTCGGCCCACCGAGTCCGCGCCGACCAGCAATCCCCACACATTACACGCTAACGACAATTTTACATTTATACCAACTCCAAATAACTGACAAACCTGTACGTCTTTGGAGTGTGGGACAAAACCGAAGGTCTCAGAGAAAACCCACAGGTTATTAGGAGAACGTACAAACTCCATACAGACAAGCAATCTTAGTCAGGATGGAACTGGGCTCTCTGGCTCAGTAGGTCCGTAGCTCCATCATTACAGCACTGTGCGGATTTATTGAAGTTTTGTTTGTGAAATAATATCTATGTATCTTGTATTTCTAGGCCTGCTCTACTGCTTTAAGTAAGAATTGCATTTTTCTGTGTCAGTACATATGACAATTAAACACGCTGGACTCAGAAGGAGTGCCGTTATTGAACCCTCCGGAGTTTTGGATGATGCAGCTACACGTCTCATTGATATTCCTGCAGCCTGACTACAGCATCATTGCCCCACTCATCCAGCCTTCAGGCTTACAGCTTTATGGCACATAAGCCGTTACCTTTCATCTAATATTACTTTCAACTTTTGTTGTCAACTACAGCTGAAGCATTTTTCCTGTTAGGTTTTCGTGCCTGATTGGGTCAATGCATCAATTCTTTAAATGCTAATCATTGCTTGTTTATTGTCATTCTTCTTAATGCCATTTTCCACAGCCAACACATACTCATACTATCATCGTTCACCTGACTTAGATTTAAGACCAGTAAATCAGCTTCAGACTTAATATAAAATTCCATAATATGATCACTCTTCTCTTAACTGCCAGATTATTAATTAATTGTTTCTTATTACACAGATATGAGATCTAAAATAATAATCCTCAGTGGTGATCCAACATCTGACCCAGAATACTATATCTTATACCCTGCGTTTGCCTATATTTCATCTGCCCTCATTGTTATTGCATTATCCTTGTCACATTAGTTTTTTTGTTTAGTTTAGAGATACAGCACAGGAGCAGGCTCTTCGGCGCACCGAGTCTGCACCGACCAGTGATCCCGGCCCTAACACTATCCTACACACACTAGGGACAATTTCTACATTAATATCAAGCCAATTAACCTACAACCCTGTATGTCTTTTGGGTGTGGACGAAACCGACGATCTTAGAGAAAACCTACGCAGGTCACGGGGAGAACACACTCCGTACAGACAGCACCCATAGTCAGGATTGCATCTGGGTCTCTGGAGCTGTAAGGCAGCAGCTCTACTACTACGCCACTATGTGTCAGTCTATTGTGTGGCCTGTACACAACTCCCATCTGGACTACACTTCTTCCCACCCTGCTTCCTGTAAGGACTCCATCCCCTACTCCCAATTCCTCCATCTACGCCGCATCTGCTCCACGGATGAGGCGTTCCACACCAGGACATCTGAAATGTCCTCACTATTCAGGGAACGGGGGTTCCCCTCCTCCACCATAAATGAGGCCCGCACCAGGGTCTCTTCCATACCCCGCAACACTGCTCTCTCTCCCCATCCCCGCACTCGCAACAAGGGCCGAGTCCCCCTAGTCCTCACCTTTCACCCCATCAGCCGTCACATACAAAAAGTAATCCTCCGTCAGTTTCGCCACCTCCAACGTGACCCCACTACTCGCCACATCTTCCCATCTCCCCCCATATCTGCCTTCCGCAAAGACCGCTCCCTCCATAACTCCCTTGTCAATTCTTCCCTTCCCTCTCGGTCCACCCCCTCCCCGGGCACTTTCCCTTGCAACCGCAAGAGATGCAACACTTGTCCCTTTACCTCCCCCCTCGACTCCGTTCAAGGACCCAAGCAATCGTTCCAGGTGCGACAGAGGTTTACCTGCATCTCTTCCAACCTCATCTATTGCGTCCGCTGCTCTAGATGTCAGCAGATCTATATCGGTGAGACCAAGCGGAGGTTGGGCGATCGTTTCGCCGAACACCTCCGCTCGGTCCGCAATAACCAAGCTGACCCCCCGGTGGCTCAGCACTTCAACTCCCCCTCCCCCTCCGCCTCCGACCTCTCTGTCCTGGGTCTCCTCCATGGCCACAGCGAGCAGCACCGGAAATTGGAGGAACAGCACCTCATATTCCGTTTGGGGAGTCTGCACCCCGGGGGCATGAACATCGAATTCTCCCAATTTTGTTAGTCCTTGCTGTCTCCTCCCCTTCCTCAGCCCCCCTGCTGTCTCCTCCCATCCCCCAGCCTTCTGGCTACTCCTCCTTTTCCCTTTCTTGTCCCCACCCACTCCCACCCCCGATCAGTCTGAAGAAGGGTTTCGGCCCGAAACGTTGCCTATTTCCTTCACTCCATAGCTGCTGCTGCACCCGCTGAGTTTCTCCAGCTTTTTTGTGTAACCTTCGATTCTCCAGCATCTGCAGTTCCCTCTTAAACACTGTTTTCAGCCCCCTTGCTTCCACTGAATCTGATTCCACTTCTTTGTTTTCTGAGCTATCTCCCGGTGTTTCCTTTGTTCATCGTTACCAGGTCTATCCCTCCTCCTTTTGCATTTCTCTTCTGTGCAAAAAGAAAAGTATCCCAGTAGGTTCCCACCGTGGTCACTTCATAACTCTGTCTCAGTAATGGCTTTTAGATTGCACTCATTTATTTTCCACCTGCATTGCTGATTTATCGACCTTGTTATGAATACCATGTGAATTCAAATAAACAAACTTCCATTGTGGCTCTCCATGATTTTTCCCTGCTCTGATGTTAACTGAAAGTATTTTCTTATCTTTGAATGCCCTTATTCCCGCTGACAGGCTTTGATTATTATCACACATTTCCCACCCCTGCACCATCATATTAACCTTTCTGCTTTAATTTGCCCTCACCAGAACCTTTCTTCATAACTGCTTTGTTTAAACCTATATCTATAGCATGAGTTATTTCATTTGTTTGGCCACTTACTTAACCCGATTCAAGTGAAGTCCACCCTGAAGAAATATCTCCTTCTTTCCTGAAGATAGACACTGGAGTAACTCAGTGGGTCAGACAGCATCTCTGGGGAAAAGGAATAGGTGACGTTTTGGGATGAGACCCTTCTTCAGACTGAGATTCAGGGGTAAAGGAAAGGGAAAGGAGAGATATAGACAATCGTGTTTTAATGCATGTCTCATGAATTGAAAGCCACATTCCCACATCAACCTTGAAGTCATACATCCAACGTTTTGTTCTCATCGCCTCTCCACCACATTGCAATAATTCAGGTGGTATCCATAGGTCATTATTGTGGTTTTCCGTCCAGTTTTAATCCTTCCTCCTCTATCTTTTCCATATTGTTTATTGGGTATCATTACAACAACTGATTCTTTCCCCTCCATCTCCATCCCTGAGAAGATATCCTTAACCTTGCAACCAGATAGCAATCAGATAACAGTCTGAAGAAGGGTTTCGACCCGAAACGTTGCCTATTTCCTTTGCTCCATAGATGCTGCCTCACCCACTGAGTTTCTCCAGCATTTTTGTCTAACCAGATAGCAACACAGCCTTCAAGATCAGAGGCAGCTCAGTGGCACAACAGGAGAATTGCTGCCTGACAGCGCCAGAGACCCAGGTTCGATCCTGACCACGGGTGCTGTCTGTACAGAGTATGTACGTTCTCACTGTGACTGCAAGGGTTTTCTCTGGGTCCTCCGGTTTCCTCCCACATTCCAAAGACCTACAAGTTTGTAAGTTAATTGGCTTTGGTAAAAAAATAGTAAATGTCTCCCAGTGTATAGGATGGTGTTAGTGCTCAGGGTGATCGTTGGTTGGTGCAGACTCGATTAGGCCAAAGGGCCTGTTTCTGAGCTGTGTCTGCATCTCTATATTTCTATAGATCCATGCTTATAATGCAGATAACAGGATCTATCCTCCTAACTGGACTATCCTCATCATGAATGATCTCTGTGTGAATTGGGTTGTTCATCATTTGTCTATACAGTTCATAAGCACCACACTACTCATATCTCTCGATAACTGGATAAATCAAGTAATCTACCATATCTGCTGTTCCAGGGTCAACTTGTCTACATCAGCGAGACCAAGCGCAGGCTCGGTGATCGTTTCGCTGGACACCTCCGCTCAGTCCGCCTAAGCCTACCTGATCTCCTGGTGGCTCAGCACTTCAACTCCCCCTCCCATTCCCAATCTGACCTTTCTGTCCTGGGCCTCCTCCATTGTCAAAGTGAGACCCAGCGCAAATTGGAAAAACAGTACCTCATATTGCGCTTGGGTAGCTTACACCCCAGCCGTATGAACATTGACTTCACTAACTTCAGATAGCCCTTGCTTTCCTTCTCTCTCCATCCCCTCCCCTTTCCCAGTTCTCCCATCAATCTTACTGTCCCCAATTGAAGAAGGGTCTCAACCCAAAACGTCACCTTCTCTCCAGAGATGCTGCCTGCCCCGCTGAGTTACTCCAGCTTTTTGTGTCTATTCTCGATAACTTCATGACCTGTTGGCCAAAACCAAGTGCTGAGGCTTCTCCACTCCAAACCTGCATGATTTGTGAATAGTATCCTCTCCTTGTTGATGGGCTGCTCTGTAGTGTGATGGTCACTGGGATCAAAATGTCCAAGTAACTCTCCTCCACTTTGATGAAAAACAATGACTGAATCTTGGAGTCCAGCTCATCCATTTGAGCCAATGTTCCTGGGGTGGGAGATTGCAACCTTCACGTGGTCCACCCTGTTTCGACGAATACAATCAACCTGGCGTGCACAATCAAGATCAAATAGAACAAGTTGTCCTACAACTTTAGGCTGTGCACGCCATGTGCAAGAAGAAGAAGCAGCCAATGTTCCTCAAGATATTGACTGCATATTTAGATACAATGGATCACAATGGACTGCATCAATGCACACCATAGGTATCACTTGCATCGCCAATATGTTTAGATATAAAGCTGCACTCGGCCTTTCATTGTTATTGCATTATCCTTGTTAAATTTAGTTTAGTTTAGAGATACAGCATGGAAACAGGTCCTTTGGCCCACCAGCTGCACCGACCAGCAAAACCAGCACACTACCACTATCCTACACACACTAGGGACAATTTACATTTAGACCGAGGCGATTAACCTACAAACCTGTACATCTTAGGAGTGTGGGAGGAAACCGAAGATCTCGGAAAAAATTCCACGTGGTCGCGGGGAGAATGTTCAAACTCCGTACAGACAGCACCTCGAGTCGGGATCGAACCCATGATTCTGGTGCTGAAAGTGTTGTAAAGCGGCAACACTACCACTGGGGCACCCTGCTGCCCATGTGTCAATAATTTTATGATTTATACTAAGCCCAACATTATCGCTATCGTGTGGCCTGCATACAACTCTCATCAATTTTTTCAACTCCCTTGCTTCCACTAAATCTGATTCCACTGTGTCATTTTCTATCTTCCTCTCCCTCTATTTCCCTGTGCTAAATGAATCCTGCCTCAGCGACACCCTCAACCCTCACCGTGCTGTTCAAAGGCAAGTATCCCCAATCTTGAATGTGTGAAATGACTTTGATGATAGATGGAATCTCCATTTGATTTCACCGTGGAATCTGAGTGGAATGACTACAGAGCTTGTGTTCTGGATAGACAAAGAGCAATAACAAAATTCTGCAGATACAAGAAACCGAAAGATAAACAGAAAGTTCTGAGAAGATCCAGCTCATGTGGCAACAGATGTGAAGAGATAGCATCTATCCAAGGATGCTGCCTGACCTACTCACTATTTACAACATTTGCTGCTGTTATTCCCAATATGGAAACGCCTTGCACTTTTCAAAAGTAATAAAAGTAATAAATATAACACCTAGAAAACTGTCACTTGGCCCTTCGGCCCATTGCATCTATGCTATCTTTGATTTCATTAGTTTAGTTTAGTTCACAGATACAGCGTGGAAACAGGCAGTTCGACCCATGGAGTCCACGCCGACCAGTCACCCCTGCACATTCACACTATTCTACACACACTAGGGATAATTTTTAAATGTTTAACGTTTACACCAAGCCAATTAACCTACAAACCTGTACGTCTTTGGAGTGTGGGAGGAAACCGAAGATCTCAGATAAAACCCACGCAGGTCACGGGGAAAACGTACAAACTCCATACAGACAGCACCTGTGGTCAGGATCGAACCTGGGTCACCAGCACTGTAAGGCAGTAGTTCGACCGCTATGCCATCGTGTCACTCTAATTTCTCAGCTGATAAAGGCAAGCCTCTCCTTTTCCATCGGTGTAGGTTTGTTACTGTCACATCTACCGAGGTACAATGAAGAGCTTTGTTTTGCATGCTATCCAATCAAATCAGACAGTACTATACATGAATACAGTCAAACCAAACCCAAGGACAAAAGGCAAAGCAAAGAGTGCAGAATATAGTTCTCAACAGTGTAGCATAACAGTTTCAGAGACAATGTCCAATGTCCACAATGAGGTAGATTGGAGAATCTATAAATCAGATTGTGGAAGGATTGTTGAGAAGCCTGATAACAGAGGGTGAGAAGCTGTTTCTGAGTCTGGTGGTGCGCCCTTTCAACCTTCTGTATTTTCCGCACAACAGAAGTGGGCAGAGGAAGGAAAGACGGGCTGATTCCTGGTGGAAAGGTCTTCCAGTATGTTGAGATTCTTTGGCCATTCTTTCACCTGAAAGACCAGATTCTCTCCACCATACTGAGGTCTACAGCTTGTCCACCATATAACCATATAACAATTACAGCACGGAAACAGGCCATCTCGGCCCTACAAGTCCGTGCCGAACAAATTTTTTTCCCCTTAGTCCCACCTGCCTGCACTCATACCATAACCCTCCATTCCCTTCTCATCCATATGCCTATCCAATTTATTTTTAAATGATACCAATGAACCTGCCTCCACCACTTCCACTGGGAGCTCATTCCACACCGCTACCACACCCCCCGTTTTAGCTCCTCGATAACTGCCCCCAAATATTGACTTATTGCAGATAGGAATATCAGTCGGTCAAGGATTCATGAAAGAAAAAACTTGAATTTGGTTCAGTAAATGGAACAAGCTGTGAAAGAACAGAATATCCCAGAACATTATGCTGCTCTACAGTGTATTCTATGCCGTTATCAATTTTTCATACACTACGGAAGAGTTCATTTCAACAGAGCTCTAAATGCGGAGGGCCTGTTGCAGAGAGGAATGGCAGGACAAGCAGGGAAAAGGATCATTCTGAGGCTGTTTGAAAGACATGCTGTCTCAGAAGTATGCACAATTGTTGAAATGTAATGATAATTAAATAGTCCAACAGAGAGAACATTTTCTGCTGCGTTGTTCTCGATTGAGTGTGAACGGGGGGTTACAGTACATTTTCTCCTCTGTGCTTTGAAGTGTTAATAGTTAATGGGGACACAGTTTTTGTGACTGGAACACCCATGGTTATTTTGTCATGGTGATATTTACAGAATGCAGCTACAGGTCTAATTGTATATTGCACCATTGCACCGAATGCCTGGCAAACTGACGGAAAAAATTGTCCCATCTTTTTTCAAAATAAATTAAATAATAAAAGCTGGGAGTTTTTAATGAGGACAAGGTTTTCTTCAAACTGTTTTATTAACACGATAACAATTTCTAATCCTCTGGAAGATTTTTTTTCAGGATAATCTGATTTTTACCAACCAGTTTTAAGAAGTAATTTTCACATGCTTAATCTGTGTGTCTTTTTCCTAAATGAATGGAAAATAAATGTAATACTATCTTTTAGATACACTCCACCTGCATCATTCAATTACACTAATACACATGCTTCCCAACATTAATAATCAGCGGTGACACCGTTGCAACATATTAATTAGGCACAGGTCTTAAATAAAGGTTTACTTTTGTAAGGTTAAATCAACCAGTTACAGTAATTTATTGTTATTAGGCATTGCAGCTGTAGATCGCCTTGCTGTAATAAAACACCTTCCTCCAAGTCACTGCCCTTCAAAGAGCTGCTGAACCCTGCTCGCTAACTTGACATCACACAGCAGCAGCAGCAGCAACTGCGGTAGTAGCAACGGCTTCAACCCTTGCGATTGGCAGCCTTGCTGGCCAAACAGGAGCTGGGCAGGCAATGCAGAGCTGCGGACTGGTCGGTGACAAGTGTGCGGTGGACCAATGGAGGGGGTGGGCAGCAAGGTGGAGTTGCTGAGCTCTCTGGAGTGCTGGATGCTGCAACAACGCATCTCATTGGTATTCCTGCAGGCTGACTGCAGCAGTCATTGATTGACAGTCTTTCCCGGCCACCTAAAAGGAATTTAAAACCATGCGTCCTGCAGCAGATGTCCCCTGCCAGTGCTATTAACCCTTGCCATGCATGCAAATGCCCTTCAGATGGTCATCACATTTGGCTACAAAGAGCTAAACAGCAGGTGGGTAGGGCAGCACCATTCAGCAAGTTCATCACGTGCCAGACAGTGGATAGAGGTATAACAGCAGAGATTCTTGGCATGGATGCTAGCAGTTGCTGCCCATAAAAATCACTGATAACTGCTCTTTGATCGTCTTACGTCAGAAGGTACAATAAAAAGGTACAGGACTATTTCAACAAAACTCCCTCTAGACTGGTACTGACGATCATAGAATGATTCTAACACCAAGGGACCCATCCAGTTCACCAACTAAATGTTGGCTCCCGACTAAAGGGTGTTGAATATCAGGTCATTAACATCATTTTTCTTTGGACAACAACTGTTGGTAATGATCCAAAAAAACATTTACGCCAATACAAAATGGTTTGGGTACTTTTAAACTGAATCTATGGAATGAATCAGTGAACCAGGCAGCATCTGTGGAGTGGTGGGGAGTTAAAATGGAGGCACAAGAAACTGCAGATGCTGGAGTTTAGGGCAAAACACAAAATGCTGCAGGAACTCAGCGGGTCAGGCAGCAACTGTGGGGAGAATAACTAGATGATGTTTTAGGTCGGGACCCTTCTTCGGACCTATAATAGGGGGAGATCGCCGGAAAAGAAATGGTGCCAAGATAAAGGCATATGATAAACATTTGAGGTAGGTTTGAGCAGCGGATGGGTGGAGTAAATCACAAAGGCTACAATTGAAAAAGGGACTGAAGTGTATCAGAAGAGGAGAGAAGACAAGTGAAGGAACTGTAGATGCTGGTTTAAACCAAAGCTATACAGAAAAAGTTGGAGTGGCTCAGCGGGTCAGACAGCATATCTGGAGAGAAGGAGTAGGTGACGAATGTAAAGGCAGAACGAGGGATATGGGTGGATGGGGAGGAGAAGAGGGGCGGGATAGTGGGAGACATGGGTGTGCAGGGGTGTGAGTGCCATCCCCTTCACAGATGCTGCCCGACCTGCTGAACTCCTCCACCACTTTGCATTTTGCTGAGGGGTTAATATTTCAGCTTGATGACCATTCATTATCTCCTTGAGTTCCATCTTATTTCCTCTCTTACCCGTTGGCCCCGAATGATCACATAATGTTTCATGATTTCCACCACGTTATGGTCTTGTGCCTGGACTTACATCCTGCCCAGAAAGGGTCATTGGGCTGAAGTCTCCACAGATGCTACCTGACCTGCTGAATATTTACCACAATTTCTGTTTTTTTAATTCCTTAATATCAAGCTCTATTCAGCTGCCCTAGTATCCCTGGTTGGAATCGCACTGTGTTCTAATCCTCATCCTTGTGATGTTTTGCTGCATGATGCATGTAATAAAGGCAGAAGTTTGCATTGTACCCATTAAACATGTTTATTACAAGTGGTATAACACTATTATGACTGACGAAGGCCATTCAGTCCATCAACTCTGGTGACAATGATACTACTAGAATGCTTCTGCTTCACAGCATCAGGATGGGTTCAATCCTGAACGCTGGTGATGTCAATGTGAAGTTTGCAGCTTCTCTATAGGCCAGGACCATGTGGGTTTCCCCAGGCGATCTGGTTTCCTTCCAAAGATGTACAGGTTGGTAGGTTAATTAAACATTGGCAATTGCCCCGAGTTTGCAGATGAGTGGTAGAATCTGTGGGTTTAGTTTAGTTTAGTTTAGTTTAGTTTAGTTTAGTTTAGTTTAGAGATACCCTTTTATAGTTTAGTTCAGTTTAGAGATACAGCATGGAAACAGGCCCTTCAGCTCACCGGGTCCATGCCAACCAGCGATCCCCGCACACTAACACTATCCTACATGCACCAGAGACAAATTACACTTATACCATGTCAATTAGCCTACAAACCTGTACGCCGTTGGAGTGTTGGAGGAAACCGAAGATCTCGGAGAAAACCCGCGCAGTCACGGGGAGAACGTACAAACTCCATACAGACGGCACCCATAGTCAGGATCAAACCCGGGTCTCTGGGGCTGTAAGGTAGCAACACTACCGCTGCGCCACCATGTCAAAGGGGATGTGGAGCGAATAGGTTAGAGGGAATGGAATTGCTCTGTGAGCTGGCATAGGCTTGAGGAACTGAATGGCCTCATTTTATGCCATAAGGAATTGGGAAAATAAATATAAAATGTGGAAAGATCAATGTTGACCAGTGGGGCAGTTGCAATCCCTCTGTCTGTGTGCAGCAGCAGCAGTTCTACCAGCTGTGCCACTGTGTCACCCTTAATTTTGTTTCCATCAGTTTTACATTGCAGTAAATTCACGTTAATTTTCACTCTTATGTGATGCTAGTTGAAGGTGGTTGCCGGAGGTTGCAGGTAGTGGAAGGTAAGACCTCCCTGCTGGAATAAAACAGGGTGAAAAAAAGGTCTTACCTTCCACTACCTGCAACCTCCGGTAACCACCTGCAACCTCCGGTAACCACCTGCAACCTCTGGCAGGCAACCACCTTCAACTAGCATCACAACCGCCTTCGACTAAAAAATTACCGATTTTTAAAACGCCAACCTATTTTTAGTCGAGGCCGGTTTTTAATTTTTTGAAATAATCGCCGGAACATAGAAGAAGCGGAAACCGCTTTCGACCATTAGGGAGACTGACAAAAACCTCCGGGAACCTCACGGAAACCTTGGATGGGGCCCAAAGTCTCCAGAGGTTTCCGTTCAGGTTTCCTAAGTGGGACAGGGGCTTTTGGATTTTACATGGCACGGATTCAGGTTTCCCACCTTTATTTTGTAATGCCCCTGTCCCACTTAGGAAACCTGAACGGAAACCTCTGGAGACTTTGCGCCCACCCAAGGTTTCCGTGCGGTTCCCGGAGGTTCCTGGAGGTTTTTGGCAGTTTCCCTACCTGCTTCCACTACCTGCAACCTCCGGCAACCACCCGCAACCTCCGGGAACCGCACGGAAACCTTGGGTGGGGCGCAAAGTCTCCAGAGGTTTCCGTTCAGCTTTCCTAAGTGGGACAGGGGCATGCGACTCCAAAACAATGTCCCCTCCCTTGAATCATCCAGCATCGGTAGAAGCCCTTTATGTAAACTCACTGACTCTTAGCAATCATGTAACAGCACTCAGTCCCCGAGCCATGAGAGGTTAGGAGATAATGATTTTTAATCCATCATTTTAACAGACTCTTGCACTTCATAAGGACATGAGCCCTTTGTTTGTGTAATCGGCTCTCAAGCTATACCATCCTTTTGCAAATGTCCTGCCTGCCAATTTTCAGGTCAGGTTCATAAAACCTAGACCAAATGAACACCCCAATCTTTTGATGAGGCCTTATCGTGCTGTTGGTGAGCTGGCTGTCTCACTGAATGCAAACAATTACAATTAAATCATCTCCTGACTGAATATCATGTGCATGGAGTTTGCAGCAGCAGGAGATTCCCTATCAGCATGGTACCAGGTTGACCAAGGTAACTTTATGCATGTAATTAGTATTTCCTCCACCTACTTACATTTTTTCCTGGAGAAATTATCCCGCTATTGCTGGTAGAAGTTGAATTACAATTCTGTCCCTTCCATTCTTTCTGATATTGCTGCACGTTGAGCAAGAAATATGACCCTCAACTCACTGGTTGACACAAGGTAGAAAACAGGCTCAATGCAATCCATCATTCTCCTCGCAGATTTCTGAAGATTTTTAAACATTTGCTTGCATCAAGCCACTGTTACAATGATGGGGTGGAGGGTGGGTGTGGTGGGAGTTGACTCTGGACATTCAGAATCATCCTACCACAAGCAGAAGCAGTGCTGAACTACTATCTACCTCATTGGTGATCCACGGACTATCCTTGATCGGACTTTGCTGGCTTTGCCTTGCACTAAACGTTATTCCCTTATCATGTACCTATACACTGTAAATGGCTTGATTGTAATCATGTATTGTCTTTCTGCTGACTAGTTAGCACGCAACAAAAGCTTTTCACTGTACCTTTGTACATGTGACAATAAATTAAACTGGCATAATGAAGTTATAATGGGACGTTTCTTATGTTATTGAAGGAATCGGGAAGGATGGCTAGATGGTGATGTTTGATTGCATTGAATCTTAAAATATCCTAATTATTAACACACTGAGGAGTCCATTCAAGTCACCGAATCAATGCCAGGTCTTGTACAACTTTTCAGTCAGTCCCATTCCCCTTGGTATATGCACCATACACGATTGAACCAGGATGTATAGTCAGTGAACTCTGGTCTAAATCCCTGCAAAATGTTCTGATCTCACATCATAGCTGGAGCTCTAACATTTGCGCAGGTTTCCTCATGGCAAGTGCAAAGTGAAGACACTGTCCTCTCACACGCATTAGCCGAGAAGCATTATTGGAAAGCGCATGTCATCCTGAATGAGAATTGTTTAAGAAAGAACTGCAGATGCTGGAAAAATTTAAGGTAGACAAAAATGCTGGAGAAATTCAGCGGGTGAGGCAGCATCTATGGAGCGAAGGAATGGGTGACGTTTTGGGTCGAGGCCGGGTGTTGACCCGAAACATCACGTATTCCTTCGCTCCATGGATGCTGCCTCACCCGCTGAGTTTCTCCAGCATTTTTGTCTACCTCTGAGTGAGAACAGGATCAGCTTCAACCCACCAACAGGACGGTATTGAATAGTCTGAAATAACAATTGGGCTGGCGTGAGGAAGTGGAGGGGCAGCTGCATTTAGATAGTTCATAACATTTGCCATTGACCTCATGGGAGGGAAGATTTAGAAAAGGGAAGATAAACATAAAAGGTAGTGATTTGCCAGAGGCCCTGAACCTATAAAAGGAGACAGCCTCTCCTGGTGTTTGGAGAAAAAGCAATTTCAAATTGTCTTCAACATTATTCTTTTACATCCCGATAAAACAGCAAAAGTAAACTGATAGGCATTACAAATGGCAGGCCCTGGGTCAACTACAGATGTGGGTGATGAAAAGACTGATTTGAAAAATCAGTCTTTTCACACTAATACATAGAATAGAATAGAATAGAATAGAATCTTTATTTGCCACGCAACCAGGGTTGGTGGTATTTGGGTTCGGTACATGATGGTACACTGCTTTAGTTACATACCACTAATAACACAGATCACCGTAATAAAGTGCATCCATACCACATCACAAATCACAAATCTCACCAACAATACATAGTGCAAAAGAACAAACAAAGACCATAGACAAGACATTGTATACATCAAAAGTCATATTATTGTCTGATTATTGGACGGAATTGAGAGTTCTTATTGCTGAGGGGAAGAAACTGTTTTTAAAGCGGGTGGTTTTAGTAGCAAGTGACCTGAGGCGCCTCCCTGAAGGGAGAGACTGAAAAAGGTGATTTGCTGGATGGGAGTGGTCCGAGATGATCTTTTTTGCCCGTTTTGAGGTACGTTGGAGATAAATGGAATGGATTGAGGGGAGGGGGGAGTTGATGATCCTGGAGGCCTTGGAGACAATGCGTTGTATTCTGTGTAGTGAGTGACTATCGGTGTTACCGTACCAGACTGTGATTGAGGAGGTGATGATGCTTTCAATGATTGATTGATAGAAACGGACCAGGAGGTGTTTGTGGACTCTGAACTTTTTGAGCTGTCTGAGGAAATATAGGCGTTGTTGACCTTTCTTGATGACGTGGTCTGCGTTGATGTGCCATTTTAGATTATTGGAGATATAGGAGCCTAGAAACTTAAATGGGTTTGTGGAGGTTATGGGGTGAGAGTTGACATGGACCGGGGGTTTGTGGTTTTGATTGTGTCTGAAATCTATGATGATTTCTAAGGTTTTTGAAGTATTAAGCTGGAGGTTGTTGTCTGCGCACCATTTGACTGCGCTATCGACTGTTAGATGGTATTGTGATTCTTTGTTGTCTGAGATAAGGCCAATTATTGTTGTGTCGTCTGCATATTAAAAATTTTTAACTGAGCTGCATTGGGATGTGAGGTTGTTGGTGTAAAGTGAGAAGAGGTTGTTGGTGTAAAGTGAGGTGACAGAACGCACCCTTGGGGGGCTCCTATGTTGAGAGTCAAAGGGCTGGAGAGTTTTTCACCCACCATGACTCTTTGCTGTCTGTTTGTTAGAAAGTGTAGAATCCAATGGCACATGGCTGGGTGAATGCTCATGTCCAACATTTTATTGTAGAGTTTAATCGGGTGTATAGTATTAAAGGCCGAGCTAAAATCTATAAACAGGATGCGTGCATAGGTGTTCGGTGATTCCAGATGATGTAGAGAATAGTGAAGAGCTAAGTTGATAGCATCCTCAACAGACCGGTTGGCACTATATGCAAATTGGAAAGGGTCCATGATGGGGGCAGTGTGAGTTTTCAGATGGGTGAGGACTATGTGCTCAAAGGCCTTCGTGGCGACTGATGTTAATGCCACAGGTCTATAATCGTTCAGGCAGCTCACCTTGGAGGACTTGGGCACAGGGATGATAATGGATGATTTAATGGATGACATTGGCGAGAACAAACGTAGACCGGGCGATCGTTTCACTGAACACCTTCGCTCAGTCACCCTGGAACCTACCTAATCTCCCGGTTGCTAAACACTTTAATTCCCCTTCCCATTCCCACACTGACCTTTCTGTCCTGGGCCTCGTCCATTGTCAGAGGGAGGCCGCATGCAAATTGGAAGAACAGCGCCTCATATTTCCCTTGAGCAGCTTACAGCCCAGCACTTTGTCATCGTTACTTTTTTGCATATCTTTCATTTATTTGTTCTATATCTCTCTATATCACCGTCTTGTTTCCCTTTCCCCTGACTCTCAGTCCGAAGAAGGGTCTCGACACAAAATGTCACCTATTCCTTTTCTCCATTGATGCTGCCTGACCCGCTGAGTTACTCCAGCCTTGTGTGGCTATCTTCTTTTTGAAAAAATGTTTGATTTTTCATTGAAACAAAACTTTACTGGGTGGCTTGGCAGATTTGTTTAATGTCATGAAGGAATAAGATAGGATAAATTAGACAGGAGAGGTTTTTTTAAATGTGGGCACAACATCTTTTGCTGGCTCTGCCAGAGTATCAGGGCTTTTATCAGCATGCTTTGCTCCCGGGATAAACTATTTCCACTGGGTTAGTATTGAGATATAGATACAGGATTAAATGAAGAGATTTTGGACAGCCAGGAGGATTTTTTTTCCAAGTGTACATTTTTCAGTCAATGGAATTCAATAACGATTAAAATATAGACCCTGTCAATGTTTCGACGTAACTGAAGGTAAGCATTATAAAGATTCATTAACAAGAAAGACATTGCAGATCATGACTTTTACCCTTGTAGAGCATAAAACTAACATGGACTGGTTAAATCAATAGATTATTGTAATTTCTATATAGCTCCACATAAACTCCATTTAAAATTTGACCTCCATCAATCAGGTTATTTAAGTTTGTGTGTGTGTGTTGAACCAATGTGAAGCCTCTGGTAGAGCTGCTGCCTCACAGAGCAAGAGACATGTTCAATCGTGACCGCGGGTGCTGTCTGTATGGAGTTTGTACATTCTCCCTGTGACCACGTGGGCTTCCTCTGGCTCTCAGGTTTTCTCCCATATCCCAAAGGCACATTGGCCCTGTTGTGTAGGGAGTGAATAACACAGAACTAAACTGAAGGGGTGGTTCTTTCCATCAATCAATCAATCAAACCAGCACACACTAAAGAAGCTTGATTGATCATATTTTATCTCTCAGAGTTTTCTTTTTCTCCATTCTAAAACCGCGATTGCTCCAGGTCTTGGTAATCACATCTTTTTCTGGTAACGGACTTAAGGTAACAGCAGAAAGATATTTGGCAACAGGTTTTGATATGAGGCGGGGGGGGGGAAGTAAATCTCAATCAATCAATCTAATTTATTCGTCACTTGCACATAAAGTGCAAGGTAAATGAATTTGCCAGCAGCGGTACAATGAAAAAGAACACACAAAAACACAATAAAAATTTAACATAAACATCGACCACAACATTCATCACTGTGGTGGAAGGCACAAAGTTTGGCCAGGCCTCCTCCATTTTCCCCCGTGGTCGGGACCTCAACCCTCCGCAGCCGCCGCTGCGGGCGTCCAGATGAGTAGACAAGGTAAAGTCCAGGTAAGTCCAGAATCGGTGCCTCCCCACCGGAGACCGCGGCTTCAAGATGGTGTAGGCCACGGGCCGGCGGTCGAAGATCTAAAGTCCCCGCCGTGTTGCAGCCGGAAGCACCACAGACCGCAGGGCCAGCGGTCAGAGCTTCTCTCCAGGGGTCCCCGGCGAGGGACCCCGCTCCGGATGGTAAGTCCCAGCCGCGCCCGTGGTAGAAGTTGGCCGCTCTTCTTCTCTGGGGTCCCCAACGAGGGATCTCAGGCCCAGGACGCCGCGCCGGTTGGAGTTCTGCAGACCCCGGCTTCAGGCTGCCGCGGGCCAGCGAACGGAGAGCGCTCCCTTCCGGCGAGGGCTCGCTCGCTCCGAGATGAGAGTCCACGCTGCGCCCGCCGCTGAAGCCCCAAGCGCGTCTCCGGGAAAGGCCGCACCGATCCTCAATGTTAGGCCACGGGGGAGAAGACATGGAAAAAGTTGCCTCTCCGTGGAGGAGGCGACCAAAACGGTTTTCCCATTACCCCCCAACACCACCCCACACACAAGACACACAGAGAAACATTAAAAACATACATTAAATTAAAAAAATACACTAAAAAAACAAATATGATCTTCCATCATTTTTATCACAGTCATGTCACGTTTAGCTGTGTGTTTCGATGGGTCTTTCTCTGATTGCATAGAGATTATAAAGGGAGGCCAAGCACCTTCACCCAACCTTTAATTGCTTCTACAATCAGGAGCAAGGTGCTTTACAGATGATGAAAGTATGTTTGAAGTAAATTGCTGTGGTAATGAGGGATGAGGAAGACAGCATGATAATCCGTTGCCATTTCCCTCTCTAATATCTGGCATTCCAAACCTATGGATAAAAATAAAAAGACTCAGCTTTCCCCTGAGGACCCAGACTACTACAGTGAGGACCACTAGACTGCTTTGTTTGCAACAACAGATGTAGCTGGTTGGAGTTGGTGGATCTCATGAACAGAGAAGTGTACACTGGGTCTTGGGCATTGATGCCACTACTCCGTGTTGCCCGGTTACATTACCATCCTCTAGGATTGGCATATCCTGCTGCACACACTATGTGGCGTTTCATTTTTAACAAGACTACAACCCTGTTAGTAGAACATATTTTCCCTCAGATGCAAATACATTCCTCTGTAGATTATCAGCTGTCCGTATTTGTCTATTCTCCATGAGCAGGTCTTTATCTTTGGAAGTGCAGGAGGTGAGCACCGTTTGAAGCAATTCATTTAAGATCTGCTTCGACCACCAGCTCCCCCTTCTACATTCGCAACTGGGAAGCATGGTGGCACCGCGGTAGAGTTGTTGCCTTATAGCGTTTACAGCGCCGGAGACCCGGGTTCAATCCCGACTATGGGTGCTGTCTGTACGGAGTCTGTACGTTCTCCCCGTGACCTGCGTGGGTTTTTTATCCAAGATCTTCAGCTTCCTCCCACACTCCAAAGATGTAGGTTAATTGGTTTGGTATAAATTATAAATTGTCCTTAGTGTGTGTAGGATAGTGTTAATGTGCGGGGATCGCTGGTCAGTGCGGGCTCAATGGGCCGAAGGGCCTGTTTCCCCACTGTATCTCTAAACTAAACTAAGCTGAGAGAGACAGTGTGAGACACTTACAGCCCTTACTGTAGTCAACCCAAGTACAATTGATTTAATTAATGGTTCTGTACCCTTGACAAGACTCGCCATTGCTTTAAGTTACCAGTGAATCTCCTATCTCCACTTTTGTGCTTTCCACTTCGGAGAATCTCACCATGTCAAAGCAAGGCTCCTCATCCCCCCCCTAAATAGACACAAAAATCTGGAGTAACTCAGCGGGTCAGACAGCACTCTAGAGATAAAGGAATAGGTGACGTTTCGAGTTGAGACCCTTCTTAAATCCATGTTCTCTGGTAAATGACCCACTTGCTGGTAGAAACCTTTCCTCTTACTTCATGCTGTCAAGATCCTGTATCCTTTTGAACACTCAAAATAAATCTCCCTTAACTTCCACAGTATTAAAATATCAAAAGAACTGCAGACGCTGGGAATCTGAAGCAAAAACTGAAAGTGCTGTTTGTTGAGAAATATCTCTGCATGCATTCATTTGGCCAGCAGGAACAGTTCTGACCTTGCCTCCAACCCGAGCAAGGTATTAGGATCTGTCAAGGTGCACCAAAGCAAAATCACACTGAACATTTCAGTTTGAAGACACTTTGTTAGAACAATTCAAGGAAGTGTCTTGAAACATCAACTCTGTTTCTCTTTCCACAGATGGGACCTGACCTTTAAGGGCCGGTCCCACTTGCCGATTTTTTCGGCGACTGCCGACGTCATTGACTGACGTATTAGGGTCGCCGAAAGATTTGGAACATTTCAAAATTCAGCGGCGACAAAAAAAAATGTTCCTGCAGTTGAGGAAACGCCAAGATCAATATGTCATCACGCCACGTCACGCCGCACTATACCGCAACTTTTTCGGTGACCTGATACATCAGTCAAGTGGATCAGGCCCTTCAGGCTTTAGAGATACAGTGTGGAAACAGGCCCTTTGGCCCATCGAGTCCTTGCTGAGCAGTGCTCCCCGCACACTAACACGACTCTACACACACTAGGGACAATTTACATTTATATACCAAACCAATGAATCTACAAACCTGTACGTCATTGGAGTGTGGGAGGAATCCGAAGATCTCGGATAAAATCCATGCGGTCACAGGGAGAAAGCACAAACTCCATACAGACAGCACCCATAGTCAGGACTGAACCCGGGTCTCTGGCACTGTAAGCAGCAACTTTACCACTGCACCACCGGAGATGAACTCCTTGTTGGATGAGAAACCCCAGTGTGTTTAAATGTAGCACTGATGCCAATGTCTTCTTGATACAAATGTGTGGTCTTTACATTAGAATTACCCAGATTTGCTGGGTCAAGGGAAAGGCAGGCTGAGTCAGGATGGTTGATTTCCACCCATGAAGGACATGAATGAACTAAGTGAGTTTTTCATTACTTTTCCACAAATGTTCGGGTTATTAACTAAATTTAAATTCCGTAGTTTCCGCAGTGGGATGTGGTCTCTGGATTGTTAGCTGCTGTGTGGATTATTGGTCCCATCATTTAATCACTGCACCACTACCATACTGCAGCATGTTTTATTCCCTGTGAATATTTTCCCTATTTCCCACGGAGAAATGTAATTATCACTTGTTCACACATTCCTCTCAGATGACGGATCCTCGTGTGTGAGCTAGATCGGGGCTCGGT
The DNA here is from genome assembly GCF_028641065.1 of Leucoraja erinaceus. NCBI lineage: Eukaryota > Metazoa > Chordata > Chondrichthyes > Rajiformes > Rajidae > Leucoraja > Leucoraja erinaceus. The sequence continues at coordinate 48,229,712 of NC_073388.1, read as the reverse complement.
GCTGCGCAGCAGATGTGAGATCATGCAGCATGGTTAAAGAGTGGAGAGCCACAGCAAATCATTGTTGTTCAGACTGGAGGATGGTACCCCATGCTGGACCATAGCCTTTGTAGATACATATGTATATACCACCAGGGGCGCCATACGATTGGCAGCCCTGCCAAAAGTCTGTTTGTTTTTTCATCTTTAAAATTTTTTTTAGTGTGTGTAAGTTTGTGTAAATGTTCTCCGGTTTGTTTTATGTCGAGGGAGGGGGTTGGGGGAAACTTTTTTTTCAGTTTCTTACCTTGCCGAAGAAGCGATTATTTTTTGGATCGCATTCTCCGGTGGTTCTGCGGCCTACCATCGATGGAGCTGGAGGCCTCCTGGGACAGACCTTGGGCCCCACCGCGGGGCGTGGTCTTACATCGGAGTCGATCCCTTGCCTGGGATCGCTCCAACCGCGGCCTGCAGTCTTTACATCGGGAGCTCGCAGGCTCGGGAGAGGCCGTGGATGTCGGGAGCTTCAACGTCGCGGAACGTTAGACCAGCCCCGATACGGGGTTCGATCGTCTGGCGCGAGGGAGCTGACATCCCCCTGATGCAGGAGCTGATCGCCTCGACGTGGAGGGCCCAAACGCAGCCCGCTACGGGAGTCAAGATCATCCCATCAACGGAGGGCTCAAGTCCACCGACCGTGGAAGAGCAAAGGGAAGAGATTGAACCTTTTTTCACCTTCCATCACAGTGAAGAATGTGGAGGAGTCACTATGGTGGATGTTTATGTTAAAATGTATTTTGTGTGTTCCGTTGCTTTTTATTGTATGAATGACTTGACAAATAAAATTCCTCGTATGATGAAAAACAAACTTGGCTAATAAAATATTATTATGATTGTGATTGATTGATGTAAGTTGAATCATTCACAACACATCATGGGCTTCTACCATATTATTGCCGGTGCCTCACTGACATTTTGCAACTCACGTGAAATTGAGGTCCCCACTTCCATGGCCATTGAGTGAGCTGGATGGATCTGTCAGCAGTTATCAAGCTGCAGATTCTGAGGCCCTGTTCCATAGAGTCATAGAGTGATACAGCATGGAAACAGGCCCTTCAGCCTAACTTGCCTACGCCAACTAATATGCCCTTTCTACACTTGTCTCACCTGCCTGCATTTGACCCATATTCCTCTAAACCTATCCTATCCATGTACCTGTCAAAATGTTTATTAACTTTTGTGATAGTATCTGCCTCAACTACCTCTCAGGCAGCTTGTTCCATTCACCCGCCATTCTTTGTATAAAAAAGCTTCCCCTCAGATTCTTATTAAATCTTTCTCCCCTCACATCACACCTATGTCCTCTGGTCCTTGATTCCCCTACTCTGGGCAAAAGACTGTGCATTTACTTAATCTATTCCTCTCATGATTTTGTACAGCTCTATAAGATTGCCCCTCAACCTCCTGTGCTCCAAGCAATAAAGTCCTTGCCCTGCTCAAGATCTCCCTATAGCTCAGGCCCTCTAGTCCTGGCAACGTCCTCGTAAATCTTCTCTGCAGCCTTTCCAACGACATCTTTCCTATAACATGGTGACCAAAACTGAACACAATTCCATAAATGTGGCCTCATCAATCTATATCTATATCTATACATAACTAAAACTCTGATCTTGATATCTTCTGATATCTTCCAATATCTTTCTATTTGCGCAAAAACAGTTCGCGATAGCACTACAACCTTTCGCCAGTTCACTCACCATTGTCCTGTGCTGCGAGCGCGCCAAGTTTCGTTCTGATCGGTTGAATGTCGTAAAAGTTAGCGAGGTTTAAAAATCTTAAAAACCGCACGTGCGCAGATCGATCTCTTCTCCTGCCAGTAGGCGCCGCACGGATTAGTCTCTTGTCCGTCACTCACCGGGACAATCCGCCCTTTCCTGCACCATCGCATCTTTACTGGAGCTGAGGAAAGCCAGCGGAGGTTTCCAACCGGACTTTCGGAGGGACCCGAAGCAGCTCTACCCCCACACACACCCCACATCCCACCATCCACACACACCCCGCCGCCCACACACACCCCGCCACCCCACACACCCCCCACCCACACCACACCCCCCCCACACACACCCCTGCCCACACATCCTTCCTGCCCACACCCCACCTCTACAACCCCCAACCCCCACAACCCCGCCCCCACAACCCATCCCCCCACAAACCCTCCCCCACAACCCACCCCCCCACAACCCTGCCCCCACAACCCTCCCCCCACAACCCATCCCCCACAACCCTGCCCCCACAACCCATCCCCCCACAACCCATCCCCCACAACCCTGCCCCCACAACCCATCCCCCCACAACCCATCCCCCCACAACCCCTGCCCCCACAACCCTGCCCCCACAACCATGCCCCCACAACCCCCCCCCACAACCCTCCCCCACAACCCACCCCCCCACAACCCTGCCCCCACAACCCTCCCCCCCACAACCCATCCCCCACAACCCTGCCCCCACAACCCATCCCCCACAACCCATCCCCCCCCAACAAACCCTGCCCCCACAACCCATCCCCCCACAACCCATCCCCCCACAACCCTGCCCCCACAACCCTGCCCCCACAACCATCCCCCCACAACCCATTTCCCCACAACCCTCCCCCCACAACCCATCCCCCCGTGCCTGTGCAGTTAGGGGATATGGGTGAGTGGTGGAATATTGCGTTGGGGAACGGGTTGCGTTGGGGGACCAGGCCTCCTGTGTGACAGGGACCCAACGGGTTCCACTTAGTCTAGTGTTTTATATAACTGCAACATGACCTCCCAACTTCTATATCCAATGCACTAACTGATGAAATACGTTGTTCTTAAAGGCCTTTGAACTGCTGTTCAATATCTCTGATGAGCAAAGGTATTTGAAAGCAGTTGAAAAGGTTTTACACAAAAGATTAAAAATTCATAAACTTACATAAATACCTCTAAGGTGCGAGAAATGAATGATTATTATTAAGGTTGGATGTAATAAAAAAGCATTTGCCTGCGCTGACCTTTCAATCAAAAGCAGTGGTGTCATTCAAATGATATATAACATTGGAACTCTAAGCTATAGTTAGTGAGGATTGTCTGTATAGTTAGTCCGTGGATTATCGTGGTGGAGAAGCTTGTGTGGTCCTGAGATCCTGAGAGCGATGCCGTCTGGAGCTATGCTCCTGGTAGGGTCACCCTTGGCGGTAAGGTCGAGGGGGAGGTCTCTGACAAAGACCAATCCAACCAAGACCTCAACGGTGGAACAGGTGGAGGACGATGGCTGACCTAAGTGTAGCGTCACAACAGCTGGGAAGGCGGATGAAGGCTGCAGCAGAAAAAGGACCATGGTCGTCTTGGACTCCATGCCACTGGATTCTGACCCAGATCTGTCAAGGACTGTGTGGTGGCTGTCTGTGCACCAGTCTCCCCACGTTAAACAAACTCATGCACCGGTGTCCTCCAACCCTGGAGACACCCATGGTCAGCCATGACCAAGAGGTGGCCTGAGGAGAGGAAAAGTGCCTCCAGTCCCTCAACTCAGTGTGTGTGCCTTCCCTCAACATTGAGGCCAGCGGTCAAATAGAATTCCCATTCACCCAGTTCAGTTCAGTTTAGTTTATTGCCTCATGTACCGAGGTACAGTGAAAAGCTTTTGTTGCGTGCTAACCAGTCAGCAGAAAGACAATACATAGAGAAATAGAAACATAGCAAAATGGTGCAGGAGGCCATTCGGCCCTTCGAGCCAACACGGCCATTCATTGTGATCGTGGCTGATCGTCCCCAATCAATAACCCGTGCCTGCCTTCTCCCCATGATTGCAATCCTGATTACAATCAATCCATTTACAGTGTATAGATACATGATAAGGGCATGATCAGTGCAAGATAAAGCCAGCAAAGTCCGATCATGGATAGTCCTAGGGACATAGCACTGCTCTCTGGTTGTGGTAGGATGGTTCAGTTGCCTGATAACAGCCTGCTACCTGTATCCAATCTCCAGCCATTTTCTGACTTCCACATTCAATGCACTGGGACTGGAGGCCGGGAGTGAGGTAGGAGTGTGGACTCTGACAACATGGATTGTAGAGTAGATAATGAGGTGGATGTTACTCGACTATGAAAAGAGACAATGGGCAAACAAGTGATAATTTAATCCTGACAGATAGAAGTGGTATATTTTGGTTGAAAGAGTGGAGCATGCAGTGCCAGCTGAACGGCATGGTTCAGAAGAAATGTAGGAACTGGGGGATCAGGATATATATGCACATAAATCTTAGAAACCGGCAGGATCTGTTGAAAGAGACATTGGGTAATAAAGTAAACAGGACCCTGGGCATCATGAACGGAATACAAAACTAGGAAGGTTATAATGAAACTTTCTCAAATGTGGTCGGACATTATTGGAGATTTGAATCCAATTCTGTTTTGATTTCTATTTGAAGACAAATGGAAAGTCACAGAAAAGATGCAGGAAAAAAATGACTGCAATAATTCCAAGGATAAGTGTTTCTGTGCCGAGAGCGAGCAAACAGAAAGAAGCTACTCACATTAGCATGGAGAAGGACAAGGAACAAAATGAAGAGCAATAGGTCGAGAGACTGCTTTGTGGAATGTTGTGGCTTATGCGGAGAGTAATTATGATTTGGACAAATTATGAGTCGGATTGTCAAGGAGGACTCTCTCTAATTTCTACAGGTGCACAGTAGAGAGCATGGTGACCGGTTGCATTGCGGCTTGGTATGGCAAATTGAGCGCCCTCAAAAAGTAGTAAACACTGCCCAGGCCATCATCGGTTCTGACCTTCCTTCCATCGAGGGGATTTATCGCAGTCGCTGCCTCAAAACGGCTTGCAACATCATCAAAGATCCACACCATCCTGGCCACACACTCATCTCCCTGCTACCTTCATGTAGAAGGTACAGGAGCCTGAAGACTGCAACAACCAGGTTCAGGAATAGCTACTTCCCCATTAGGCTATTAAACCTGGCTCGGCCAAAACTTTGATTATTAATAACCAATTATCTGTTATTTGCACTTTATTATTTTATTTATTCATGTGTGTGTATATTTATATTATAGTAGGTACACACAAAAAGCTGGAGAAACTCAGCGGGTGCAGCAGCATCTATGGAGCGAAGGAAATAGGCAATGTTTCGGGCCGAAACCCTTCTTCAGACGTTTATATTTTATAATATTTTATAACATTTCTTCCGAACCATGCCGTTTTATATATATATATATATATATATATATATATATATATATTATATAATTATATTATAGTATATGGACACATTGATCTGTTTTGTAGTAAATGCCTACTATGTTCTGTTGTGCTGAAGCAAAGCAAGAATTTCATTGTCCTAGCAGGGACACATGACAATAAACTCACTTGAACTTGAACTTGAGCTCACTAGTGAAGTTGCACAGTTGGCAGAGATGTTGCATCACAACGCGAAAGACCTGGGTTCCATCCTGACCTCGGGTGGTGTGTGTGTAGTGTTTGCACCTTCTTCCAATGACCGTGTGGGTTTCCTCCGGGTATTCCAGTTCCCTCCCACATCCCAAAGATCTGTTGGCTTGTAGATTAATTGGCCTCTGTAAATTGCCCCTAGTGTGTAGGGAGTGGATGAGAAAGTGGCATAACATAGAACAGGTGTGTGAACAGGTGATCGATGGTTAGTGTGAACACGGTAGGTCTGTCTCCATGCTGTAGCTCTAAACCAAGCCAAAATAAACTCTAAACTAAATGTATATGGGAGATGGAAATGCAGTTTAAAGGTTTATTGGTGAGAAAGTAGTTAGCATGTTAAGGGGAATGGAATATGAAGTATATCTGGATAGAGAGCTTGAGAAAGGATTGGCATAGTTTTGATGGATGAAATGGCTTCCTTCTATCCAGTACAGATGTTATGATCTGAGCTGAGGCCAATCTTTTCCCTCTTTCAATACACACACCTGTGCACTACACAGGATGCCTACAAAGAGGAATCATTCACCAAGTTCCTTCCACCTCTCGGGAGCTCAGGCTAATTACAGGCTGTGGCATCAATTAATCAGCCCATGTGATATCTCACCAGATCCTAGGAGGTGCTGTCCTTTCTTCAGCTCGGCTAGATTTGTAGCTATCCAGACCTGTATCTGTAGATGGTTTAGCATCCTGACAATGTACTTACCTCGCCACTAACTAGAGGACACTGATTAGTTATTTCTTACCTGTTCATGATTGTCCAATTTGTCTTTCAGAATAGTCCAGTTATTGGGTGTGCTGGAATGCTGTGGGGAGATTTCATAAGGCCAATCTCAAAACAATCTCTCACAGCCCACCATGTCTGTTTGGTCCCTGGTGAAACAGTACACAGACTCCATTTACCCAGCATGGCTCAATATGCTTTGACATCTTTCCTGGCAATAAGTGAACGATTCCGCAAACTCAAATTGTGAACAGTCTTTAGGAGCAGAGAATCCCTAGTATCTAATGGCCTTTTTCTGAATGCACTGCCTAATGGCTCATTAGCTCTTTAGACAGAGATGTGTTAAACCAGGGATGATTATTGTTGAATGTACACTTTGCCCTTTCTCATTTTGCTCCTGGGTAGATGAAACTGAATTCAAATATTATTTTCCAATCTGAGGAAATAGTTTATCTCCACCTTAAAAACATTCTTTAGCATTTTAAACACCACAACTTGATCGCTCTTTGACATCTCAGACTCTAGGACTAGGCTGAATGGCGGAGGGGTGAGGAAAATTAAGAGTGGGGATTCAATAATAAAAATGTAAAAGTTTTCTTCAATGTTTACAAAAGTAGTGGAGAAGATTGCATGAGGGTGGAGTGGTCGCTAAATGAAGTGGGTCACAAACAGAAATTCGAAGGGAATACAAGACGTACTTCTATAACCCGCCTCGTAATGTAAGCTCCTAAAATCCATTTCCTTTCATTTACAAGTGGGACTCAATCCTGAAACCACTGTGCCCACTACTCAGAAGCTAAGCCAGCTGAACTGCTAGGATAATCTGTGTGAAATGGTCGAGAGTGAGTTTAATCCTGTTCTTGCTCCCCTCCAAAATAAATTGAGCACAACTCAAAATAGCTGTCTAATCCTCTTCGACACGATGCATCATAGGTCTGACATATCCCTTGTTGCAGCAGCATCTGAGACATCCTTCTGCAAATTTACTCGCAAATGGTGCGCATCTGATCGTTTCCATCCATACTGTTATTACTGTCACTCTCGTTGATAACCATACATTAATCTGGCTTCTTTTAAAAGAATTACGGGTTTTGAAATAAATCTATTCAATATATTCATTAACCTGCAGGAATAAAATTCTTCAAAGCCTTGGGAACTTATCAGAATGTGCCGGATGCAGAATATATTCAAATAGCTTTTCTTAAAAAACAGCACAGAACTATAATCCTTTTTCTTCTAGTGCCTCAAAACTCTTCATTCTGGATTCAGAACTATTTCAAAGGATCAGCTCTGCACAAACTTCAGTTCACTGTAGAGTTTCCATTCAGCTCCATTCATCATCGCCAGCATCCCAGGACAGTCCAGGAGGTACTGCCAATCACAGAGTCCTTCACTGTAGAGTATTGAGTTTAGACGTTGGGAGGTCATGTTGCAGTTGTATAGGACGTTGGTGAGGCCGCATTTAGAGTACTGTGTTCAGTTTTGTGTTCTGTTATGAGAAAGATGTTGTCAAGCTGGAAAGGGTAGAGAAGATTTACGAGAATGTGGCCAGGACAAGAGGGTCTGAGCTATGGGGAGAGGTTGAGGAGGATGGGACTCTATTCCGTGGAGCGCAGAGGGATGAGAGGTGGTCTCATAGAGGTATACAAAATCATGAGAGGACTAGATCGGGTAGATGTGTAGAGTATCTTGCAGGCAGGTGGGATTAGTATAGCTGGGACATTTGGCCAATGTGGGTAAGATGGGCCAAAGGGCCTGTTTCCACACTGTATCTCTCTATGACTCTATGAAGGGCCTGTTTCCACACTGTATCTCTCTATGACCATGAAGGGCCTGTTTCCACACTGTATCACTCTATGAATCTATGTAAAGTCTAGTTTAGTTTAGTTTAGTTTAGAGGTACACTGCACAAACAGACCCTTGGGCCCACCAAGTCCACTTCGACTACCGATCCCCGTTACACTTGCACACGCTACACACAGGGACAATTTACCGAAGCCAATTAACCTACAAACCTGTACATCTTTGGAGTGTGGGTGGAGACCAAAGCACCCGGGAGCGCCCGAGGAAGCCATACGGCGGTCATGGGGAGAACATAATAACTCTGTACATACAGCACCCATAGTCAGGATTGGACCGGGTCTCTGGCGCTGTAACGCAGCAACTCCACCGTTGCGCCACCGTGCCTCCAGTTGAGGGTTGAATGAAGAGGCCTACGCATGCCATCACACTATAATAATGTGGAAAATGTGTTCTATCTGCTTCTGCGTTGTAGCATCTTACCTAGCAGATAAACCCTGTCCAATGTGAGTGCTTGATCAGGGAGTCGAGCAAGTATAGCAATCCACGTGAATCCAAACAAAACACAGCTGGATTTCTCATGTTCTCCAGATGCTACCCAGGTGCCTGCTGTTATTTGCCTGACATTCTTCCTGACATATGTGAGTGTGTGATAAATAATGAAAGAACTGTAAAGTTGTGAGATTTGGCAAAACCCAAGGTAAATGTGAAACAGGTTGACCAGCGACACTCTGTAGCAATCAAGACTTGGAGCCTCTCCCAGCTAATGTATTTTTGTCAGCTTCTCTCTCTACCAGTGGGGCTAGAGTTGTAGAGATCTAATCTGATCTAACTTTGGCAGAAATGTTACAGAAGATTTACCCACACCCTCCCCTAACTTTGAAGAGGTTGGAATAGTTCTGATCATTTCTATTTAGCACAAGAACAGCTTACCCAGTGCACCCAAAGACATTGAAACCCATCTACCTGTTAATCGTTTGCAAGTCCCAATTTACAAACTGTGGATTTAGTTGTTCTCAATAACTTGACGTGTGTATCGAAGGTCACCATAATCTCCAGTTTAAATTATTATCAGTAACATGAAAGAAGTTGAAAGAAGATCTTTGAATAATGCCTGTTTATGTTCATAAGACATGCAGAACTAGACCATTCGGCCCATTGAGTCTGCTCTGCCATTCACTCACAGCTGATCGATCATTCTCTCTCAACCCCATTCTCCTGCCTTCTCCCGGTAACATTTGACACCCTTATCAAGAACGTAACTATCACTGCTTTCAAAATACCTGAAGACTGTGCAATGAATTCCACAGATTTACTGCCCTTTGGCTAAACAAATTCCTGCTCAACTTCTCAGTGGATTTAATTGTTCTGAATATTTTGACGTGTGCATCAAACATCACTGTCACTGTAAGTTTTCGGTAAAGGAAGGGAAGAGCATTTTCTGCTTCGCTAGCTTCATAATTTGTAATAGAATTTAATAGTGTATTTAGACATAGTTGAAGGCAACATCCTCCCAGGCCCTAAAAAATTAATTTTACATGTGGAGTGTCATGCCCTCCACTACATGATGGAGGTTTCATGATTTTCTTTTAAGTGAGAATAACAAAAATTATGATTATCCAGTTAAATTTTACCCCCACATACAAAATGATTAAAAAGTTCATTATCATTCTGACAGTTCCCAGTTTGATGTCTCAGATGTCTTTTTAACATGGTTGGTTGTTTAGCATGTTTGAAGATGTCTTTGTTACTGGAGGCTAAAGATTCTCAACACCAGTGTTCGACAAGCAAGCGTTCTCAATCCCCGCTGCATCCCTGTACACTCACGGCTATGTAGCCAACTTTGGCTCTAACTCCATCTAAAAGTTTACAGATGACAACATTGTAGTGGGCCAGACCACAAACACCAGCAAGATGGAGCATGAAAAGTGGATAGAGAACTTCCGTAACATGATACCTAGATACATAGAAAATAGGTGCAGGAGTAGGCCATTCGGCCCTTCGAGCCTGCACCGCCATTCAATATGATCATGGCTGATCATCCAACTCAGGATAATGACAGGATAAGATCCTTTCCCTCAATGTCAGTAAGTTATTGAGTTCAGACAGCGTGATGGAGCACATGCCCTAATCAGCATCAATGGTGCTGAAGTGGAAATGGTTGAGAGCTTTAAGTTGCTTGGGTTTAATATTACCAACGATCTGGCAATGATCAACCATATTGAGGTGACAGCCAAATAGGCACACTAATGGGCCTGTCCCATTTAGGCGACTTTATAGGCGACTACAGGAGACTATGCCAAGGGCCGCGGAACCGGGGGGGGGGGCTGCAGCCCCACCACTTTTTTGGCTAGACATGCTTCAATGTCTCCCGCTTTGGATGAGGTGCTGCTGTGCTCTGAGCAACCTGGTTGTGGGTGTTGGAGAGCCGGGGCAGAGGGAGGGATGGAAGCAGAAGCAGCGGTGGGGGCAGATGCGGACGGGGAGCCGGGGCTGGCGAGTATTTGCCGGGCTGGCGACTCGCTCACTGCAGCTCCGGCCATAGAGCAGCCTCAGTGCAAGAGTCCCGGGCCGTTGGAGGCATCGGGAACATTGCGCTGCTGCCGTGAGAGTCTTTGCACCAAATTCACCATGGACCAGGCTGCGGCTCGGTGCATCTTGGAGGACAACTCGCTGCTGCGAGTAGGTACCAAGCACTGGGCAGAAGTGGTGGAAGATAGTGACCTTCAAATGGGGGTGGTTGGAGAAAGCATCCTGCTTGCCTGCTAGATTTTCACTTACGTTAACTGCAGGAAAAATGTTCCCGATGTTGGGGGAGTTCAGAACCAGGAGTCACAGTTTAAGTGTAAGGGGTAGGCCATTTAGGACTGAGATGAGGAACAAACTTTCTTCACGCAGAGAGTTGTGAATCTGTGGAATTCTCTGACATAGAAGGCAGTGCAGGCCAATTCACTGGATGTTTTCAAGAGAGAGTTACATTTAGTTCTTGGGGCTAGCAAAATCAAGGGATATGGGGAAAAAAACAGGAAAGAGGTACTGATTTTAGATGAACAGCCATGATCATATTGAATGGCAGTGCTGGCTCGAAGGACCGGATGGCCTATTCCTGCACCTATTTTCTATGTTTCTATGCTTGAGTATATGGCAATAAAACTCGACCACTTGATTTTCAAGCATTCATGCATGGTGGAGGTATAAAGTAGTCATGTATACTGATACAGTGTGAAAACAGGCCCTTTGGCCTAACTTGCCCACACATGCTTCTCCGCGCTGGCCATATTTCCCGCAAGCCCAGGCAGGTTAACCTGGCGGGGATGTCGACCACCTCTCAAAACATGGGGGGGACGTGTCCCCTCTGCCCCCCCGGGTTTTCCGCCCCTGCCGTGAACTATATTCTGGACTCTTTGCTCAACCTATTGTCCCTGAGCTTGAGTTGACGATGTATTTACATAGAGTATTATTTGATCCGATTGGATAGAATGCAACACAAAGCTTTTCACTCTTCCTTAGTACATATGACAATAAATTAGTTTAGTTTAGTTTATGATTGTCTAAACCGAAATTACTGCTCCCGCATATCCCTTAATGTCTGTTATGGTCAGCCTTTATGATTGGCAGAAAGATTCCAGGATGAAAGGAATCATCAAGTATGCTCAACAGTAATCATGTTAAAGAATCCCACCAACACGAAAGTAAGAAGTAAAATGGCGGGATTATAATGAACCCTTTAATTACTTTACATCGGGTGCAAAGTTGGTACTGCTCGATGCAAACTGAACTCAGCAGCCATTGTGCACATATGAATAATATGTCAGCCCTGGAAATTATTATCTGCCGGTCTCAATCTGAAACGTCACCCATTCCTTCTATGCTGCCTGTCCCGCTGAGTTACTCCAGCATTTTGTGTCTATCTTCAGCATAAACCAGCATCTGCAGTTCCCTCCCACACAAGTCTCAAATGCATTTTAGGTTGGGCAGCATGGTGCTGCAGCTGGTAGAGCTATTTCTATTACTAGAACTATTACGGTTACCAGACAGCACCAGAGAGCCGGGCTCAACCCTAACTCTGTGTGATGTTTGCACATTCTCCCCATTACCTCGTGCTTTTCACCAGGTTTCCACCCACATTCCAATGACGTGCGTGTTTTCAGTTAACTGGCTGCTGTAAAATTGCCCGTAGGAAAGCGGTAGAATCCGGAGGGAGTTGTAAATAGTGCGTGGAGAATTTTTCCAATGGGATTAACGCAGGATTAGTGTTAATGGATGTTTTATGGTCCATGTGGATTGAATGGGCTGCAGAGTATGTTGTGGTGCTATATCTCCCCATGAAGCTGTGACGAGTCCTAGAATCATACAGCACGGAAACAGACCCTTGAGCTCAACTTGTCCGGGCCAACAAACCTAAACTGGTACCACCTGCCTCCATTTGGTCCATATCCTTCTTAACCTTTCCTATCCTTGAACCTGCTGTTATAGTACCTGCCTCAACTATCACCTCTGCTTCCGTACACCCACCACCCTCTGAATGAAAACATTGCTCCTTCAGTTCCTATTAAGTCAAGTCAAGTCAAGTATCCTTTATTGTCATTCAGACCTTTCAGTCTGAATGAAATTTCATGCCTTGCATTCAGAACATAGAATAAAATAACAAAAACACACAATAAACACATTTAACATCCACCACAGTGAGTCAACCAGGCACCTCCTCACTGTGATGGAAGGCAAAAGTCTTATAGTCCTTGTCTCTTCCCACCTTGTTCTCCCTCTGTGCTGAGGAGATCCAAGCCTCCGATGTTGTGACCCCGCTGGGTGATGGTAAGTAAGTCAGTCCTGCGGCGGAATCCGAGCTCCGCGATCGGGCCGGTTCAAACTCCGCGGCCCGGGGCGGTCGCCCTCCAGTCCAACGGACGAAGCTGTTGTTGCGGGAACTCCGGAAAAACAGGTCACCAACCTGTGACCTGCGAGCTCTCGACGATGTCGTCCACTGGGCCCGTGGCCGAGCCTCCGAGGTTCTGAAGTCGGGTCGCCGCAGCCGGAACGCCGCCACAGCCCCGAAGTCGGCCAGCCTCGCATTGGTAAGTCCTGGCTGGCTCTGCCTCCGGAGCCTCGAGGTCGGTCCCAGTTGGAGGCTGCCAGCTCCGCCATTAGGCCTCAGCGCAGACAGTGACGGAGACGGGGGGGTACGACAAGAAAAGGTTGCATGCCCCCGAAGGAAGAGAGCAAAAACATGTTTCTCCCACACACACATACACAACCTAATAAACTAAAATTAACTAAAACATGACAAAAGAAAACAAAAAGAAAAGCAAAAACAGACGGACTGCAGGCGAGCCGCAGCTGCTAGGGCAGCGTCGCCACTTTCGGACAATCTTGTCTTGCCGTCTCATTTTAAACCTATGTCCTGTGGTTCTTGATTTCTCCAGCCTGTGTAAAAGCCTGTGATCACTCTCTCGATTCCCTTCATGATTTTATGACGAGGTTAGGTGCAATCAACACCACAAAGTCTCATAAATCTTGGTGAGCAACCTTGGTCAAGGTCAGAGGTCGGCACTGACTATCTGAATGCTACACCTATACAAGCATCATATCTATCTACAGTGTGGAGAGAGGGAGAATGGGTGGGTTTAAACAAAATAATGGGGGAGAGGAGAGAAATTGGAAATACAAGGATGGAGTTAAAGGGAAAGAGCAGATAGGAAAAGTTAAGAAAGAAACCAGAATTAACGGGGCAGAAAGCTCACGAAGGGATAGGAGAGTATGGCCAAGTGAAATAGGAATCGATGTGAAAGGTGAGGTGAGTAATGGATTGAAAGTATTATATACGAATGCACAAAATATAAGAAGTAAAGTGGATGAGCTTGAGGCTCAGTTAGATATGACATTGTGGGGTTTACATGAGGCTGCAGGAGGATCGGGGCTGGGAACTGAATATTCAGGGTTATACGTCCTATAGAAAGGACAGGCAGGTGGGCAGAGGAGGTGGGGTAGCACTCAGTCCCTTGCGAGGTGTGACGGGGACTGTCGATGTAGAGTCACTGTGGATAGAATTGAGGAATTGTAAAGCTAAGAAGACACTAATGGGAGTTATCTACAGGCCCCAAACGGTAGCCTGGATATAGGGTGCAAGTTGCAGCAGGAGTTAAAATTGGCGTGTAACAAAGGTAATGCCACTGTGGTTATGGGAGATTTCAATATGCAGGTAGACTGGGAAAATCAGGTTGGTTCTGGACCCCAAGAAAGGGAGTTTGTATAGTGCCTCCGTGTTGGATTCTTAGAGCAGCTTGTAATGGAGCCTACCAGAGAGAAAGCAATTCTGGATTTAGTGTTGTCTAATGAACCAGATTTAATAAGGGAACTCAAGGTAAAGGAACCGCTAGGAAGTAGTGACCACAATATATGTTTAAACTGCAATTTGAGAGGGAGAAGGTTAAATCGGAAGTGTCAGTGTTGCAGTTGAACAAAGGGGACTATGAAGGCATGAGGGAGGAGCTGGCCAAGGTCGACTGGAAAAGGATCCCAGTAGGAATGATGGTCGAACAGCATTGGCAGGAATTTCGGGGCATAATCCGGAAGATGCAGGATCATTTCATTCCACAGAGGAAGAAAGATTCTAAGGGGACAACCGTAAGAGACAACCTGACAAGGGAAGTTAGGGATGAAATAAAAGAAAAGATGTATAACACAGCAAAGTGGATTGGGGAACTTTCATAGCACAACAGAAGGAAACAAAAAGGGCAATACGGGATGAAAAGATGAAGTACGAGGGTAAGCTGCCCAAGAATAAAAAGGATAGTAAAAGCTTCTATAGGTATGTTAAGAGAAAAAGAATAGCAAAGTCAAACAAGGAGGCAGATTATTATCTCAATGGTGTCAGATTAGGAAAAAGGGAAGTGCAATGAGACCCGGGTGTCCTAGTACACCAGTCACTGAAAGTAAACATGCAGGTACAGCAGGCAGTGAAGAAAACTAATGGCATGTTGGCCTTCACAACGACAGGATTTGAGTATAGGAATAAAAAGGTCCTTCTGCAGTTGTACAGGGTCCTGGTGAGACCACATCTGGAGTATTGTGTGCAGTTTTCGTCTAATTTAAGGAAGGACATGCTTGCTATTGAGGGAGTGCAGTGTAAATTCACGAGGTTAATCCCCGGGATGGCAGGACTGTCATATGAGGAAAGATTGAAAAGACTAGGCTTGTATTCACTGGAATTTAGAAGGATTAGGGGGATCTTATAGAAACATATAAAATTATAAAAGGACTGGACAAGCTAGATGCAGGGAAAATGTTCCCAATGTTGGGCGAGTTCAGAACCAGGGGCTGCAGTCTAAGAATAAAGGGGAAGCCATTTAAAACTGAGATGAGAAAAACCTTTTTCACCCAGAGAGCTGGGAATTTGTGGAATTCTCTGCCACAGAAGGCAATGAAGGCCAAATCACTGGATGAATTTAAGAGAGAGTTAGATGGAGCTCTAGGGGCTAGTGGAATCAAGGGATATGAGGAGAAGGCAGGCACGGGTTACTGATTGTGGATAATCAGCCATGATCACAATGAAGGGCCGAATGGCCTCCTCCTGCACTTATCATCTATTTTTCTATGTTTCTAACTCGGAGCCAAGCAGTGTAATCGGTCTTAATTTGAAATGATGGGCTGCTCTGTGTTAATCTCAACCACCTCCCAAGTAGCTGCACCAAGGATATAACGATAAACACACTCAGTTCAAATCAGAATTTTGATTAAGAAAAAAAATACAATCTCAGGGAAAGAGCTAGTTCTAAAAATGCGAGGTAAAAAAAAAAAATGGATTTAATTTCTAAAAAGCGTTCAGCTTACAGTAATTGGACTCCCCCAGAGGCAAGGGAGTAGAGGAAATGAAACATCTATGTTACAATGGGCTCTTAGAATTATACGGTTGGAATATTGTCGAAGAAGGTTTGATTGATATTGTCCCTTTCAATTCTGTGTGCTGCTTCCAGAGCCGGCTGCTGGAGTTTCTTCCTCGCTTGCTGGTGTGGGATTTAGCATTAATATCTGCACGAAACTGCGGACGTGGATGAGCCATCTGGAAATATCAGTGCAGCCTTTACAAAACCCGTTCCAAACGCTCTGTTTTGCAGCAGGCTGGAGGGCAAATGGATGGTGGTAGAACAGCACTGTCTATTCCAGTGCACTCTCTAATAACTTCACTGTAGGGTGCAGCAATAATTTCTGATTATACTTGCACAAGATTACGACTCTGTGAACAGCATCTGTCCAGGGGGCTATTGATCATGGCACCAAACCAACCCCTCATTGATTCTGACCTCAACTCTTTCCCTGACAATCAAAGGCAGATGGTACAGGTATAGACTGTCCATCGGTGAACTGCAGACCAGTGCACTATAAAGTTCAATAGCAATTGGAAGTAATTCTCAGGGAAGTAAAGGTCGATGAACTCCCATTCCCAGAAGCTGAGCATTAAATCGCGGTTCTACTTGAGTGCACTTTGACGGAGTCTATATTTTATTCCAGCTAAGACTTGGAAATTCCTTTCAGCTCAGCATGAACAATTGCATCTGGTCATAAAGATATCCTATAGCATTCATTCTGGTTTAGGTTTAGCATTATTGCTGCAACATGCAGCGAGGTACAGTGAAAAGCCATCATATCAGATCAGAAAGTACTTATACATAAATACAATCAAGTCAAACTCAAGTCCCTCAAACTCAAAAACTCCATCAGATGTTTCATGAATCTGATTGATTTTTTTTGAGAAGTAACCAAGAAGGTTGTTGAGGGCAAAGTCATAGATATTGTCTACATTGACTTCAGCAAGGCTTATCATGTTTCATGTGGTAGGCTGCTCATGAAGGTTAGATAATAGATCTGGGGAGAACATGCCAACTGTATAGAGAATTGGCTTCACGGAAGGAAGCTGAGGGTGACAGTGGAAGGCTGTTTTTTTGGACTGGAGGCCAGTGACTAGTGGTGGGCCTCATGGCTCGGTGTTGGGCCCATTGCTATTTGTGGTTTACATCAACGATTTTGATGAGAAGGCACAATTAGTAACTTTGAAGATGGCACTAAAGTGGTCGGTATCGTAGATAGAGAAGATGGTTGTCAAAAATTACAGCAGTATCTTGATCGGCTGCGCAAGTGCGCTGAGGAATGGTTGATGCAGTTTAATGCAATGCGATATGTTGCCTTTTGAGAAGCCAAACCAGAACAGGAGCATCTCCGGAGCAGAGGGATCTAGGAATGCAGGTGCATAGTTCCTTGAAAGTGGTACCACAGGCACATAGGATGGTCAAGAAGGCTTTCGGCACATTGTCCTTCATCTGACAGGGTATTGTATAGAATATGGGGTTTTATGGTACAATTGTACAGGACGTTGGTGAGGCCACATTTGTGGGATTGGGTTTAGTTTTGGTACCCACTGCTATAGGAGTGAAGATGTTAATATGGAAAGAGTGCATACAAGGATGTTGCCAGGTCTCGAGGGCCTGAGCCATAGGGAGAGGTTGGGCAATCTAGGCCTTTATTATTCGTTGGAGTGCAAGAGGAGGAGGGGTGATCTTATAGAGGTGTATAAGATCATGAGGGGAATTGATACGGTAGAAGTGCCCAGAGTTGGGGAATCAAACGGCAGGCGACATAGGTTTAAGGTGATAGGGGAAAGATTTAATAGGAGCTTGAGGTGCAACTTTCTCACTCAGAGGGTGGTGGGTGTATGGAACAAGCTGCCAGAGGAGGTAGTTGAGGCAGGTACTGTAACTACATTTAAAAGACATTTGGACGGGTACATGGATTGGTAAGGTTTAGAGGGATATGGGCCAAACATTTACAGGAGGGACTGGTGTAGATGGGGCATCTGATGGGATGGGATGTTTGGCCGAAGGGCCTGTCTATGACTCTATGACTCGAAGTACAATGTAAGGAAAGGGGGAAGATACAGAGTGAAGAATATAGTTCTCAGGATTGTAGCGCATCAGTTTCAGAGACAAAGTCCAATGTCTACAAGGGGGTAGAAGAGTTAGATCAGACAAGAGTAGATTTTCTGGTCATTAAAAGTTGCTGTTTAAAGGAGGTTGGCTCCTGCTTCCTACAAAAAACAATATTTCCTCCATTCCTTTTTACTCCCTTTCATTGGTACAGCCTCCTCGTACCAACTGCTGCAAACACTGTAGCCCAATTAGCAATCCAGATGGAGCAAAAGCAGGTTCTGACCAGAAACAGGCCTCTCAGATCAAAATGGATAATACAGATCCTGTTAGACAGGAGCAGGTCAGTTTATCCATAGTATAAGACAATATCACCTGTAGATGTTGACGTAAGCTGATGCTAAATTCATATTTTTGTGCTGCGCTGGGGATCATGACAGAAGCCTCCTCGTGGTGATCCCTGGAAACAACGACACGATGCAGTCTGTGACGTGTCGGGCTGACCAATTCTGTCAACATGTTGGACGGCGACAGAATCCAACAGCGAGCTATACGTCGTCTGACACATGAGCGTACGACTGCTGTGCTCTGAAAGCCTGCTCAGAAAGTGTTGGCACATTGGCTCGACCGGTAGAGCTGCTGCTGCCTCACAGCACAGAGACCCAGGTTCAATCTGAACCTCAGCTGCTGTCTGTATGTGATTGCACATTCTTTCTGCAATCTTGTGTGTTTCCTCCGCATGCTCCGGTTTCCTCCCATATCCTAAAAACATACTGGTTAGTAGATTAGTTAGCCACTGTAAGTTGTCCCTAATGTGTAGGGAGTGGATGTGAAAGTGGGGTAACATAGAACAGGTGTGAACTGGTGTGTAAGAAGGAACTGCAGATGTTGTTTTAAACCGAAGATAGATACGAAAAGCTGGAGTAACTCAGCGGGACAGGCAGCACCTTTGCAGAGAAGGAATGGGTGACGTTTCAGGTTGACATCCTTCTTCAGACTGGTTGGGGATAAGGGAAACGAGAGATATAGACGGTGATGTGGAGAGATCAGGTGATCGATGGTCAGCATGAAATTGGTGGGCCAAAGGGCCTGTTTCCATTGCTGTATCTTTCGATCAATCAATCAATTAAGTCTGGGTTTCATGAGAACTATTTACAGAAGTTCTCCTGAGATAAGCCAGTGGCATAGATGGTTTAAGATGGCTGTCCTTAATGTGATTGGAACTGTTGGGAACTATTCATTGGTCACACGTGCATTGAGGAAGCACTCCACCAGTGTAGCAACATGATTCCAATGTGCTGGCCTTTCCTTAGGAATGTCAGTAACGATGCAACTTACAAATGGAGTACACTTACTCAAACTGCATTATGGATTTCATGTGTCTCCAAGTCCCACACGAGGAGGTTTTGCGCCAGACACTAACAGGACAGAACCGTTCTACCCTATCAGCTACCAACTCCCTGATAAAATCAGGACAGAAGTGAGATGAGCGAGAAAGTGTTAGAAATAAATTAAATAGGTTAGCAGTGTACCAACTCGCAGTTTCTCAGTTGCAAATTCTAAGCAATTTGTAAAGCCCTGGAAGGCACCCTAACTCATTAGGAGATAATACTCGGACTGAAAATGTGGGAAGCCAGTGAGATAAAAGGGAGACTGAACTAAATATATATTTTACCACATTCTGCTTTCATGATTTGGTTTCCATTACATTGAGAGAACTAAATGTAGACTGGGCGACTCTTGTGCAGAGTGATTCCATTCATTCTGCAATAGTGATCCTGAGTTTGCAGCTTCTGGTCACATTCATTGGTCCCACTCCGACCTCTGCCTTTTGGAATACACCAACAGAGTTCAACATAAGCTTGGTGAAGTACCTTGACTTTGGATTAAGTTCATACTGTAGATACATAGATACATAGACAATAGGAGCAGGAGGAGGCCATTCAGCCCTTTGAGCCAGCACCGCCATTCATGGCTGATCATCCACAATCAGTACCCCGTTCCTGCCTTCTCGCCATGCCCCTTGTTTCCGCTCGCCCTAAGAGCTCTATCTAACTCTCTTTTGAATGCATCCAGTGGATCAGCCTCCATTGCCTTCTGAAGCAGAGAATTCCACAACTTCACAACTCTTTGTGTGAAAAGGTTTTTTCCTCGTCTCAGCTCTAAATGGCCTACTCCTTATGGTCCAACAATGAATTCAACAATTACAGTGGATCAGCCATTCTAATGGTGTATCCCACATTGCAAACACATCCACACTCTCCTCTTCAGTTATTTCAGATTTTATTCACATAGTTACTTCTCCTGTGGACAAGTTGTTGCCATCCTCATTCAGCCTAGGCCATAACCATAATCATTCAATCTCTCCAGTTCTCCATCTCCAAAAGATGAAAACACGTGCTACCACATATAAGACCAGCTTCATGAATGACTTTACCAGACTTCTGATTAGATGTCTCGTATGCCAGGTGTGGGAAGGAACTGCAGATGCTGGTTTACACTGAAGATAGACACAAAATGCTGAAGTAACTCTATAATTAACACAAAAATCTGGAGTAACTGCCTGTCCCGCTGAGTCACTCCAGTAATTTGCGTCTCTCATATGCTAAGTATGTACTCATGATCTTCCAATCTACCTTGCTGTGGCCCTTGCACTTTTTTTCTCTGCACTTCGTCTGCAGCAGTAACGGTATATTCTGTAAAGTTTCCTTTCACATTATCACCTGTTGTACTCATGTTTAAGATTTGTATAGCATGCAAAACTGTGTCTTAGTACAAATGTCTATAAAAACAATTATCAATATTTCAAGTCTTCTCTTCTGCTTCCTCCACGCCTCCCTGCGATTTCTGTATCTTAGAAACTGGAATAACAATGAACTGCAGATGCTGGTTTATACCAATGATAGACACAAAATGCTGGTGTACCTCAGCAGTCCGGGCAGCATCCCTAGAGAACATGGAAAGGTGACGTTTCGGGACCGGAACGAGGGTTCTGATCCGAAACTTTGCCTATCCATGTTCTCCAGGGATGCTGCCTGACCCGCTGAATTATTCCAGCATTTTGTGTCCATCTTAAAAACTGAACTTAACCCTTCCCATTTCTAATGAAAGGTCATTGACCTGAAATGTTAGGTTTGTTTTTCATATTTGTCATTGCATCAACTGTTCTCATGATGAAGCTGGAGGCCATTTGGCCAATTGGGTCAGTGCCAAGTCTCAGAGTATTCCCATCAGTCGCATTCCCCTACTTAGTTCCATGTAACCTATCCTTGCCCACCGGGTCGCTCGTCATTCTCCTGCTACAGGCAGTCTCCAGGTTGTGACAATGTTCCACTCCAGAGTACATTAGAGCTTTACTGGAATGCTGCCTAGATTTGGATTGTTTGCGTTGGAGGTTGAGAGGAAACTCGGTGGAAGTATATACAATGATCAGAGACACAGATAGAGAATAAAAACCTTTTTCCAAGGGTGGACCAAAGCACATAGATTTAAGTTGACAAGGGGAAAGTTTAAAAGACACAGAGTTAAAAACGTTTTTAAAGTTTAAAAGGGGCAGAGCTACTGCCTTACAGTGCCAGAGACCTGGGTTCAATCCTGACTACGGGTGCTGTTTGTACAGAGTTTACACAATCTCCACGTAACCTGCATGGATTTTCTCCGAGATCTTCGGTTTCCTCCCACACTCTATAGACGTACAGGTTTGTAGGTTAATTGGCTCTGTATATATATGTATCAATGTTAAAAAGAATAAGCGAGTTCGGTATTCCGATAAACGCAAGGAATCATGGGATTTGTCAAAGGTCAGTCGAGAAAAAAAATGCGAACGAGTGCCAGGTTGCAGGGGAGTGGGGTGCAACAGAGAGAGAGAGGGGGCAGATGCGAGTGGGAGACAGGACCAGTGGAGGGACAGTGAGAGGTGGGGGAGAGAGAAGGGGAGTGAAAGACGTGAGTGTTTGGGTTTTGTCCACAGATGTGTTTAGTTTAACATTAATGGGGGAGGGCCGGGGTTTTCACGTTGGTGGCAGAGGCAGGCAATGTCCCCCAGTCCTTCCCTCCAGTCAGGGGGATGGGGGGTGGAGGGATTGTCCTAGTGCCGGGGAGTTCTTGCCGAGACTGCGTGTCCGGGACCTGCAGTGAAGCCACAATAGCGAGTTCCTCTCCCCCCATCCCTCTCCCCATCCCTCTCCCCATCCCTCTCCCCATCCCTCTCCCCCCATCCCTCCCCCCCATCCCTCTCCCCATCCCTCTCCCCCATCCCTCTCCCCATCCCTCTCCCCCATCCCTCTCCCCATCTCTCCCCATCTCTCCCCATCTCTCCCCCATCCCTCTCCCCATCCCTCCCCCCATCCCTCTCCCCCATCCCTCTCCCCATCCCCATCTCCCCCATCCCCCTCTCCCCATCCCTCTCCCATCTCTCTCCCCATCCCTCTCCCCTCTCTCCCCCCTCCTCTCCCCCATCCCTCTCCCCATCCCTCTCCCCATCCCTCTCCCCATCCCTCTCCCCATCCCTCTCCCCATCTCTTCCCATCCCTCTCCCATCCCTCTCCCCATCTCTTCCCATCCCTCTCCCATCCCTCTCCCCATCCCTCCCCCCCCCTCTCTCCCCCTCCCCTCTCCCTCCCCCCCCCTCCCCATCTCCCCATCCCTCTCCCCATCCCTCCCATCTCTCCATCCCCCCATCCCTCCCCCCTCCCCATCCCTCTCCCCATCCCTCTCCCCCCATCCCCATCCTCCCCCCCATCCCTCTCCCCATCTCTCCCCATCCCTCCCCCATCTCTCTCCCCATCTCTTTCCCCATCCCTCCCCCCATCTCTCTCCCCATCTCTCCCCATCCCTCTCCCATCCCCCCCATCCCCATCCCTCCTCTCTCTCCCCATCTCTCTCCCCCCTCCCCCCCATCTCCCCCATCCCTCTCCCCCTCCCTCCATCCTCCCCATCTCTCTCCCCTATCTCTCTCCCCATCCCCATCTCCCCATCCATCTCCCCCCATCCCTCTCCCCATATCTCTCCCTCCCCATCTCTCTCCCCATCCCTCTCCCCCCATCTCTCCCCATCTCTCTCTCCCATCTCTCTCTCTCCCCATCTATCTCTCCATCTCTCTCTCTCCCCCCATCTCTCTCTCTCTCCCCATCTCTCTCCCCATCTCTCTCCCCATCTCTCTCCCCATCCAACTCTCCCCATCTCTCCCCATCTCTCTCCCCATCCCCTCCCCATCCCTCTCCCATCCCTCTCCCCATCTCTCTCTCCCCATCCCTCTCCCCATCCCTCCCCATCTCTCCCCATCTCTCCCCATCTCTCTCCCCATCTCTCTCCCTACCGCCTCATCTTTACCCGCGGACAGGCGTTGCTCAGTAGGAAGGAACTGCACACTGGTTTACACTGAAGGTAAACACCATGTTGGAGTAACTCAGCGGGTCAGGCAGCACCATTGGAGAAAAGGAATAGGTGACGTTTCGGGTCGAGACCCTTCTCCCGAGGTGTTGCCTGACCCGCTGAGTAACTGCAGCATTTTGTGTGTTTCCCCGTTGATGACTGGTGCTCGGCACTTGCCGCCACCGAGGGGGTTAACTGACAGCCACTGGATAAGGCGAGAGATGCAGCTGACGGTCCCAAACTGCACACTCCACACACTCCAGTAGCTATTCAACAGCGCTTGCAGTGCCGGAGACCCAGTTTGATCCTGACTTCGGATGAAACGTAGGTCTGTATACACGCAGCAGCTCAGACCTATGGCCTGGGCATGCGCAGACGGAATACCGAACTCGCTTATTATCTCCAGTGTGTGTAGGACAGTGTTAATATGTGGGGATCGCTGGATGGCGCGGACTAGGTGGATGGCGCGGACTAGGTGGGCCAAAGGGCTTGTTTCCACGCTGTATCTCTAAACTAACCTAAACTTAAGATGTGCGAGGCAAGTTTTTTACACAGAGTGCAGTGGGTGCCTGAAATACTGCCAGTGGTGTTAGTGGAGGCAGGTGTGATAGGGATATTTCAGAGATTTTTCGATAGGTACAAGGATATTATGGGATCAAAAATCATGGGGGACCCCTTCCACCCCTGCAACGGACTGTTCCAGCTGCTACGTTGCCATGCTGTGAGAACGGAGAGGTTGAGAAGAAGCTTCTTCCCAGAGGCCATTAGGACAGTAAACTCCTTTCTCACCAGGGACTAACTTTACTGTACCACACTACTGCTTTTTTTTAAATTGCTGTTTTTTTCCCTTTTTCCTTCCGCCCACAATATTTAATATGAAAAAGAATATGTCATTCTGTTACATTCTGTTTGTAGTTTGTTTGGTTGTTTGTTTGTTTGTCCGCGAGCATTGCCACTTTTCATTTCACTGCACATCTCGTATGTGTATGTGACGAATAAATTTGACGACTTGACTTGACTTGATATGGATGGAATAGAAAAATATGGAACATGTACAGGCTGATTAGTTTAACTTTGCATCATATTCCGCACCGTCATTGTGGGCTGAAGGGCCTGTTCCTGTGCAGAACTGTTCTATGTAGAGACAAGCAACTGCAGATGCTGGTTTACAAAAAAAGACAAAGTGCTGGAGTAACTCAGTAGGTCATGCAGCATCTCTGAGTCCTGAACCGAAACGTCACCTATCCATGTTCTCCCCGGATGCTGCCTGACTTACTGAGTTACTCCAGCACTTTGTGTCAGAACTGTTCTGTGTTCTTTGTTCTATGACTTATGTTCCTGAGAACTGTTTGCAACTTGGACTCGTTGTGTTGGAAATGAACAAAAACAATGCGCTGGGCAACAATCACAGACACAGCGTTGAGGAGAGATCGAGCAGGTGCCGGCCTCGCTGGCCTGGCTCAGTGAGTGAGTGAGTGAGTGAGTGAGTGAGTCTGCTCAGCTCTCCCAGCTCTGCTCAGCTTGACTAGACCCTGGCTCTGGGAGTGGACTGGGGAAAGAAGCCATGTGGAAAATCAGCCTGCCCACCCAGCAGAAGATGCATGCAGCCCCGCAGCAGCCATCAAATCCACTCCCATCTATCCCACGGGCCTCCTAAATGCTCGCTGGTATGTACGGTATGGCCTGAAGACTGGCCTTCTTAACCTGGGTAGGTCCTGTCCTCTGCTGCACAATAGGCCATTTAAAGTAGCCAAATAACCTACTAAATATATGCCTTTGCGATGTGGGATGAAATCAGAGCATTCGAAGTGGGCAAATACGATCATATGGACGTTAAGCAAACTGCACACTCAACACAGGAGAACAGGAATTACTTGCTGGTCAATGGGACTGCATGACAGCAGACACAAACACCAGTGCCCCAATACTCACACATCTCTCTCCACAGATGCTACCAGATCTGCTGAGGAGTTTCTGCTGCTATTATTCCAGCTGTTTTTCATTCGCGCCTTTAATGTAGGCAACTGCTCCAGGGGGTTTGAGAAAAATGGATGTTGACTAAAAATGGAGACTTTGAGAGGTGGACTTTGAATCGGTAAATGTGATCGCTGGTCAGCACGGACTCGGTGGGCCGAAGGGCCTGTTTCTGTGCTGTATCTATAAACTAAACTAAACTAAATTAAATACACTGTCACTCTTCTATATGGCTGTAGATACAAGCCTAACCTGATAAACAGTGCCTCATTAGCTAACCTGCAAATTCCACATAACCTCTCTGGTTTTGAAGACGACCATGGGATATTTGTACTGTGGCTAATTGTTCTAATCATACGACCTTCAGTGGATGGATTCCACACAGACACCCATTGGTACCAGATATGATGTTTGTGGGATTTTAGACAATAGACAATAGATGCAGGAGTAGGCCATTTGGCCCTTCGAGCCAGCATCGCCATTCAATGTGATCATGGCTGATCATCCCCAATCAGTACCCCGTTCCTGCCTTCTCCCCATATCCCCTGACTCCATTATTTTTAAGAGCCCTATCTAGCTCTCTCTTGAAAGCATCCAGAGAACCTGCCTCCACCGCCCTCAGAGGCCGAGAATTCCACAGACTCACCACTCACTGTGAGAAAAAGTGTTTCCTCGTCTCCGTTCTAAATGGCTTACTCCTTATTCGTAAACTGTGGCCCCTGGTTCTGGACTCCCCCAACATCAGGAACATGTTTCCTGCCTCTAGCGTGTCCAAGCCCATAACAATTTTAATGGCACTTGGCACAAAACATCACGACAAACTAAAGACTTGAGGGGGAAAAAAAACAACAAAAAAGAAAATGTATAATGTATGTCAAAAGTGTACTTAGCATTTATCTTTAGTTCCAGTCATCTTCTGATAATTTTGAGCTGTCCACTTACTTTTGGATGCTGTGCATCCCTCTCCTCCCAGTGACCAAAGAGGTTCTCCTTGAATGGATTTCGCCTCAACAAGAGGTCCAATATGATCGTTACCACAAGACAAATCCAGGAAGGAAATAATGTTCATTACAACCCGGCCTTTCTTAACTTCAAATAAACCTTTAACTCCATCGCTGAGAGGTACCGTGGAGAATCCTTTTACAGTCATTTGTTTCCATTCCACGCCTGCAACACGATGGCGTAAGAGCCCTCATCCTTACCAGCAGGATCCATTGCAGACCTGATCCCAGGGCAACAAGGGGCAAGCAAGACCCTCTTCTCAGTCTCCGTTATTGCACCTCCCATCTAATAAGCTTCCCACTGGAATTAGCAGGAATCTATTAACATCTGTCATCTCCACCCAAGAACCAAGATCATTCCAATCGCATAAATAGCCTAACAGTTGCTATTGAAATCCAAACGTCTCCTTCACTGGGGATTGATCTTAGACTATACATCAAAAGCCAAAGGTCCTCCTCCAATTTAATAAGTCAGTTGGTTGTTTCTAATCACCACTGGCTCCACCCAGTAGAAAATGCATTGAGAGTGTACCGGCAATAGGCCTCGACTTCCGTAATTTTCCCAAATTGCTGTAAGGTCAGGATGGCAAATGGGAAAACAAAAATGCTCCCACCTTTGTATTAAACCTGAGATGGGATGATGCCACTGCTCTGCTTCAGAAGGTCACCTAGTTAAAACACCTCAACATGCAGCAAATGAGATTGCATCTGTCAGCAGCATCAGTTATGGACAAATACGCACAACCAGTTGTAAGCAAGGAGCATCGTTGAAGGCAATCACTGCAAATCTCAAAGCCAGCACTAAGGCATATTGATTGTGGAATCATGAAGAAAAAACAGCATTTAACAAGATGGAGGATCAGGCAATTGTTTCAGAAGGGACTGAGTGATTCTCAGAATTGCACTGATTACAGAACCCACTGGCAATTATATTTCCCAATCAATGACCAAGCAATTTTTAACATCTTACTGCTGTGGCAACAAATAGGCAACAGGGGTGCGGGGATCATAGTCTGCAGAGGAAGCAGCATTTGAGACAGGCAGCATCTGTGGGGAGAAGGAATGGCTGACGTTTCTGGTCGAGACCCTTCTTCAGACAAGGGGTGATGGCACCATTGGCATGAGAATTGTACAGTACGTCTTGACTCGAGCTGGCAGCCAAAAGGCAAGCTCTTCTCAAGATCTCACAGCTTTTGAGCTCTTTATGTCTGGAAAGACAGCCAAGGATCTAGTGATCAATTAGAAATACAAACAAGAGCACAATAAATGACATTCACTTGTATCCACCAGTTGGCCATTAGCAACAATGCTAAAGATTTTCTAAAGATCCCATTCTTTACTTCTTCTGCTCCAAGTAAACACATTTAAATGATTTCCCAGCTCGAATTTTTCCAGACTGGGAGACATTTCTCAAGGAAGACACAAAATGCTGGAGTAACTCAGCGGGACAGGCAGCATCTCTGGAGAGAAGGAATGGGTGATATTTCGGGTCAATAGACAATAGACGATACATAATAGACAATAGGTGCAGGAGTAGGCCATTTGGCCCTTCGAGCCAGCACCGCCATTCAATATGATCATAGCTGATCATCCACAATCAGTACCCCGTTCCTGCTTTCTCGCCATATCCCCTGACTCCGCTATCTTTAAGAGCTTTATCGAATTCTCTTGAAAGCATCCAGAGAATTGACCTCCACTGCCTCTGAGGCAGAGAATTCCACAGATTCACAGCTCTCTGGGTGAAAACCTGTTTCCTCATCTCTATTCTAAATGGCCTACCTCTTATTTTTAAACTGTGGCCCCTAGTTCTGGATTCCTCTAACATCGGAAACAAGTTTCCTGCCTCTAGCGTGTCCAATCCCTTAATAATCTTATATGTTTCAATAAGATCCTAAATTCCAGAGTATACAAGCCCAGTCGCTCCATTCTATCAACATATGACAGTCCCGCCATCCCGGGAATTAACCTCATGAACCTACGCTGCACTCCCTCAATAGCAAGAATGTCCTTCCTCAAATTTGTAGAATAAAACTGCACACAATACTCCAGATGTGGTCTCACTAGGGCCCTGTACAATTGCAGAAGGAGCTCTTTGCTCCTATACTCAACTCCTCTAGTTATGAAGGCAAACATGCCATTCACTTTCTTCACTGCCTGCTGTACCTGCATGCTTACTTTCAGTGACTGATGAACAAGGGCCCCCAGATCTCATTGTACTTCCCCTTTTCCCAACGGCACCATTCAGATAATAATCTGCCTTCCTGTTTTTGCCGCCAAAGTGGATAACCTCACAATTATCCACATTAAACTACATCTGCCATGCATCTGTCCACTCATCCAACCTGTCCAAGTCACCCTGCATCCTCATAGCATCCTCCTCACAGTTCACACTGCCACCCAGCTTTGTATCACCTGCTAATTTGCTAATGTTACTTTTAATCCCTTCATCTAAATCATTGATGAATGTATATAGCTGCGGTCCCAGCACCGAGCCTTGCGGTGCCCCACTAGTCACTGTCTGCCATTCAGAAAAGGACCCGTTAATCCCTACTCTTTGTTTCCTGTCTGCCAACCAATTTTCTATCCATGTCAGTACCCAACCCCCAATACCATGTGCTCTAATTTTGCCCACCAATCTCCTATGTGGGACCTTATCAAATGCTTTCTGAAAGTCCAGGTACACTACATCCACTGGCTCTCCCTTGTCCATTTTCCTAGTTACATCCTCAAAAAACTCCAGAAGATTAGCCAAGCATGATTTCCTCTTCGTAAATCCATGCTGATTCGGACCGATCCTTTTACTGCTATCCAAATGTGCCGCTATTTTATCTTTGAGAGTCGACTCCAGCATCTTCCCCACCATCGATGTCAGGCTAACTGGTCTATAATCCCCTGTTTTCTCTCTCCCGCCTTTCTTAAAAAAGTGGGATAACATTAGCTACCCTCCAATCCACAGGAACTGATCCTGAATGTATAGAACATTGGAAAATTATCACCAATGCGTCCACGATATCTAGGGCCACTTTCTTAAGTGTTGAGACCCTTCTTCAGACTAAAGTAGCCCGTGATGCTAGTCATAGGTGAGACTGTCCCACTTTTGATGACCTAACCTCACAACAACAACCGACCTCTTATTTCGCCGAGTTTCTGCCCTTCAACGGCGAGTGTGTGGACTTCCGGTTTCTCGGCGTCCATACTCGCAGCGGTCATCAAGAAGGCTCAGCATGGACCTTCTCGTCACGAGGTCGTAGGGTATGGGCCGTAGGGGTAGGTCGTAGGTAAGTCGTAGGTAGGTCGTGATGCTAGTCATAGGTACTCGTGGCATCAAGTAGGTGCATCAAATCCAGGACAACAAACAGACTCAGGAATAGTTGCTTTCCGAGAATTATAACACTATAAATTCAAATTCACACACATGCACTGACTACACCGCCCAACACGGTTTTTTTGCAACATGATGAAAAATGTCCGCGAGTAAAAAAGGTTGTGAATTAGGCCGTGAAAGTGGGGCAGGCCCTTGAGAGGCAGGGGAGAGGAAGACACAGAGATATGGAAGGGTGAGGTGTGAACACAAGAAATCAAGGGGGGCGGAGATCAATGAAAATGTAGAATCGATCATTGTTAGCTAGGGGAAGGTGACAACAGGGCATACAAAGATAAAATGTAATTTGGAGGCCAGTCAGACTGGGCGAAGAGCTAGGATGGGGGTGGGGGGGGGGATGGAAAGAGAGGGAAACCAACAGTTATTTGACGTTAGAGTAATCAATATTCATACCGCTGGGTTGTAAGCTGCCCAAGCAAAATGTGAGGTGCTGTTCTTCCAATTTGCGTTGAGCCCCTCTCTGACAGTGGACGAGGCCCAGGTCAGAAAGGTCAGTGTGGGAATGGGAAGGGGAGTTAAAGTGTTCAGCAACCAGGAGACCTGGTAAGTTTAGCCAGACTGAGCGATTTCTGATTCCTCTCTCTTTTATTGTCTACACAGTTTTCATCAGATATTTTCATGTTGATTAGGTCAATCTGACATCTGATGAAAATCTGTGGCCCCTGTAGTGACGCAGTGCTTTTATCCAACTGTACATCACACATCTCTATGACATTTTAAGACTGCATAAAATTTAACACTGTAATTACAGAAGTTATTACAAAGCTACACTCTGCACTGTCCCCTTTAAATTGTTTTGGTTTTCTTAAAACTTTATCCTGAACCAGGGATTGAACAGATCGGAGCTGACCTTAATTGGGAGTAACAAAGAGGCAACAATCGCCCAGGTCACACGTTGAGCAGTAAAGCCCCTGTCCCACTTAGGAAACCTGAACGGAAACCTCTGGAGATCTTGCGCCCCACACAAGGTTTCCGTGAGGTTCCCGGAGGTTTTTGTCAGTCTCCCTAATGGTCGAAAGTAGTTTCCGCGTAGTCGAGCTTCTTCTATGTTCCGACGATTATTTCAAAAAATTCAAAACCGGCCTCGACTAAAAATAGGTTGCCGTTTTAAAAATCGGTAAATTTTTAGTCGAATCCGGTTGCGATGCTAGTTGAAGGTGGTTGCCGGGGATTGCAGGTAGTGGAAGGTAAGACCTCCCTGGTGGAATAAAACTGGGTGAAAAAAAGGTCTTACCTTCCACTACCTGCAACCTAAACTTAACTAAACTAAATCTCTTGATCCCACTAAACTAATGAATTTAGGACCAAGTCACAGAATGATTTGGATGAGAACACACAGGGCAAGATTAGTTAGTTTGCTAGTGATACAAAAGTCAGTGGCTTTGCAGATAGTGAAGAAGGTTTTGAACGATAGCAACAGGATCTGGATCGATTGGCCAGGTGGGCGGAGGAATGGTTGATGAAGTTTAATACAGAGAAGTGTGAGGTGTTGCATTTTGGGATGTCAAACAAGGGCAGGACCTACACAGTGAATGGTAGGCTTCTGAGTAGTGTAGAGCAGTGGGATCTAGGAGTACAGGTGTATGGTTCAGTGAAGGTCGAGTCACAGGTAGATAAGGTGGTCAATAAAGCTTTTGGCACTTTGGCCTTTATCAGTCTGAGTATTGAGTATAGAAGTTGGGGGGGTCATGTTGCAGTTGTATAAGACGTTGGTGAGACCACATTTAGAATATTGTGTTTTGTTCTGGGCACCATGTTATAGGAAAGATATTGTCAAGCTTGAAAGGGTTCAGAAAAGATTTACCAGGACTGGAGGGTGTGATCTAAAGGGGGAGGTTGAGTAGGCTGGGTCTCTATTCCATGGAGCACAGGAGGATGAGGGTAGATCTTATAGAGGTATACAAAATCACGACAGGAATAGATCGGGTAGATGCACAGAGTCTTTTGCTCAGAATAGTGGAATAGAGGACCAGAAGACATCGGCTCAAGGTGAAGGGAAAAAGATTTAATAGGAATCCGAGGGGTAACTTTTTCACACAAAGGGTGGTGGGTGCATGGAACAAGCTGCCAGAGGAGGTAGTTGAGATTGGGACTATCCCATCTTTTAAGAAACAGTTAGACAGGTACATGGATAGGACATGGTTTGGGGGGAAATATGGACCAAGCGCAGGCAAGTGGGACTAGTGTAGTTGAGGCAATGTTGGCCGGTGTGGGTGAGTTGAGCCGAAGGGCCTGTTTCCACACTGTATCACTCTATGACTCTATGACTGAGCTTTTAATGGCTAGATTTGCAAAGTTCTAAACACGTTTAGTGGTTCCTGATTTCATTCTCAAGTAGCCTAATTCTAATGATTAGATCATGGACACATGTTTGCATCAAAATAACTACGGTAGTGTCTTCCTAAAGTATTCTGTTAAGATTCTCAGTTTGCTGATCAGGTGACCCTTCGAACTCTTACATTTGCAGGAATATGAACCATATTCACAAAGCCTCTCCTCTCAATGTGGAACTGCAAGCCCAGATATATTTCTGGATAAACTGCACTGAACAGTCTCCAAGGCCAACATTTCTTTCTGGAAGTGCAGTGCTTAAAACTGAATGCAGTATTTATGAGGGTGAACTGAATCACAGCCCCGATGCTTCAGAAAATGCCTAATATGCTCCAGAAATAAAAACAGGAAATGCAAGGGATGCACAGCAGGTCGGGCAGCATCTGTGGAGAGATTCATAGAGTCATGGAGTCATAGTGAGTGAGGAAATAGGCCTTTCGGCCAACCTTGCCCACTCCAACCAACATGTTCAAGCTGCACAAGTCCCACCTGCCTGCGCTTGGTCCATATCCCTCCAAACCTGTCCTATCCATGTACCTGTTTCTTAAATGTTGGGATGTTCCCAGCCTTAACTACCTCCTCTGGAAGCTTGTTCCAGCCACCCACCACCCTTTGTGTAAAAAAAGATTCCTATTAAGTTTTTTCCCCTTCACTGTGAACCAATGTCCTCTGGACAAGAGCCTCTGTGCACCCAATCTATCCCTCTCATTATTTTATACTTCTCTATAAGATCACCCCTTATCCTCTGAGAGAAACAGAGTTAGAGTTTCAGTTCAGCGACCCTCCTTCATAATTGTTCTGATGAATGGTCATTGACCCAAAATGCAAACTCTGTTTCTCCCTTCACGGATGCTGCCTGCAAAACCCCAGTATATTCTGGTTTTATGTCAGGTTTCCAGTTGGTTGCTTTGCGATATTCCGGCCACCCATTTCATCAGTCTCTTCTTTATCTATCTACTTGGTTATTTTTGTACGTGTACTTCTTTGTGCCATGGTTCCTCCCCTTGTCTGGCCACTGCCTCTGTTTACCGTGCAGCAGCTTTGAGCAAGGAAGTGAGTCACATTGTGAGATCTTCTGTGGCATTGTGACTGCCCCTGTGGACATCCTGTTGGTTCATGTAGCAGCCTGCCCTGGTCCCTGGGCCTGTAAACACCAGGTACGGGGGAACGTTGTTGTCCATTGTGTCCCCCACTGAAACAAAGCAACAGTCTCAAAGCACTTTACAACTAATAATGTATTTTTAAAGTGTAGAGGCTGCTATAATGTCAAAACATGGCAGTTAATTAAAATACAGAAAGCTGTCAAATCTGAAGTCAAAGATAGACACAAAAAGCTGGAGTGACTCAGTGGGTCAGACAACATCTCTGGGATAGAGGAATAGGTGACGTTTTGGGTTGAGACCCTTCTTCAGAGCGAGAGTCAGAGAACTCAGAGTCTGATGTCACGTTGGTTGCAGCTTAGATATCAGGGACAATCCTGAAAGCACCAAGTTTCAGCTAAAAACATGACAGCGGTTTTGAACGCTACCTTGAAATGGCAGCCCAGATGATCATGCCAAGCCATAGACTAGCTCCCACCTGCACCAGACCAGCTCAGAGATAACAGAGCCAGCCACAGATTCATCTACAAATATCTCTGCAGATTCAACCATAAGTTCTCTGATCAAATAATTAATGTTGTCAATAAAAGCCCAGCATCTCTCCTCTATGACAAATAATTTTGTCATATTATGGCTTAAACTGTTGCAAAATTTGTCAAAGGTCTAACAGTTGTTTAATAAACAGTAACATTATATGTGAATAAATAGCATGATCTGCACTCACTGCAATCTGGGATTTGTACTTCCAACATTACACTCATGACATAATAATATGAAGATTTAGGCTAAGAATATAGACAAAAATGTTTAAGAAGGAACTGCAGATGCTGGAAATTCGAAGGTAGACAAAAATGCTAGAGCAAAATGAGAGAAACTCAGCAGGCGAGTCAGCATCTATGGAGCAAAGGAAATAGGCGACGTTTCGGGTCAAGACCCTTCTTCAGACTGATGTGAGGGTGGGATGGGGGGCGGGAAGAAGAAAGGAAGGTGCGATACAGAAAATGCTGGGGTTGGGCAGCATCTATGGAGCAAAGGAAATAGTCGCTAAGAGTCAACATCCCCATAGTACGAGAGATTGGTGGATTCAGCCCAGTGCATCATGGGCACTGTCCCCCCCTCCATTTACATGAGGCGCTGCCTCAAGATGGTGGCATCTATCATCAAGGATCCTCACCATCCAGGCCATCCCTCTTCTCACTGCTACCATTGGGCAAGAGGTACAGAAGCCTGAACTTCCACACCACCAGATTCAGGAACATCTACTTTCTTACTATCATCAGGTTCTTGAACCGACCTGCACAATATTGTCCTGTCTTCCCAAATAGAAAATGGCGGTCATGGTGGCGCAGCGGTAGAGTTGCTGCCTTACAGCGAAAGCAGCGCCGGAGACCCGGGTTCTGTCCCGACTACGGGTGCTGTCTGTACGGAGTTTGTACGTTATCCCCATGACCTCCGTGGGTTTTCTCCGAGGTCTTCGGTTTCGTCCCACATTCTAAAGACGTACAGGTTTGTAGGTTAAATATTTGGTAAATGTAAAAAGTTGGGTGTAGGATAGCGTTAATGTGTCTGGATCGCTGGTCGGCGCGGAGCCGGTGGGCTGAAGGGCCTGCTTCCGCGCTGTATCTCTAAACTCTAAACCCTAACCCTACTGCAGCAATGGAATGCTATGGACCATCATTTGCTTTACAATGGATGGTTTCCAATTGTGTTTTTGCATTAATGTCTTGTTTTTCTGCACTGTATAATTGACATGTATTATTTTAGGTGTCTGTCCTGGATCATTTGTTTTTGCATGATGTCTGTGTCCCTGTGCCTATGATGCTGCAGAAGGCAACATTGTCATTGTGCCTGTATCTCACTGTAGAGTCATCAAGTGATTCAGTGTGGAAACAGGCCCTTCAGCCCAACTTGCCCATACCGGCCAATATGTCCCAGCTACACCGGTCCCACTTGCCTGTGTTTGGTTCATATCCCTCCAAACCTGTCCTATCCATGTACCTGTCTAACTGTTTCTTAAACGTTGGGATAGTCCCAACCTCAACCACCACCTCAGGCAGTTTGTTCCATACACCCACCACCCTTTGTGTGAAAATGTTACCCCTCAGATTCCTATCAAATCTTTTCCCCTTCATCTTAAACCCATTCACCTCTGGTCCTCGATTCCCCTACTCTGGGCAAGAGAATTTATACATTTCCCGATCTATTCCTTTAATGACTGTATACATCTTTATAAGATCACCCGTCATCCTTCTGTGCTCCAAGGAATAGTGTCCCAGCCTACTCAACCTCTGCCTATAGCTCACACCCACTAGTCCTGGCAAAATCCTCTTAAATCTTCTCTGTACCCTTTCCAGCTTGACAACATCTTTCCCATCACATAGTGCCCGGAACTGTATACAATACTCGAAAAGCATTTTCTCCAATGTCTTATACAACTGCAGCATGACCTCCCAACTTCTATACTCAATACTCTGACTGATGTATTTATACATGATTGGAGTGGACTTGCGAATGAATTCCCCGAGCAGAGGAGATGGTCATGTCTCTTTCTGTCCAAGTGTTAACATGCTCATCTGGCTGGATGTTGGTATCACAAACTAACACCCAGGCGAAACCACTACAAGACAGTTGTGTTACTTACCGCACGTACGCAGTGATGCGGTAATGCGCGGCGCCCCAGGATTTTGCAGTGCGTGACGTATCCCTTACGCATGCTGACATACTGATGGTGTACGCTAATGTACTGACGGCGTACGTGTAGCGCATGGTGAAGCATGGTTGCGCACGGTGATGCTGGAACATTACCTATTCCAATTTATTATGTGTCACCGTGAGTCTACGTCCGTAACCATGTGCCAGTTGTATGCCATGGGCGCGCCATTTGCGCGTCATTTGAGCGGCGCATCACGTGACCACCCGAGTATAAAGCGCGCGTAGTTTTGAAAAATTTTCACCATAGTATCTTTGAATTTCACTGGGAAAATCCTCGCTACGGAGATCAGACTAAGTACGAACGACATCGCAAAATGGCTCCCAAAAGAAGCAGGGCCCTCAAGAGCACTTGGCGCGCGACTATCATTACCATGCTGTCGTGTAGATGACGCGCAAATGACGCCCAAGTGGGACAGGCCCTTTACTTGTAGGTTAATTGACTTCTGTAAATTGTCTCTAGCCTGTAGGATAGAACCAGGGTTGTTGGTTGGCGTGGACTCGGTGCGTTGCAAGACCTGTTTCCACATTGTATCTCTAAACTAAATGAAATTAAATCAAACCGATGGGAGATGATAAACTAAAGATGAAGAGAGATAAACTGATAAGATGTAACGGCAGATAAAGTGAAACTGAGAACCGAAGGAGAGAATCAGGAATTGTGACATCCGCCTCGACAAATGAACATAAGCCCATTTATTTCAATGTGCTGGCGCCCAGGAAATAAGATAGCAAGGAAATAATTTGGAGTGTGAGATAGCGAGAAAGGCAATCATGCAGACACGCAGTCACCAACAAAGCATGACAGGGGCAGGTCTCAGAAGTGCATGATTTTTGTCTGTCCCATTAACTTGGTGATTATATTAATCACTTTCATCTGCAAGACAGTGTCTGACCAAGAGGCACAAATAACAATCAGACGGTAATGGATTCAGTTCACACCAAATGATCAGTTTAAAGCAAAAAAACGGGTCCTGCGGTCTGACAAGATAAGGTGCTGGATTTTTCTCATTCGCTCTTCAAAATAATGCATCAAGGAATTGCGATATATCTAAAAACGCACATAGATTGTTAAAAAAATTGAGAATTGCGTTAGCCTATACCGTATTTCGGATTTACATTGTGGGTTGCAAGCACATACACATATACTTAAACTTACAGTGGTCTGGAACCATATAAATGTCACTCAAGTAACACTCAGTGTTTATAGACAATAAAATTATATTAATAATTGGGTGCAGCTGACATCTTAATAGTATATTTCTATTATTTTTTACACCAGTGCCTGGACTTTCCTTCAAACTGCTGTATCCCACACCAGCCAGCCAAGCCGTGCAACATATGCTTATGATTATTTATTTTTTTGCTGCCCAGTAAAACGGCATATACTGGCCTCCTTCTCATTATGTAATTGTGTCTCTGCAGCTCTTCAAACAGATTGCACAGAGGCACCAAACATTCACTTAAAGGGCCAGTGTCAACTGACTAAAAAATCACACTGGGCTTACAAATAAAATCATTGAAAACCAGCCACGATTTTGCACAGCAGGCAAAACTGAAGTGGTGTTGCCCTAATGTACAGGGATGACCTGGATTCATGGCAATGGTAACAAGTCTGTGCAAGTCTTTTCTTCATTTAACATTGGTTTCAGGTGCAGGTAAAACTTGGCTGGAGATATTTCAAGATTCAAGAGAGTTTATTGTCATGTGTCCCTGATAGGACAATGAAATTCTTGCTTTGCTTCAGCACAACACGACATAGAAACATAGAAATTAGGTGCAGGAGTAGGCCATTCGGCCCTTCGAGCCTGCACCGCCATTTAATATGATCATGGCTGATCATCCAACTCAGTATCCCGTACCTGCCTTTTCTCCATACCCTCTGATCCCCTTGGCCACAAGGGCCACATCTAACTCCCTCTTAAATATAGCCAATGAACTGGCCTCAACTACCCTCTGTGGCAGAGAGTTCCAGAGATTCACCACTCTCTGTGTGAAAAAGTTCTCCTCATCTCGGTTTTAAAGGATTTCCCCCTTATCCTTAAGCTGTGACCCCTTGTCCTGGACTTCCCCAACATCGGAAACAATCTTCCTGCATCTAGCCTGTCCAACCCCTTAAGAATTTTGTAAGTTTCTATAAGATCCCCTCTCAATCTCCTAAACTCTAGAGAGTATAAACCAAGTCTATCCAGTCTTTCTTCATAAGACAGTCCTGACATCCCAGGAATCAGTCTGGTGAACCTTCTCTGCACTCCCTCTATGGCAATAATGTCCTTCCTCAGATTTGGAGACCAAAACTGCACGCAATACTCCAGGTGTGGTCTCACCAAGACCCTATACAACTGCAGTAGAACCTCCCTGCTCCTATACTCAAATCCTCTTGCTATGAAAGCCAACATGCCATTCGCTTTCTTTACTGCCTGTTGCACCTGCATGCCTACCTTCAATGACTGGTGTACCATGACACCCAGGTCTCGCTGCATCTCCCCCTTTCCCAATCGGCCACCGTTTAGATAATAATCTGCTTTCCCGTTTTTGCCACCAAAATGGATTACCTCACATTTATCCACATTAAACTGCATCTGCCAAACATTTGCCCACTCACCCAGCCTATCCAAGTCACTTTGCAGTCTCCTAGCATCCTCCTCACACCTAACACTGCCCCCCAGCTTAGTGTCATCCGCAAACTTGGAGATATTGCCTTCAATTCCCTCATCCAGATCATTAATATATATTGTAAATAGCTGGGGTCCCAGTACTGAGCCTTGCGGTACCCCACTAGTCACTGCCTGCCATTGTGAAAAGGACCCGTTTACTCCTACTCTTTGCTTCCTGTTTGCCAGCCAGTTCTCTATCCACATCAATACTGAACCCCCAATGCCATGTGCTTTAAGTTTGTATACTAATCTCTTATGTGGGACCTTGTCGAAAGCCTTCTGGAAGTCCAGATACACCACATCCACTGGTTCTCCCCTATCCACGCTACTAGTTACATCCTCGAAAAATTCTATAAGATTCGTCAGACATGATTTACCTTTCGTAAATCCATGCTGACTTTGTCCAATGATTTCACCACTTTCTAAATGTGCTGCTATCCCATCTTTAATAACTGGCTCTAGCAGTTTCCCCACAACCGATGTTAGGCTAACTGGTCTCTAATTCCCCGTTTTCTCTCTCCCTCCCTTCTTAAAAAGTGGGGTTACGTTTGCTACCCGCCAATCCTCTGGAACTACTCCAGAATCTAAGGAGTTTTGAAAGATTATTACTAATGCATCCACTATTTCTGGAGCTACTTCCTTAAGTACTCTGGGATGCAGCCTATCTGGCCCTGGGGATTTATCGGCCTTTAATCCATTCAATTTACCCAACACCACTTCCCGACTAACCTGGATTTCACTCAATTCCTCCACCTCCTTTGACCCGCGGGCCCCTGCTATTTCCGGCAGATCATTTATGTCTTCCTTAGTGAAGACGGAACCAAAGTAGTTATTCAATTGGTCCGCCATATCCTGGTTCCCCATGATCAACTCACCTGTTTCTGACTGCAAGGGACCTACATTTGTTTTAACTAATCTCTTTCTTTTCACATATCTATAAAAACTTTTGCAGTCAGATTTTATGTTCACTGCCAGTTTTCTTTCATAATCCATTTTTCCTTTTCTAATTAAGCCCTTCGTCCTCCTCTGCTGGTCTCTGAATTTCTCCCAGTCCTCCGGTATGCTGCTTTTTCTGGCTAGTTTGTACGCATCATCCTTTGCTTTGATACTATCCCTGATTTCCCTTGTTATCCATGGATGCACTACCTTCCCTGATTTATTCTTTTGCCAAACTGGGATGAACAATTTTTGTAGTTCATCCATGCAGTCTTTAAATGCCTTCCATTGCATATCCACCGTCAACCCTTTTAGAATTACTTGCCAGTCATAGTAGGCATTTACTACAAAACAGATCAGTGTGTCCACATCTGAAAATCACAAAATGTAGACCGTTTGTTCACAGCACTGCAGCCCCACCTAATAGAGCATGAAACAGTATGGTACAGGAACAGGCGCTTCGGCCCACAATGTATGATGCCAAGAAAAACTCGTCTCAGAAACAAGGAATTGCAGATACCAGTTTACAAATTGAGACAAAGTTCTGGAGTAACTCAGCTTGTCAAGCAGCATCTCTAGTGAACATGGATAGATGACGTTTTGGATCGAGACCCTTTTTGGGACCATACATGATGCATATCTCCTTATTCCCTCCATATTCAGGTGTCTTTCCAAAACCCTACTATATTTGCCTCCACCACCACCCCTAGCAATGCCACCAACCTCTGAGAAAAAACCTCCCACACAATCCCACCTCCTTCAAATGTTGCCCCCTTCACCTTAAAGCTATGCCCTCGAGCCTTTGACTTTCCCACCCTGGGAAAAAGGTACAATCTGTCTGCCCTATCTGTGCCTCTCATAATTTTATTCATTTCTATCAGGTCTCCCTGCAACCGCTGATGTTCCAGAGAAAACAATCCAAGTTTTGTCCAATATTCCTTGCAGATAATTAAACCAGATCCAGACAGCATACTAGTAAACATCTTCTGCACCCTTTCCAAAGTCTCCACATCCTTCTTGTAATGGTGTGACCAGAACTGTGCACAATACTCCTAATGCAGTGTAACCAAAGTCTTATATAGCTGCATCATGACTTCCTGACTCTTATACTTAATGCCCCATCCAATTAAGGCAACATAGCCTATGCCTTCTTCGCCACTCTATATCTACCTGTGTTGTCACTTTCAGAGAACAATGGAGTTGGATGGATGATCCAACTGTACATCAATACTGTTAAGGGTATAGTCATTAACTGTATAGTTTCTACTTACATTTGATCTGTCAATAGACAATAGACAATAGACAATAGGTGCAGGAGTAGGCCATTCGGCCCTTTCAGCTACCACCGTCATTCAATGTGATCATGGCTGATCATCCCTAATCAGTACCCCGTTCCTGCCCTTCTCCCCTGACTCCGCTATCTTTAAAGAGCCCTATCTAGCTCTCTCTTGAAAGTATCCAGAGAGCCGGCCTCCACTGCCCTCTGAGGCAGAGAATTCCACAGACTCACAACTCTCTGTGTGAAGAATGTTTCCTCGTCTCCGTTCTAAATGGCTTACCCCTTATTCTTAAACTGTGTCCCCCAACATCGGGAACATGTTTCCTGCGTCTAGCGTGTACAAACACTTAATAATCTTATATGTTTCAATAAAATTATTAAAGTTGTCAAAATGCAATGTCTCCCACTCTCTTGGATTGGACACCAAATGATGCAAAGTTTTGGATACCCCGCATCAATTAGTGAGTAAAAGAAGAACAAAGACAATACTCTTGTAAAACTATAGAAGCCAGCGGAATGAAGAGTTTCCAAATGATCTACCACAGGCAAGGGCTGACAGCGAATGAGGAATGAAAGTTGGGCTGGAAAGGAAGCAAAAGTAAGGGTTCACCTTTCATGGCAGACTTGCAACACCTCCAGGCATTGTGCACATACCTCCTGGCACACATGGTTTCATTCTGCCTAATCCGCAAGTCATGGGAGTGAAATTGGTAATGTGGGAGCAATTCTCAGATGCCAAGATGATCAGGAGAGGTGTTCTGTTATTGGGTGTTGGGAACGGATATTAATATATTGTCAGATCCTTTTTCCTCACTCACATCCATGTAAACTTGCAACAATGTGATCGCTGAGGCAGATGTACAATGGTGTGGCACTTTACTTGTCACATGTACCGAGCGTGATAAAATGAAACTCATTTTTGTATGCAGTTCGATACGTATACATAATCACATGGATGCATCTTTGATAAGCATCTCAGATACAACACTAGTGTACTACAGTAGTGCACTGAGACTAGTATACAGTCACCAGTTTGGCGCTATTTTCAAGACTCCGTTCGACTCCTTCCACTCAAGGCGGGCCAGCTGGACATTCCAGGTGGATTCCCAGTCCGCAGCGCAGGTCCTTGGTCCGCGGCGAGCGAGCACGGCTGGTAGCGCTGTAATCTGTACCCACTTGCACACAAAGTTATGTTTCTCTGCGCTGATACCATTTAAGCATGAATCCATTCCCCTGACGGCCAGGAATTGATACAGAAAACCCTGATGTTGCTGAAGTATCACATGCCACCTTTTATATTAGGTGAAAGCTGCTCACCAAGCCCACTCGATGTGTCCTTTCAACAGGAAAAGCGGCAAAGGTGTTTTGCCACTTACAAACACGCCAGCTGTCAATTCTCTGATACATGTGCAGAGCAGGGAATGCCTGATGAGGCAGATATTCCCGGGGGGTGACTAAAAAGAATGCGTTTGGATCAAAGATTCATACAGTGACAGGTCCTGGTTCCACTAAACATACAGCCATGTGTGGACATGTGCAACAACGCAGTCTAGAGTTACCACAAAGCATGGTTTGGCAATGGAAGGAGGAAGCTGACTTTCACACATGTGACCACAGTATGAAATGGGGATGTTGGTACAGTTTAGACATTTTACTTTACAGATACAGCACGGAAACAGGCCCTTCAGCCCATAGGCTGTGGGCCGAGGAGCTTTTTCATTCAAGTTCGTGACCCAACTCACGGAACGACCTGAATTTTTAACATATTGTGTACAAATATATATATATAAATCATACCTGAA
Organism: Leucoraja erinaceus; assembly: GCF_028641065.1. Lineage (NCBI taxonomy): Eukaryota > Metazoa > Chordata > Chondrichthyes > Rajiformes > Rajidae > Leucoraja > Leucoraja erinaceus. Next base: position 48,187,262 of record NC_073388.1, on the reverse strand, counting down.
ACTCGTCAAGACCAAAACCTGCACATCTTTTTAAAAATATGACAAAAACGTCAAATTTTCCGAGTAGTAATTGTCCAATCAATGCACGTTTGACATTGAGGTCAGACGCAAATTGACCAATCTCTTTGTTTTATGGTCGCTAGGCAGCGAGGATAATGGCTGCCTCCTCATTACATCAATAGCAATAGCAAGATTTCCAAGGAATAAAGGTAATGCTAACCTTGCTGATCATTTTGTTTTTCAATTGATTTATCTTTATAAAGTTATGATGTGAACTGTTAAATAAAAATGATAAATAACAAATGTTATTTAGGGTTAGGGTTAGGATTAGGGTTAGGATTAGGGTTAGGGTTATGGTTAGGGTTATGGTTAGGGTTAGGGTTAGGGTTAGGGTTAGGGTTAGGGTCAGGGTCAGGGTGGGCCAGTCGGTCAGGCTTGTCGGTAGGCCGAAGGATGCTGTGGAAGATCAGTCGGGCCGCTGGTGGGTGGTGTGAGAGTGGCCGGGCCGCCAGTGGGTGCTGCGAGGGGTCGGTCTGACTGTCGGACGGCCTGTGTTATAGCGAGCGAGCGAGCGGACGGTCTGATGGAGCTGAAGGCGGCCCGGGCGGCGTGCAGGGCAGTGCTGCTCCCCACCATCATCACCACGGTGATCCAGAAGAACATGCTGGCCGAGGTGGACGCGCTGAGCGGCCACACTTACGGAACCCGCAGCCGGTCCCAAAGCGGCTCCAGCTCCAGCCGTGGGCAGCTCTGGAAGGGGGGACAGTTAGGGTCATGATTAAGGTTAGGCATTTTCCTGTCAGTGGAAGATGCCTTAGCCTTCCCCCAGCCTGGCACTCCCCCAGTCCCACTGTGGCCGTGACCCCCACTCTGCACACTGTGGGGTTCCTGTTTCCTGTCAGTGGGGTTCAGTAAATGGGGGAACCCACAGGAACTGCCCTCACCCATTAATTAGGCTGGTTCAGGAGCCGGACCTCTGTAGCAGTCCCATTCAAAAAACACACACAATTATATTAATTATATTATTTTTATATAATATAATGATACATAATGATATATGATTACAGTCATAATAATATATGGTTTAAATAGACTGCAACATGGAATTAGGCTCCCCATGGTGTAATGTGGGCATTGGACACGAGATGGCGCTTACTTTTTCGATCTCATTTTCCAATTAGTTTAATTAATTAATGTGCAACTTTTGGCACTGCCGAGTTATGACTTCCTTCTCAATTATATTTCATCTAAATCTGTGCAAAATTTAATGTAGTTCCGAGACATGGGTCACGAAAATTGATTTCTCAACACATTTTTGATACTCGGCCCACAGCCTACCACCGATTCCACGCTGACCAGCAATTACCCCATACCCTAACACTATGGGGGAGTCCAGAACCAAGGGCCACAGTTTACGAATAAGGGGTAAGCCATTTAGAATGGAGATGAGGAAACACTATTTCACACAGAGAATTGTGAGTATGTGGAATTCTCTGCCTCAAAGGGCATTGGCGGCTAGTTCTCTGGATGCTTTCAAGAGAGAGCTAGATAGGGCTCTTAAGGATAGCGGAGTCAGGGGATATGGGGACAGGGGCGGAAAATCCGGGGGGGGCCAGAGTGGACATGTCCCCCCCATATTTTAAGCGGTAGGGGACATCCCCCCCCCAAGTTTTTGTGATCCCAATTTTAAAATCTCCGTTTTTAGCGCTGGATTGAGCCTCCGAAGCCTCGCGCCTGTGTGTGAGTGTGCGCATGCGCGCGTGGCCGCCAAAAAATTGTGTCCCCCGTCCCCTCCATGTTTTGATAGTGAGTTCCGCTCTTGTATGGGGAGAAGGCAGGAACAGGGTACTGACTGTGGATCAGCTATGATCACATTGAATGGCGGTGCTGGCTCGAGGGGCCGAATGGCCTACTCCTGCACCTGTTGTCTATTGTCTACACGCTAGGGACAATTTTACAATTTTTACCGAAGCCCGAGTGTGGCGTGTGGGAGGAAACCAAAGAACCCGGGGAAGCAGAACATATAAACTCCATATAGACATCACCCGTAGTCAGGATTGAACCAGTGTCTCTGGCGCAGTAAGTCGCATAAAATGTTTGCTGGAATCTAAACTTTATTCTTATCAATTCATGAGGTTTTTACCTTCACTGAGTGAACAGAGATAGGGGAGAGGCTGCAGTCTAAGTGGGGTATTCTTGAAATCGTCTCGAAGTATTAATGGTTATTGAAGTCGAGACTGAAAACTGATTATTGATTCCACAGCACTCTAAAGAAAATACGGGACTGGAAAAGGTGATTTGTTTACAAATCTAATTTATGTGAAAGACCAATAACGGGAAAACAATCTTGCATTTTTAAAACACCCGTCATAATTTAAGGGGCCCCAATAAAGGCTTCCCCTAACTACAGTAACAGCCGTAATATCAAGTCAAGTCAAGTCAAGTTTATTCGTCACATACACATACGAGATGTGCAGTGAAATGAAAAGTGGCAATGCTCGCGGACGTTGTGCAAAAAAACAAACAAACAACCAGACAAACTACAAACAGAATGGAACAGAATCACATGTTCTTTTACATATTAAATATTGTGGACGGAAGGAAAAAGGGAAAAAACCCAGCAATTAAAAAAAAAAAGATACTGCAGTTAATTTGTGAACAGCAGGGTCGCACCAGCAACGATGTGCAAAGGGAGATAAACTTTATTTTCTCATATTGGACACTAGAAAAATGTCTTTGCTTTGTTTTCAAATAGTTTCGTGGGATCCTTATGGCTAGAGTTCTATATTTAACATTGGTCCAAAAGGCTTCTCAAAATCAAAATCTGATTATTTTAACAACATCATTTACAAAACCTGTGTGATTTTTTTCCCTTTCCCTATTGATGTCTATGATATAGAAACACAGAAAAATAGGGTGCAGGATTAGGCCATTCGACTCTTCAATATGCAATATGATCATGGCTGATCATCTAAAATCAGTCCTGCTTTTTCCCCACATCCCTTGATTCCTTTAGCCCTAAGAGCTAAATCTAACTCTCGCTTGAAAACATCCAGTGAATCAATCAATCAATCAATCAATCAGATTTATTTGTCGCATACACAATAAAGTGCAGTGAAATTAACTTGCCAGCAGCGGTACAATCAAAAAAGAACACACAATACACAATAAAAATTTAACACAAACATTCACCACAGCATTCTTCACTGTGGTGGAAGGCACAAAGTACAGTCCTCCATTGTTCCCCCCGTGGTCGGGGCCATAAGCCTCTTCAGTCGCTGCTGCGGGCGGCCAGATGTACAGGCCCTCTCGTCTGAAAGGTAAGTCCCGAATCGGTGCTTCTCTAACGGAGACCACAGCTTCAAGATGACGTAGGCTGCAGGCCGGCGGTCGGAGCTCTTCTCCAGGGATCCCCGGCACAGGATCCCGCTCCGGATGGTAAGTAAGTCCCCGCCTCGCCCGCGGCTAGAAGCTCCGCAGACTGTGGCTTCAAGATGTTGAAGGCCGCGGGGCCGGCGGGTCGGAACTCATCCCCTCCGGGGATCCCCAACGAGGGATCCCACGCTCCGGACGCCGCGCCCGTGGCTAGAAGCTCTGCAGACCGCGGCTTCAGGCTGTAACAATCCGTGGGCCGCTGCTGAAGCTCCGGGCCCAACTCAGGGAAAAGCCGGACCAATCCTTGGTGTTAGGCCACAAGAGAGGAGACATGGAAAAAGCCGAACCAAAAGCGGTTCCCCCCCTTAACCCCCCCCCCCCCCCCCCCCCCCCCCCCACCCCCCCCCCCACACAAGACACACCAAGAGACATTAAAAACACACATTTGTACATACTAAAAAAAAAAAAAAAAGTATAAATGACTAACACGCTGCTGGCAGGGCAGCTGACTCGCAGTGCCCCCACCGACAAGAATAAGTTTAAGTGAATGGGCCTCCACTGCCTTCTGTGGCAGAGAATTCCACAGATTCACAACTCTCTGGGTGAAGAAATCTTTCTTCATCTCAGTCCTAAATGGCCTACCCCTTATTTCTAAACTGTGACCCCTGGTTCTGGGCTCCCCCAACATCGGGAACATTTTTCCTGCATCTAGCCAGTCCAATCCTTTTATAATTTCATATGTTTCTATAAGATCACCCCTCATCCTTCTAAATTCCAGTGAATACAAGCCCAGTCTTTCCAATCTTTCCTCATATGACAGTCCCACCATCCCGGGGATAAATCTCGTGAACCTACGCTGCACTCCCTCAATAACAAGAATGTCCTTCCTCAAATTAGGAGACCAAAAATGCACACAATACTCCAGGTGTGGTCTCACCAGGGCCTTGTACAACTGCTGTAGGACCTCCTTGTTCCTAAACTTAAATCCTCTCGCTGTGAAGACCAACATGCCATTAGCTTTCTTCACTGCCTGCTGTACCTGCATGCTGGATGTACAAGTACACCCAGGTCTCGTTGCACTTCCCCTTTTCCTAATCTGATATAATTCAGATAATAATCTGCCTTCCTGTTCTTGCCACCAAAGTGGATCACCTCACATTTATCTACATTATACTGTATCTGTCGTACATCTGCCCACTCACCCAACCTATGCAAGTCACCCTACAGCTTCATAGCATCCTCCTCGCAGCTCACACTGCCACCCAGCTTTGTGTCATCCGCAAATTTGTAGATGTCGCATTTAATTCCCTCATCTAAACCGTTAATATATATTGTAAATAACTGGGGTCCCAGTACCGAGCCTTGTGGCACCCCACTAGTCACTGCCTGCCATTCTGAAAAGGACCCGTTAATTCCTACTCTTTGCATCCTGTCTGCCAACCAGTTCTGTATCCATGTCAATACCCTATCCCCAATACCATGTGTTCTAATTTTGCACACTAATCTCTTGTGTGGGACCATGTCAAGGGCTTTTTGAAAGTCCAGATACACCACATCCACTGGCTCTCCCCCTATCCATTCTACTTGTTACATCCTCAAAAAATTCCAGAAGATTAGTCTAGCATGATTTCCCCTTCATAAATCCATACTGACTTTGACTGATCCTGCCGGTTGACAAAAATGCTGGAGAAACTCAGGGGGTGAGGCAGCATCTATGGAGCGAAGAAATAGGCGACGTTTTGGGTCGAGACCCTTCTTCAGTGATCCTGTCACTGCTTTTCAAATGCGCTGCTATAACATCTTTAATAATCGACTACAGCACCTTCCCCACTGCTGATGTATGGCTAACTGGTCTATAATTCCCCAATGTTCTCTCTAGACCCTTTCATAAAATATAGTTACATTGGCTACCCTCCAGTCCATAGGAACGGATCCAGAATCAAGAGAACATTGGAAAATGATGACAAACATTTGACAAGCAGGTTTTCCCAACGTCACAGTGGATTATGTCCATCGTGTTCCAAGGAGAACTTAATGATCTTGGACTATATTGATAGTTATCATCAAATTCCAAACAGTAATCCCCACAAGAAGGTCATAAGGCCATAAGTGATAGGAGCAGAACTAGGCCATTCGGCCCATCAGTTCTCCTCCGCCATTCAATCATGGCTGATCTTTCTCTCGTCTTTTAAATACCAGTTAACTCGACACCGCCATTATTATTATGCTGGGAAAAATATGACTTTTTTTCCCGGACTACTTGTTAACATATTCCCTGCTTCTGCATACATAGTCCAATTTAAATAGCTCGCCTGCATCCATTATCACTGTTTTCATTCTATTGAGACGTGGGAAATACAGAAATTGGAAGATACTAAACAGGGAGAGAAATATGCAGTGAACAATTACTTTTAAAATAGTGTTAGACATCAAACAACACTTCTGAGATTTCAGTGCATAAATCAGCCATAAAATTCTGTGTACTATTGCACAAGCCCTATATATTGTTGGGGCACCAATTGATTGGATTAAACTATGGTCTAATCAAGGTTTGCGGGGTGTGGGGGGGGGGGGGGGGGGGGGGGCTGAAATGGGGGTGTTATTTTGTAAATGACCATGGGACTGTTCTCAATGAAAAAAAAAAAATGAAATGATTCAATTTATTGTCATTGTCAGTGTACAGTACAGAGACAACGAAATGCATTGATCAATATATTGATCAACCAATATTAATCAAAAGCAGGAGGTCTCCTCATTTATCTGTGGGGGCTTTACCTTGTGTCCATTGCCCACTGAAGTTCCCTGGCTCCGAGGGGTTTGGGACTTTTTGGAAAGCACAAAGATAATGTGTTCATCTTTCACTGGGTAAAAAAAAACAGTTCAAAACAGACACACTGCCAGTCATTGGTTGTGACAATTTGCATATTGCAAATGTGTGAAAAAGGAACAGGTCGTTCAGCTCACTAATCTTGCCCTGACTTCACTTTGATCTGTAGCATGTTCCAACCTTAGCTCGTTGTCTCTTCGTTCCATGTTTCACCCTTCACTCTTTTTTCCTTGATACATCTTCTTTAACAAAAATGGACTCCCGTCTTGAAAATGGGCTCTTCTTCCAGAATGACAGAGTTTCACTGCAGACTGAGACGGAAAGTGCATCTAGAAATCCCAGCAGAATTGGGAAATCTCCCATTTCTAGTCAAAATATCTTCTCCCCGTAGAATTTCTCAAATGACGCCTCGATCGTCTTTCATCGAAGGAAGGTGTTCATTTTCTTCCCACCAATCTGCATAACGTTGTGCTGTGAACTCTGGTCTCAATCTGATGAATCCATACTGCAGTGTTCCAACTCTGCCATCTCCTTACTCGGCAGTAGACTTGCTGCAATTCCATCTGTAGATTCTGATGAGGCCAATGTGGAACCCACAGACATGACCATAGTTTGGCCTACAGTGCTTCATAGGCTGGGGGTAGGCGACTTGGGATGTGGTATGCTCCTTCCACCATTTATGCCTGGGATCATCCTTTCCCCCCAACAAATAGACACCAAATTCCCAAAGCCAACCTAAATGCCCCCTCTCCATTCCGTGCAGTTATGGGCTGTTAGAGCACGATCCCCATTTCAGTGGTGTTGAAGCATCATGCCTCATTATCTCCTCTCAGCTGCTTTTCGCCAAGGGCATGTAAGTGGCTGAGGATATTATGGAGGAGGATTTGAGAATACCTTTGAATCATTTCCTCTGTCGACTTGCAGTTACATGAAAGAGGTGGATAACGTCCCTGCTTTTATATTGCTGGCAATCTGAAGTAAAAGCAGAGATATTTTGGATCCAATGTCCATGGTCAAAACAGGACAAATGAGAAAAATCAAGTACCAGAGGGCATAGCTTTAAAGTGAGAGGCAAAGTTTAAGGGAAATGTGCAGGGCTTGTTATTTACGCAGGAGATGGTGAGTGCAATGTGAGCACTCACACAGTGAGATGTTATAACACAGGAGATGGTGAAAGCACAGCGAGGGGTGGTAGTTGAGGCAGATATTATAGGTGGCATTTAAGAGGCAGCACGGAGGTGCAGCGTTAGAGTTGCTGCCTTACAGCGCCCGAGAACCAGGTTCAATCCCAAGTGCTGTCTGTATGGAGTTTGTACGTTCTCCCCTTAACCTGCGTGGGTTTTCCCCGAGATCTTTGGTTTCCTGCCACACTCCAAAGATGTACAGGTTAATTGTCTTGGTACAAGTCTAAATTGTCCCTAGTGTGTGGGATAGTATTAATGAGCGGGGATAGCTGGTCAGCGCAGACATAGTGGGCCAAAGGATCTGTTTCCACGCTGTATCTCTGAACAAAACTAAACCAAAGAGAATTTAGTTTAGGCATATAGTTATGTAGGGAATGGAGGGATATGAATTACGTGCAGGAAGATAAGAGTATGGGTGTCACATTCAGCACAGACATTATGGGCCGCAGAGCTGTTCTTGAGTCGCGCTGTGTTATGTTCTAAAAGAAAACTATTTTTCACACTTCCAAGTTCCGATTAAGAGAAGTGAACTCTGTTTCTTTTTCCACAGCAGCTGCCTGATCTGGTGAGGTTTCTGGTTTTACTACATTAGATTTGGGGTATTTTACAGTGTTCATTGATGACAGCTCCTCGGTGCCTTGCCTGTTGTAGATGTACACGGGTGGGCAGGAATCACGGAGTCCTAGTAGATCACAAGCTTTCTGCTGGGTACAAAGTCCTTATCCTCAAACACTCTATTCCCCAGTCAGCCCCACAGGTGGACTGAAGCTGACATTGTATTTCATTGACAGTCTACCTTTGCTGAGAAGTGGCTCCTGTGACAAGGTAGTCACATATTTCAGAGTTCTATGGTGGAATCTCATTCACAATGCAGGCAGATGGGGATTAGTTTATGTTTGGCATCACGTTTGGCACAGATATTGTGGGCCGAAGGGTCTGGTCCATAGCTTTTCTTTCCCATGTTCGGTGTTTTTATAGTTTTAGTTTTAGAGACACAGCATGGAAACAGGCCCTTCAACCCACTGAGTCCACACCGAGCATCAATCACCTATTCACATTAGTTCTATGTTATCCTACTTTCATATACAATCCTTACACACTGGAGGCAATTTACAGAGGCCAATTAACCTACAAACCCGCGCAGCTTTGGGATATGGTAGGAAACAGGAGAACATGCAAACTCCATGCATGCAACACCCGAGATCAGGATCGAACCTGGGTCTCTGGGACTATGAGGCAGCGGCCACTGTGCCGCCCCAATGAAGTTTGCCTTTGCTGGGAGTTGGCTCCTGTGTTATTGAACGGTAGTCCACATTTCTCCGGGTTCTGTGGTGGATCTTTATTGTTGCCAGAGACTGGAGGGTCAGGAGACATTGTTGTGCAGTGCTATTAGTGGGGAGTGACTGTCATCTTCCCAACACATGATGTTCCCTGACATCAGTCTCATACAGTGGCGAGCACAGAAACAAATAAGTGAAAAATGAGTGACCTAGAGTGAATAAAACGGAAATAAATATAGAATCTCAATGAGGTGGACTGAGGGCACATTATCGACCAATGATTTGGAGGAGGGTGGGAGAGATTATGGATGAAATGTAGGCAGCAGAGATAGAGACTGACAGTTCAACACTCGTTTTAATCTTCAATCTCTTCTGAGTGATGAAAACTGACATAGAAATGTTGCAGGTAATTTAGATTTCTAAATAAAGGGCAGTATCAAGAAAAAGGACTCATTAAAATGCCTGCCAGTCACGCAGATATTCTAGTCAATGCTAAAATGCACAACAAACTACAAATGATCAATCCCCACTGTGAATTAATACATTAATATAAAAGCTCTACACTTGATACAATGTCCACACCAGCAAATGAGTGGGATACTGAAAGGGATAAGGTACCTGTTCGAACATTCTGCAGGTTTCAATGTATTCATACCTGTTACCTAAAGTAATAGAAGACAGACACAAAATGCTGGAGTAACTCAGCGGGACAGGCAGCATCTCTGGAGAGAAGGAATAGGTGACATTTTGGGTCGAGATTGAAGCAATCCTTGGATGAAAAGTTGGTGATATTGTGCCATTTTTGGCTGTTACCGCTGCTCTGTCAAAGGATAGCCTTAGTGTTGAAACACAGCGCCTCATTATTTTGTCTCACCTGCTTCTCCCCTGCGGGAGCAAGTCAAGGCAACTCTACATTGTTTAAAGGAATCTCCACCATAGTCATTGATGCTAATGACTTCATGCCTTCTCTCCAAAGGGCTGCATAAAACAGCAACAGTCAACAGCTTCAAACAAGAACTTATTCCCCGTCTAGAGAGACAAAGTGAGGGGAGGTGAGAAACCAGACTATTAACAACACCAATTAGTTTGGAGGCCAATTCCAGGAACTAATATTTTCTGATCTAACTTATATGAGCTAGAAGAACTAACAAAGAAAGACACAGTTAAAAAATCCGACTGCCCGTTTAAGGAGAGATATTAAAATGTGGATTTCTATCTCTACATTCCATAAAACAGTCGAATTGATTTTTATTCATGTTACTTTTCCTTTATATAATGCTTCAACAGATGTTATTGTTTCAATCTTCACTGAGATAACTTAGAATCGATTGACTGTCCCAGTAGAAAAGAGTTGAAAAATCACAGGAAGCTGGTTGATGAGAGGGGGATATATTTTAGCAAAACAGAGACAGAGAAAGAAAGATGAGAAAAGAAGAATGAATGAAAATCCAAGGATACAACTGGTGGCCTTCCCTGCGGCCCACTTATTTCTAGTTTATATTTATGTATCTGACACTTTAGGTATATGGCGTGTGACTGTAAATTTGACACCTCAGATTTGTCCAGTGTTGACAGCATTGCTAATGTGTCCATGTTGGGCTATGTTCACAGTGCTGCAGTCAAAAGCAGACTTAGCGCTGTTTATATAACCTTCCTCCAGTCTCCTGTCTATTCCAGCGAATGTACTGATCCGCTCCAGTACTGTTTCAATTTGCTCTTTCATTATCCCAACCTTGCACATCAGCAAGCTTCTCAGTGATTTAGACCTCCATTGGAGTGTGGCCACACAACATGGCTGCAAGTGGCCTTGCGTTACTCTACATAATCAATGGGATCCCGCTGTTCTGGGCAAGTGTGCAGTCGATGTCACACGCTCGCTCACAAAGAGGGATAATAATATCACTTCCAGCGGCCGCAGTAATCCAGGTCCACTTCCGCGGAGCACAACAAGGAAGACAATCATTGAGGCTTGACAATGAGCGCTGGCTGGCTGGGTTTATCACTTTAATGGAAGAATGCTTGTGACTCGACCTCCAATGCATTGGGTGGGATAATGAAAAGGTGTGAAAAATACTACCTGCCCCCATTGAATGAAGCCACTTGTTATGAAAATTGGAACATTTAAGAGTGAGCATCACAGTGAATTCCACCTTTGAAACAAAAGAGCAATTCTATGAAACTCACTGTGAAAGACATTGCTCCTTCTCATTTTTAGAGGATTGCACGATGATCAAACTGAATTATAGGGCTGCAGCAATATGCTGCTCAAAAGCGTAGGAATGAAATGTACAATCTGACACAATCCAATTATATCACAATAATAAGGAACACCACCAAACATAATTGCTTTTACATTTTAATAGATAGAACATTAACAAACCACACTAAAGCAAATGCTGGAAATCTGAAATAAGAACAGAAAATGTTGGAAATATTCAACAGACCTGATGAATATTTCCTCCAATTTCATTTTCTTTCAAGTATTTATTCTTCTCATATTGGCATGCCACATCAGCAAAATATGGCACAGAACACAATGGTGCAGCGGTAGAGTTACCGCCTCACAGCGCCAGAGACCCTGCTTTGATCCTGACTACGGGTGCTGTATGTACGTAGTTTGTACGTTCTCACTGTGACCTGCATGGGTTTTCTCTGGGTGCTCCAGTTTCTTCCCACACTCCAAAGACGTACGGGTTTGTAGGTAAATTGGCTTGGTATAAATGTAAATTGTCCCTGGTGTGTGTAGAATAGTGTTAGTGTGCGGGGATCGCTGGTCGGCGCGGACCCGGTGGGCTGAAGGGCCTGTTTCCGCGCTGTATCTCTAAACTAAACTAAACACAAGCAGTGTTGGACATTCTGTGTGGGGCTTGGGGTCAATCCAAACTGCATACAAATAATGCTGCTATACAGTACTTCACACTGCCAATGTTCACATAGCCATGCAGGAAAATGGCACGGCGGTACAATTGCTGCCTTACAGCGCCAGAGTCCAGGTTCGTTCCTGACTACAGATATAGAGTCTGTCTGTACGGAGTTTGCACGTTCTCCTTGTGACTGTGTGGATTTTCTCCAGGTGCTCTGGTTGCCTCCCACATTCCAAAGACCTGCAGGCTTGTTGGTCAATTGGCCTCTGTAAATTGTGTAGGATAGCACCTGTGTACGGGGTGATTATTGATCAGCGTGGATTCGGTGGGCCGCAGGTTCTGTTTCCACCCTGCATCTCTAAAGTAAACTAACTAAGTTGTTCAAACTTTGTCAACTTCATTCCAAAAGCAAAGTGACTGCATCCTTAGTGCTGAGCTGCCATGCACTGTTAATGCCAAGGTGCTCACTTAAGGCCAATTCTAAGTTACCACTGACTCAATTAATGAACCGTATACAAGATTGGCATTGCACTGTAGACCTTCAAGGCAGGAATGATCGGCCAATCTACCCTTTAGTCAAGACTGTCCCTTGACAATGCTGTCCACACAAAGACCCTTGAAAACGTGGATCACTTCCCCTGTGTTGGGAGCTAGCTCTCAATGTAGGCAGGTCATTGTTATCTCCCGTGCACCAGCAGAGCATTTGGCCAACTGAGGGAAAGAGTGTGTGGTAAGGTACAGTTCTCAAACTTGGCACAAGGTTCATGGTCTACCGGAGAGCAGTGATCACACTGTCCTGCAACATGGATTACCTACAGCAAGCACCTCCTAGCACATCATTCTGTATCTGCAAAATCCTCTATAGGCACTGGGAGGACAAGAGAACCAATTTCAGCTGATGTTCCCAGCACCAAGGCTCCGATCACACAAACAGCACTGATGAGTGGGTCATAATCATCATCATAGTGATACAGTGTGGAAACAGGCCCTTCAGCCCAACTTGCCCACACCGGCCAACATGTCCCATCGGCTACACTAGTCCCACCAGCCCTTGTTTAACCCATATCCCTCCAAACCTGTCCTATCCATGTACCTGTCTAACTGTTTCTTAAACGTGGGGATAGTCCCAGCCTCAACTACCTCCTCTGGCAGCTTGTTCCATACATCCACCACCATATGTGTGAAAATGTTACCCCTCAGATTCCTATTCAATCTTTTCCCCTTGACCGTAAACCTATGTGCTCTGGTCCTCGATTCACCTACACTGGGCAAGAGACTCTGTGCATCTACCCGATCTATTCCTCTCATGATTTCAAGTCAAGTCAAGTCTATTCGTCACATACACATACGAGATGTGCAGTGAAATGAAAAGTGGCAATGCTCGCTGATTGTGCAAAAAAAAACAAACAAACAAACTACAAACAGAATGGAACAGAATCACATATTCACATATTACATATTTGTGGGAGGAAAGAAAAAGGAAAAAAGCAGCAATTTTAAAAAACATTAAAATGGTACAGTAAAGTTAGTCCCTGGTGAGATAGGAGTTTACAGTCCTAATGGCCTCTGGGAAGAAACTCTTTCTCATCCTCTCCGTTCTCATAGCATGGCAACGGAGGCATTTGCCAGACCATAGTTGCTGGGGTGGAAGGGGTCTCCCATGATCTTGTTGGCTCTGGAGTTGCTCCTTCGGATGATTTCATAGTCATTCAAACGTCTGAAACAGGCTCTTTACTCTGAGCTCCCCATTTTCAATGGTCGGGATAAAGATGCTTCAAGGATGTTCTCCTTGAAAAACGTGCTCATAAACTCATGGGAATCCCTGAGCTGAGACCAATCCACGGTTAAGAAGCATCCACCTATCACGTTTTGTTAAGGGGAATCATGACACTGCTAAGAAGTTGACAGAAGAAGGGCACCACCTCCTAAAGAACATGTCAGCACCTCCTTCCCCACATGTCTGCAGATCACAGGAAAGGTTATCAGTCATTTCAGATCCCACAGAACTAGTGGAAGCGTCATCCTCCAGCCCAGGAATGTCCAAGACAATACTCCTCACGCCATTATTGTGCACCATGCAGAAGTCTGCATGACCAACACTAGTTTGGAGAAATACAGCATGGCAACAGGCCCATTCAGCCCACCAAGGCCATGCTGATCATCAATCTCCTGTTCACACTAGGTCTATGTTAAACGGCCTTTGAATCCACTCCCTGTACACCAGGGGCAATTTAAATAAGCCAATTAACATACAAACCCGATGTAGGAGTAAACCGAAGCACCCAGAAAAAATCCATGCAGCGACAGAGGGAATCTGCAGACTCCACACAGACAGCACCGGAGGTCAGGATCAAACCTGGGTCTCTGGCGATGTGAGGCAGCAACTTTACCAGCTGCACCACTGTGAGCACAGGCAATCTTGGACCTTGTACAGTGCTGTGTGCATCTAACAGTGAGCATTGCATGCAGCTGGTCTAAGGCACAAAGTGTATATGGGAAGGTAACACATGGAAGAACTCATAAGTTGAAGAAAAAACCCATCTTCCGCATAAAGCACTTTTCACCTTTGAAGATCTGAAGCCCTGACAGGAAGGACAACTGTTCAAGTCATTCTTATCTTGCTCGAAAACTAATTGCTCAGATTATTATAACAAAAAGAAATCTCGGTTGTCAGGATTTGCAATATATTAATATTTACACTAAAGTGGAATGTTGATTTCCATTCTTGTTCTCAAAGGAAATGTATTTGTTACCTGTATGAAGGATAAAATAGAAACTAAATTATTTCCTCTACCTCTCAAAAAATATTTGAATAGAAACTGATATAAACTCTTGTTGTAAAGAAGACGGAAGCATATCAAGGTGGCTATCAGCGCACTAAGTTGTATCACGCACCGAATATTACACATAATTTCTAATAATCAATACAGATTTGATTGTAAATATAATTGTTCGATGCAGTCCTGAAATCACATCTGCCTGTGAAACTCACGATGACCCTTAATTGCAACGTATTTGAATAATAACCCGATAATCGGCAATATAATTTCCTGTCAATTCACTGAAAGCCCGCTATGACTGTTCTTGTGACTCAGATGGTGTCTACCCTAATGATGAAGAGTGGCTCGGAAACTGAATGGAACACTTCAAAAATTAGTGACAATTGCTGCAAAAAATATACCGAATAAAAAATACGGCTGATTCCATGTAATGATAATATTCCAGCAATTATCAAGCAATTAGGGTTAGGCATCATCAGATACTATTAATTAGATTGGTGTAGGTGGGAACTGCAGATGTTGGTTTAAACCTAAGATTGACACAAAAAGCTGGAATAACTCAGCGGGTCAGACAGCATCTCTGGAGAAAAGGAATGGGTGACATTTCGGGTCGAGACCCTTCTTCAGGCTGAGAGTCAAGGAAAATGGAAACAAAAGATATAGACGGTGATGTAGAAAGATATAGAACGAATGAAAGATATGCAAAAAAAAAAATGATAAAAGAAACGAGGCCATGTTAGCTGTGGGTACAAAAATTGCTGGAGAAACTCAGCGGGTGAAACAAGGAAATAGCCAT
The DNA here is from genome assembly GCF_028641065.1 of Leucoraja erinaceus. Taxonomy (NCBI): domain Eukaryota; kingdom Metazoa; phylum Chordata; class Chondrichthyes; order Rajiformes; family Rajidae; genus Leucoraja; species Leucoraja erinaceus. The sequence continues at coordinate 48,172,156 of NC_073388.1, read as the reverse complement.
TTCGGGCCGAAACCCTTCTTCAGCTGTGGGGGGTTTGGGGAGAAGGAGCCCGAGGGCAGGCGGATAGGAGGGTGGGAGGAGACAGCTCAAGGGTTAAGGAAGGGGAGGAGACAGTAAGGGCTAGCAAAATTGGGAGAATTCAATGTTAATGACGCAAGGTCCCCAAGACGTTCCTCCACCGCTGTTGCTCACTCTGGTATTGTTAGCTTGGGTTTGGGGGAGGGAATGAGACAGAAGACAACTTTGAAACTGGTACGACTTGGGAGGGGGAGGGATGGAGGGAGAGAGGTTTCTTGAGGTTAGAGAAATCAATATTCATACCGCTGGATTGTAAGCTGCCCAAGCAAAATATGAGATGCTGTTCTTCCAATTCGTGTTTGGCCTCCCTCTGACAATGGAGGAGGCCTAGGACAGAAAGGTCTAAGTCTGACCCGCTGAGTTACTCCAGCTTTTTGTATTAATTAGATTGATGTCTCCTGTCATTCCCAAACATCTCTGAGTAAATTTATCATCATTAGGTTCTAGCCTGGAACTCATTGGTGGGCTCAATTCTCTTAATTGCCATTCATATTATATTTACGAATAGAAATACATATTGCAAAACAAATTGTTATGGTTCTGTAACTTTAATCATATATGTTTCTCTCTTTTCTACTGTCATTCCAACAGCTGAAACAATTGTGCATCCAAACATATCCCAGTCAATCACATTCTAGAATTATTGGCATTGCTCATTGACAAATATCTATTGACTGAGAACAGCAACAATTAGAACATAGTAATCAATGTTAAACTTACAAAATAATCGCTTTTTGTGAATCTGTGGAACTCATTCCAATGGATAGCAGTGGAGGCCAAGTCATTAGGGATTTGTAACATAGAGATTGTAACACAGGGATTGATGGGTTTTTGATTAGAAAGGATATCAAAGGTTACGAAGTGAAAGCTGGAGAATGGGGTTAAGAGGGGAAAATAGATCGTCCACAATTGAATGGCAGAGCAGAATTGGTGGGCTGAATGACCTAATTCTGCTTCTACATCTAATGGTCATGGTTCTTCAGTGCCTCAACAATTGCCTGAATTTATATGGCACCTTCAATGGAGAAGAATGTTACACAAGGTGCTTTGTTGGAGTGTTATCAAAGAAACTTTGACACGGTATCAAATGAAGCAATTTGATAGTCAATGAGGGAATTGTTAAAGAACATAACAGATAGGGATAGAGACAGTTTTAAGACAGTAGCTAAAGAGTTTTGGGTCGTTGTCATCCTAGATGCACTTGATCAAGAGTTCAGAACTTTGTCTGGACTAGGCCTGGTTCTTCTCAATGCTTTCTGGTCCCATCAGCATTGCTGACTTAGTTTCCAACAATGTTTCCTGTCACTTCATATTTGCCTAAGCTCCAAAGCTGCTCAGGGATCTTGTTGCTCTTGTACAGATTTGAGCAGCACAGTGGTGCAGTGGTCGAGCTATTGCCTTACAGCACCGGAGACCCGGGTTCAATCCCGACTACAGGATTGAAGTCATACAGGATTGAAGTCACAGTCTTGTCTGTATGTACGTTTGTACGTTCTCCCCGTGACCTGCGTGGGTTTTCGCCGCGATCTTCGGTTTCCTCGCACACTCCAAAGATGTACAGGTTTGTAGGTTAATTGGTTTGGTATAAATGTACAAATGTAAATTGTCACTAGTGTGTGTCGGGTAGAGTAAGTATGCGGGGATCACCAGTCCGTGTGGACTCAATGGGCCGAAGGACCTGTTTCTGCGCTGCATCTCTAAACTAAACTGAACTAAATTATGTTACTTTCCCCCATTCCCAACCCAAGTCCCCAACCCAGATTTTCCATCTTTCAGCTCCAGGCATCATTGCCACCTTTATTCTAGCCTCATTAGACTTGGATGCAGCCAGAATTGGATTAGTCAGAAAGCTGTGGCAAAATCTAGGGTGCACCAATAGAAAGACTGCTGGAGAATCACAAGACAGACACACAACCAGATCCCCCAAGCTATTCTACGACAGTTTCTTCAACAAAAAATCAGCCTCGTCTGTTATTTTTCATTGCATTCATCATTGCCCTCCTTTCCAAAAGTCATTTCTTTCTTTCTTGAACCCATTTATATTGTTCAACAGATTTCTGTGTCTCTTTCTTTAGATCAATTTTGCCAACGCCCTTCACAAGCTTGAAACCTAACGTATCCTTGTGGTCAAACATAGGAACAGGAGCAGGAGTAGGTCAATTGGGCAAAGTGCCTCAAACCTCTTCTGTTCTGCTCTTCAAGCAGATCATTGCTCTATCTAACGGTAACATGAAGGTCATAAGTAATAGGGGCAGAATTAGGCCATTCGGCCCATCAAGTCTACTCCGCCATTCAATAATGGCTGATCTATCTCTCCCTCCTAACCCCATTCTCCTGCCTTCTCCCCAAAACCCCTCACAACCATACAAGTCAAGAATCTATTTATCTCTGACGTAAATATATCCATTGACTTGGACCCCACAGCCTTCTGTGGCAAATTAAGTTGCCATTTTCATCTAACCAGGCAACCTTTCACTCCCTTGGTTATCAAGAATTTATCTACCACTAACCGAAATATATCCTGTGACTATTTCCATCGGCCATTGACAAAGAGAGCTCTAACGACTCACAATTCTTTGAGGGAAAGGTCACTCACTTCTGTCCCAAATTGAGTTTGGTTTAGTTTAGTATAGAGATACAGCGTGGAAACAGGCCCTTCGGCCCACCTAATGCACGCCCACCAGTGATCCCCGCACACTTACACCATCCTACACACACTAGGGGCAATTTTACAATTTTACCAAGCCATTTAGTCTATAAACCAGTATGTCTTTGGAGTACGGGATGAAACCGAAGCTCCCGGAGAAACCCAAGTGGTCACAGGGAGAATGTACAAACTCTGCACTGCCATCTCCCATACCCAGGATAGAATCCGGGTCTCTGGCACTATAAGGCAGTAACTTTACCGCTGGTCCACCGTGCAGCCTTAGATGACTCCTTATTTTTAAATAGTGATCCTTAGTTCCATATTTCCTGCCCACATTGGTATGTTAGAGGGGATTCTCTTGAACGTCTTCAGGTGTACAGTAGAGAGCACATTGACTGGTTGCATCAGGGCCTAGTTCGGCAACTTGAACGTCCTGGAGTGGAAAAGACTGCAAAAAGTTGCGAACACTGCCCAGTCCATCACTGGCTCTGACCTCCCCACCATCGAGGGGATCTGTCGGAGTCGCTGTCTCAAAAAGGCAGCCAGCGTCATCAGGGACCCACACCATCCTGGCCACACACTCATTTAACCCCTGCCGTCGGGAAAAAGGTAGAAGAACCTGAAAACTAATGTCTATTGTAGACAGAGCTTATATGAGGTTGTAGTGGACAATAGACAATAGACTATTATTATTATTTTTATTATTATTGCACCACTATTGCCTACTTTTTGAGTATGTGTGTGTGTGTATGTATTTATATATTTATATGTGCATACAGTATATATATGTATGAGGATATATATGTGTGTGTGTGTATGTGTATGTATGTATTTCTATATGTGTGTGTGTGTGTGTGTGTGTGTGTGTGTGTGTGTGTGTGTGTGTGTGTGTGTGTGCATGTGTGTGTGTGTGTGTGTGTGTGTGTGTGTGTGTGTGTGTGTGTGTGTGCATGTGTGTATATGTGTGTGTGTGTGTGTGCATGTGTGTGTGTGTGTGTGTGTGTGCATGTGTGTGTGTGTGCATGTGTGTGTGTGTGTGCATGTGTGTGTGTATGCGCATGTGTGTGTGCATGTGTATGTGTGAACTTGTGGGGATGTGTATTTATACACACTAAACTTTTTTTTATCTCTCTCGTTTATCATATTGTTTACATATTCTGTTGTGCTGCAACAAGTAGGAATTTCATTGTTCTATATAGGACACATGACAATAAAACACTCCTGACTCTTGACATCCACACCGTCAGGATCCCACAGGATTTTATGCATTTCAGTCAAATCCTCTCTCATTGTTCTAACTCTCGTGGATGAAAGGTCAGCTTTCTTAAGATGACAACATGCCTCTGGTAAACCTGCGCTGAACTGCTTTCAATGTATATTTCTATCCTTCCTTAAATGAAAAGACCAAGAGTGTGTGCCGCGCTTCAGGTGTGCTTTCACCAGTGCCCCATATAACTGAAGCATAATCTCCCCAGTTTTTACTGCTCTTATATACTTGCCTTCAGTGAATCACAGGCTGAGGGCACCCAGATTCATCTGCACCATTTTCTCACCAATTATATACTATGCTTCTTTCCTATTTTTGCTGCTAAAATTGATAATTTCCTGTTTTCACACATTATATCCCATTTGGCAGATCCTTGCACACTCACCGCCTATTTAAATCCCTTGTTAGATCTCTCATGGACTCTCGCAAGTTATCTCCAACCCATCTTTGTGGCTTCAGTAAATGTACCAACTATATATTTTGTTCCTACGTCCAATTTATCCACATAAATTGTAAAACGTTGAGGCTCCAACACCTGATTGATTTATTTACATCTTGCCAACCAGAACATTACCCGTTAATACCTATTCTGTTTCATGTGCACTTATTGTCATAGGATCAAACAGCAAACACACTCAACTAATCCAAGTCAACCAAGATGTCCCCTCCAAGTCATTCCCATTTACCCCTGTTTGGCCCACAACCCTCCAAACATTTCCTATACATGTACCTGTCCAAATGTCTCTTGAATGTTGTATTGCACTTGCCTAAATAACTTCCATACACCCACCACCCTCTGTGTGAAAAAGTTTCCCCTTGGGTTCCTATTGAATCTTTCCCCTCCCACTTTAAACCTCTATCCTCTGGTTCTTGACTCCACTACTATGAATAAAAGTCTATGCATTCACCCTCTTTATTCCCCTTATGATTTTATACACCTAGGTAAGATCACCCCTCAACTTCCTGCATTCCAAGGAATAAAGTCCTGGCATGTCCAGCCACTAGCTCAGGACCTTGAGTCCGGGCAAAGTTCTCCCATATCAGCATTGCACCATTTCCAGTTTATGAATTTCTTTCCTGAAACACGGAGATCAGGACGGTTTAATTCGTAAAGATCAGTGAGGACTGATCTCATGTACTTGAGGGTCACACTCTGATATGTATGTTGTTGTATTAGCCCGCATGCTCCCAAAATTCATCAAATACTTTCCAGGACTTCTTTTGTCAAACTTGGCATTGATTTTGTTAATATTTTGTAGACATAACTACTTAATAAAGGGATGGTCATTCAAACTGAGGAGCGTAGAAAATTATTCTCTCATTGAGCAGTGAGATCTTGAATGGCTCTTGCTGGCTCGAAGTGCCGAATGGCTTACTCCTGCACCTATTGTCTACTGTCTATTGAATTCTCTGCCCGAGGGAGTCGGTGGCCAGATCATTGGATATATTTAATGTGGTGACAGATCAAGGTTTAAAAAATCAAGCAATTGAACATTATGGGGCACTGGCACAGAAGATGAGTTGAGGCCCGTATAGACCACCCAGGATGATATTGAATGGTGGAGGCATTGAGGACCTTGTGGTTTACTCCTGCTCCTCTACTTGTGCTCTTGCATTCTGCACATCAATATACGGATCTGTCTTAGGAAATTGGAGATGGAGCGGGTAAAACCTATCAGGAAAACAAAATAACCATCCATACACCAGATACTTATTAACCCCAGCATGCTCAAAAGATTGAACACCATATAGCCAACATCATAAAGTGTAAATAGAAACAAAATGCTGGAGTAACTCAGCGGGACAGGCAGCATCTCTGGAGAGAAGGAATGGATGACGTTTCGTGTCGAGACCCTTCTGCAGACTGATTGCCTACTTATCATAACGTGTTATGGCTTGATACAGGTTACTGGCATGACATATCCCTCATCAATACCAATCCCCAACTGTCCATTTACATAAGATAATGTATCTTGCTCTACAAATTTGGCTTCCAAGGATCAGAGCTTTCTAACCATGTAAACCTGTACTTTCCAAAACCTAGAATTAACAGCTGATTAGCTCATTAGGCATCAACCCAAACTACTGGTTATCCCTGTCATTAAATTGCCTGCTATCGTATATTCATAGCCAAGAGTACAAAACGCACCTTGATGATCTGGGATGGAGGCAGTTATATGTTCAGTGAGAGAGTTTAAAATAATTTCATGGGAGATTTATTTAGTTATTTTACCGGTCTTAATGCACAATAATGGGAGAGTATTGCAATAAGCAAATATATGGAGAACGTGATAACAGAAATTGAGTACTGTGTTGTAGACTTCACCTTCAGCACAGCAGATGGCAGGGAATGCATTGTAAGGCTACTACACAGAGGAGTCATGTTATTTCTCGAGTGCAGGAGCATTGCTCACTTGGTTCACCCGATTCAAACCTCGGAAGCATAGAGTGCCCATAAGCATACGTACTGAAATAAATGTTACCCCTAGTTTCTTGTTTTAAAATTGTGGACTAAATATGATAGCCTAATATCCTGGGTCCTAATGCCCCCGACCCACTTAGGAAACCTGAACGGAAACCTCGGGAGACTTTGCGCCCCACCCAAGGTTTCCGTGCGGTTTCCATGCGGTTCCCGGAGGTTTTTGTCAGTCTCCCTACCTGCTTCCAATACCTGCAACCTCCGGCAACCACCTGCAACCTCCGGGAACCGCACGGAAACCTTGGGTGGGGCACAAAGTCTCCAGAGGTTTCCGTTCAGGTTTCCTAAGTGGGACAGGGGGGCATTATAGTTTAGTTTAGAGAAATAGCAGGGAAACAGGCTCTTCGGCCCACTGTGCCCACACTAACCAGCGATCCCCGCACATTACCCCACACATACTAAGGATAATTTTACAGGATCTTATAGCAAGCCAATTAACCTACAAACCTGTACGTTTTTGGAGTGTGGGGTCCTGTGACACTATGCGGGCAATCAGTAGGCCACCTTTATGCCACTATCCATAATAATGAATGTAGTAAACTGACCACCCACTCAAGTCATTAGATTGATACTTCAAGACGTGGTCAATATTGTGAGTGGTTCACAGCTTTAGTTCATTAAAGCTGACCTTTTAACCCTGGTGGTGGTAGATGGTGCAGCAGGGTGAGGAAAATGCAGTCTACAGCTGAGCTGGAAGCAGAGAATTATGTAACTGTTCGCCAGCATCTGTGGTGTGAGAAAGAGGGTTAATGGTACAGCTGGGCCAAGCTTCACTGGAAGGAAGCGGGCAGATACTGCAGATGCTGGTTTAAACTGAAGATAGACACAAAAAGCTGCAGTAACTCATCAGGTCAGACAGCATCTCTGGAGAAAAGGAATGGGTGACGTTTTGGGTCGAGACCCTTCTTCAGGCCGATACACTGGGTCGCAAAACATACTTTGAAAGTGTTGGTGGTGAAAGTGGTGAGTAGGAGAGATATTCTTTCTGCACAAATCACAAGCCAAAAGAAACGGATAGCGATGAAGGTCAAGTCCTGTATGCAGTGTTACAAGAAACTCAATAACTCCCATAACAGCAACAACAGCACCAGTCTCAGTATTGATCAATTCACCACATCCCCTTTGCTAAATACCAATCAGACTTACACCTGATACATTTATTGTCTAATTCATTCTCTCTCCCAGCTGCAAGCCTCACCCCCATTTCTGACAGCTCGCACCACCAGCTATTCCACCACAAATGTAATCACGCATTGAATGATACTCACTCTAACTTTCTAAATGCATGCCATCCCCTGGCAACTAAATGAAGTGGAGCCAGCTGCATCTACATGTCCCAATGCCCCTGGATGATTGAGTGTTGTCCTGTGTTGGGATGAGCCTTGCTGAGGCCATGGTCTTTGGCATGACTTCATCGATGGAATATGACCATGTGCCCACATCCAGTCTTTCCCTTCACATCCACTTTCTGTTTAATCCGTGTTCTCTGCTGATATACATGTTCCAGCTGGTAAAATCGGGCAGTTTAACCAGGCAGCATCCTTTTCACATAAGCCCTTCTGCACAACCACAAACTTAACACTTTTCATTTTATTTTTACACCTGGGGCTGGCAGTGAGGAACAGCGAGAAAACAATGGCAAAAAGGCACGGGACATCTCAGTCTCGTAATCTCACCACTGGTTCGAATATTGCCACAATTATACATGGAGGCATAATCTGAACTTTGGTAACACCAGGATTGAGGTCCACAAGGTCCAGGACAAGGGGATAAAGGAATGACATCCTGCTGGAGGGACGTTTGCAACATGCAGTCACAAGGAGCAGGGAGAAGTCCAGCACCATTCCTGATGCACTGTTTGCCCCCATGTTTTTGTATTTATCCATCACCGCTGCTTCGGCCGATTCTCTCAACACACTTCTGAGGCTCAGCCGTGACGCGGGATCTGACGGCTGATGTTGCCATCCCCATTGCAGCACAATGCAACAGTCGGCCAATGTGTGTCTGCTGCAGTGGATGCTCACGCTGCTGCAGGGCAAGCCTGGGCAGCTCAGAACTGCAGTCTGACAACTGCGGTGTGCAAAGGGACCTGCAGCCTCCCTCAACACTCCAGTACTCTGTCCTCTAACACACTCCAGGGAATGCTCAGCTGCCCACCCAACAGTATGACAGTCACACTAGGGAGCACTATCCCAGTGTGGTCCCCTCTGATAGTCACCATGTTGTACTCGTACACGGCTTGAGCAAACATGTATAAAATGAAAGATAGACACAAAGTGCTGGAGTAACTCTGTGGATGCTCTGGAGCTGCTGCCAGACCCGCTGAATTACCCAACACTTTGTGTCTATCTGGGGTATGAACCAGCATCTGCTGTTCTTTGTTTCTGCATCATGTATCATACGATTTGACCGGAAAGCACACAAACATAGTTTAACGTTGTATCCTGATGAACGTGACATTAATAAATCTATACCAACACCCATCTCTGCCATGTTACCACCGCTAGCTGTGTGTGACAGCTGACCACCTCACAATGCTGCCTTTCATGCCCAGATGGTGCTGCCCACAACCAACCCTTCTCACCACTGAACTGCTTGAGGTCACCCTCAGAATCAGCTACAGTCTCTTGCACTTAGTGCCAATGGCCTTGCCAAATGTATCAACACTGCACAGTGTAGGAGCAGCACATGGAGCTTTAGTGGTGGAGGTCTAATTTATAAATTTGAATTGGAATGGTTATTTTATAGTGGCCTTTGTTTTTCTAATGGAAGAAATTGGGGAGGGACTGTCAAGACCAAGACCCAGACAGGATTACACATATCAAGAGGGATATGGGGATAGTGTGTTGTACAGGGCATCAGCGTTCCTGGACTAGTCCAGTTTACTGTCCAGGTACACTCCAAGGTATTTATATTTCTTGGTAAACTGCACATCCACACCATTGATGGAAATATGGGACAGGGGTGTTCCTCTCCTCCTAAAGTCCACCGTTAACTCCTTAGTCTTGCAGGTGATTCAGCCCACATCACTCAACCAAGTGGTCAAATCTGAGTCAAAAAGAAAGGGCCATCACACACCAGGTGTGAGCTATGGACATTGGAAAGGTCATAAGGAGGTACAGAAACAACATATCGATAAAGTTGCGAGATGTACAAAAATAATAGCACTGTGGGGGAGGGGGAAGAAGAAAGGGGGACCTGGTGCGGGATACTTTGTAACTTTGTCACCGACTTTACGTGGCAACTATTTTCATGCAGTGGGTATACAAGCAAAGGATTTCACTGTGACATGTCACATGTGGCAATAAAGTATTCAATTCAATGGCCTTTGATTTTCTAACGCTATGAGGTTTGGCAAAGGGAAGGATGGTACGAGGAACTGGACGTAGTTGGTCCAGAATCTCACTCAGACGAGTTCCTCATGGACCATTGTCTTTTCTTCCTCTTCCTCATCATCCACACTCTTCTTCTCCCATTTCTCCCATTCTTCAGCTGCATACTTTATAGTTGATGGGAAGGGCTCTGCGCTCGTCATAGGGATTACTCAGTATGGTGTGGTCTACCATGAGTAATGCTGCAAATCAGGGGGCAACTCAGGCACACTTTGATTATCTCCACTCCACTTGCACCAAGGCAATATCTGCACACATATGACCAGACCTTGCCAGTGTTTTTTTTGGCAAGATGTAAGAAAATGCTCTCACTTGGATACAGTGCATCTCCTTGGATACAGAGCAGCAGTGATCTCCCTCGTCCAAAGGACTACAAACTGTGGGATGCTGCGAATATATTCAACTCCATCCTGAGAACCCAGGCGGTTGAATTATCACTGTTAGAGACACTTGGAAAGCTCCTGCCCAGCCCTGGGGCTGCAGCTGACGTTGCAGGAGGTGGCAGATTTAAGGGAAGATGCTCTATGAAGCACAGATGCCTCGGATACTGTTACTCACTGATGTTGAATGATGAGAGAGAGTCCTCCCAAAAACATTGTGTGGGCATGTAGTGTGAGGACTCTCACTTCCTCCTGCCTTGCTGCTCATTATGTGGGATCGCATGTGATTGCAACAGATATACAGCACAGAAACACCCATTCTGTCCAACCTGTCCAACTGAGCTTCCTCACATCTTCTTTCCTGAGGTAAATCTCTCAGCACAACCTTCCATTTCCTTCTCGTTTGTCTATTTATCCAAGCTCTTCTTAAACATTTCTGTGCTGCTCAACTCAATCACACTATGCGGTGGCAAGTACCTCATTCTCCTCACGTTTTGGAAAATAAATTTCTTCTGAATTTCTCACAGAATTATGTTGTGACTGCTTTATCTTGATGGTTATGCTCCTCCCCACAAGAGGAAATACTATCTCTTCTTGAAACTTTTCATCACACAAAAGTAACACAGTATACACTTCAGCCATCGTTTCTCAGTGGAAAAAAGAGCCAGCTGGTTCCTCCTTTCCCGATGTGCATCCCCTTGTGTTGCCAGCAATGTTGCACTTCAAGACGAATCCCTCCAAGCATATCCGCCTCGAACCATAGGAAGCCCAAAATCACCTGATGGCCTTTCAGCACACAACTCCCTGTCGTTTTCTGCAACTTGAATTAACTCTGGAAAGCTCCAAATGATGATGAACCTTCAATAATAGCAATAAGACATGGGCTGTAACTCATCTGTGTCGGTGCTGATGCTGTGAGCAATGCATGGGTGGACGGGGTGTGGTGCGTTGCTGGGAGGGGAGTGGACACAGGATACTGCTGTTCAACCAAGCACCTTCAAGAGACTCACATGAGCTGTAGTGTTGAACTCTAAAATGACAACACTGGCATTGAATCAGCATGGCTGGCTGATTAGCATCACAATCTATATTGTCTACATACTCTGGCAGGTATTCAGTATTCACTCAACAAACTAATGCTCCAGACTGTTTTTCCAGAGCTCTAAGGGCCCTTGTGGTGTCATGGAAATGGGCACACTGAACGTGCATCCAAGTGCAGGAAGAACACCCACTTGTGTCTCTCCCACGTGCTCTTGTCTTCAAGGTTTGCACACTCATTCACAAAGGAGTTTACAGTCACTCTTCCCATTACAACTGATTAGCTTGATTCCTAGTCTGTGACAAAACTAGTTTTAGATGCAAACAACGCTGTTATAAGTCAGGGGTTAATTGATGAATGAAAAATTTAAGTACATGATAATTGACATTTGAACATTTGCATTTTCCCAGAAAATGCAACTTTTCGAGAAAACATATCTTCCATCTTAGTGACGAAACATTCATGGAAGTCAATACATTTTCTTTCACTGAAATCGAGAACCAGTCTCGATCATCACATCTCCTGCAACCCATTTCATATTTCTCACAGATAACATCACAAATCAGAATAAACAGCGCTGTGAGAAGAGTTTCATAGCAACCTGTTTCAAAGCCAGCTCACAATCTGTTCAAGTTGAAATGTTCACCGTTCATTATTGTAAATACTGTTTTTAGTCAGAATCCCGTTTGTAATGCATTTGCCGACAACCTTATAACTTCCCAACACACTTTGTCTATATCCCAGCACTTTGCACCATTCACCTGTTTTGAACATATTCCTGTGACATTATATTGAAAACAACACCAATATTAGTGTTATGCATGTTAATGTGATGGGGAAGAACTTCATAAAAGTTGCACCGAAATAAACTTGATGTAAACCTTGTTTGCCATCTGATAAATAATCTTTCCTGACTCTCAGTTATCCTCATGCATCCTTTCCTGCAACCATGTTATAGAATCCCAGTCTGCTTCTACATCACCCACAGTGGCACATACATCCTCCCCTACATACTGGCTGAAATAACACCTGTCACACACTGCCACTCTCACTATCTCCCGGGATCTCATTCCAATGCAAAGCTTTCCCTCCAGGTACAACGTCCAAACTCCTGCCCACACAACCTCTGCCCCTTCCCCGTGTAAAACCCCAAGCAGCTGACCCCATGATCTTTGACAGCGCCTGACTTTGCACTGTTCAAAGGATTTCCTCCTTCTCCTGTCAAGCTTTTAAAAACAATTCACACACACAGGAGGAACTTGTTGCCTCACTGCCGCAAAGACCCTACCATTTCAACTTGAAGGTTAAATGATGGGCTGAACACAACCGACGGCGAGATGTATATGGACCTTACCATGCAGTCGCTCGGACATGATGTGACCGAGTAGCCCGACTCCATGTACTTGTCCAGCAGTGTCTCGAATTCCTCGTATTTTTCCTGAGCGTGTTGGTCCTCCATCTGATAAGCCTTGATGCAGTCGCTGCAGACAGACCGGGCCCCTCCATCATCTCTGATCCGCATATCCAAACTGCAGTTTAACCCGTTCGGGTTAACATACTCTCGCAAAAGATCAGCAATGGTGTAAGAGTGACAGAAGGAGAGCCTGAAATGACTGAAATAAGTCCAGAGGCAGGCGGTATCCAAGCCCTTGGGATATCGACAGGCGGACTCCAAGTCTTCCAGGTGCCCGGTCAAATTGGTCAGAGTGCGGCCGCAGTCCCCTCGCCTCTGCCTGTGCTCCCCAGTGTGTGATGCGGCCGGGTTACTGCTCCCCGACGGCTGGCTCCAATTCCTGCCCGAGGGTTCCCCGCTCCTCAGCCTCGTACCGGCGCAAGAGCAAAAATAATCAGACAAGAGCAGGGCGAAAATGAGCAGAGACGCTAAAGACATTGGCCATCTCTCTGCCCTCTGTGTATCCACGCAGGCTTTCTCGTTCGCTGTGGGTGCAAAACAGATTTTCAAGACGGCATTACACATCCAAGGTCCTCTGATCATATTTTGGAGGGGGAGGGGGGGAGAAAGGTGGGGAAATAGGGGGGAGGGGGCTTTCCAAGTGCTCCCAGTTCCCAATGTCACTTTTGCAGTGTTGCTGTGTGGTGAGTTGCAAAAGAGGGGCGCAAATTGCCCCTCATTTCCTGGTCAAAAATAATCCATTGCATTTTGTTGGAGAATGCATGCTCCATCTGGACAAAAAAAAAGAAGAAGGGAGATTTTTTTTTTTTGGTAATTAATTAATTAAATATATTTTTTCCCCTTCTTCTCCCCCTTCCCCATCCCTCACCCACCCACCCCCATTACCACCCCCCCCTTCCCCTCCCCACTCCTTCCCCTCCACCCTCCATCCATTTCACTGGTTGAAGGCTAACTGACTAATATAAAACGCCAGTGCGCACCCACTATTAGTGTGAGGAGCACGATCTATCAGCAATCCATCGCGATCATGGTTCTTCACTCCCCCAGCCCGCTTCCGCCGGTGTCCTTGTCCTCATCCCGGGGTACCATCCTTGTGCTGTGACCCCTGAAGCTTCTCTGTCTCTCTCGCCCACTCTCTGTCTCTCTCTCATTCCTCTTCCCCACGGCCACCACTAACCCACTCCCCCCCCCCCCCCCCCCCCCCCCTTCAACCTTCCAACCTCAAATTGTCGCCATCTTCAACGCGATGTGTACACCTTGAGATGTTTGGCTAGGTCCTGGCGCCTGCGCTTTGCTCCGGCTTCGGGGAAATTGACAGAGCCATTCAGAGCGAAACTGCCTTAGCCATTCACTCACCGCGGTCTCTGTCTCTCTCTGTCTCTCTCCCTCTCTCTCTCACACACACACACCAGACAGACAGACTCAACACCACAACCCTCCTACACATACAATCTTGCAACCTCCGCTCTCTCTCTCACACACACACTCTCTCTCTCTCTCTCTCCCCCCCTCCTCCCTCCCTCCCTCCCTCTCTCTCTCTCTCTGTCAAGATTTTAAAGTGTGTTTCAGCTGAGCACCAGTTGAGAGAGGTCAGTCAGTTTGAGGACGGAGGGGAAGGGGCGGCGAGAAATGGGGGGGGGGGGGGGGGGGGGGGGGGGGAGGTTGGGTGATGGCAGAGAGAGGTGTGTGTGTGAGCTGTTCCGCACACGTCCCAGAAATTCTCCGCTCTATTCATAAATAAGAGAAATATTCTTCGGCGCATATGTGTGATAGGTATGCCGGCAACGTGAATCAAGAGCAAGCCGTCGGTATAAAGGAGCAGCGATCCGGAACCCTTAAAAAAAAAAAGGGCTAAAGGTGGACAAATGTATTTTAATACAGGTGCATGGTTGCATTTGATGGAGCATTAAATGCATGTATAATGAAGCAAGGGACTGGGTCCCCAGCGAGGTCCAAATGTAAGTGTTTTGCTGATCATTCACTGAAATCATTCAATGTGAAGCGGTTCTGAATGAAACTAATCATGCACTGGGATTTATTTCAAGAGCATTTTACAATATGTCAAAACAAGTTGTTTAACATCTAATTTTAACATGGATTTTTGGTGGATTCTCATTTGGAATACTGAACACAACCTTATGGGTGTTCTATTTTTAAAAGGGAAAATGAGGTGTGACCTCAAATTTGTTGTCACCTCTCAAAAAAATCAGTGCTCACGGCTAAATATCTAAATCTGTCCATTTGAAACTCACACCCAGCACTACAGTGAAGTCATGTGAGATCCTCTGGGACTGTAACTGTGGTACATTTTCCTTTTTCATCTTTACTTTTTTGTCGTCTTCGACACAACTGGTTACACCATGTTCTTCCAGGGCTTCATCTGTATCGTCCAGTTTAGTGGTCCTAACAGTAGACACAAAATGTTGGGGTAACTCAGCGGGACAGGCAACATCTCTGGGGGAAAGCAATGGGTGACATTTCAGGTCTAGACCCTTCTGCAGACTGTCTCCACTCTTCTCCACTGCATTCCTACCCAGGTTTGTAGATCCCTTAAAGTGACACATACCTTGCAAGGTGAAGAAGGATTAATATATGATTGCGTTTAGGCCTGCACTCAATGCCAGTCAGTCAGGGCATTGATTACAAGTTGTATCTTTACAGGACTTCAGTTAGGCCACATTGTGCATTTCTGGTTACCCCGTGATGAGGACAGATTGGAGAGAATGCAGAAGTGGTTTACCAGATGCTGTCTGAATTAAAGGATGTTACCTATAGGTTTAAGGTGAAGGGGAAAAGATTTAATAGGAATCTGAGGGGTAACATTTTCACACAAAGGGTGGTGGGTGTATGGAACAAGCTGCCAGAGGAGGTAGTTGAGGCTGGGACTATCCCAACGTTTAAGAACCAGTTAGACAGGTATATGGATTGGACAGGTTTGGTGCGATATGGATGAAATGCAGGCAGGTGGGACTAGTGTAGCCGATGGGGCAAGTTGGGCCGAAGGGCCTGTTTCCATACTGTATCACTCTATGACTATATGAGATGTTAGACAAACTTGGATTGTTTTCTCTGGAGCATCTGTGGTTCAGGGGAGACCTGATAGGAGTATAAGCAACTATGAGAGGGTAGACAGTCCGAATCTTTTTCCCAGGGTGGAAATGTCAAAGACTACAGGGCATAGCTTTAAGATGTGGGGGGAGGGCAAGGTTTAAAGGAGATGTGTAGGCAGGTTCCTTGCACAGTGAGTGGTGGGTGCCGGCAGCATGCTGCCAGTGGGTGGTGGTGAAGGTCGACACAAGAATGGACACAGGGATAGGCAGGGAATGTAGTGAGTTAGTTCACGTGCAGAATAGCGAAAGGCGTGGATAGAGAGGATGTGGAGAGGATGTTTCCACTAGTGGGAGAGTCTAGGACCAGAGATCACATCCTCAGACTTAAAGGATGTTCCTTTAGGAAGGGGATGAGGAATTTATTTAGTCAGAGGGTGAATCTGTGGAATTCATTGCCACAGAAGGCTGTGGAGGCCAAGTCAATGGATATTTTTAAGGCAGAGATAGATGGATTCTGCATTGGTACGGGTGTGAGGGGTTATGGGGAGAAGACAGGAGAATGGGGTTAAGAGGGAGAGATAGATCACCCATAATTGAATGGCAGAGCAGGCTTGATGGGCCGAATGGCCTAATTGTGTTCCTATCACTTATGACCAGACAGAGGAGATGAACAAAACTTGGCATCATTTTCAACATGGACATTGTGAATCAAATGGATGTTCTTGAATACTGTTCTATGTTGACCCATCCAATAACCACAACATGAATCCAGAAGAGACTTCTTTATTTGCCCGGACCTTTGGATTGCTCAAAGATCCATACCTGGCCTGTTCATCATCTCCACACTATCCCTGGGCAGCTGCAGACAAATCTATTGACTGTTTCTGCCAATGAAGAAATCCGGCATGGCTTCCATGGCCTCCACATAGTCAACTCAACAAGAGAATGTTCTATTGTTGGCCTCTTCCAGCAGGAAAACCACCAATGCTTTCTATTCAGATGAACAGTAAAATTGTTCTGTGTGCCAGTGACATCATGAGGATCAGAAATGTAAGATGCCCGAAGAAGGGTCCCGACCTGAAACGTCATCTATCCATGTTCTACAGTGATGCTCCTGACCCACTTAACTACTCCAGACTTAACGCCTTGCCTTTCTAAACCAGCATCTGCAGTTTTTTGGGGGGTTTTAATTTATTTTTGTTAGAAGTAAGTACAATACTGTGGTACCTCATACCCTAATACTTGTTGACATATTACATTTCATATACAACTTCTTATTTTTTAACTTAATAGCAAAACAGGAATAAGGAAGAAAAGAGTAAAAAAGAAGAGATTGACATAAGTGGTGCATGAGATCAGTTTCTTGTTTCTACAAGATGATGTTTTAACCATATAACCATATAACAATTACAGCACGGAAACAGGCCATCTCGACCCTTCTAGTCCGTTCCGAACACATAATCTCCCCTAGTCCCATATACCTGCGCTCAGACCATAACCCTCCATTCCCTTCCCATCCATATAACTATCCAATTTTTTAGTTTAGTTTAATTTAGTTTACTTTAGAGATGCAGCATAGAAACAGGCCCTTCAGCCCATCAAATCCACACCAATCCATTAATCTGTCAATCCAGTATCTGTGTTATCCAACTTTCTCAACCACTCCTTATACACCAGGGGTAATTTTACAGCAGCCAATTAATCCACAAACCTGCACGTCTTTGGGATACTGGAGCTCTTGGGGGAAAATGCAAACTCCACACAGACAGCACCTGGTTTTTGGCTCAAACGTGAGTCTCTGGCACTGTGAGGCAGCCGTATTACCTGCGTCACCATTTGGGAGAGGGTACAATTCCCATGAAGTTAGATAAAGAGATACTGTCAATGAAAGCACTGTAGTTTCTGGTAAAGCAAAGGAGATTTCTCTCCTGCTGTTGCAAGTGTATTCATCAATGGGTATCCCCAGCAATCACATTTCCAAAGCAGAAAATTGC
Source organism: Leucoraja erinaceus (assembly GCF_028641065.1). Taxonomy (NCBI): domain Eukaryota; kingdom Metazoa; phylum Chordata; class Chondrichthyes; order Rajiformes; family Rajidae; genus Leucoraja; species Leucoraja erinaceus. The sequence continues at coordinate 48,154,416 of NC_073388.1, read as the reverse complement.
TGGTGCTGGAAATCTGAAATAAATGCAGTAATTGTTGGAAATACACAGCAGGTCAGACAACACATATGGAGAAAGAAAGATTTCAAGCTGATGGAACGCCATTAACCTGAAACGGTAACTTTGTTTACTCACCCCTGATGTTTCCTGACATGCTGAGTGTTGCCAATATTTTCCGTTTTTATTTCAGAAACGGATCTTGGGTTCAAGGGAGGAAGCTCAGCAGAACTGAATGAATTAGTTTTTCAGAATGCATATTCCAAGTCGTTAGAGAGACCTGCAAAATGGACAACCACATAGGAGATGGAATTAAACACAGAGGATATAAAGCATTACTTAACTTTATATTAAGGATATAAAGTTGCTTGGAAGGACAGGGACCGGTCATTGAAACTATATCATCTAACTTTGAAGTTGGGGAGAGGAATTGAGAGAAGGATCATCCAAATTTAAAATACACTGCCTTTATTAATGATGGAACCTTGCTCAATAGCATCATGCAAAATGAAACTGAATAAATACTTAAAGGGGAAGATTTTTCATTTTTAATAGTGGACTTTCCCATTTTGATATTGCAAACATTTTGAGAAACAAGTACCTGTAGATGGCTTCCGATCATATATAAATGGTATGCAAACCATCCACAGAAAGCCATGTGTTCCTTTTTGCAGAGATGCAGATCTTCAATTAGCCCGGTTGTGTATCAAGGGAAAGAAATGGTTGAATATTGGTAAAGATATTCCATTCTAACCATTTTCCTGTGAAGTTATGGTAGAAAATCTCTTCATTCACAAACTAAGACCTTGGATGTTCTGGATAAAAAACCTTTGTAACACACTCACATTTATCCTTCTTATTATCTGTATAAAAAGAAGTTCAGACTGCTGGGATGATCAATACACAGCTTGGTACAGATGTACGTAAATGCCAGTAGGAGGACCAAGGTGACCTTGAGACTCTTGCAAGGCGCCCATAAATAAATTTTATTATTATTATTATTACTATTTCTCGTGTTACTTCTTAATCCTGAGATTTCAGCTTGCTGTTCATTCTCTGCCAGTTTATCTTAGATATCCAGGATAGAATTGAAGACTATTCTGTATACAGCATTCACTTGAGGCACAAGGCAAGGAATATACCTGTACTGTGTAAACCAATACCAACACTTCACACATTATAACTGTATGCAGATATCAGGTGCACAAATTGTATCATAATGTAAATTTATGAGTCAACTAATATCTGATAATTGGAAAAAAAAAAGCAGAACAATGAAAGTTCCCATCATTTTTATTCTCCAAAGTTTTTTTTGATCACAGTCTCTAAACGGCAATGATATATTTATATTAGATATGCCACCTGCCATATGCTTGGCTGAAACCCATTGTCTATCATCGATGCAGGCTTAAAATAGAGGCAGAGAGCACACAACCTATTCAGTGTCCTTTCACCTTTCCTGGTATTATTTTAAAAATGTGGTCCCCATCCAACATTGCTCTCTTTTAGTAAGAAAGGGAACATTACAGAACAACAACTATTATTTCAACATCAATCTCTATAAATCAATGGTAAACCATTCATTACCTTTAAAAGACATTCTGTGGAATTTCAGATTAGTAGAGCTATTCTACTGATTTTGGAGCCAGATTTATTAAGTTACAACAATGTCCAAGTATGGTGCTCATTAAAGAGCAACGATACAAACTGCTGGAAGAACCCAACAAGTCAAGCAGCATCTGCGGAGAGAAACGGATGGATAATGTATCGGGTCAGATCCTTCTTCAGTTTGAAGATATATCATCTGTCCATTTTTTCTTCACATATAGACACAAAGTGCTGGAGTAACTCAGCGGTCAGGCATCATCTCTGGAGAAAAAGGAAGGGTGCCGTTTCAAGGAGGTCCCAACCCAAACGTTGCCCACCTTTTTTCTCCGGAGGTGCTGCCTGACTGGCTGAGTTCCTCCAGCAAGATGTGAAAAAATGCACAGACGATATATATCCTCAAACTGAAGAAGGATCTACTTTGAGAATATGGTAAATACATATCTTTATACGTCTCCTTTTTTTTTTTAACAATTACTGTACTTTATTAACCAGCATTTAATTACTCTTAGCTGCATTATCTGCTTTTACTAATCCTCATCACACTCTATAAAGGAGTACTACTTTCATGAATAAGATCACTATGAGTATTTTGTAGTGGTGGGGAATGTGTGGCAGAAAATTAAAGGGGAATCAGAAAATATGTCATTTAATCACAAGAAAAGCCCAAGGAAGCAGATCTGAAATGCATTTTGTGCAACTGAGTTGTCTTTCTATAAGGAAATAAGTAAATAATTAGTCAAGCATTATTTTAAATGCTCCTTTAAGATTTAATTGGGTGACATTAATTTTTAAACCATGATTTTATTAGAAAATAATTTCCCAGCAAACAAAGGATACAAAGGAACAAAATATTTGCTATGGACAAGAGAGATGTGGGAAGCTGGTTGGTATTTAGAGGCATACAACTTAGAAACAGGCACTTCGGCCCATCTTGCCCATGCTAGCCAAGATTCCCCATCTACACTAGTCCCATGTACCCATGTTTAGCCCATACCTCTCTCAACCTTCCTATTTTACTTCGGAGAGTGACTACGTGAAGAAGCCCGCCAGGCGCATGCGTTGTCATTTGCGCTACATGCATTGCAACTCGTCATTGTTGGGAGGAAGGTAAGAGGACGTCGTTTATTTACTTACCTTTGCGTACAGGAAGGCTGTTGAAAGCTGGCAAGGGAGGAATCTGCAAGCAGCAGATAGCCAGCAAACAGCCACTAGCACGATGGTCCCTTAGCGGGAGTTCGTGCGACTCCAGCTCGGGGAAGGGAACCCCGACAGGAGTACCCCGGTGCCGTCAGACACCTACGCTACGGGGTCCGTGGGGCTGCGGGAGGACGGCAGGTTGAGAACCAGCAACAACAGGTAAGAGAAAATGTCCTTAACCTTTTTTCTCAGCATCTCCCATGAGGGAGCGACTGTAAACTTCACCCCAAACGGGTGTAGAGTAAAAGGAACCAACAACCCACAAAAACAGTGGGATGTATTAGTGTTCTTAATTACAGATAAGCTGCAAAACTGCAGCTGAACAGCAGCAGGCAGCCAGCAAACGGACGTCAGCGCCAGCATCTCCCATAAGGGAACGAGTGCAAATCACACCAAAACGGGTGGAGGAAAAATCAGCACCACAATCTCCCATAAGGGAGCGAGTGCAAATCACACCAAAACGGGTGGAGGAAAAACAGAACCTACAACCCAATAACTACATGGGTCTGGGGCTACGGAACAGGTAAGAAATTTCCTTACCTTTTCTTCTTGTTTCCAGGAAGACTGCCGAGCTGCCGCTGAACAGCAGCAGGCAGCCAGCAACGGACGTCGGCACCACTATCTCCCATAAACGGGAGCGAGTGCCAACTTCACCCCATACGGGTAGAGAAAAACGGAGCCAACAACCTACACAACAGTAGGTTGTATTAGTGCTCTGCCCCCTTTTTAAAAATTAGGGGACAATATGAGATTGCGCTCCTGCCGTGGCTAAGCCAGGTGGAGTAAGCGCAACAGGGGACAACAGCTGCGACCGGAGTCGGCTCCTGTAATAGGAATAGCTGTGCCCAACTTTCGCTCCCGACTCGCTCCCGCAACGGGCGGGAGAGGGAGCAAAAAACTAATGTTTCCCCACACTGGGTATGTACAGGAGGGGAAGCTGGACAAAGGACTGTCCATAGTGCTGCTAGTAAAGCTGGCTGGGGAAGACAGAGGCAGCCGGCAGCAGCAGCCGCCATAGGCACGTTTAACTCCCGTTATAAGGAGAGCAGTGCTGACCTGGTCCCGCACCGGCCAGAACACCACGGCCAGGCGGGAGACCATTCAAATAGGGCCGTTGATTTGACCAGTCAATAACGGCAGCAGACGGGTGGAATGACGCTCACTCGTAGCAACAACTTGGACCTGCAGGTAAGAGCTGCGGTCTTTTTTGCATTTCTATGCTGATTGCAGGTGCAGAAACAACGGGCTGCGACAAAGCTGGTGGGCTAGATGGAATCAGCTGTGCCAGATGTCCTCCACACCGGCCATATCCACTCCACGGAAGGAAGGACAAAGCTGGAGAAGGAGGACCGTGGAGCAGCGGGCAGCCAGCAGCAGCCAGCGGCACTTGGATCACCCGTAGTGGGATCAGCTGTGCCCGATGTCGCCTCCGCACCGGCCAGATCCATGCGGCCGAGCGGTAAGGCTAGACACAAAACAAACAAGGTCGTGGACTCGGAGGAGTCCGACTTTGCATAACCGCCGGTGGCCAGCGCCCGAGAGCGCTGGAGCTGGAAGAAGCGGTATATGGAGCTTTGCTCCAACGTGACAGACTCCGGGAGATGGAGTCGGGTCACTGTGGGCCCTATGATAAACCCACAGCAATACCTCTTTCAGGGCTGCACAGTGCTTCTACACCATCAGAGGGGAGCACTGCGGGTCAGTTCTGGGCTGACCTGGAAGAGGGGTCCGCGGAAAAAAGAGTGCAGGGGGTGCAGGAACAAGAGAACCTACTGGCACCCCCAAGCACCCACCAGAGAACTGGTGAAAGCTCGAAGGACCAGTACTCAAAACATGAGTCTTTTTAAGGCCATGGCCCAGGCCGGCCTTCCTAGAAGATGCGGGACCTCCAACGCCAACCAAACCGTAAATCCAGACCCAGCGCTACAACAACAGCGAAGAACCTACAAAAAGGTAAACCTGCCACTAGTAACATGGAGGTAGGTGGGTCTGGTTCCCTACAAACAGTGGGCACGGAGATTTGGGTGGAGATACACTCTCTTCTGAATGCATGGAGCATGTTAAATACCTACATCTTAAGCAGTATCCAGGGATATACAACAAACTTTATACACAAGTACAGCCCTCCAGTTCAGCATATACTGAACCAAATGTTCGTGCTTTCTGATAAAGGAAATCAAAAGCGCAAGCTGAACTGAAACGGCTTTACATAAAAGGTGTAATTGAGAAAACTCAACACGAACCATTAAAATTTGTGTCCAATATATCTATCAAAACAAAAGATGATGGTCATCGCATCATCATAGATCTGACAAAATAGATACCCTTGTTACTGCTTAACTATTAATTCCCAAAGGTCACTTCAATGGTCAGCATCAATTTTAAAGGATGCTTACTATTCAGTGCCTATACGAGGTGACCACAGATGTTACTTAATTTCAACTGGATGGGACAACTAGCAGTACAAAGCACTGCCAAATGGGTTATCATCAGCCCAGGCTGTTCACAAAAAATTTGAAACCAGCCCAAGCGTTTCTACGGAAACGTATACACATGGTTATGGCATATTTAGATGACATTATGGGCAAAAACTTTGGATTTGGCCAAACAAACTGTAACAGCCACAAAAAAAAAGTTATTTGGGGAACTGGGATTCATTTCATCCAGTTAAATCTAAACTAACGTCTTCCACTACTGTGGACTACCTGGGGTTTTCACCATTGACTACGTTCACATGTCGGTGACTCTGCCTAAGGAAAAGGCTACAGGTTTAATAGAGGCTTATAATAACCTCACTGACATCAGCAAACCATCCATCAGATTGGTAGCTAAAGTAACTGGCATAATGATGGCTGCCTATCCAGCCACACAAATTTGGACCTCTACATTACCAAAACATATAGAGAGCAAAATACAAGCACTCTAAATTATGCAGGTCACTTGACAGATCTGTGAAACTACCAATCAGGCTAAAATGGAACTAAATGGTGGATAGATAACATCTGGCCTTGTTCCTATCCAAACATTGTCAGTAACCTTTTCCATGGTACTGCAAACTGATGCCAGTACCCTTGGGTGCGGAGCAACCAATACCACCGTGGTAGCATACATTAACCACAGGGTGGAAACAAATTGACATCTGTGACAATCTGGCTATACAAATTGGCAATGGTGTATCCAGAGAGATCAGTCGGGTATCAAAGAAATACAACTAGACTCTGCATCTGGAATTGGTAGTACCCGATTGGCCTACACAACCATGGTTCCCAGTGGTATCAAACATGGAATCAGAGACATGAACATCCCATCTGTTCTGGAATATCTGGCAGGCCTCCACTATGATGAGGGGCTTAGTTACAGTGCCATCAACTGCGCCAGAAGTGCCCTATCGACTTACCTATGGCAGGGGACAGACCATTACACTGTTGAGACTGACCCACTGGTACAAAACCTATGAGGGGAACCAGATACTCCCATAAATGGGATGTGAGAATAATCCTGAAGATGCTCAGGAATTGGTCTCCAGCAACAGTTCTGTCCCTACATAGACTGACATTAAACAGTCATGCTAATGGTATTGGTCACGGCACAGAGGATACAGTCACTGCAAAAAATAGACTGAACAACATGACTTTCTCAACAGAAAATATTTTGTTTCATATTTATGAGATAGTAAGCAGAACAGAAAAGGGATCAGCAGACCTCAATATACAATTAGGTCTTACCCAACAGATGACCGTCTGGGTATAATAAAACATCTGTCGTCATACATGGAGAAAACGAATCCTAAGAGGCTATGAAAAGGCACATTCTGATCAGCCACTAGTAACCACACCAAGAGTGACGGTCCAGACCATCTCAAGATGGCTGAAACAGTTGCTAACACAGGCTGGGGTGGATACTAAAATTTTAAAAATCTCTTTCCACCAGGGCTGCAGCTACATCGGCAGCAATACAGTTGGATGTACCAGTGGACCAAATCCTCGAGGCAGCAGGATGGTCTGGAGGGGAAAAATTCCAATTATTTTGTAATAAACCAGTAATGAAACCTGGAACATTTGCAGAAACAATTTAAGTTCTGTAATTAATTTAAACCCATATAAAGGGGTTATAAACTTGTGTTAAATATTTTATGATTTCAATGTCGAATTCATATCCAAATTATGTTAACACAATTCCTCCCAACAGTCAAGATAGATATGCCATTTATTGTCACTATACATGTACAGTGAAACTGAAAGCTGCTCGTACTCAGTGCATACATACAATTTTAGCACAAAAAACAAGAAACAGAAAAAACAAAAAACAGAAGGGAGATGGGGGGGGGGGGGAATAGGTGCACAAATTCTGCGGCGCTACATACATATATACATATATACAGATGGAAGTCCGTGTTGGGCGGTGTAGTCAGTGCATGTGTGAATTTGAATTTATAGTAGATATAATTCTTGGAAAGCAACTACTATTCCTGAGTCTGTTTGTCCTGGATTTGATGCACCTATAGCGCCTTCCAGAGGGCAGCAGGTCGAACAGTCCAAACGCAGGATGGGAGCTGTCTTGGATTATCTTCTTTGCCCTGCTAAGGCAGCGGGAGGTGTAGATGTCCATCAGGGAGGGGAGAGGGCAGCCAATGATCCTCTGCGCTGTCCTGGTTACCCTCTGAAGCCTCTCCCTGTCTGCCATGGTGCAGCTGCCATACCATGCTGTAACGCAGTATGTCAGCAGGCTCTCGATGGACGAGCGGTAGAAGGTCAGCAGCAGGTTAGAGTCCAGGTTGTGCTTCCTGAGGACCCTCAGGAAGTGCAGCCGCTGCTGAGCCTTCTTGATGACCGCTGTCGTGTTGTCCGTCCAGGAGATGTCAGCAGCGATATGGACGCCGAGAAACCGGAAGGTGTTGACCCTCTCCACACACTCGCCGTTGATGTGTAGGGGGGCTAAGTCGGTGCTGTGCCTCCTGAAGTCGACAATGAGCTCTTTTGTTTTCCTGGTGTTCAGAGCCAGATTGTTTTCTGAGCACCAGGTTGTCAACTTCAGGACTTCCTCTCTGTAGGCTGCCTCGTCTCCCTTCGAAATAAGTCCGACCACAGTAGTGTCGTCAGCAAATTTGACGATGCGGTTGTTGTTGTGGGCCGGACTACAGTCGTAGGTGTAGAGACAGTATAAGAGGGGGCTTAGCACACAGCCCTGTGGGGAACCGGTACTCAACCTGCGAGTGGAGGAGAGGTGGGGGCCGAGTCTCACAGTCTGGGGCCGGTTGGTGAGGAAATCCTTTATCCAGGCACATGTGACAGTGGGGAGCCCGAGAGTGACCAGTTTACCAATGAGAATGTCCGGAATGATTGTATTAAAGGCTGAACTAAAATCCCCAAAGAGCATCCGGACGTAGCTCTGCCCCTGCTCCAGATGGCTCAGTACAGAGTGGAGAGCTACGGCGATGGCGTCTTCTGTGGATCTGTTTTGGTGATAGGCGAATTGGTGGGGGTCGAGGTCTGGTGGTAGATAGTCCTTGATGTGCTGGAGGACCAACCTCTCAAAGCACTTCGTGATTACCGGAGTGAGGGCCACAGGACGGTAGTCATTAAGGCTGGTGATGGTAGACTTCTTCGGCACAGGGACGATTGTGGCTGATTTTAGGCAGGACGGAATAACTGCCTGGTCCAGGGAGAGGTTGAAAATTCTGGTGAAGATGGCAGTGAGCTGGTGGGCGCACGCTTTGAGCACCTTACCAGGGACTCCATCTGGGCCGGTAGCCTTCTTGGGGTTCACTGCCAGGAGCACCCGTCTGACATCGTGCTCCCTGACAGTGAGTGGAGTAGTACAGGAGCTAGGTGAGGGTGGAAACAGGGCTGTAGCAGGTGAGTGCTGCTGTTTTGATGTTTCAAAGCGGGAGAAGAAGCAATTTAGCTTTTCTGCCAGCGGCGCACTCAGGTCTTCTGACTTTGTGGCACAGCCTCTGTAGTTGGGCAGACGTGATGCATGGACTCGTTCCACGGCATGAAATCACAGAGCTTTAAAATCTTCACGTAGTCACTCACGTGACTCCGAAGTAAAATAGTAAGATTAAACGAGAACTTGCCAGTTTGAAGTTTGATCTGTATTTTATGAGGAGTTACGATGAGGGATTACGTGCCCTCCGCTCCCACCCTGATCATATACTTAACTGGTACCTCTTCTCTAATCTTACTATGTATAGTCATTACAGTTATCTGTGATTCCACACCGCTGCTTTGAAGAATGACAACGCATGCGCCTGGCGGGCTTCTTCACGTAATCCCTCATCGTAACTCCTCATAAAATACAGATCAAACTTCAAACTGGTAAGTTCTCGTTTAATCTTACTATCCATGTACCTGTCCAAATGTCTTTTAATGTGATAGTACCAGCCGCAACTACCTCTTCGGGCAACACGTTCTAGATACCCACCATCCTTTGTGTGAAAACATTGCTACTCGGGTTCCTATTAAATATTTCCCCTTTCACCTTAAATCTATGTCCTCTTGTTCTTGGTTTCCTTACTCTGAACTCAGCATTTACCCAATCTATATTGATAGATGCTAATTTATTTTGGATTTCTTCATTTGCAAAGAGATGACAGCAGATCTCGCCAGGGGTAGGCTTTGTGTTGGACATGTGAAGTGATAAATGTCTTCTAGTCTCCTAAAAAGCTTTCGAAGGTTTCACTATTGTAAAGGGCCTGTCCCACTTGGGCGACCTAATCCGCGAGTTCTGGCGAGTTTGCCCTCGACTCATACTCGCAGCATGGTCGACACGAGGTCGTAGGAGGTCTTTGTAACTCTCCTTCATGCTCAAGAGTGGTCTCCGCGTACTCGAGGCCTCAGCTAGGTCGCGGCGTTTTTTTGAATGTGCTAAAAAATGCCTGCGAGTAAAAAAAGGTCGCCATGGAAAAAATTGATATTTTTTTTACTCGTAGCTTTAGTCATAGTAGGTGGTAGTAGATCAGCATGTTAGTCGTAGGTAATCGAGGGTAGTCGAAGGTAGTCGTAGATAGTCTTCATCATAGTTGAAGGGAGGTCGAAGGAGGTCGAAGGAGGTCGTCTTCACTCTCCACTATTCGGTGTCCAATTTTCCCGAAGTTAGTCATAGCTAGTCGAAGCTGGTCTTCAACATAGTCGAAGGAGGTCTTCAACATGACATTATTTCAAACCCTTCTAAACTCGGCAATTAGGTCGCCCAAGTGGGACAGCCCCTTAAGTAGCTGCCCAGTTCCGTTCACATGGTGATTAAAGAGATTAAGGTGATTAAAAAAAACTGCACTTGCAGGAAATCTGAAACAAGTTGCCAGAGATACTCAACATGTCAGGAAATATTTGTGGACACACAGTGTGGCTGACCTTCCATGAAAGGCTGTGGATCTGTTTCTCTCTTCACAGATGCTGCCTGTCCTGCCGAGTATCTCCAGCATTTTCCTTTGACTGTATATTGGTCGTGCCACATTGAAACAAATCTGTTAAAAGATAGACACAAGATGCTGGAGTAACTTAGAGGGACAGGCAACATCTCTGGAGAGAAGTAATGGCTGACGTTTCGGGTCAAGACCCTTCGTCAGACTTTTAAAAGATTTCCTTTTTGCATCCCCTTTTATTCTTTACACAGATCTACAAAATGTATCAAACTCAATCAGCACAGCCATATTGTTGCATTGGTATGGACTTTGAAGGAAGTGGGATAAATAGTTTTTATTTGATTATCTATGTCCATCCTACCCTAGAGCATGTCAGATCATTCTTAGTCTATCATCTTTCCTTCACGTGGTCTGGAATAAAGTTGTTTGAGAACCTTTTCACAGTCTACATTTTCAGTTCCCATGCTGTTCCCAATAATGGGTGGTTCGGTGATTAGGAGACACACTGGGGGCAATTTACAGTGGCCCGTTAACCTACGAATTTGCACATCCTTAGAATGTGGGAGGACACCAGAACACCAATGGACAAAGGAGCAAGTGAACTCCACACAGACTGCACCCGGTGTCAGAATTTAATCCGGAGATTAGGAGCTGTGAGGCAGTATCTGGCAGCTTGTTCCATATGCCCACCACCCCTTTGTGTGAAAAGGTTGCTCCTCAGGTACTAGCTGCTCGACTGTGATGTCCCCTGTCTGGGACTCAAGGCAGTGGTTATATCACGATCTGGTTCGGCAACTCGAATACCCAGGAACAAAGCAGATTACAGAGAGCGGTCAAGATTGCCATCTCCATTACAGTTACTGACCATTATAGGGATCGATAGGAAGCACTGCCTCAAAGAAGTAGCCAATATCATCAAAGCCCCACACTATCCTGACCATGCACACACTTTGCTCCTATCATCAGGAAGCAATTGGGGCCTGAAAACTGTAACCACCGGATATGCTCTTGGCCATGTACCTGTACAGCTACCTGTTGAAGAAGGATACAAGAATAGCGTCTTCCCAGTAATCATCACGCTCTTGAACACTACACAACACTAACCTCAACTATGAATGCAGATTGTTGGACCTAGGCCAGGGATGAATGATGAGACACACTGATGATGAGAGGCTGGAAAGGATAAATAGTTACGAATTGTTAAGCTTGGGACACAAAAGTTGTGAATTCTGTAGCAACTCAAGGAAGGGAAACTGTGATGGTGGGGGGTGGGAGAAGGTCACGCAGGTTTCAGGGGTGGAGGGGAGTGAGGAAATAAAGTTGTGGGGCGATCCATTGGCGGGAAAAAGGAGCTATTTGTGTGTTGGTTACCTAAAATTGGAAAATTCAAAGTTCATAGAATTTATAAACTTCCCAAGTGGAATATGAGGTGGTGTTCCTCAAGTTTGTGTGTGGCCATGGAGGATGCCCAGGACACAAAGGTTAGTACGGGGATGGGAAGGGAGGTTAAAACGGTTAGCAACCGGGAGATACAGTAGGTCTTTGTGGACAGACAGGGCCAGATTTACGTATAAGCTAGACAAGCTTAAGCTGAGGGCCTCGAGATCTAGGGGGGGCTACTCACCTCGCTGCCTCACCGGACCCGTCAAACCTCGCCGTCCATCCGCCCTCCAGCACCCCGCAGCCCTTGCCTTACCTGCAGCCTGGACTCAGCACCGGGCCTGAAGTTTCCACACTGCAGACTCCCACTCCCCCGGGTTTGACTGCGCTGGGTCCTAGTGCTAGTCCCCCAACCCTGGTAATCTCAGTGGCTGTTCCACTGGGTCTTCCCCATTCCCCTCAAACCATGTGACCCCAGTTCTTCCCCACCCACACTACAGTCCTCATACCCCCTGACCACCCCTCCACCAGACATCGCCTCGGCCTCAGTCCACTCACCTGCCTTCCTCCGGCCACAACCCCCATCCCTGCCGTGTGTTCACCATCCCACATCGGCCACTTCCTACCGGAGACCGCGGCTCCCGAAGTCCACAGGCTGCGCTGGGTGGAGATTCACGCTGGCGGCCCCTAGGCAAACGGTTCCCAGGGCTCCGCGATATTAAAACAATGCGGCCCGAAGCTGGGAGCTCCGCAAACCACAGCTCCATGATGTTGAAGCAGCAGGCCCAAAGCTCCAGAGCTTCAAACGGCGATCCAGGTAAAGCATCGCCCGCTCCGCGGTGAATCCATTATGTATTTTAAAACCAACTGTTTAATGACAACATACAATAGGATCTAAAAGTGTCACACTGTCACTGTCGGGTAGTCATGGCCCTTTAGTCATGTGGGTGGGGGATTGGGAGGGGGGGGGGCCCTCACAAGTGAAATAGCTTAGGGCCTCTCTTCATCTAAATCCAGCCCTGTGGACAGAACCGAGTCTACGCTTGGTCTCGCCGATGTACTGGTGGCCACATCAGGAACACCAGATGCAACAGATGAGGATAGAGGAGGTGTATGTGAACCTCTACATCACCTGGTAGGACTGATGGGGACCTTGGATGGAGGAAGGGAGGAGGTCATGGGGCAGGTGAAACATCTCCTGCGGTTGCAGGAGAAAGTACCTGATGGGGGTGGTTTTGGTGGGAAGGGATGTGTGAACCAAGGATTTGCAGAGGGAGCGATCTTTGCGGAAAGGGGTGAAGATGGGAAGATGTCACAACAACAATCTTACTCTCAACTTCAACAAGACCAAGGAGCTGATCATTGAGTTTGGACGGGGGAAGCCCAGGATCCATGAACCCATCTTCGTCCGACAGAGTCAACAACTTCAAGTTCCTGGATACGCTGAAGATCTGTCATGGGCCTAGGAAGGAAGGAGATTACAAAGAGTGGTGGATGCAGCCTAGTCTTTCATAGGTACTGACTTCCCCTCCATTGAAGGAATCTTCAGGAGGCACTACCTCAGAATGGAACTACAGAGATTTTTGCACTGAAACTGAGTTTATGAATTTATTGCCCTTTTTGGGTTTTTTTAGTTATCTATGTATATTCCGTTTATAGCTCTGTTATGCAGTTGCAATGAAGAATGTCATTGTTCCATTGTCATTCAATTTGACAATGAAACATGCTTGGCTTGTCTTGTCTCTTGGAACAATGGCTACAGGAAAGATCGGTAGGTGAGCAGGGTTTGATATTTAATCCGGTGGCGCTGTTGCTAGCTGCCTCCGCCTTCAGTCTGGTATCTTTTTGTTTTTTTGTTATGTTTGAAGTGCGTTTTTTGTGGGGGGGGTTTTTTGTCTTTATGTCGGGGGAAGAGAGTACCTGAAACCTGAACGGAAACCTCTGGAGACTTTGCACCCCACCCAAGGTTTCCGTGCGGTTCCCAGAGGTTGCAGGTGGTTGCCGGAGGTTGCAGGTAGTGGAAGCAGGTAGGGAGACTAACAAAAACCTCTGGGAACCTCCAGGTCTCCAAAGGTTTCCGTTCAGGTTTCCTAAGTGGGTCAGGGGCATTAAGGGGGATACCGTCCTTCAGTCGCTTCCAGGAGAGGATGCGACTATTATTACTCGCCATCCCCCCCCCCCCCCCCCCCCCCCCCCCCCGCGGCCTACCTACTGGATTGGCGCGGCCTTTCCGCGACCGACCAGAGCTCCAGCAGCAGCGGTGGATACATCGCAGAGCGGGCGATGCCTTATCGGGGATCGCCGTTTGGAGCTCCGGAGTGCTGGGCCTGCTGCACCAACATCGTGGAGCTGTGGTTCACGGAGCATCCAACGCGGGCGGCGCTGACCAACATCGCGGAGTCCAGCGACTCCGCCCGGCTCGGCCTGTGGACTTTGGGAGCCGCGGACTCTGGTGGGATGCAGCTGATTTGGAGGTCTGGGCCGCTGAAAATGTTCTCCGTCGGGGTTCGGCGTCGGTGTTCCATCATCCCGGCGTGAGGGCCTGAGCATCGGCCGCCCGTGGCGGCGACTGCGGGTGCTCGGGAAGCCCCCGACCACGGGTGAACATCTGGGAAGATCGGCGGGGAGGCTGGCTGGACTATGGTACCTTCCTCAACTTTGGTGCCACTGTGGACTTCTGTTGTGTCATGGACTTCTGTGTTTGTGCTTTTTAAAAAATATGTTTAAATGTATTTATTATTTATTTTTATGTTACATGACTGTAAGGAGAATCCATTTCATTGGCTCTTATCAGATAATGACAATAAATTGAATACAATACAATACAATACAATTTAAGCAGTCAGTTCTTAACACTCTCCCAAATTGTATCCCAATCAGTCAGCAGGATGCGATGAGAAAGATGAACCATCCTTCATTAACACAGAAGGTCCAGGAAAATAGTAGATCACAAACTAACTGTTGGAAATCCCTGTGAAATCACAGTGAAAATCCATGTTGGAAAAGGGGAAAGGAAGAAAAGGGGAGATAGAGCGGTGGAGAAACAGGAAGGGGGGAATGAAAGAGATAGAGAGTGGTGGAGGTACAGGGAGGGAGAGGGAGAGTTATGGAGAAAGAGGATGTGGAGAGAGTGATAGAGCAAGAGAGAAAGGGTGAGAGAAGTGTGATTGAGATGTCAGAAGAGAGAAAGAGATAGGGAGAGAGCGGGATGGAGAGCGATGGAGATGTAGAAAGGGAAGAAGGGGAAGAGAAAGTGTTAGAGAAAGAGAAAGGGTGGGAAGGAATGAGAGAGAGAGTTATGGAGAAATAAATAGAGAAAGCGAGAAAATGAGAGGAAAATAGCAATGGAGAAATAAAATCCCACGCTTTCTCATCAGGATGGAAACAGGAGGACATCTTTGTATGAAACTTGGCATATGGGATAATATTTAGAGATATTTTCCTTCCTACATCTAATATTTGTCAGTATTTCTTTCACAGAGGTTTAGTAAAGATGACAAGCATTACCTACCTGGAATGTAGAGACCTTGTCACATGTGCAAATATTTTGATCATCCTGCAGGATTGTTTCCAAATTGTTTTTAATTTATGGGGCATGCTGGTATTTTATCGCCTTCCTTAACTGTCTTTAGAAGGTTGAACAGTCGCTGTCCTTGTGCTGATAACATTCCCATGATTGGGCCACGTGAGAAATATACATGTTCTGATTTCTTAATGGTAAAAGAATTATAGAATACTTCCGAGGCTGAAAGATGTGATTTGGCAGGTGAGCTGATAGTGACTGTTCTCCCAGCACATTGCTGTCCCTGCTCTTCTTGATAACATGGATCATGCAACTTGAAGTAGGTGTTAGTAGGATTCTGCAAAGCACACAACACATTGAGTATATTGAAGGCAGAGATAAGCAGAGATGAATGAAGTCCCACACAGGAGATAGTGGGCAAAATTAGAGCACATGGTGTTGGGGGTAGAGTATTGACATGGATAGAGAATTGGCTGGCAGACAGGAAACAAAGAGTAGGAATAAATGGGTCCCTGTCAGAATGGCAGGCAGTGGCGAGTGGAGTGCCGCAACGCTCAGTGCTGGGGCCACAACTATTTACAATATATATTAATGATTTGGATGATGGAATTAAAAGTAACACTAGCAAATTTGCAGATGACACAAAGCTGGTTGGCAGTGTGAACTACGAAGAGGATGCCAGGAGGTTGCAGGGCGACTTAAACAGGTTGAGTGAGTGGGCAGATGCATGGCAGATGCAGTATTAATGTAAATAAATATGAGGTTATTCACTTTTGCGGCAAGAACAAGGAGGCAGATTATTATCTCAATAGTGTCAGATTAGGAAAAAGGAAAGTGCAATGAGACCTGAGTGTCCTTGTACATCAGTCACTGAAATTAAACATGCAGGTACAGCAGGCAGTGAAGAAAGCTAATGGCATGTTGGCCTTCATGAAAGGATTTGAGTATAGGAGTAAAGAGGCCCTGGTGAATCCACATCTGAAGTATTGTGTACACTTTTGGTCTCCTAATTTCAGGAAGGACATTCGTGTTATTGAAGTAGTGCAGCATTGGTTCACGAGGTTAATTCCCGGGTTGGTGGGTTTGTCATATGAGGAAAGATTGGAAAGACTGGGCTTGTATTCACTGGAATTTAGAAGGATGAGATGGTATCTTATAGAAACATATGAAATTATAAAAGGACTGGACTAGCTAGATGCAGGAAAAAATGTTCCCAATGTTGGGGGTGTCCAGAACCAGGGGCCACAGTCTAAAAATAAAGGGGAGGCCATTTAAAAGTGAGATGAGAAAAAACGTTTTCACCCAGAGAGTTGTGAACTTGTGGAATTCTCTGCCTCACAAGGCAGTTAAAGGCCAATTCACTGGATGAATTAAAAATAGAGTTAGATAGAGCTCTAGGGGCTAACGGAATCAAAGGATATACGGAGAAGACAGGGATGGGTTACTGATTGTGAATGATCAGTCATGATCACAATGAATGGTGGTGCTGGCTCGAAGGGCCAAATGGCCTCCTCCTGCACCTATTGTCCATGTAAGTGTATGTTTAGTCCAGAATCCCCGATGAAGAAGCCTTCCTCGTCTTGCGTTTCCATTCATCTACACTGTGAAGAGTGCTCCATCAGAATCTGGATTTGAGCCTCTCTAGATATTGGAGGGATATTTATGGATTGGACAGTCAGCCACTAAACACAGCTTGTGCCTTGTTCTAGTCTACATGGTTGCCCTGTTAAGCTGCTGCTCAGCAATGACTGCACAAAGACCGAAGCTGCATGCAGCGATTGCCTCCGAAGGCGGTAATGACTTACATTTGTCTAGCCTTCATAACTTTGTCATCCCGGAGCGTTTCAAAGGTAATGAAGTCATTTAAAGTCGAGATGCTATAGCAAAATTGAAAGCACAGTGGCCAATTTGCTCCCGAAGGCCGCAATGAGATAACATCAGGATGGATACATACAAACCCGGACTTTAGGGATAATCTCTCCACTGGGATGAAATGATCTGTTCAGCTTCACAATGGTGCTGCTGTAACGTTTGTCTATCTCAGCCACATTATTTTTCTTGAGGACTGGATTGATAGAGGTTTCCTGGAAGCGGATGTGAAAGCCTTTGTGAAAGCAGATCCGACTATGAGCTACCACCAGCTTTTGTCACGTAAGAAACATAGAAACATAGAAAATAGGTGCAGGAGGAGGCCATTCGGCCCTTTGAGCCAGCACCGCCATTCATTGTGATCATGGCTGATCGTCCCCTATCAATAACCTGTGCCTGCCTTCTCCCCATATCCCTTGACTCCACTAGCCCCTAGTGCTCTATCTAACTCTCTCTTAAATCCATCCAGTGACTTGGCCTCCACTGCTCTCTGTGGCAGGGAATTCCATAAATTCACAACTCTCTGTGTGAAAATGTTTTTTCTCACCTAAGTCTTAAATGACCTCCCCTTTATTCTAAGACTGTGGCCCCTGGTTCTGGACTCGCCCAACATTGGGAACTGGCTTGAAGGGCTGAATGGCCTCCTCCTGCACCTATTTTCTATGTTTCTATGTAACACACTTTTTTTTTTTTTTTTTTTCAAAGACTTTATTCAACACATCAAATAATACAACAGATCAAGTCATACACAAAACGAACTTACATTATATCAAGTGTCATTATAGCACAACATTACAATCATTATTCACAATACTCTCAATCCCACGCGGTGACCAGCGCCCACGGAATACCTCCAAAGTCCCCGTGAACACCGCATGTTCCCTCCCCAGGGACACACGTGCACAGACGTAGGCCCGAAAGAGGGGCAAGCAGCCAACTCTTGCCTGACCATCCATCGCCTGCTGCCTGGACCCGCGTATCGCCATCTTGGCCAGGCCCAGGAGTAGACCGACAGGTAGGTCCCACCCTCCCACTTGGCTCTCCCCACACCCTGCCTTGTGTCCAAACACAAGAATCGTAGGACTAAAATATAACCAGAACTTTAGGAACAACCCCTTCAGATATTGATACAGGGGCAGTAGCCTCTCTATGTAACACACTCTCACTCTCACTCTCTCTCTCTCTTCCTCCATCACTTCCTCTCCCCATCACCCTCTACTCCTTTCACCCGATCAATATTTCCGATGAAATCCTTCTGAGCATTTGAGACCGTTCTCACATGCTCCAGTGGATGGCACAGAGCCGCCTATAATTCAGCACTTAAATGCTAATCTGATGGAGAGAAGTTGCAGAACTCTTTGATGAAGGAAATGGAAACTCCACACTGAAGCAGCAGCAGTTCTTGAGACGCTTGGCTTGGGAGACAGTATCAAAGCAGACAAGAGAAAAGTATCTGACAGAGCATGATTTCAGAACGTCCCATCATCTTCTTAGTAATTTAATCTTTTGTATGTCAAAGAATTAAATACTTAATGAAATTATCATTATTATATTGTCATTCTATGTCAATAGCACACAAAGTCAGATTGACTCTCCATCTGACCCGTGAATACCTCCAGAGTTCTTTGCCTTAATACATGGTGAAAGAGCATGGTGATGGAGCATGATCCTTATAATAGAAACTGTCCACAGGTTATGGTTTATATATAACCACAATAGTGCTCTGTAAGCTTGGGTCAGTGAGGATTGTAAGTGCTTGCAATATTTCATTAGTTTACTATAATTTCCCATTTTGATTTGACTTTATTTTGCTGTTACTCAAACTAAAAGCTAAAGGCTAAGTAAATAAATTATCTTCTCTTAGAGCTCTGTCAATGCCAATCTCGATGAAATCCACAAGTTTTGCTATTCAATGTGGCGATTAATGTGTTTTCAAAATATCTTGAATCCTTTCAGCAGAGTGAGGGTAGGTGTTCTCCGCTTGCTCTGGGCTCTTGCTGACTTCACAGTGACAAGTTTAGCTGAGGTGATGGTGGGGATTTCTTTGTAGGTGGCGGTGGCTATGAGCACCTGCGTGTGGGAAGGAACTGCAGATGCTGATTTACACCGAAGATAGACACAAAAAGCTGGAGTAACTCGGCGGGACAGGAAGCATCTCTGGAGAGAAGGAATGGGTGATGTTTCAGGTCAAAAGGAGGGTCCCAACCCGAAATGTCACCCATTCCTTCTTTCCAGAGATGCTGCCTGTCCCACTGAGTTACTCCAGCATTTTGTGTCTATCTTTGATATCAATTCCCTCACTGTCCCCACAAGACAGGATTGTACGTAAGGACCTTCATCACAGATTGTAGACTACGAGCGAAAAAATATAGGGACTGGATTGAGATGCAAATTGCTGTGCATGTCACGTTTGCATGCATTAGCAAAGAGTAGGAATAAACGGGTCCTTTTCACAATGGCAGGCAGTGACTGGTGGGGTACCGCAAGACTCAGTGCTGGGACCCCAGCTATTTACAATATATATTAATGATTTGGATGTGGGAATTGAATGCAACATCTCCAAGTTTGCGGATGACACGAAGCGGGGGGACAGTGTTAGCTGTGAGGAGGATGCTAGGATGCTGCAAGGTGATTTAGATAGATTGGGTGAGTGGGCAAATGCATGGCAGATGCAGTATAATGTGGATAAATGTGAGGTTATCCATTTTGGTGGCAAGAACAGGAAAGTAGACTATTATCTGAATGGCGGCTGATTAGGAAAAGGGAAGATGCAATGAGACCTGGATGTCATGGTACACCAGTCATTGAAAGTAGGCATGCAGGTGCAGCAGGCAGTGAAGAAAGCGAATGGTATGTTACCATTCATAGCAAAAGGATTTGAGTATAGGAGCAGGGAGGTTCTACTGCAGTTGTACAGGGCCTTGGTGAGACCACACCTGGAGTTTTGCATACAGTTTTGGTCTTCTAATCTGAGGAAAGACATTCTTGACATAGAGGGAGTACAGAGAAGGTTCAACAGACTGATTCCTGGGATGGCAGGACTTTCATATGAATAAAGACTGGATAGACTCTGCTTGTACTGGCTGGAATTTAGAAGATTGAGGGGGGATCTTACAGAAATGTACAAATTTCTTAAGGGGTTGGACAGGCTAGATGCAAGAAGATTGTTCCCGATGTTGGGGAAATCCAGAACAAGGGGTCACAGTTTAAGGATAGGGGGAAGGTTTTTAGGACCGAGATGAGAACATTTTATTTCACACAGAGTGTGGTGAATCTGTGGAATTCTCTGCCACAGAAAGTAGTTGAGGCCGGTTCATTGGCTATATTTAAGAGGGAGTTAGATGTGGCCCATGTGGCTAAAGGGATCAGGGGGTATGGAGAGAGGGCAGGTATGGGATACTGAGTTGGATGATCAGCCGTAATCATATTGAATGGCGGTGCAGGCTCGAAGGGCCGAATGGCCTACTCCTGCACCTATTTTCTATGTTTCTATGTTCACATCTGCCAATGATTTAATGGCTAGGCCAGTTACAACCAGACACACAGTTGAGCAGAGACAAAGCATCAGTTCCTGGTCATTGGCCAGTGAGTTGACCTTTATGCAGAGTGAGGACAATGACTTAAATTAACGTTAGCATCAATGACCATGGGTGAGGAGGAAGAACTGTCTGCCCCTGCTTCTGAATGAGTCCATGAATCTACTCTGGAAAATGCAGGTGTATGTGTGTGATGAAGTGTCATAATTAATTGCCACGCTTCTATCTGGCCATGTGCAATTGGCACTGGCATTACCCCCTGCAATTTATTGAGAGTTTAGTTTAATTTAGAGATACAGCATGGAAACAGTACTTTGGCCTCCCAAGTACGTGCCAACAAGCGATCCCCGCGCATTAACATAGACAATAGGTGCAGGAGTAGGCCATTCAGCCCTTCGAGCCTGCACCGCCATTCAATATGATCATGGCTGATCTACAAACACTGCTGTACACACATTAGGAACAATTTACATTTATACCAAGCCAAATAACCAACAAACCTGTACATCTTTGAAGTGTGGGAGGAAACCGAAGTTCTCGGAGAAAACCCACGCGATCACGGGGAGAACGCACAAACTCCGTACAGGCAGCAGTTGGGATCGAACATGGGTCTCTGGTGCTGCAAGCGCTGTAAAGGGCCTGTCCCACTTAGGCGACTTATTAGGCGACTGCCGCTACTGACAGGTCGTTGCAGGTCCCAGAGAAACAAGGGATTGTACGCCCCTACGCCATACACAGTGCATACAAAAATCTATATAATTAAAACTCTCATCTTGACCACTTCCCGTTGACGCTGTATATTGATTTTAGAAAAAACGCTATCCTGTATCGCTGTGATATTTGGCCATCTTATTCACAGTCCTCCTCTGCTGAGCCAGCCCCAAGGATTTTTCCCATCGATGAAAGATAAAAAAGTTATGAGTATTTAAAAAACCTTGAAATCAGCTGATTGGTCCTCTCGCCTGTCAATCACCGAAATTAAGGTACCGCCCCTTCGGGGGGGGGGGGGGGCAGGACTATAAAAACCTGGATGCCTGGATGTGAGTCAGTCAGTCTGCTAGATCACAAGAGGCCACGACTGTTTAAGCTGTGAATTAACTGACCTGTGAGTCTGCCATGTATTTGCAATAAATGATTTGTTAGCCCTTAATGGCAATGCCATGAGTTGTTTGGCCTGCTGCCCTGCCTGTGCTTGAAAGTGCAATGCTTAATTGGAAATGAAATGAAATGAAATGACAATGCCTTGATTTGTTTGGCCTGCTGCCCTGCCTGTGCTTGAAACTGCAATGCTTTATTAGGTCCGACTGTGCTTGGAAGGAATAAATGCTTTATTAGGTCCGACTGTGTTTATGAAGGAATAAATGCTTTATTAGGTCCGATGTGTTTGGAAGGAATAAATGCTTTATTAGGTCCGACTGCGTTTGGATGGAATAAATGCTTTATTAGGTCCGACTGTGTTTATTCCAAACGTCTCGCTCATTTCGTGACTTCCGCTTAGTGGACAGGTCACGCTGATTGCGGAAGTGCCGCTGACTGCGGAAGCCCCATAGTGGAGAGGCCGCGCTCAGCCGTGTGAGTAGATTCAAGAAAGTTTGCTGTCATATATATGGTGTCACATACAACGAGATTACTATGTCTCTCCATTTAAAAGAACTTCAAACATTCACATACTCATACTTTTTACACTCCCTCCCTCCCCAAACCCACCCATGGATTCACATTTACATAAATGTGGGCAGTTTTTATCACCCTCTGGAGAGCTGCTCTGTCAGCAGCTGAACAGTTCCTAAACCAGGCAGTTATGCAGTAAGTCAGTATGCTTTCTACCGAACAGCGGTAGAAAGACTCCAGCAGTTTAGCAGACAGATGGGCCTTCCTCAGTGTTCTGAGGAAGTAAAGTCTCTGTTGCGCCTTTTTTACAACTACAGCACAGACTATTTAAGATCCTCACTGATGTTGATCCCCAGAAATTTAAAACTAGGCACCCTCTCCACCTCCTCGCCCCCTATCTCCAGTGGCCTGAGCTCTGCTCTATGTCGCCTGAAATCAGTGATGATCTCCTTTGTCTTTTTAGTGTTCAGAGAGAGATTGTTGTGAGCACACCACTCGGAAAGTCTGTGTGCTACATGCACCTCCTCTCTATAGGCGACCTCGTTCCCATTTGAGATGAGCCCCACCACGGTTATATCGTCCGCACATTTTATGATCCTATTTGCGGGGTGATGGGGCAAGCAGTCATGTGTGTATAGGGCGTAGAGGAGCGGACTGAGCACACAGCCCTGCGGTGCTCCTGTGCTGAGGGTCAGGGATGTCGAGATGTAGCATGCTACATCATGCTACATGGCGACATCATGCTACATCATGCTACATCATGCATCATGCTATCATGCTACATCATGCTACATCATGCTACATCATGCTACATCATGCTACATCATGCTACATCATGCTACATCATGCTACATCATGCTACATCATGCTACATCATGCTACATCATGCTACATAGCTACATCATGCTACATCATGCTGCATCATGCTACACCATGCTACATCATGCTACATCATGCTGCATCATGCTACATCATGCAACATCATGCTACATGGCTACATCATGCTACATCATGCTACATCATGCTACATCATGCTACATCATGCAACATCATGCTACATGGCTACATCATTCTACATCATGCTACATCATGCTACATCATGGCGACATCATGCTACATCATTCTACATCATGCTACATCATGCTACATCATTCTACATCATGCTACATCATGCTACATGGCATGCTACATCATGCTACATCATGCTACATCACCTCCTCTACATCAGGCTACCTCATGCTATTTGAGATGAGCTACCACGGTTGGCGTACAAATTTTACCTATTTGCGGGGTGATGCTACATCATGTGTGTACATCATGCGGACATCATGCTACATCATGCTACATCATGCTACATGGCGACATCATGCTACATGGCGACATCATGCTACATCATGCTACATGCTATCATGCTACATGGCTACATCATGCTACATCATGCAACATCATGCAACATCATGCTACATCATCCTACATCAGGCTACCCCCATTGGTGTCAAGACAATGGTCGGTGAAATGTTTTGAATATTTCAAAATTCTGCGTTGAGCAGAAAGACTCTATGACTCTTTGAGAGACCGAGGAGATCAAGCAGGCGACCCCCCGGTGACTTTGTGGTGACAGCCTAGTTGCCTGTAGTCTCCTAAAAAAGTGCCTAAGTGGGACAGGCCCTTAAAGCAGCAACTCTACCACTGTGCCACCGTGCTGCCCCTAAGGAGTGGCAAGGGAGAATTTTCTGTTTGGGAGGTGAAGAAGAACGCAACTTTTGTTTGAAGTACTCCATATATTGCTGACTAATTTTGATATTATTAAAACAGCATAGTATGTTGTATGAGCAGAAGCCTGTGATGCAGTGTTGTCCTCCAGTGGCATCAGTGAAAGCATCATCTAGCATCTCCAGAGGTCAGCATGAAGCCATTGTCATGCACTAGGCAAAACCGCATCAGCAAACTGCTCTGGGTGTACAGCTAGTTAATAACAAAACTATTGACCACCTTAGTAGTGAGAGCTATCAGGTAATTTAAACTGGATGGAAGATTTATCCCTGTTTTATTTCTGTAATGATGTTCCTTATTTTATCACTATACAGTAAACCCTCGTTATAACTGTCCATAGTGAGGCAAATGGTGTCCGGTATTGCCGACTGTCCACTATAACCGAGTAAGATGTGATCATGTGGAGGAAGGAACTGCAGATGCTGGTTTAAACCGAGATAGACACAAAAAGCTGGAGTAGCTCAGTGGGTCAGGCAACATCTCTGGAGAGAAGGAATGGGTGGCGTTTCAGGGTCGAGATCATTCTTCAGACGTATTATCATTATCTACAGAATGGAAACAGTTCTGCAGATGCTGGTTAATAAAGAAAAGAACACAGAGTGCTGGAGTAACTCAGCAGGTCGGGCAGCATCTCTGGAGAACATGGACAAGTGCCATTTTGGGTTGAGACCTTTCTTCAGACTCTTAGTCCAGAACTGGGCCTGGAATCCAGGTGAGTTGACAGCTGGTGGTCAGGGGGAGGCAAGGATCATGTAGTCAATGGTGGCGGCCCGCGGGCAGCCGGAGTGGAGGTTAAGGTCGGCGCCGGTGGTGGCAGTGGCAACCGCAGCCTGGTAGCGGCTGTGGGAGTTGTGCTGTGGTGGTGTTGGAGCCAGGGCTGTAATGTGTGGGCCGGTGGTGACATAAGCAGCCAGGGATGGCTGTGACATCGGCATTCATCGTTAGGTCCATCCACTGTAACCATAATCATTCATAACGAGGTCAATGAAAACAAAGGTTTACTGTAGTCAATTCCCTTGCTTTATACTTAGTGAAATAAATTAGTTGTTGTGAGAGTGAAAAACAAAATTTAACCAACAGCAATGTTTGTGAAATTGAGCCTTATCTGTTGCTATGGCTCTCTAAGATGACAAGAACTTTGCAATATTGTTTTTGGTATTAATTTATTAATGTTACACATACTGATACAGTGAAAAGCTTTTCTTTGCTGGCTATACAACTGCAATACAGTTCAGTTTAGTTTACTGTCATGTGTACCGAGGTCCAGTGAAAAGCTTTTGTTGCGTGCTAACCAGTCAGCAGAAAGACAATACATGATTACAAGCGAG
Organism: Leucoraja erinaceus; assembly: GCF_028641065.1. NCBI lineage: Eukaryota > Metazoa > Chordata > Chondrichthyes > Rajiformes > Rajidae > Leucoraja > Leucoraja erinaceus. Next base: position 48,129,234 of record NC_073388.1, on the reverse strand, counting down.
CCATTTACAGTGTATAGACACATGATAAGGGAATAACATTTAGTGTAAGGTAAAGCCAACAAAGTCCGATCAAACATAGTCCGAGGGTCACCAAAGAGATAGATAGTAGTCCAGGTCTGCTCTCTGGTTCTGGTAGAATGATTCAGTTGCCTGATAACAGCTGGGAAGAAACTATCCCCGAATCTGGAGGTGTGCGTTTCCACACTTCTATAACTTTTGCCTGATGGGAGAGGGGAGAAGAGGGAGTGGTCAGGATCTGACTTGTTCTTGATTATGCTGCTGGTCTTGTTCAAAGAGGATGGAGAATGTCTGGAATGGTGCTGCCATGGTTGGTAGTTGAGGCAGGAATGATAGTGGCATTTATGGGACACATGGATATGGATGGGTATGGATTACGTGTAGCTAGGTACGAGATGGTCTTGACATCATGTTTGCCACAGACATTGTGAGCCAAAGGGCCTTTTCTTCTGCTGTACGGTGCTATGTTTTATGTTCTTAGTTCAGTTTAGAGATAAAGCGTGAAAACAGGCCCTTCGGCCCACCAAGTCCGCGCCGACCAGCAATCCTCACACACTAACGCAATCCTACACGCACTACGAACAATTTACAATGTTTATCAACTCAATTAACCTTCAACCTGTACGTCTTTGGAGTATGGAAGGGTACGGGAGCATCCGGGGAAAACCCACGTAGGTCACGAGGAGAACGTACAAACTCTGTACAGACAGCACCCGTAGTCAGGATGGTCTATTTGTTCCCATATTTTGCTTTTATCTTCCTCTTTCCCTTGTTCCTGAGAGGGAAATATCCACCCATATCCCCCCATCCGACTTTAGATTTCATTCCTGCTCTTCTTTCCATCACTGACCAACCTATTGTCGGCTTTTCATCATAGACTTTAGTAAAGCATTTGATAAAGTTCCCCATGGTGGGCTGATCCAGAAGATTCAATGCATGAGATTCATGGTGACTGGTCGCTTGGATTCGGAACTGGCTTACTCACCCGAGACAGAGGGTTGTTGTTGAAGGATGTTATTCTGGCTGGAGGTCTGTGACTGGTGGAATTCCACAGGGAACGGTGCTGGGACCTCTGTTGTTTGTCATGACCTGAACGTAAATTACTTGAATGTAAACATAGAGAGCATGCTTGGCAAGTCTTCAAATTACACTAAAATTGGTGGAGTTGCAGTGAGTGAGAAAGGATGTCAAAGTTTACAGCGCGATATACACCAGCTAATGTTCACATTATAGTAGAATTAGGCCTATCAAGTCTACTCCGCCATTCAACCATGGCTGATCTCAGCCTCCTAATCCCATTTCCCTGCCTTCTCCCCATAACTCCTGACACCCGTCCCAATCAAGAATTTGTCTATCTCTGCCTTATAAATATCCAAGGACTTGGCCAATGAGTTCCACAGATTAACTACCCTCTATGGGCTGAGAAATGGCAGATGGAATCCAAGCAAGTGTGAAGTGAGGTGTTGCCCTTTGAGAGGTCAAATGTAAGGGGAAATATATATTAATAAGACATAGGAGCAGCATTGGGGCATTCAGTCCATCGAGTTTGCTACACCATTTGATTATAGCTGATCTATGTTTCCCTCTCCATTTTCCTGCTTTTTCCCCGTCATCTTTTACACCCTTTTACGTTCTAATCAAGAATCTATCACTCTCTGGTCTAAATTTACTCAATGTCTTGGCCTCCACAGCTCTCCAACGCAACAAATTCCAGATCCACTGCCCTAACTAAAAAATTCCTCCTCATCTCCATTCTAAATGAAGTGCAATGTAATAGCATAACCCTTAACAGCAGTGGTGGACAGAGGAATCTTGTGGTCCATATCCATTGTTCCCTCAAAGTGGCAAGACCAGTAGATAGAGTGGTAAAGAAGGCATATTGTATGCTTGCCTGCATTGGTCGGGGCATTTGGTAGAAGTCAGGAAGTATTATTACAGTATTATAGGACTTTGGTTAGGCCACATTTGGAGTATCCTGTGCAGTTCCGGTTGTCCCATTACGGAGGATGGAGAGGGTGCAGAGGGATTTATCAGAATGCAAAGATAGACACAAAAAGCTGGAGTAACTCAGCGGGACAGACAGCATCTCTGGAGAAAAGGAATGGTGATGTTTCAGGTCAAGACCCTTCTTCAGGCAAAACGAGAGATATATAAATGGTGATGTGGAGAGATAAAGAACAAATGAATGAAAGATATGCAAAAAAGTAACGATGACAAAGGCCATTGTGACTTGGTGAAAATTAGTTACAGACAATGAGACTCAACAAGGCAGCTTTGAAGCTGGTACAACTACTTGGGTGGGGGCGGCGAGGGGACACAAGGGTTACTTGAAAGGTAGAGCAATCAATACCACTGGGCCGTAAACTGCCCAAGCAAAATATGAGATGCTCTTCCTCCAATTTGCATTTGGCCTCACTCTGACAATGGAGGAGGCCCAGGACAGAAAGGTCAGTGTAAGAATGGGAAGGGGAATTAAATGCAGCCTTGAAAAGAGGATATAAGCTATAAGGAGAGGTTGGACAAACTTGGATTGTTTTCTCCGAAGTGCTGGAGGATGTGGGAGACCTGATGGAAGGATGTAAAATTATGAGAGGCACAGATTGGGTCAACAGTCAGAACCTTTCTCACAGGCTGCAATTGACAAAAAACTAGAGGGTGCAAAATTTAAAGGAGATGTGCAGGCCAAATTATTTACACAGGGAATAGTAAGTACATGGAACGTGCTGCCAGGGTTATTGGTGGAAGTAAATAATATAGGAGCATTTAGGAGGTTTTTAGATGGACACATAAATATGCAGGGAATGGAGGGATATGGATCACGTGTTCCTGTGTTGTCTTGTTCTAGGTCCAATATTCAAATCCACCGATCCCACAGCTACCTTGACGACACCTCCTCCCACTCAGCCTACACCAAATATGCCATCCCTTCCTCTCCATTTCAAAAAAATGATTATTTTTTTACTCGTAGGTTTAGTCGTAGTAGGTCGTAGTAAGTCGGCAAGTTAGTCGTAGGTAATTGTAGGTAATCGAGGGTATTCGAAGGTAGTCGAAGATAGTCTTCATCATAGTCGAAGGGAGGTCGAAGGAGATCGAAGGAGGTCGTCTTCACTCTCCGCTATTCCAATTTTCCCGAAGTCGAAGCTAGTCATAGCTAGTCAGAGCTGGTCTTCAACATCGTCGAAGGAGGTCTTCAACATGACATTTGTTCAAACTCTCCTAAACTCTTCTAAACTCGCTAATTAGGTCACCCAAGTGGGACAGCCCCTTTACTCCTTCCCCTCCTCTGTACACCCATCTCATGCCTGAGTCCTCCATTTCCATTTTATCCCCAATCATTCCCCTTTCCCTGTCTCCCTCCACCTATTCCCCTCTCGTTGGCTTTACATTTCACACCTCCTTTCCTTTTCTTATCTGACACCCATCTGTTTCCTTTACACGTCCGGCCTTTGTCAATCACTCCAACCATCTGCTGATCAACCTGCCCCTTCAACAGTATCCACCTATCACTTACCTGGTTGTGTCCTATGCCACCTCTCTTTTCTAGCACCCCACTCCAATCATTCAAAAGAAGGATCCTGACCTGAAATGTGTCTGTCCATTCCCTCCTCAGATGATACATCCCCATTGAGTTCTTCCAGCACTTAGTATTTAACTCAAGATTTCAGCATCTGCATTGTCTTGGTATATAACTTCGAGGTATATAACTTATTAATATGACGCAGACTCATCCAATTCCAAGGTGAGCATTTTCACATTTGCATTGACTCCCAGCATGTAATTTACAATAGTTAAGTCGTCGTTCATCTCGTCATCCAGTGCCCAAGCACTATTATGCATTCTGACTGACTCTTCAGTTCAGCATTAGTTACAATGAGTCCTTTGATGAATAAAAAAAGACTCCTAATTTAATTGATTCCCCTAGTACTCAAATCGATTCTTGCCCTTAAGGACTTTAAGATCCAAATCCATCCCTGCAGTTCTTCCACGAGCCCAACCTGGCACATCAATGTGCTTTTGAAAGTATGTGGGAAAATTTACAACTAATATTCCAAATGTGTTCCTGCTAATGAATTAGAAATGATTCAAAGTATTTTTGTTTGGTTTAATCATGTAACCCAACCCAGCTGTAAATTGTGTGCATATATCTTTAGTGAATGGTTTTTACGAGGCACCTATTTGATAAGAATGCATTTATTAGATCAATGGTTCCCTCTTCATTGTTTATCATGCTTCATAACATGAATTATACTGAATATACAGCATGGAAACACCTATTTGACTTACCATCTCGTTATGATCCTGTCTCTGAATCAGAAACTTATGGGTTCAAGTCCAACTCCAGGCAAATGCAGTGCAGCACCAAGGACGTGCTAATGTTGAGCTTTAGCTCACATGTGTACCAAGTACAGTGAATAGTTTTTGTATGTGTGCTATCCAATCAAATCACATACTACTATACTTGAATATAATTAAGCCAAACACTAGTAAACAGGTGGAGCGAATAGAGAAATATCAGAGTGCAGAAGTTGTAGCACAGTTTAGTTTAGAGATACAGTGCGGAAACAGGCCCTTCGGCCCACCGAGTCTGTGCTGACCAGCGATCACCACAAATTAACACTATCCTACCCAAGGGACAATTTGTGCATTTACACCAGGCCAATTAACCTACAAACCAGGGATAGACACAAAAAGCTGGAGTAACTTAGCAGGACAGGCAGCATCTTTGGAGAGAGTCAATGGGTGACTCCAGCTTTTTGTGTTTATCTTTGGATTAAACCAGCATCTGCAGTTCCTTCTGACACAACCTACAAGCCTGTACGTCTTCGGAGTGTGGGAGCAAACCGAGCGAAAATCCATGCAGGTCACGGGGAGAACGTACAAACTCCTTACAGACAAGCACCCATAGTGAGGATCGAACCCGCGTCTCTGGCGCTATAAAGTCTGCCGCTGTGCCACTGTGCCGCCCAGTTCCAGAGAGAAAGTCCGCAATGAGGTCGGGTATAAAATCAGGACTGTACGGTGGCTTATGGAAGGACCATTCAGAAGTGTGATAACAGAAAATAAAAATATGTTCCTGAATCTGGTGGTACGTGCCTTCAAGTTTGTTAATTTTCTAGCCGTGGGGAGCGGAAAGAAGACAGAATAACAAAATAAAGGTCCCTGGTTATCATAATCGTAATCATAATCATACTTTATTAGCCAAGTATGTTTTTCAACGTACGAGGAATTTGATTTGCCATACAGTTAAACCAATAAAAAGCAACTAAACACATAAAATACATTTTCTATCGGTCACGTGAGTGACTACATGAAGAGCCCGCCAGCCCGCATGCGCATCAATACGTTTGAAACTGCTCCGGCAGGTAAGAGGGTTTTTTGTTGCAGGAACGGGCCGCTGCTCCGAAAATAGGGGCAGCGGGCCCGGAGAAGCTGGCACAGCTTGTGCAGCTGCCGTCGTGCAGGCTCCGTAAGGAGCTGGCGGCTAAAAATAGCGGCTGACGGCTCGGCCAATGCAGCGACCGTCGTGGAGGCTCCGTAAAGGAGCTGGCGGCTGGAATTGAATCAGTTGACGGCTCGGCCGGAACAACCGCCGTGGAGGCTCTTAAATAAATAATAATAATAATAATAATTTTTTTTTAAAAGGAAGCAGGCTGCTTCATTCATTAGGCTGACGGCTCGACCAGTGCAGCTATCGCCATTAAGGCTCCAAGAGGGAGCAGGAGGCAGGATTCAATAGCCGGTGGCTCTGCCATTGAGGCTCCGAGAGGGAGCAGGTTTTGGGGCTCCAAGGAAGCAGGCGACTGGTTGAGGCTCAAAGGGAGCCAGCCAGATGCCTGAAGGAAGCAACACCTGGCTCAGGGTTGCGTTATATTCCTCCTCTCTAGACTCCGTTGAGGCTCCAGAAGGGAGCAAGCCCAGACTCTGAGTCATTAGCAGGCACGATCTGCCCAGTGTGGATATAATAGAATTGTGCTCCTGGCTCAGGAGACACTTAAAAGATGCACCCGTCAGATGCCTGTGGAAGCAACACCTGGCTCAGGGTTGTGTTATATATCTCCCGTTCAGAACAGGGGAAGCAATACCTGGCTCAAGTTTGCGTTACAATATCTCCCGCTCAGACAAGGGGAAGCAACACCTGGTTCAGGGTTGTGTTATTTTATTTCTCCCTGCTCAGTAGGGACGAGTACTGGAGATTATTACATAAGTAACTTCAACTATGAGGATGTCGTCAAGGAATTAGAATCCCCTGAACTTATGGGGGATATGCTGCAGTTTGATCATATGAAGGAATTCCGGCTCTTGTCACATAATTCACCATCCCTTTGGGGATAGGAGATCCACTAGAGGAGACCTGGCTAAGAGCATCAGTGATTTAACTCCTCATCAGCTAAGGAAGTATGTGTTGAATACGGCTGGGAAATATTCCAGTCCACACGAACTGCCAGACTTTGGATGTTCCAAAAGTCAGTCTCACCATTTGGGATATCTCAGTGGTGATACGTGGGCAAGAATTAAATTTCAGCATATACAAAGACTATTAACTGATGTCATTTCAGCCTTTGCAAGGGCATGTAGATGGGTTCAGTGCACGATAGTGCAGAAGATACTTTAGCACTTCTATGTAATACACAGTATTTCCCAGCCTACAAGGCCTGAGGTAATTCTCCCAAAAAGTTGCATGTTTATGCAGGGCCAGTAACATGCAGCTTGCAATGTATCTCTTTGGAGAGGACTGATGTTAGCAAGGTTAAGACTTGCAGGGAGAGTTTTTACCTCTATATATAAACTAACGACTGGAAGCGCTGTTCTGAGGCTGGTTGGAACACCAGGCAAACTCAATTCAGATCTAACTGGAGGCCTTTGTTAGGCCCAGGGCCATCGCGTTCACTTAGGTGAAAAGAATGTGTTGTGCTCTCTGGCGACTGAGATAGGTCGTTCCAGGCAGAGGACTGCGGCAGCAATTCATGGTTCAGTGTTGCATTATGATATTGTCCACTCTGAGGGTGACTCTGATTGATGAGTTGACAGGGAACTCGTATTCCCACACCATGCGGATGCTACGCTTCAATTCTAGTCGCATAAGGATCTGATGTATGTTCTGATTCAGTCAGACACTGGAGGTTGTAGGTTAATGCCATCAGTTGAGGCAAAATCTAAGCCAAAAGCCTTTAACCCAGAAAGTTTTGAGACTTCTCAGGAAAGGATTCACCTTGTACAAGGTCAGTAGATGGTCTTCTGTGTTATACGCAGTCTAAACTCAATTCGGCTGGGATGGTATAGACCTGAGGTTAGGATTTGGCTCGTCTGATCATGTGTTTGGTTACCCAGTTTAAGATAGAGAATTGTCTTTCAGCAATTTAGCTGATTCAGCGGATTTCGAGCCTCAATCGATCTTGAAGATGCATAGTTTTCCATATCTATACACAAGAGGCACAGATATATCTGGTGTTTTTGATGGCAAAACCAGTGGTGGAAGGTTTAGGCTCTACCTAGGGGTTGTCTTCAGGCCTAGGCTATTTACAAAGATTCTAAAACTAATGCTGCCCTACTCAGATCAAAAGGGCATTGTGTCATGGAGTTTATAGACAACATGCTTTTGTAGCTGATAAGACTCAGAGGTTTTATCAGTAGATGCCTCTTACGATATTAAAGATGAGGCGACATGAATTTTATAGTGCTAATTTGGCCTACTCATTCAGGGTGTCCATTGTAAAAGCCAGCTGAAAGAAGCTCTTACTTACTCGAAGTCACGAGCGATGGCTAGTTCAGCCTATTTCTGGTGCCGCTAGCTCTGCACGGTTGTATGGAAAGTTTGTGAAGAATGTGACACATGAACTACTTTTAAACAGAAGTAGCAGAGGTTTGTGGTTCTTTCAGTTTGGGCTTTCAGAAGCAATTATAGCACAATTGACACAGCTCGTGCTGCTTTGTCCTTCTCTCTAGTACCATGAGGGACAATAAATGATTGGTTTATTCACCCACTGTTGACTAACGTTATGCAAGGTGTCTTTTATATGAACACTCTAAAGCCTAGACTCATAGTAGTGGAATGTGTATCTGTGAATGTGAATGTTATGAGGAGTTACGTCGAGGGATTACGTGCCCTCCACGCCCACCCTCTTATAAAGGTCAACTGGTATCCTAGTTCTTCTTATCTTACTATATTTATTTCAATTACTATTACTGTGATTCCACACCGCTGCTTTGAAGAATGTCGCGCATGTGTGCTGGCGGGGTCTTCACGTAATCCCTCGACGTAACTCCTCATAAAATAAAGATTAAACTTCAAACTGGTAAGTTCTCGTTTAATCTTACTATTTTACTTCGGAATCACGTGAGTGACTACGTGAAGATTTTAAAGATCTGTGATGTCATGCCGTGGAACAAATCCATGCTTCACTCACTGCCGAAGTCATCCAAGGGAGGAAGTATGTTATCGTATTCAGACATGAATCAAAATCAACCAATAACAATTTATTTTAACAAAATAATGCACCCTTGGGCTAAATATATTACAGAATTCAAACTTGATTCTGCAACACCGCAGGTTTGGTTATTGGCTTATTATAAAATAATTGGAAGGTCTTCTCTCTAGACCATCCTACTGTTGCCAGGATATGGTCCATAGGCACTTCCATGTCTCTAGCTGCCGATGTTTCTGCTGCCCTTGTGGAATGAGATTTAAAATGTCAGTATCCACCCCAGCAGCTCCCATACCTGTCTGAGCCATCTAGAGGTGCTGATACCCAGCCATTAGGCTGTTTATAGCTGCCCATAGTGCCAATTTACTTCCTCTTAAAGTTTTAGTAGTCTTAAGGTATTGTAGAAGGTGTGTCATTACATACAGTCGGGTGTCAGATGGGTATGCCTGGAATTCCAAAATTTATCCTGATGTTCCTGGTCTATCTTGTTTAACCAGCTCCAAGATGCAAAAGTTATAATTTCTGGAGATGCTATCATATTGTCCAGTCTCAGTTTATGTAGAAACTGGACCCTTTGAGCTGAGACCAGTGCCATCAGCATACTGTTTATAAAGTGAGCTTTTTTTTCCAGGGACAGGGACATTGCTGGTGACCAACCCCTTAGCAATGTTAGTACAACACTGACATCCCAGATCTGGGAGAACCTCGCTCTAGGTGGGTTAGTGTTGTAAATAACCCTCATAAGTTTGGCAACTTGAGGGTGAGATCCCATGGAGAGTTGTCATGGCACCTGCCACCAGTAAGCTGACAGAGCACTCCTGGCGCAATTATAACGCTGCAGCTCATCAATATGAAGGCTGGACAGGAATTTCCAGGACGTTGGTGATTGTAGCTGTATTATACGCTACACCAGTCCTTGAGCAATACAACTCCCATATTCCCATGCTGGAGAGGTACTGCTTTTTTTTGATTCTCGATAGGCCGCCGTGATCATGTTCATGGTCCTGTCCGTCAGCCCAGATCTAGCATGATGGACATGGTTCAGAGACCATGTCAAGGGCCACAGGGACCCATGGCTGTGTAGGCCAATCAGGTACTTCCAAGACACCTGATGCTGAGTCCATATGTATTTTGCATAGGACCCGACTGATGAGGCAAGAGGGGGAAAAAGCATAGTAAACAATTTTCCCCAATGCAGCGAGAAGCGTCCATTACTGCTGCCCCAGGTCTGGTTCCCAAGCGACATAAATTGGTGATTGAGTCTAGATGCAAATAGATCGATATCTGATGTACCATATCGTATAGTAATATCAGCAAATATTTTGTGGTCCAACAGCCATTCGGTGCTGTCATTAAATTTCATGACCTGGTGTCTGCCACTGTATTGAGCTTACCTGGTAGGTAAGTTGCTGATAGCCAAATATGTGTGTTAACACACCATTGCCAGATTGTATTGGCCAGATTGATACATGATATTGATTTTATTCCACACATATGGTTAATATATGCCACCACTGGGATATTATTAATTTGTAGGCGGACATGCAGATGGTGCATTGTGAACAGTAGACTTTTAGCCCATCAAACACACCCAACATCTCTAAACCCAGTGTTTTTTGTAATTATGATTCCTAATGTTCCATCTACCACCAGTTCTGGATATAGAGTTAGTAGCTCCCCAGCCATGAGCGCTGACCTCCGTTTGTAATGTGAATGATGGGTTACTAATAATGATGGGGCTGGAACTATGCCAAATATTTCCCTTCCACCATTGTAACTCCGAAATGTCTTTAGCTGGTACCTGCATAGGTCGATCAAAGTGACCTGCAAAGTGTTTTAGCGCTTGCACGTTTGCCCTTTTTGAGCTTTAATAATGCAAGGTCCAAACTGAGTACACGTGCACAACCTTTTATCCGAAAGCCTTGGGACCAGACACTTGTCGGATTTCGGACATTTTCGGATTTCCGAATGGAAGATTTTTAGCGTAGATTAGGTAGGTAGCGCAGGCGGCTTGAAAAGTCTGGAGCGGCTGCCTCCTCCCTGGAGACTGGGGAATCATTGTAAATCATTGCATAAATGCTACTCAGTTAGTGTGGAGGGATTTTATGTGGTGATGGTGGGGTGGGGGTGAAGGGGGAAACTTTAATTCTTAGTCCCCTACCTGGTCGGCGACTCCCTACATCGCGGAGCTGGGGGCTCCGTCCGGCCGCGGGCGGCGCCGGTTGGAGCTCCGACCCCGGCAACTCTACCCCTGGCTGCGAGGCGCTCCAAATCCAGCGCCGCCCGCGGCCGGACGCCCACAGCCCCAGCTCCGCGAATGTTGGGAGTCGGCGGCCACAGCGCTCCGGAGCTTACCGCACGCCGACCCGGTAAGGCATTGCCCGCTCCCCGCTGGTATCCCAGCGCTGCGACACCGCCGACTCCCAACATTTGTGGAGCTGGGGCTGCGGGCGTCCGGCCGCGGGCGGCGGTGGATTTTGGAGCGCCTTGCAGCCAGGGGTAGAGTTGCCGGGGTCGGAGCTACAACCGGCGCCGCCCGCGGCCGGACGCCCGCAGCCCCAGCGCTGCGGAGCTTACTGCACGGCGACCCGGTAAGTCATTGACCGCTCCCCGCCTCTCTGACAAGGTAAGGGACTAAGAATTAAAGTTTACCCCTTCACCCCCCCCCTTCACATAAAAGCCCTCCAACTAACTGACTAACATTTAAGCAATGATTTATAGATGTTTAAGTGTCTCCCCGGTCTCCGGGGAGGAGGCAGCCGCTACAGTAGTACAGACCAGGGTTGACCGTGGGTCGTTTCGGGTCAAGTTTGGCGCCAAACGCGAGCTTTGGTGTGCAGATGACATCCTGGAAAAAATGGACGGTTTTCGGAGTTTTTCGGTTTCCGGAACTCCGGATAAAAGGTTGTGCACCTGTAGCTGGAAATGCTGCTACTACTTTCCCAATTACTCTTGCCACCTATCGAATAGATGGTTTATTTTGTAACAATTAATTTTGTTGCAGGCTTCCACCAAGTCTGCTGCTTTACTCTTTGGCAATGTTACAGACATGTGGCTAATGTTAATTGTGAATCCCAGATAGTCCATAGTTGTGGATGGCGTCAACTTAGATTTATCTGGATGGATGACGGACCCCGGAGTTTCAAACCAATGTTTGGTAGCTAAAACTGCTGATTTAGCTAGTTCCAGGGTTTTCCCCACAATTGATATATCATTAAGATATGCCATGACAATATGTTTTGTTTCCTAAGTATTGCCAAGGCTGGTTTTAATCTCTTGGTGAACAGTCTTGGGGCTGAAGTTTAACCCAGTAGACAATGCTATATACTGCCATGGTTGCCCCATCCAGTTAAATTTTAGGTATCGACAATGATCCCTATGTATGGGCACTGAATAGTATGCATCTTTTAGATCAATGCATGCCATGAAGTATCCCTCTGAAACTAATTGTTTGGCAGTAACAATGTTTCCACAGTGGTAATAAACCTCCATGCCTCCCAAGACAAGTGTAACATTCCCCCTGTTAGTAGAGGTCCTACACCTTTTGTGTTCTGGAAGGAACCAGATCCACCTACCTCTCTGGTTTCCGGTGGTACGTCCCCTTCTTCAGCTTCTGCCTCTTCTGTGGACGAGGCGCCGGAGTGCGGGGTTGGCATGTTTTCCATGAGGGTCGCTCTGGGACTTGGCCTAAAAAGGACCTTGTGGTTGCTGCACGGCCCTCATGCTTTCACCAGTGTCCTGGTGTTGATGCCTGCTGGTGGATGCATAGGGGTGCTACCTTCTGAGGTGTGTGGTCTGCCCATTGCTGATGACGCCCTCATGAACCCGACGGCTTTAAACTCTTTGTCGAGCTTTCCCCTCCAAACAGCAGTATCTGCGGTTGTGTTGCAGTTGTTTCGCATAACCCTGCAAATTTGGGGTTTAGTGCAGGTTTACTGCGCTCTCGCAAGCAATTATTTTTATACTGGGTATTGCGGAGCAATGTCAGTGTCCTGCTGAGTGTCCGTCATCTCTGTATCATCGACTGAACGAGCAAACAATGTTATGCCCGCTGTCAGAAGTTTTAGAATCTTCTGTAGTTTGACCTGCTGGGTTCTTATGCCAGTCCCACTGTACCCTCAGATCGCATGTTTACTGCAGGCACTTTTAACAACGTAAAGTTCACAGGAGGCATGTACTTCCCCATAGTTTCATTAACTACCTGTTCCTGCAGAGGATGGAAGTACAGGTAGTCGATGCTGGCCGCCAGCTTGGTCTACAATGGTACTCCTGATTCCGTTGATCCGCAAATTCCCAGTAGCTCCCAGTAGCTCCTTAGGCTCCTTAGGATCCTGCACTCCCAGCACACTGCCGTTTTGTTCAGCCATGTCCCCTTCTTCAGGACCAGCCCAGCCCTGGCCCGCAATGCTCCCCTCTGTCGAGGGAGATGCATTGTTTGACGGCCCTCGATAAGGTGCTATTATGGGAGTGCGAAGACTCCCATAGTGAGCTTGCTCCATCTCCCAGAGCAAGTCACGTTGGAGCATTTTCTCCATCAACCGCTTACGCGGGAGAGGCGGCACCTCTGCTGCACTCGGGCAGCGCGTCCTCCCGACTGGACTCATATGAGTATGATCAGCCAGGCCGACTCCTGCTGGGTTTTGCTTCCAGCCCGCTGCGCTGATTCGTGCTGTACAGCTCGCGGCACTGGACTCGGCTTAGCAAAGTTAAAGTCAGTAAGTGGACCTCAGCAACCACTCCAGACGGTTACTTCCACTGCCCTCTGGCAGCGCATCCTCTTGGCCAGACTCGCCCTAGTCTATCGGCCGGACAGACTCTTGCGGTGCTTGCCTCCAGCCCGCTGCGCTGTTTCCGGGTGTGCAGCTCGCGGCGTTGGGCTCAGCTGTGCTGAATTCACGTGACTGTGGACCGCAGACTGCGGTCCAGGTGCCGCTGGTCGCCCCCGGCTGTCGGGCTGTTGGAACTTTCACAGTTCCCCGCAGCCATTGAAACGCGACCCGTTTTTCTTCCCCTTGTCCATAATGCTGAAACACAAAGCACAACAAGGGGAAGAATTACGACCTTAGAATAAATTTTCTTACCTTCTAGGTCCGTTTTTTAATTTTGCCGCGGGAGGGCTCTTCCCCCGCCCGTCGCTGGTGCAATGCGCGTAGACGATATGTCGCGCATGCGTGCTGGCGGGGTCTTCACGTAGTCACTCACGTGACTCCGAAGTAAAATTATTGTGCAGATATTCATCTACTGTATTCCTAATGGGAGCAGTATCTTTTAAGTTAATTATGCTATTAGCAACTGATTTCAGCACAAAGAACACAGTATTTACTCAATCTCCAGCTTGGTCTCACATGAGGGTAGGTTGTGGAATTGACATGAGGGTAGGTTGTGGAATTATTTCATAAAGCAAAATGGGCACGGTTAGGTACAATTTGGAGTTGACAGAATACCCACCAGATCGGAGATTAGGGGTGTTATTATGTATACAGATACACTGTGCTTACTAGTACCTATGAGATGAAGGATAGTTTCTTCATTGTTATTTAATAGTTTTCTCAAGAGATTGCTGGTGCAGACCATCTCAACATGAGTGTAAGCAGCTAATAACAGGTGTGAATTCACATATTTTCAAGTCTCACTCTTCCAAGGGGGCTGGCTCATTAGCAGCCAATAGAATGGATATTCCCATTTGGTCATCTTCTTGCAACAGCAGGAAGCTTACATAGTGCACTTACAGAAGTTATAAATTTGGTTGAATATGTCTGGATGATTGCAGATAGAATTCTGAACAGTGTTGCATGAGTTATTGTCCAACTCAAGGCCAATTGGGACTGTGGTCCGATTAATGGCAAGGGACATGTATGTAAGTTAGCATCATGTTGTTAATAACCCATGTCACTTCTACCATTTATGGTGTATCTGTTTAAGTGTTTCACACACAGATTGGTTTACTGCATGAAACCACAGAGCTTCAAAGGCTTCACGCAATCGCTCATGTGACTTTGATATAAAATAGGAAGATTAAACGAGAACTTACCATTTGAATTTTGATCTTTATTTTAAGAGAAGTTGAAGTGAAGGACTAGGTGCCCTCCACTCCCAACCCTGAATCTCATAAAGATCATTTGGTAAGTCAAGGGTTATTAATCTTCCTATAGTTTAAGTTCGTGCAAGTGGTCTGTGGTTTCATACAGTTGCTCTGAAGATTGGCACGCATGCGAGCTGGCGGGCTATTCACGTATTCCCTCACTTCAACTTCTCACAAAATAAAGATCAAACTTCAAACGGTAAGTTCTCGTTTAACCTTTCTATTTTAATATAAACATCCACCACAGTGACTCCTCCACATTCCTCACTGTGATGGAAGATGAAAAAAAAGTTCAATCTCTTCCCTTCTTTGTTCTCCTGTGGTCGGGGGACTCGAACCTTCCGTTGACAGGCCGATATTGACTCTCGTAGCTGGCGGTCGGGCCCTCTGCGTCGGGGCAATCAAGCTCCCACATCTGGGGGATCTCAGCTCCCCACGTCGGGCGATCAGACCCCAGGTCGGGACTGGTCGAACCTCTTGCGATTTTGGAACTTCCTGACATCAGTCTCTGCCCGGGACTGTGAACTCCTCGATAATGAAATCTGCAGGATGCAGTTGGAGCGTCGATCCCAGGCAAGGGATTGGCTTCAGTGGTAAGTCCACGGCCCCGCGGTGGGGCTCAAAGTCAGTCTCGAGCAAGGCCTCCAGCTCCATGATGTTAGGCTGCAGAGCGACCAGAGATACGATCCGGAAAACAATCACATCTCCGGCAAGGTAAGAGATTGAGAGAAATGTTTCCCCCGACTCCCGCCCCGCCCCCCCCCCCCCCCCCCCCTCCCTCAACCCACATTTAAAAAAACGAGAAAATTAACACTAACTTTTAAAACACTAAAAATAACAAAAAAGACAAAAAGACAGACAGAATGTTGACGAGGCTGCCCTTTCTGTTTTCAAAGCAGTTTGAAGTATAGATGGAGTCAATGGTGGGGTTTCTCTACATTTTTAAGAACTTTTAAATTGAAAGGAAACATGGTGACTCTTGAGTACTGCCTCAATGTGATCTCATATTCCTGTACTCTTGTACCTCAGTGTGAATGTGCTTATAAAATGAAGATTTTATTGAATTGTATGCAAAATAAGAATGTCACTGTACCTCGGTACATGTGACAATAAAGTACCATTGTTATACAGTTATACTTTAGTTTATTGTCACGTGTACCGAGGTACAGTGAAAAGCTTTTGTTGCGTGCTAACCAGTCAGCAGAACAGGCACATGATACTGGAATAACGTTTAGTGCAAGGTAAAGCCAGCATAGTCTAATCAAGGAGAGTCCGAGGGTCACCAAGAGGCAGATAGAGGTTCAGCACTGCTCTCTGGTTGTGGTAAGATGATTCAGTTGCCCGTTAACAGCTGGGAAGAAACTGTCCCTGAATCTGAAATATAGATGATCGGGAATCTCTACATTTTAGGAACTTTGAAATTTGAAGGATACGTGATGGCGCTGGAAAGTTAACATAAACATCCACCACAGTGGAAGCAACATTCCTCACTGTGATGGAAGGCAATAAAGTTCAGTCATCTTCCTGCATTTTGTGTCTATCTCTGGCATATCTGATATTCACTATCTGATATCTGATATCCTGATGATCAAGGAGCAAACCCTTACTCTTTCCCCTTCAGGTAATGCTGCATTTTTTTTTCTTGGTGATCCTTATTCGACTCTTTTCACAGGTGGTCATTGCCTGTCTAAGACAGGACTGTATCTTCAGTGTGCTAATGGCAGTCTATTGTGTCAGGCACAGCTCAGTGGTATCAGTGTGTGGAGAAACCCACCTCCATGCAGAGTTCTCTGAGCATGTGTTCGTAGCTGGGTGACCAGATGCCAATCTGTCCACACCTAGAATGTCTCTTCCTCATGCCACAGACACAGGAAGGTTGATGCCTGAGTTCATATGGAAGTATGATGGTCTTATAACTCTTTGCTTCATATAAAACACACAAAATATTTGTTCATTTTCTGACAAAAGCTTACATTCTGAAGTAATTGATGTGCATTTGAACAGAACCTCTCTACCGTACATAAACACAAGGAATTCCAGAAGCTGGTTTACTAAAAAATAGACATTAAGTGCTGCAGTAACTCAGAGGGTCAGACAGCATCACCCATCAGACTGACCCATTCACCCCACTGCATATTTAGACTATCAGCTTCTTCACTCCACTACATGTTTAGAAACATAGAAACATAGAAAATAGGTGCAGGAGTAGGCCATTCTGCCCTTCGAGCCTGCACCGCCATTCAATATGATCATGGCTGATCATCCAATTCAGTATCCTGTACCTGCCTTCTCTCCATACCCCCTGATCCCTTTAGCCACAAGGGCCACATCTAACTCCCTCTTAAATGTAGCCAATGAACTGGCCTCAACTACCTTCTGTGGCAGAGAATTCCACAGATTCATCACTCTCTGTGTGAAAAATGTTTTTCTCATCTCGGTCCTAAAAGAGTTCCCCCTTATCCTTAAACTGTGACACCTTGTTCTGGACTTCCCCAACATCGGGAACAATCTTCCTACATCTAGCCTGTCCAACCCCTTAAGAATTTTGTAAGTTTCTATGATCCCCCCTCAATCTTCTAAATTCTAGCGAGTACAAGCCGAGTCTATCCAGTCTTTCTTCATATGAAAGTCCTGACATCCCAGGAATCAGTCTGGTGACCCTTCTCTGTACACCCTTTATGGAAAGAATGTCTTTCCTCAGATTAGGAGACCAAAACCATACAGAATACTCTAGGTGTGGTCTCACCAAGACCCTGTACAACTGCAGTAGAACCTCCCTGCTCTTATACTCAAATCCAGTTGCTATGAATGCTAACATACCATTCACTTTCTTCACTGCCAGCTGTACCTGCATGTCTACTTTCAATGACTAGTAGGCATGCAGGTGCAGCAGGCAGTGAAGAAAGTGAGCCAAGGCTCCAAGCATGGATTGATTGTTGTCAGGAAGGGCTACATGGATACATTTCTTATTCATCAGTCCCTTAAGGATAAGGGGGAAACTTAAGGATAAGGGGGAAATCCTTTAAAACTGAGATGAGAAGAACTTTCTTCACACAGAGAGTGGTGAATCTCTGGAACTCTCTGCCACAGAGGGTAGTTGAGGCCAGTTCATTGGCTATATTTAAGAGGGAGTTAGATGTGGCCCTTGTGGCTAAGGGGATCAGGGGGTATGGAGAGAAGGCAGGTACGGGATACTGAGTTGGATGATCAGCCATGATCATATTGAATGGCGGTGCAGGCTCGAAGGGCCGAATGGCCTACTCCTGCACCTAATTTCTATGTTTCTATGTTTCTATCAGTCAGTCATTCTCCCACCCAGCTGTTCATGAAGACCTGCCCAATTAATTTATAGCAAATGGTATTAATCCCTCCAGTGTGACTGTCATTCATAGAATATCCCTACATACATAGCTTACAGCGGTAATATATCACTAACCCATGAAATACATCCACTTTGCAGCCCTTATCTTGTTTTTCCTTGTATTGCATACTCAGCATTATTTTCAGGCATAAAAATATGAGATAAAAATACTGGAGTTCATCATCAGCATAATGAGCGTATCACTCTGATACTGGCAGATGTTACACAGTCATCACCAACTTTTTAACATCCATTAACACCCAAAAGAATGTTGGCTTGTAGGCATTTTATTTAAATCACAGATGTTTAGCAGTCAGTGCAAAGCATGGATTGTAATTAGTAAAGGTAAGATTTGTTAATAGGCTAATAGGGAGGGATCTTATAGAAACATATAAACTTATAAAAGGACTGAACAAGCTAGATGCAGGAAAAATGTTCCCAATGTTGGGCGAGTCCAGAACCAGGGGCCACAGTCTTAGAATAAAGGGGAGGCCATTTAAGACTGGGGTGAGAAAAACCCATTTTTCACCCAGAGAGTTGTGAATTTGTGGAATTCCCTGCCACAGAGGGCAGTGGAGGCTAAATCACTGGATGGATTTAAAAGAGAGTTAGATAGAGCTCTAGGAGTTAGTGGAATCAAGGGATATGGGGAGAAGGCAGGCATGGGTTATTGATTGGGGACAATCAGCCATGATCACAATGAATGGCGTTTCTATGTTTCTATGTTTCTATGCTGTGCAAAATAAGGCTAGATAGTTGGTTGAATATGTGTATTTTATTTCAGTACCCTGATTCAAACTGCTACTGTATCTAATAAGGATGGCAACATGCCACTGCAATGTCTTGTCTTGTATGTTGCTTGTGGTCTGGTTGCTTCTTTCCATTCCCTATCTTGATCTGATTTTAGTTTTCCTTTCTTTATCTCATCAGTATTCCTCAGCTCATTTGGCTGTCCAAAGCTTGAATATAATTATACTTGAAATTGAAATATATTCTTAAAATGTAATTAAGCTTGAAAATGGGCGGCACAATGGCACCACGGTATAGTGGTTGCCTTACAGCACCAGAGACCTGGGTTCAATCCCAACTATGGGTCTTGTCTTTACGGAATTTCTTCGTTCTCCCCATGACCTGCGTGGTTTTCTCCGAGATCATCGGTTTCTTCCCACACTCGAAGACAGTTTGTAGGTTAATTGGCTTGATGCATGTGTAAATTGCCCCTAGTGTGTGTAGGATAGTGATAATGTGCGGGGATCGCTGGTCGGCGCGGACACGGTGGGTTGAAGGATTTGTTTCCGCACTGTATCTCTAAACTAAACTAAACCAAACTAAATATCATAAATGCTCTTTTCCTTGCATTGAAATCAAGGTGCATTGCATAGTACATTGCTTGTACTAACTCATTCTTTCTACATCTCTATAAATACCAGGGCTCTTTTAATCTTTTCCACCAAGTCCATTTAAGTGTACAGGTACTACTAACATTTTTTTTTTTTTTGACATTTCCTAATTCATAAATTATTAGGTTCGTAAGTGATAGGAGCAGAATTAAGCCATTCGGTCCATCAAGTCTATTCCACCATTCAATCATGGCTGATCTATCTCTCCCTCCTAACCCCATTCTCCTGCTTTCTCCCCATAACCCCTTTCATTCATACTGATCAAGAATCTGTCAATCTCCACATTAAAAATATCCACTGACTTGACCTTCAGAGCCTTCTGTGACAATGAGTTCCACAGATTCACGACCCTCCGACTAAAGAAATTCCCACTTTATCTCCTTTCTCGAGGTATGTCCTTTATTCTGAGGCTATGGCCTCTGGCCATACACTCTCCCATAAGTGGAAACACCCTCTCCACATCCACTCTATCCAGGCCTTGGGTAGAATTTTAGTAATGTTTTTGCCTTTTTATCTCAAATCAATTTGAACAGAGTGGGAAATTTCCAACCCTGAACCAGTTCTCCATGGTAATCTTAAGAGATTTTCATACATCTGCATCGAGTGAACCAAAATCCATTCACTGTGTACTAGTGATTTAGAGAACATTGGGTTGGGTTTTGGGTTCTATTCTTCTCCCTAGAGTAGTTCTACACTTTTGTCACCTTCACTCTGCCTTTGAGCTACCAAGATCTAAATTGTCCGTACCACAGCCTTCTTTGGGGGAGATGTTTGTGTTGATTATTAAAGATGTAATAGCAGCACATTTGGAAAGCAGTGACAGGATCGGTCAAAGTCAGCTTGGATTTAGGAAGGGGAAATCATGCTTGACTAATCATCTGGAATTTTTTGAGGATGTAACAAATAGAATGGATAAGGGAGAGCCAGTGGATGTGGTGTATCTGGACCTTTGACAAGGTCCCACACAAGAGATTAGTGTGCAAAGTTGGAGCACATGGTATTAGGGTAGGGTAATGACATGGATAGAGAGCTGGTTGGCTGGCAGGAAGAAAAGAGTAGGAATTAACAGGTCCTTTTCAGAATGGCAGGCAGTGACTAGTGGGGTGCTGCAAGGCTCGGTGCTGGGAAGGCAGCTATTTACAATTAATGATTTAGACGAAGGGATTAAAAGTAACATTAGCAAATTTGCAGCTGACACAAAGCTGGGTGGCATGGTGAGCTGCGAGGACGATGCTGAGGCGGCAGGATGACGGATAGGTTGGGTGAGTGGGCAGATGCACGGCAGATGCAGAAAATGTGGATAAATATGAGGTTATCCACTTAGGTGGCAAGAATATGAAGGCAGATTATTAACTGCATGTTGTCAGATTTGGAAAAGTGGAGGTGCAACGAGACTTGGGTGTGCTTGTACATCAGTCACTGAAAGTAAGCATGCAGGTACAGCAGGCAATGAAGAAAGCAACTGACATGTTGGACTTCATAGCAAGAGGATTTGAGTATTGGAGCAAGGAGGTCCTACTGCAGTTGTACAGTGCCCTGGTGAGATCACACATCGTGTATTGTGTGTAGTTTTGGTCTCCTAATTTGAGGAAGGACATTCTTACTATTGAGGGAGTGCAGTATATGTTCACCAGGTTAATTCTGACATATGATGAAAGAATGAATTGACTGTGTTTGTATTCACTGGAATTTAGAAGGATGAGAGGATATCTTATAGAAACATATAAAATTCTTGAGGTATTGGACAGGCTAGATGCAGGAAAAGTTTTCCCAATGTTAGGGGAGTCCAGAACCAGGGTCATAGTTTAAGAATAAGGTATAGGCAATTTAGGACTGAGATGAGGAAAAACGTTTTCACCCAGAGAGTTGTGAATCTGTGGAATTCTCTGCCACAGAACGCAGTGGAGGCCAATTCACTGGATGTGTTCAAGAGAGAGTTAGATTTAGCTCAGGGCTAATGGAATCAAGGAATATGGGGAAAAAGCAAGAACGGGGTACTGATTTTGGATGATCGGCCATGATCATATTGAATGGCGTAGCTGGCTCGAAGGGCCGAATGGCCTCCTCCTGCACCTATTTTCTATGCTTCTACCACTGCACCAGTAAAGAGTAAAGTATGGCGCCTCCTGGTGGTTAGGCCACTTAATGGGCAAACCCTCAGCCCTAGGACTGGCAGGGTCACGTGACTAGGTTTGGCAGGAAGAAGTCGTCACGTGGCTTAGGGGTGTGCCCTGATATATATATATATATATATATATATATAGAACTTTGGGTGAACTCTCCCCAGTTGCGTGTGAGCTGTTCTTTGTTTAACTCAATAAAGATCACTGTTTCACAACACGTGTCTCGCTATAAAAAGTGCAACAAAAAATGGAAGAGGGGACAAACCAGAGCTTTTCTCCTTGAGATCATACAACAAATAACAGCAGAGGCAAAACACAAAATTTGAGAGTAGGTTCAGCAGCATTTGTGGAGGGAATTGATAGGTGACATTTCACCCACATATGCTGCCTGACCCGTTGAGTCACTCCAGCACTTTGCGTTTTGTTGAAAATGTTAGCATTGCAATTCCTTGTGTCTGCCTCTTAATAACAGCTGGAGAGTAGGTGCAGGGGGTCATTTGCATCACAGGAAATACTTCAGCTGTCTTAGAACTAAATCATGTATAATTCAAATATACAGTACAAAAAATGCAAACTTGAAAGATCACCATGAAGTTACTGGTACATATCATTGATCTCTGACAGTGGTTCTTTGCACACTCTTTGGATGTCAGCTGATGAAAGATCCTCAATGATGATGAGTCTTTGTGAACTGCTTCAGTATAGAGGGCATGCTTGCTTGCCCTGTGTATGAGTTGGTCAATTGGTCACAGGTGCTGACCATGGGGAGCTGTCAATGGGAAGGATAATTATTGCGCGTTAAAAGAATTTGCAATATTCTGACAGGCCTTTCAAGCACATTGGCGATGCAAAGAGAAGAGAGCTGTCAACCTTCAGGTGGAAGATGGGGTGATGTTGCAGGTTATTGTGACATTGGCTTTTTCCACAGAGAGTGTGACAGTGTGGTCAGTTTTGTGGAGCGTGCTCTGCAGTTAAATAAACCCATGCACTCCTTGCCATAGCCATCACATTGTGCACGCAGACACACAGTCTGGCAGCTTAAGTGAAGTGTCGGACTGTTCAACATTGCCTCATGTTAGACTCAGTGCTCTCCACTAGAATGGTGGCAGTGAGGTGTGCTTTTCCAGAGAGGGGTACAACATCATTAAGTGGTGGGAATTCACACTTATAGCCCTGTCCCACGGTACGAGTTCATTCCAAGAGCTCTCCCGAGTTAAAAAAAAATCAAACTCGTGGAAAGCATGGAGAATGAACGTAGCGGGTACGTCGGAGCCCGGGGACGTCTCTTAGCGCTAATGGCAGGTACTCGGGAAGAATCGCTGACGGCAGGTAAGCACGGGAAGATTCGTGAAGATTTTTCAACATGATGAAAAATGTCCACGAGAGCCCCGAGTACCGACGAGTGGCCATTACCGTAAATCTCCGTGTTCGCATCAGGCAAACTCGGGAGAACTCTTGGAATGAACTCGTACCGTGGGACAGGGGTTTAAGGATTTCTAGTCTCTCCTGTACTCTCCAACCACTTTGGTCAGTCCCCAACTATCTACCAGGTGTTGACAAGAACCTCGCCCTCAAGAGCGAGGAGGAAGGTGGAACATCGAGGTTGGAGTCCCTGGCGGCCGAGGTGGACGTGCCGCGTTACGGAGACTGAGGAGACCCGGCGTGGGATGCGGGGGGGGGAGAACCAAGAACATCTCAAAAGTTAGAACATGCGGCTCAGCAACCTGCTCCCACCTCTGCTAACACTCCAGGCAATTGCAGCACCTGCTTTCCTGGACAGCAGCTCTCAGAGCCGTGGCTCTGCCAACTGGATGAACAAGGGCAGTGGCTGGCATTGCCAAGTAACACATTGTCTCTCCTCAGTGGAAGCACTTCCCAGGACCATCATTACGGCTGCTTCTAAACTTTGGAACAACATCAACATATTGTGCATTGCAGTAGTTCAAGATGTTGCTCAGCACCATCTTTGTAAGGATAATTAAGAATGGGCAATCAGTGGAGCCTTGTACATTCAGTAAATGAGTGAACGAATTTGGAACATTTCCCAAGGGCTTGCTGATGGCTGCATGGAAAATTGTTCTGCTGTGATATTCCTGTCCTCCAGTTTATTCTTGATTGCTAATAAAGAGGGAGGAAGGGATTGGCAGGATCCATGGGCTGCAGTTCAGTGGATCATAAGGTCATAAGGTCATTGGTGATAGTAGAAATAGGCCATCAAGTCTACTCCATCATTCAATCGTGGCTGATCTATCTCTCCCTCCTATCCCCATTCTCCTGCCTTCTCCCCATAACCTCTGACACCCGTTCATCACATGTTGTTTGCTGAACCGTTTGGTGCTGGCAGCACCAGTGAAAAAGACCGAGTGTGAAAAGACGTTGTCATTGTACATATTTTTGTGTAGTCTACTAGTGCAAGCCAAGGCAATGTGGCCCAGAGCGCAGTGTGAGCAGCAAATGTTCACTGCCCTCATTGTCTACACTCTTCTCTCCATCCTCCGCTGCATCAACCTCATCCTCTTTCCCCATCGCAGATGATTAGTGACGTGACTCATCTTCCAGACAGATCTAAAGCTACTGGAATACCGCCAGTGCAGAGTGCCATACTGCACAGACCATGTAGACCCCTGAATATTGTTTATGGAAAGTCCCCTCGCGATCTTAAAAATAGCGGAGTCAGGGGATATGGGGAGAAGGCAGGAACGGGGTACTGATTGGGGGTGATCAGCCATGATCACATTGAATGGCGGTGCTGGCTCGAAGATCCGAATGGCCTACTCCTGCACCTATTGTCTATTGTCTATTGATCTATTTGGGCCGATTGGCCTTCATTGACCTCTGCCAGGTTGCTGCAGGAGGGAAGGTTGATTAGAATCTGGTGCACACCATTAAGGAAGACTTTTTTATGCTTCCTTGCAGCTGCTTATTCCTGGAGTGGAAACTGTTGCATTTCCTGAACTTCATGGGTTGATTTGAGGGGCGGGGGGATTGCATAGATTTCCATATGTATACAATTGAAGGCATTCTTCACCTTTGATAGAACAAACGGGAGAGCAAACCTGAACACTCGCTCATTCCGACTGCCCTGAGATATTTGCCTGCTCAGGCAAACAAGCGTGAGTAGAGAGGATTGGACGTGGGTCGCTGGTGCTGTGGGGCAGCAGCTCTACTGCTGCGCCACTATGCCTGCATGTGTAAGCTGTTGCATAAGAATGTTACTGTGCAGTGCATATGTGCCAACAAAGCCTCATTGAACCATTATCAGCCTGAGGGCAGCCGTCTGTGAGAGTTTGAATATGTTTCTAGCAGAAACCTGGATGAAAACGGAGGCAAAAAAAATCTCGAGCAGTGGTAGCAACAGCTACTTTAATGCATGGCTTATAATGAGCTCCCATGGAGCATGTATCTTCTTTTGGTAGATATCTGTTACCTTCTGTCCCAACAGTCCCCTGATGTTCTCTGTAAACTCAGTCTTTGACAGTTAGTGTAACATTTCTAGATAGGCACATGGACCTCTAGATAGACACAGGATAGGCAGGGAGATGAAGGATAGAGATTGCCTGCATGCAAAGGAGGAGATTAGTTTAACTTGGCATGTTGTTTGGTACTTGTAGAAATAAAAGGCAGATGCTGGTATAGACCGAAGATAACTGAGAATAATCTGCGGGTCAGGCTCTGGAGATAAAGGATGGGTGACGATTCAGGTTGGGACCCTTCTTCAGACCCTGGTTGGTATTATGGGCTGGAGAGCCAGTTCATGTGCTGTACAGTACTATGCTGCATGTTCTAACATGCAGGTACACCTGCCTCTCACCTTCAGCAGCTGTTGCAACAATTGGTCCTTTTGCCTCTTGTCCATAATCCAAGCAAACAAAGCCTCAATCCTTTTGTTTTGTGACATGGTAAACCCTTAAAACCCCTGTCTCACGGTGTTAGTCCACCCACGAGTGATCCCGAGTTAAAAACAAATCAAACTCGTGGCAATCACGTAGAATTAACGTAGCGGGAACGTAGGAACTCGTGGATGTAACTTAGCGACTCGTAATGCTAACATCAGCTACTCGGGAAACTTGTTAACCTTGCACAAATGCAGTTCAAATGGACTTTTGAATGCAATTTTGGAAGGATTGTTTCTTGAAACAAACTGCTCTAAAAATTTGAAGGAAGGAATTGCAGATACTAGTTTAAACCAAAGATAGACACAAAATGATGGACTAACTCAGCTGGTCAGGCAGCATCTCTGGAGAAAAGAAATAGGTGATGTCTCGGGTCGAGATTGTTCTTCAGGCTAGGTCTTTTTATAGTGTATAAAAAAACTGCATTACATCATTGTGCTGATTTAAAACCATATAACCATATAACAATTACAGCACAGAAACAGGCCATCTCAGCCCTTCTAGTCCGTGCCGAACATTTACTCTCACCTAGTCCCATCTACCTGCACTCAGACCATAGCCCTCCATTCCTTTCCCATCCATATACCCATCCAATTTATTTTTAAATGGTAAAATCGAACCTGCCTCTGCCACTTCCACTGGAAGCTCATTCCCCACAGCTACCACTCTCTGAGTAAAGAAGTTCCCCCTCATGTTACCCCTAAACTTCTGTCCCTTAATTCTCAAATCAATTTTCTCAATTTTTTCCACTCGTCGGTAGTCGTTGTTGGCTCAAGAGTAACTCGGGAAAGGAACTTGGTACTCGGGAAAGGAACTTGGTACATCGCAGAAATTAGAAGAAAACGGCAAACTTAGACATACACGTGGGAACTCTTTAAACTCGTGAACATCAACTTGGAATCTCGTAGACAACCACGAGTTTGATTTTTTCTTTCACTCGGGATCACTCATGGGTGGATTCGCACCGTGACACAGGGCCTTATGAATGCAGTAGGCACTCAGGCAGTGGGCTGTTAAACCTGTCCCACTAGCCAGTAAGAACACAGCTTTGAGGCATGAAAGTTTTAGTCCGTCTCTTCATTTGCACTTGAGTTCTCACCCTCAAGAGTCAAGAGAGTTTTATTGTCATATGTCCAGAAACAGAACAATGTAATTCTCACTTGCAGCAGCACTACCAATATGTAAACATAGTACTCTATAAAACCAATAATAAACAAGAAAAAAAGTTCAGCATATATAAAAAAAGCAAAAAGACAAATAAATATACAATAATAGTGCAAGGTCAAAAATAATGCCCTAGTCTATATAGTTCAGGGCCTATTTGGAGGTTGTGTTGTGTAATAGCCTGATGATAGACACAAAATGCTGGAGTAACTCAGTGGGACAGGCAGCATCTCTGCAAAGAAAGAATGGGTGTCTTCTCGGTTCAAGACCCGTCTTCAAATGGGTTTAATAGCCTGATGGTTGTTGGGAAGAAACTGTTCCTGTTCCTGGACATTACAGTTTTCAGGTTCCTAAACTATCTTCTCGATGACAGGAATGAAATGAGTGTGTGGCCAGGATGGTGTGGGTCTCTGATGATGCGGGCTGCCTTTTTGAGGCCATGGCTCGGTAGCCTATGAAGCACACAGCTGTGACATTAACCTGAAGCATGTGTAGAAGTCCAATTGAACAACTGGTAACAGAATCTATCAGGAGAATTACATATAAGTCGCCTAGCATTTAACTTACAGTAAATGTGGAAATTGGAGGGTTATTTCTTTTCCGTTTACAGCTTGTGATATGATATGTGAAGAATAAACTTTATCTTTTATAGTTACAGATTAATATAGCTCTTATCTAACTGTTAATTTGAGTATGATAAATGGCACATTGGGGAGCATGAAGACTGCCCTATGCATCATTTACTAATTGGGACATTGGAAGTATAATAAATCTAGATACTGTGGTGCAAGGGAAAAGTAAAGTCCCGACGTATTTACTGATAAAAAGATTCACAAATGGCAAAGAATATAAAAGCAAAACTTATTTGGACTACACAGTAATTGTAAGAAGAGGTTTTGAAATATTCTCTTTTTAAAATGCCATTTTGGGCTTATTTTTTGGGATTAGAACGGTGTCTTTGAATAAATCAACACTGGAGCCCTGTCCTCTCATTGATTCACAGTGTGTGGACCTTTTGAGGGGCGATGTTCTACAAAAAAATGGATCAGCCTCCGGTGTCCACGGAGCTTGGCGGGACCACACCAGGAAACTTCACCAATTGGAAGTCTTTGGTGACAAAATCAAGAAGACTTGATTTGGAATCATGTGATGCAGCAGTACCGTAAAGATTATTGATTTCAGGTCAGGTCGTGGATAGATTTACATCTCCGAATAAAGATTTGAAAATTTCTTTATTAAGGGTCTTTTTCTCCTATTTCTACTTTCTATTTTTTCTTTTCTTATATACAAACTTCATGTTTTTCTATTTTCCACTATCTATTTTTCCTCTTTTTCTTCTCTCTATTTCTTTTGTTTTTTTTACTTCCTTTTCAAAAACATAAAACTAGAGGTTGTACATAGAATGCATTATGTTATGACATAGTTGGCACCTAAAATTAGGTTCTACTGTATTGTTTTGTATTGTATTAACTTCTAATAAAATAAACACATTTAAAAAAAAAAGAAGACAAACCTGCAGCAGGATCATGAAATCATGGAATTTAATTTGGAATTAATAGATTCATACAGTGATACAGCATGGAAACAGACCCTTCAGCTCAACTTGCCCACACCGGCCAACGTCCCATTTACACGTATCCCTCTAAACCTGTAATATCCATGTATCTTTCTCAATGTTTATTAAATGTTGTGATAGTCTTTATAAATCAGAGCATTGAGTATAGAAGCTGGGATGTAATGTTAAAATTGTACAAGGCATTGGTGAGACCAAATCTGGAGTATGGTGTACAATTTTGGTCACCCAATTATAGGAAGGATGTCAACAAAATATAGAGAGTACGGAGGAGATTTACTAGGATGTTGCCTGGGTTTCAACAACTAAGTTACAGAGATAGGTTGAAACATAGAAACATAGAAACATAGAAATTAGGTGCAGGAGTAGGCCATTCGGCCCTTCGAGCCTGCACCGCCATTTAATATGATCATGGCTGATCATCCAACTCAGTATCCCGTACCTGCCTTCTCTCCATACCCTCTGATCCCCTTGGCCACAAGGGCCACATCTAACTCCCTCTTAAATATAGCCAATGAACTGGCCTCAACTACCCTCTGTGGCAGAGAGTTCCCGAGATTCACCACTCTCTGTGTGAAAAAAAGTTCTCCGCATCTCGGTTTTAAAGGATTTCCCCCTTATCCTTAAGCTGTGACCCCTTGTCCTGGACTTCCCCAACATCGGGAACAATCTTCCTGCATCTAGCCTGTCCAACCCCTTGAATAAGTTAGGTCTTTATTCTCTGGAGCGCAGAAGGTTAAGGGGGGACTTGATAGAGGTCTTTAAAATGATGAGAGGGATAGACAGATGTGATGTGGACAAGCTTTTCCCTTTGAGAATAGGGAAGATTCAAACAAGAGGACATGACTTCAGAATTAAGGGACAGAAGTTTAGGGGTAACATGAGGGGGAACTTCTTTACTCAGACAGTGGTAGCGGTGTGGAATGAGCTTCCAGTGGAAGTGGTGGAGGCAGGTTCGTTGGTATCATTTAAAAATAAATTGGATAGGCATATGGATGAGAAGGGAATGGAGGGTTATGATATGAGTGCAGGCAGGTGGGACTAAGGGAAAAAAAGTTGTTCGGCACGGATTTGTAGGGCCGAGATGGCCTGTTTCCGTGCTGTAATTGTTATATGATAGTCACAGCTTCAACTACCTCCTCCGGCAGCTTGTTCCATACACCCACCACCCTTTGTATGAAAATGTTACCACCGCAGGTTCCTGTTAAATCTTTCCCCCTTCACCTTAAACCTGGGCTCTGGTTCCTGAATTGAAATAAATGATATTTCTTTCTCTGCATTTCAATAGACTGTATAATGAGATGATGGGAAACGGCAATGCCAACCTCTCTTGGCCCAGTGCCATGCATAGAACAGAGTGTCACGGGCACATGGATTGTAAACAGTGTTTACAGCAGGAAAACTGTGTTGGAATCATCAGGAAGGACATGTGAAACTTAATCTAGATAGACTGCAATTAGGCACAGTTCGGAATTAATCTAATCGAATGGCTTGAGTTGGTGAATTTATGAGATCTTAGAATGCCCACAGTAATTTTCTGATGAGAGGAAGGTAAAGGCAAGGAACATCTGAAGAAGGGTGCTAAAACATTACCGTTCCATGTTCTCCAGGGATGCTGCCTGACCTGCTGAGTTACTCCAGCACTTTGTGCCTTCTTTTGAGGAGCATCGCGTTGTGAGTTGCCAACTATAATGGACAGAACAAGATTGATGGGCTGAATGGCCTCTCCTACCCCTGTGTTTTCTGTTGATTTACCACTCACTTGCCCAGTCCACCGTGTAATGGTGTGAAGAGCTGGTCACAGTTAGTACATCACGATACAGACCATGGCCTGTGGAGAGGATGTTTCCACCAGTGGGAGTGTCTAAGACCAGAGGGCACAGCCTCAGAATAAACACACGTAGGAGGAGGAAAATGAGAAGGAATTTCTTTAGTCAGTGGGTGGTAAATCTGCGGAATTCATTGCCACAGAAGACTGTGGAGGCCAAGTCAATGGATATTTTTACGGTGGAGATTGATAGATTTGTATGGGTGTCAGGAGGTATGGGGTTCTGAGGAGAATGGGGTTGAGATTCCAGTTTAAATTCCATTTGGAATATTTTGGAGGACCAAGAAACCAAGAACCAAGAGAGGAAGAGATAGAACAGCTATGATTGAATGGCGGAGAAAACTTAAATGGCTGATTGGCCTAATTTTGCTCTTATCACTTTTGAATTCATGAAAGTCTTGCTTGGTTATTGGTCTGAAAGCTGCAGCTATAATAGCAGTGGATGGTAATTGCAGTGGATGTATAATTGCAGTTGAAGTTGAAGGTACAGTACTTACATGGATATCAGGTTGGCTCGATGGCAGAATGCAAAGAGTGGAAATAAAGGGAGCTCTTTCTAGTTGGCTGCTAGTGACCAGCAGAGTTCTACAGGGCTCAGTGCTGGGGCCGCTACGCTTCACGTTGTATATTAATGATTAGGATGAGAGGATTGAAGGCTTTGTGGCCAAGTTTGCGGATGATACAAAGATAGGTGTAGGGGCAGGTAGTGCAGAAAAAACAGGGTCTCTGCGGAAGGACTTGGACAGGTTGAAGAGTGGTGGAGAAGTGGCAGATGAAATATAGTGAAACAAAGTGTGGAGTCATGCATTTTGGTAGTAGGAATAAAGGGTTAGACTATCTTCTAAATGCGGTGAGAATCCAGAAATCAGACCTGCAAAGGAACTTGGACGTGCTGGTGCAGGATTCCCAAAAAGTTAATCTGCAAGTCGAATTGGTAGTAAAGAAAGCAAATGCAATGCGAGCATTTATTTCAAGAGGGCTTGTATACAAAAACAGGGATGAGGCTCTATAAGTCTCTGGTCAGGCTGCATTTGGAATATTGTGAGCAATTTTGGGCACCAGATCTGAGGAAGGATGTGCTGGCTCTGGAGAGGGTCCAGAAGAGGTTTACAAGAATGATCCCAGGAATGAGTGGGTTAACCTATGATGAGCGTCTGTCAGCACTGAGCCTGTACTCGCTGGTTTAGAAGGATGAGGGAGGACCTCATTGAAACTAACTGAATAGCGATAGGCTGGATAGAGTGGATGTGGAGAGGATGTTTCCACTAGTGGGAGAGTCAAGGACTAGAGATCATAGCCACAGAATTAAAGGACGTTCCTTTAGGATGGAGATGAGAAGGAATTTCTTTAGTCAGAGGGGTGGTGAATCTGTGAAATTATTTGCCAAAGAAGGCTGTGAGGCCAAGTCAATGGATATTTTTTAAAGCAGAGATAGATAGATCAGTATGGGTGT
Organism: Leucoraja erinaceus; assembly: GCF_028641065.1. Classification (NCBI taxonomy): domain Eukaryota; kingdom Metazoa; phylum Chordata; class Chondrichthyes; order Rajiformes; family Rajidae; genus Leucoraja; species Leucoraja erinaceus. The sequence goes on along the minus strand of NC_073388.1, from coordinate 48,097,916 downwards.
CAGGTGTTATGGGGAGAAGGCAGGAGAACGGGGTTAGGGGGGAGAGATAGAACAGTCATGGTTGAATGGTGGTGTAGGCTTGATGGGCTGAATGGCCTCATTTTGCTCCTATCACATGATTATGGAAGAAATCAGAGAGTTGGCATCAACCAGCACACAGTGAAACAAAGACATTCAGCATTCAGTGTCGGAGCCACCTGGCTGTAAAGCTGAAAAGCAGGACCTCCAGGGTAGGAATCTCTGGTTTGCTTCCAGTTAGTCGTGCTGGTGAGGGCAGGAACAGGGAGATATCGGATCTGAATGTGTGGCTGAGGAGATGGTGCGGGAAGTAGGGATTTAGATTCATAGATCACTGGGATCTGTTTTGGGGTAATGGTGAATTGTACAAAAAGGATGGGTTGCACCTTAACGGTGGGAGGGGGGGCATTCTGGCAGGTAGGTTTGCCACTGCTACATGGGTAGATTTAAATTAAATAGTGGGGGGATGAGACAAACTGGAGATATAAGGATGGAGTTACAGGGAAAGAGAGTAAAGGAAAAGTTAAAGACACTAGAATTAACGGAGCAGTCACTTCCGGGTCACTGCTCGTGCGGTCGACCAGTCGGTGCAGAGAGTAGCTTTGAATGTTTGTTTCTTCGTTACGTTACGTTACGTTACGTGAGTTGCGAGAGTGTTTTGTTTTCGTTTTAAGTACATCGGGTATCGATTGACGGTTAATTGATGCCGTATAGTTCAGTACTTTCGTGATGTGTTTGTGCGGGCGCTGCCACTACCTCACACACACACACACACACACCGGACCAATGAGCTAACGTTAATTAGCCTGCTAGCTTCTTGCGTTCACTGCTCCAAAGTATGGACTTCACATGGACACTATGGACTCTTATGCTTCTACTGTTCGTCTTGGATTATCTACCCAATGCATCATATGGATATACTCTTCCGGATAACCAACGGATTACTTACTGCAGGGACTTTTTACTTCAGCTGCAATTACACTCTCACCAAGCTCCTGCCATAGACAAGTTGCCGGAGGAGCTACAATGTAAACTCCCAACCGACTGGACAGGCACCCTGCACAACAATAGAAAGAAGGTAACGAGACGGGGGAGGAAGAAGAAGGGTGGAATTAAAGCAAGCCTTAGGCGAGGAGAAAGTAAGCACCGTGCACTGCCCTCAGTGATACTTGCTAATGTGCGCTCATTGCGTAACAAGACTGATGAACTGCAAGCTAACGTTTTTCACATGTATGAATACCGGACTGCTTCCATTCTTGCTTTCACTGAAACATGGCTGACTGGGAGTGACAACAGTGACAGCATGCACATAGATGGCTTCGGGTCTCCTGTAAGGTTAGACCGTGATACTGAACTGACTGGCAAGCACCATGGCGGTGGTATCTGCCTCTACATCAGTCCACGCTGGTGCAAAACAGTTGTTGTCAGAGAAGAACTGTGCAACCCTGACATTGAACTCTTGGCTGTCTCCCTGCGTCCCTTCTACCTTCCCAGGGAATTCCCACAACTGTTTTTCATTCTGGTTTATATCCACCCCAGAGCAAATGCATCCACTGCTATGGAACATATAAGAAATATGCTCGACAGACTCGAACTGATATCTCCGGACGCCCCCAAATTCATCATGGGTGACTTCAATCATTGTTCAATTGACAAGTCACTTAAAGGATTCTACCAGTATGTCAACTGTACCACCCGTCTAGGGAAAACACTGGACAAATGCTATGGGTCAGTCCCAGACGTCTACAGAGCCGTCTCCCTCCCTCCCCTAGGCTCTGCTGACCACAGCAGCATACTGCTCGTTCCTGCCTACACACCTGTGGTAAAGAGAACAGAGAAAGTCATCAAGGACATCAAACAGTGGACACCGGACAGTATTGACAGGCTTCAAGGGTGTTTTGAAACCACAGACTGGAATACCCTCACATCCTCCTTCACCAACATCAGTGAGCAAGCGGATATAGTCTCAGCATACATCACTTTCTGTGTAGACAATATTATCCCCTCCAAGAAAGTCACAATCTTCCCTAACAATAAACCCTGGGTGACTAAAGATCTAAAAAACATATTGAATAAGAAAAAGAGAACATTTTTTACCGGTTCTGAAGCTGAGAAGAAGGAGGTAAACAGAGAGGTCAAGCGGGCCATAAAAATTGCCAAGCTGAAATACAAGAACAAAGTGGAGCAGACCTTTGGAAAAGGGAACCTCCGTGCGGCTTGGCAGGGCCTCAAGAACATGGCAGCAGTGAACTCTGTCTCTACCAGCCGCAAGCCCATTCAGGTAGCAGGAAGCAGCTCCACTTCACTCCCGAATGATCTCAACTCCTTCTACACCAGATTTGAAAAGGACAATAGCACCCAGCTAGAATCAATCGTCTCCACACTCAGACCTGATGACTCCGGCCTCAACATCAACACATCAGAGGTGGTGAGAGCCCTCAAAAGGACTAAAAAGAACACAGCTCCAGGGCCAGACAACATCTGTGGGCGGACCCTATGGCACTGTGCTGAGCAGCTGGGAGGTGTGTTCCAGCATCTGTTCCAGGGCTCTTTGTCCAGCAGCACAGTCCCCGCGATGTGGAAAAACTCAACAGTGATTCCCATCCCAAAAAAGGGCACCACCAAGGTCCTGAATGACCTTAGACCGGTGGCTCTCACCTCCCTGATCATGAAGGCCATGGAGAGGATCATCAAGGAGCACATCACCAAGGCAACTGGCTCGATGATGGATCCATTGCAGTTTGCTTACCAGGCTGGCAGGGGTGTCGATGACGCAAAAATATTCATCTTAAACACCATCCATAAGCATCTGGAAATCCCCAAGGCCACAGCCAGACTTCTGTTTGTAGACTTCTCATCAGCATTCAACACCATGCAGCCACATATTTTGGCTGAGAAGCTCATCACCCGCTTCCACCTCAACCACCAACTCACTGTGTGGATTATAGACTTCCTCACCAACAGATCACAGAGGGTGTTGGTGAACCACACCTTGTCCGACACCCTCTTCACCTTCACTGGCTCTCCACAAGGCTGTGTCCTCTCCCCACTTCTCTTCATTCTCTACACTGATGACTGCAGATCCACCCAGCCAAACTGCCACTTTGTAAAATTTGCTGATGACACAGTTCTCCTGTCTCTTCTTCCCAGCCACACACAATATCACAGCTCAGCCCTGCAGGACTTTATAGTATGGTGTGAAAAGTCTTGTCTTGAGCTAAATATAAGCAAAACCAAGGACATGATTGTGACTTTTTCCCCCCAACAGAGACAGATGGCTGAGGCAGCCACCACTATCATCCAGCAGGAGCCAGTGGAGATAGTGGAGGTATACAAATACCTGGGAACAGCCTTCGACAACCTGCTAAGGTTTTCCTCTAACATAGAGGAAATCCTTAAAAAGTGCCATCAGAGACAGTACCTACTCAGGAAGCTGAAGTCATTTGGGATTAACAAAGACATTCTCACCACATTCTACTACGCATTCATTGAAAATGTAATAACCTTCTCTTTCACTAGCTGGTTCCACTCCATCACCCTGCAAAACAGAAACCGCCTGTTGAATGTGGTCAAGGTCTGCTCAAAAATCATTGAGCAGCCCGTCCGAACTCTCACTGCCCTATGCGACCAACAGTCTGTAAAGTTAACACGCAGGATTCTTCAGGACTCCTCTCACATCCTGTTTCCTGAGTTTGAGTGGCTCCCCTCAGGACGCAGACTCCGCTGTCCGGGTTGCCGGACACAGAGGAGGAAGGCAACCTTCATCCCCAGGGCTGTCCAGCTTTTTAATGCTGATCACTGACTCATTTGCACTTTTTAATTGAAGCACTTAGGAAGCACTTTAAAAACGATTACTATGTGTTGAATGTTGATGTGCGGTGTGTGTTGTGTGATTGTGCAGTGTATCTGGGAAATGCTTGTGCTGGTTGATTGTGCAGTATGCGTGCTGCTTATATTTGTTGATTGTGTCCCTTTTTAAAAAGCTACTGTAATGCACCCTTTTAAATTGCCCCTCGGGGACGAATAAAGTGCTTTGAATTGAATTGAATTGAGAAAGCGCAGGAAGGGATAGGTGAGTATGGCCAAGTGAAATAAGAATCAATGTGAAAGTTGAGGTGAGTAATGGATTAAAAGTACTATATATGAATGCACAAAGTATAAGAATTAAAGTGGATGAGTATGAGGTTCGGTTAGAAATTGGAAAGTATGATGTTGTGGGAATTACAGAGACATGGCTGCAAGAGGACCACGGCTGGGAACTGAATATTCAAGGGTATACGTCCTATCGAAAAGACAGACAGGTGGGCAGAGGGGTGGGGTAGCTCTGTTGATGACAAATGAAATTCAGTCCCTTGCGAGGGGTGACATAGAATCAGGAGATGTGGAGTTAGTATGGATAGAACTGAGGAATTGTAAGGATAAAAAGACACAAATGGGAGTTATCTACAGGCCCCCAAACAGTAGCCTGGATATAGGGTGCAAGTTGAATCAAGAGTTAAAATTGCCATGTAACAAAGGTAATACTACGGTTGTTATGATAGATTTCAACATGCAGGTAGACTGGGAAAATCAGGTTAGTGTTAGACCACAAGAAAGGGAGTTTGTAGAGTGCCTCTGTGATGGATTCTTAGAGCAGCTTGTACTGGAGCCTACCAGGGAGAAGCCAATTCTGAATTTAGTATTGTGTAATGAACCAGATTTGATAAGGGAATTCAAGGTAAAGGAGCAATTAGGAGGTAGTGACCATAATATGATAAGTTTTAATCTTCAATTTGAGATGGAGAAGGGCAAATTGGAAGTGTCAGTATTACAGTTGAACAAAGGGGACTATGGAGCCATGAGGGAGAAGCTGGCCAAAGTTGACTGGAAAGATATCCTAGCAGAGATGACAGTGGAACAACAATGGCAGGTATTTCTGGGAATAATACAGAAGGTGCAGGATCAGTTCATTCCAAAGAGGAAGAAAGATTCAAAGGAGAGTAAGAGGCGACCGTGGCTGACAAAGGAAGTCAAGGACAGTATAAAAATAAAAGAGAAGTATAACATAACAAAGATCAGCGGGAAGCCAGAGGATTGGGAAACCTTTAAAGAGCAACAGTAGATAACTAAAATGGCAATATGGGGAGAAAAGATGAGGTACGAAGGGAAGCTAGAGGAAAAACTTAATTAAGACCAAAGTTGGACCCTTGAAGACTGAAACAGTTGAATTTATTATGGGGAACAAGGAAATGGCAGATGAGTTGAACAGGTACTGTGGATCCGTCTTCACTAAGGAAGACACAAACAATTTCCCTGATGTACTAGTGACCAGAGGATCTAGGGTGATGGAAGAACTGAAATAAATTCACATTAGGCAGGAAATGGTGTTGGGTAGACTGATGGGACTGAAGGCTGATAAATCCCCAGGGTCTGATGGTCTGCATCCCAGGGTACTTAAGGAAGTTGTTCTAGAAATCGTGGACGCATTGGTGATCATTTTCCAATGTTTTATAGACTCGGGATCAGTTCCTGTGGATTGGAGGGTAGCTAAAGTTATCCCACTTTTTAAGATAGGCGGGTGAGAGAAAACGAGGAATTATAGACCAGTTAGCCTGACATCGGTGGTGGGGAAGATGCTGGAGTCAATTATAAAAGATGAAATAGCGGCACATTTGGATAGCAGTAGCAGGATCGGTCGGAGTCAGCATGGATTTACGAAGGGGAAATCATGCTTGACTAATCCTCTGGAATTTTTTGAGGATGTAACGAGGACAAGGCAGCGCCAGTGGATGTAGTGTACGTGGACTTTCAGAAAACATTAGATATGGTCCCACATGGGAGATTAGTTGGCAAAAGTAGAGCACATGGTATTAGGGGTGAGGTACTGACATGGTTAGAAAATTGGTTGGTAGACAGGAAACAAAGTGTAGGGATTAACGGGTTCCTTTCAGAATGGCAGGCAGTGACTAGTGGGGTATCGCAAGGCTCGCTGCTGGGACCGCAGCTATTTACAATATACTTCAATGATTTAGATGAAGGGATTCAAAGTAACATTAGCAAATTTGCAGATGACACAAAGCTGGGTGGCAGTGTGAACTGTGAGGAGGATGCTATGAGAATGCAGGGTGACTTGGACAGGATGGGTGAGTGGGCGGATGCATGGCAGATGCAGTTTAATGTGAATAAATGTGAGGTTATCCACTTTGGTGGCAAAAACAGGAAAGCAAATTATTATCTGAATGGTGTCAAGTTGGGAAAAGGGGAAGTACAAAGAGATCTGGAGGTCCTTGTTCATCACTCACTGAAAGTGAGCATGCAGGTAAAGCAGACAGTGAAGAAAGTTAATGGCCTGTTGGCCTTCATAACATGAGGAGTTGAGTATAAGAGCAAAGAGGTCCTTCTGCAGTTGTACAGGGCCCTAATGAGACCACACCTGGAGTATTGTGTGCAGTTTTGGTCCCCTAATTTGAGGAAGGACATTCTTGCTATTGAGGGAGTGCAGTGTAAGTTCACAAGGTTAATTCCCAGGATGTCGAGACTGCCATATGCTGAGAGAATGAGATGGCTGGGCTTGTATACTTTGGAATTTAGAAGGATGAGAGGGCATCTTATTGAAACATGTAAGATTATTAAGGGATTGGACACGCTAGAGGCTGGAAATATGTTCCCAATGTTGGGGGAGTCCAGAACCAGGGGCCACAGTTTAAGAATAAGGGGTAGGCCATTTAGAACGGTTGCGGAAAACCTTTTTCGCCCAGAGAGTTGTGAATCTGTGGAATTCTTTGCCTCAGAAGGCAGTGGAGGCCAATTCTCTGGATGCTTTCAAGAGAGAGTTAGATAGAGCTCTTAAAGATAGGGGATATGCGGAGAAGGCAGGAACGGAGTACTGAATGTGGATGATCAGCCATGATCACTGTGCTGGCTCAAAGGGCTGAATGGCCTACTCCTGCACATATTGTCTATTGTTTATTGTTCAGAGAAGCATGAGTTATAATTCTTACATGTTATTTCACCGCTAAATGGATGAGTGGACAAGCAGCCAGTCGGACTTAAAAAATGGCAAAATATGAAAATATCAACAATTTTTTTTTTTAATTGATTCATCGATCGCCCATTCACATAAGTTCTATGTTATCCTATTTTCACATTCATTCTCCACACACTTCGGACAAGTTACAGAGGTCAGATAACCTACAAATGTACAGATCTTGTAGGAGGAAAGATCTTGTAAGAGGGAGTAAAGTGGAGCACCACATGGGCACAGGCTGAATGTACGATGCAGCAGCCAAGATCAGAATCAAGCCCGTTTTCTGGAGCTGTGAGGGTGGATCACCGTACACCAATTTCAAGAAGAGAGATATTCCAAGAGAGAAACAATACTCATTGACATTCAGCAAGATCTGCGATCCTTGTACAGAAACTGCAAGACGTTGAAGATGGTTGGGAGAGGTTGAGGAGGCTTGGACTCTACTCCTTGGAGTGCAGGAGGATGAGGGGTGATCTTCTCGAGGAGTACAAAATTAAGAGAGGAATAGATTGGGTAAATGCACAGAGTCTCTTGCCCAGCGTAGGGGACACCAGAACCAAAGAACATAGGTTTAAGGTGAGGGGGGAGCCTGAGGCGTATTGTTTTTAAAGAAAGTATGGTGAATGTATGGAACGAGCTGCTGGAGGAGGTAGTTGAGGCAGGTACTATTGTAACATTCAGGCAACATTTATAGAGGTACATGGACAGGATAGTTTTGGAAGAACATGGGCCAAATGTAGGCAGCTGGGACTAGTGTAGATGGGACATGTCGGTCGGTGTGAGCAAGGTGGGTCGCGTCCTGTTTCCACGCTACATGACTTTATGACACTATGGCTCTGTTAATATTCAATAGTGCAAATTACTGTAATTTATGGTGACGTTTCGGGTCGAGACCCTTCTTCAGACTGAAACGTCACAAATTTTTGTGTCTATATTTGGAGCTCTGTATACTTTTGTCTGTTTGGATTATGAGTAGAATTGTCTTAGGGACAGTACATCAGAGGTTCATTAACTTAGCCCTAGGGATGAGAGGATTGTGTATAATTGGTTTACAATTTCCTGGCGTTCAGAAGAATGTATATCTTTGTTCAAGGTTTACCAGAGAGAGACCAGAGAGTTCCGTTCAAATGAGAATCTCAAACCACGGACCATGAATTAAAAATGTTGTAACCTTTGGTGTTCGACTTTCCCAGCAGGAAATACAGTACATGCATTGAACCACAGAATGGTCACAGCACAGAAGGAGTCTATTCAGCCAAACAAGCCTGCACTAATTCCATGTAAACACAATCCAGCCAGTCTCACTCCCTCATCCTTCTGTCCTTTGCCTATCCATTGAGGTAGTGGGACTACCTTGATTGCTTTTACATTAATTTAGTGTAGAAGAGAGATACAGCACGGAAACAGCACCTTCGGCCCACCGAGTCCACGCCGACCAGCGAGCTACACACATTAACACTACCCTACACACACTAGGGACTATTTTACATTTATACCAAGTCAATTAACCCACAAGCCTGTAGGTCTTTGGAGTGTAGGAGGAAACCAGAGATCTTGGAGAAGACCCATGCAGGTCTGGTGAAAACATACAAACCTTGTACAGACAGCTCCCCTAGTCAGGATCGAACCCAGGTCTCTGGCGCTGTAAGCGCTGTCAGGCAACAACTGTACCGCTAGGCAACCATGCTGCCCATTACAATAGTTTGCAATTTTCCAATCTGCAAATTACATCCTTGAATCGAGACAAAAATGCTGGGGAAACCCAACGGGTGAGGTAGCATCTATGGAGTGAAGGAATAGGTAATGTTTTGGGTCGAGACCCTTGAAGAAGGATCTCAACTCGAAACATCACCTATTCCTTCGCTCCATAGATGCTGCCTTACACGCTGAGTTTCGCCAGCATTTTTGTCTACCTCGGATTTTTCCAACATCAGCTGTTCTTTCTTAAACATCCTTGAATCTGGAAGATTATTGCAAGAACCTCTGCAAATGTTCCCTCTGCAAATGTTCTAGGATATATCATTCTCAGAATAGTTGATTTGTTCACTTGGTGAAGATCGCTTTTTCAAGAATTTCAAGAAATATTATTCTTTGGTGAGATATCAGCTGTGACCTTTTCAAGAAGTTTGATGTTAAATCCACATCCATTGCTTCATCCATGCTCTCTGCTACCAGAAGCAGATTTAGTTTTTGGTCACTGCTCTTACTGGCCATGACCATTTTTGACCCAAGCACTGTGGGCAGAAGGGTCCCGTTCCTGCTGTGCTGTCCTATATTTTTATTGAGATGCTTGTTGAATATTATTGTATTCCCTATTATGTTTGCTGCCAGTTGTTTGCTATAGTCTCTCTTTGCTTCTCATATATCTTCTTGTAACTTTCCCTCTGCACATCCCTCTAACCAGCCTAGTTTTCACTCATGTTATATGTCAGAGGCTCTTCTTTATTGTTCACCCATCCAGGGAACTTTGGCATTCAATTCCTCACCCCGCTCCTGTTAGGGTGTCGTTGAAACATATCTATTGTGGGGCGGCATGTTGGAGTTACTGCCTTACAGCGCCAGGGAACCGGGTTTGATCCTGACTATGGGTGCTATCTTTACGGAGTTTGTACATTCTCCCCGTGACATGCGTAGATTTTCTCCGGGTGCTCTGGTCTCCTCCCACACTCCAAAGACATGCAGGTTTGTAGGTTAATTGGCTTCGGTACAAAATGTAAATTGTCTCTAGTTTGGAGGAAAGTGCTAGTGTTCGGAGATCGCTGGTCGGCGTGGAGTCAGTGGGTCAAAGGGTCTGTTTCCATGCTGTATCATTAAACTAAGCAATGCTAAAGGCTCATCACATTTTCAATTACATTTTTGCCTGCCAAGCTTTTATTCCAATGTATCCTGATCAGATCTATTTCTAGCTCACTAAAATGGATGAAAATGGGTTACCTTTACCTTGGAGTGATCTGTATTCTTCTCAAGGCAATAGATTTCTTTGACACTGGGGGGAATCAAGTATTTTGGAGTAGAGTGTGAACTGAGGCATGATATTAAATAAGAGCAACACAGTGGGCCATTCTCGATCATTTTCTTGCAGGTAGACCTTGGAAATTCACCAAATTAGGCCTTACAGTCCGTTGAATTGTATTCCTATTAACATGATTCTCCCGAGCTCTCCCAATCCAAGCACAGCACGGTGTCACAGGAATTAGCTCTGCTGCCTCCCAGCTGCAGGGATTCAGGCACTGCATATGGAGAGTTACATGTTTAGTTTAGTTTAGTTTAGAGATAAATCGCAGCAACAGGCCCTTTGGCCCACTGAGTCCACACCGACCAGCGATCCCCGCATGTTAACATTATCCTGCGCTAGGGGCAACTTATACATTTATACCAAGACAATTGACCTCCAAACCCAGTCTTTGGAGTGTGGGAGGAAAGTGAAATTCTCGGAGAAAACCCACGCAGGTCATGGGGAGAACGTACAAACTCCGTGCAGACAAGAGCACCTGTAGTCAGGATTGAACCCGGGTCTCTGGCGCTGTAAGCACTGTAAGGCAGCAACTCTACCGCTGCGCCACCGTGGGCTCTGTGTTTTCCCAGTGAATCTATGGAATTCCCCAGACTGCTTTGTTTCCCACCCACATGCCAAGGAGATGCTGGTTGGTGTGAACGTTACTGACATGTGAGAGAGAATAACTTATAGGGAAATAGCAGGAGAATGGGACTGCTGGGGTTGCTCTGAGAGCTGGCATAGTCTCCATGGAACAAATGCCTTCCTTCCATGACGTGAGAAAAATAAAAGAAAGTAAACCCTTCACTGATAACTAATTTGTAAGAAAACAATTCCATCAGTGTGCTATTTTGTCCACCATTTTAAATATTTACTAGTTAAGTCAAGTCACATTTATTTATATAGCACATTTAAAAAACAACTCTCGTTGGCCAAAGTGCTTTACATTTGTTATAAGAATAGCACAACAAAACAAACTACATACATATATACATGTAGCCCTCACTCAGAGGATGTCAGGAAAGGCTTGGGAGTATAGATAAGTCTTTAGTCTTGACTTAAAAGAGTCGATGGAGGGGGCAGTTCTGATGGGAAAGGGGGATGCTGTTCCACAGTCTAGGGGCTGCAACCACAAAGGCGCGGTCGCCCCTGAGCTTATGCCTAGACCGCGGGATATTCAGCAGCCCCAAGTAGGCTGATCTGAGGGGCCTGGAGGTGGAGTGGTGGGTGAGAAGACTTTTTATGTAGGTGGGGGCAAGCCCATTGAGGGCTTTGTAGACATGGAGAAGGATCTTGAAGTTTATACGGAACCGCACAGGGAGCCAGTGGAGAGAGGCCAGAATCGGGGTGATGTGGTCCCTTTTTCGGGTGCCCGTCAGGAGTCTCGCTGCGGCGTTTTAGACCAGTTGCAGGCGAGACAGGGAAGATTGGCTGATGCCAGTGTAAAGGGAGTTGCAGTAATCTAGGCGGGAGGAGATGAATGTGTGGCATATACTAAACAATATATAGTAAGAACTCAAACTTTCCGGTGATCACATCTGAAAATTTTCTCTCCTAATTTCCTGAATTCAGATTTCTACACAATATTTACATTTAAAAACCATTTGGACAGGAATGGTTCAGAGGTATAAGGACCAGACACAAAATGTTGGAGTAACTCAGCGGATCAGGCAGCATCTCTGGAGAGAAGGAATGGGTGACATTTCGGGTCGAGACGTTATAGGGAAATTCCTTAAGGGCTCGACCCGGAACTTCATCCATTCCTTCTCTCCAGAGATGCTGCCTGTTCCACTGAGTTACTCCAGCATTTTGTGTCTACCTTCGATTTAAACCAGCATCTGCAGTTCTTTCCTACATATATCGGCTAGACATGGGCAAATAGGACTACCCTGGATGTAGCATCTTGGTCAGCATGGACGAGTTGGGCCAAAGGCCCTGTTTCCATGCTGTGTGACTGTGCTGTAGGAAATAATAACAACCCCAAAATGTGACACTAATTCATGCACTGCCTTATGCCACAGTCCTTGCATCAAATGAAAAATTGTACATGCTAAAGGAGAAATTCAAATCAAAATCCGACTAGACATTGGAAATCAGTTTAGTTTATTTATTGTCACGTGTACTGAGCTACAGTGAAAAGCCTTTGCTGCGTGTTATTGTAAGTTATTGGGGCAAATCCTCCAAAATTATGGAAGAACTCGGATAAGGACATGGATATTTTAAAAAGACAGATTTGCTGGCTGCAACGAAAAAAACCCCAATCCACAAACCTGTCTGGCCTGTGGACTTGGGCATCACACAAATATGCGAATGATGTGGACAGGAAAGGCTGAGACGGAGATAACGAGATTATCTTGGATACACAAAGGAAGGAACCAAGCCTCAGCAGATGGTGGTAAACAGGCCAGCCCAAGCTCAATCACCATCTTGGATGACCCATCCATCGAGACAATAGGAGCAAGGCGATGGGATAACGATCAGGCTGAGGGATCATGACATCAGCAAACCCCTTATCATCGGAAGCCTATTGTTCATGCCAGATCGAAACTGGGAATCATCAAAAGAACCCTTTTATCCAGAGGACCACCTGGGGGTTTCAAAGGAAGCTCAGGTATAAAACAGGAGTCAAGCCAGAACTCTTTCTCTTTATCTGCTCTGCTGGACGGCTCGTGAGACCAACTGTAAGTACCCCAGTGACCTGGTGAAATTCCCGAAATAGGATAGAGGTTGAGAAGAGGGGAAAGGGGGTACTTGCAAGTAAAATTGTGTAAAGTAAGTTTTACGACGTGCCCGATAGTTTTCCGTCCATAGTCTTAGTTTAAAACATAAGTTTAGCCACGTATTATGCAGTGTTGGTGAGATTCAATTTCTCATTGTTTAATAAAGCCTGTAAATTTTAGACTTGCTCTGAGTCCATCTTGGTTTCTGTTTTCCCTCATCAGCACACTCTGGTCAATTCAACCTTTTATCATATCCCACCATAATTCCGAGGTCTAGAACCTAGGGGAATCCCTTTTGTTGTATTCTCTCTCTTGGAAACCGCTCGAGTGGAGTGGTGGCCGTTTGACCCTCCGACAAGGGAGAGAATAACTCGGGCAATTGGGCCCGAAGTGAAATAAAGGGAAACGCAAAACCCCTACATTATCCAGTCAGCAGAAAGACAATACATGATTATAATCGAGCTATTTACAGTATCGATACATGATAAAGGAATAACGTTTAGTGCAAAGTAAAGCCAGCAAAGTCTAATCAAGGATATTCCAAGGATAATCAGGCAGGTTGACACTCGCATACTGAAGGATTGGCACATAATAGGAAATGTGAGAACCAGAAGAGTGAACAGTGAGAAACAGAACACTTGAGACTACTTATTGCTCTTGAGATGTAATCATTTCTCAAGTCCTGTCCTGCAGGGATATGCTGTGCTTTTTATATATACACACACACATGTTTTTTGAAGCAAACTTTGTATTGTAGTTGAAACAAAAGAGATGGAGACACTGCTGTATATTTTTAAGTAAAACAAAAATATACGGCCACGGTGAAGCAGCGGTAAGTGTTGCTGCCCTACAGCAAATGCAGCGCCGGAGACCCAGGTTCGATCCTGACCACAGGTGATGTCTGTACGGAGTTTGTACGTTCTCCCCGTGACTTGCGTGGGTTTTCTCTAAGATCTTCGGTTTACACCCAGACTCCAAACATGCACATGTTTGTAAGTTAATTGGCTTGGTAAATGTAAAAATTGTCCGTAGTGGGATGAAGGATAGTGTTAATGTGTGGAGATCGCTGGTCGGCGCGGACCCAGTGCCTCGAAGGGCCGGTTTCCGTGCTGTATCTCTAAACTAAACAAAAAAATAATAAATAAAGTTGACAGCTCAAAATAAATACAGCAATAACAGACTGGAAAACAGCCACAGGCCCATTGATACAACATAGAACAGTGCAGGAACAGGACCTTCACACCAAAGATCCTATAGCTAAGCAAGATAGACCACTCCTGCTAAATGCAATGGGCTGACGTGTAGTACGCAACATAGCAGAACATGGGACATTTCTTCGTCCATTTCAGTAATCCGACCCGACTTTGTAAATCCCTCTCGGAGTTGCGGGGAAACAGTTTGTGTGTGTGATATAGGGTTAGATTCATAATTCTGTTCAATCATAATTCTGTTAAATTTTGTTAAAGATTAATATGTTAACAAATTATGATTCTGGTAATTGGTCTTTTTAATGGTTTTTTAAAAAGTTTTTCTTTTTAAATGGCTCGTGCGCTGTGTTTTAGTTGATGTTTATATTAAACTTGCACTGTAATTCATCTAATCACACTGTTCACAACTGCGGTATTTGGAAAAATAACAGCAATATGAAGATTCCAGTTGCTCTACTCTTCGAATGTTCCTTAATGTTCCTTAATGTTCCTTAATGTTCCTTAATATTTTTTGTGTCTGTGGAATTGTTTTTCAACAATAAATTTGGTGTGGTCTTCCCAATAGCCAGAGAATGGAATGAGATCTGTCTGTAATGGTGGGGTTATCTAAATTACGTATTTAACAAAATAACATTTGTTTTGACCTCAATTAAAAAATGATGTATAACAAGGATGGTTTTATTCAGCGACCATACAACTGATTGGATTGTGTAGGAAAGAGCACACATACACACATATATGAATGTGATATAGATGTATATAATCATATAACACACACATATAGCCTCAGTCTGAAGAAGGGTTTCGACCTGAAACGTTGCCTATTTCCTTCGCTCCATAGATGCCGCTGCACCCGCTGAGTTTCTCCAGCACTTTTGTCTAACACACACATACAGGTATATATATTTCTTCAGATTTTTATATATAATGATAAACTTTATTTCGGACTCAAGGCCCAGACAAGGGACAACATTACATAAAAATACATTGCAAACCTCCCCGCAACTTAACCCTAGCGTCCCAGCCGTGCTGATCCAGGTCAGAATTCCCACACACTGTGGAAGGGACAGAGGCATCCTTTTGCTTTTTGTTGCGAGACAGAGGTAGAAAGAAAATGAGGGGAAGATTTTTACCAAAGATGTTTGAATTTTACGAGGATGTTTCCGTAACCGGCTTCTGTCTCCGCACTAGTATCTTTGCTCTGCTATGGCGGACAAAGATGGCGGAGACGGCAGCCGGTTACGGAAATGGGGCCGAAAATCACCCATGAATCTGCCCATGACCGTACTACGTCTTTTCGTCGTGTGTACTATCTTACTCACTATAGGATCTTTGCTTCACATCACAATGTCTCAGCCAAACATGGTGCCAAGTTAAATTAATCTCCTCTAACTGCACTGATGTTCCCGATGTTGGGGAAGTCCAGAACAAGGGGTCACAGTTTAAGGATGAGGGGGAAGTCTTTTAGGACCGAGATGAGAAAGACATTTTTCACACAGAGAGTGGTGAATCTGTGGAATTCTCTGCCACAGAAGGTAGTTGAGGCCAGTTCATTGGCTATATTTAAGAGGGAGTTAGATGTGGCCCTTGTGGCTAAAGGGATCAGGGGGTATGGAGAGAAGGCAGGTACAGGATACTGAGTTGGATGATCAGCCATGATCATTGAATGAGCCTGCATATGCAGGCGGTGCGAAGGGCCGAATGGCCTACTCCTGCACCTATTTTCTATGTTTCTATGATCCATATCCCTGCGTTCCCTGCATATCCATGTCCCTATCAAAAAGCCTCTCAAACAAAACAATGGTATCTGCCTCCACCACCAGTAATGGCAACGCATTCCATGTATACAGCACTCGCTGTGTGAACAACTTGCCCCGCACATCTCCTTTAAACTTTGCCCCTCGTAATTGAAACCTGTGCCCTCTATTCTTTGACATTTCCTCCCTGAGAAAAATGTTCTGACTGCCTACCCCGCCTGTGCCCCCCACAATTTTACATATATGAAACAAGTCTCCCCTCAACCTCCAACACTCCAGAGAAACTTCCGCAATAAAGACTTTTGCTCTAAGCTGGAGGATGAGGCAGATGTTCGGCAACTGTGGCCAAGAGCGGAACTCGCTATCAAAACATGGAGGGGACGGGGGACACAATTTTTTGGCGGCCACACGCGCATGCGCACACTCACACACACACACAGACACGTTAGGCTTCAGAGGCTCAATCCAGCGCTAAATGCAGCTCAACTCTGCCTGTCTCACCGGGTTAACTACATCTCCGCGCTGGTCATATTTCCCGCAAGCCCATCCTGGGTTGTACATTCACTTGGCGGGACAGGCAGAGTGAGTTGGGTTTAGTGCTGCTTCTCTGCGCTGGCTGTGGGCCTGGGGGCACCGCGCCCATCTGACTCCCGACCTCTCTGTCCACACATGGGGGGGGGGGGGGGGAGGGGGGGCACTCGGGACAGCGCCGGAGACCCGGCCGGGATCGATCCTGCCTCCGGATGAGGTGCAGGTCTGTGCCACGTCTTCCTCCTCCAATCATCGCGCCCTCGATCATCAGCCCCACCCCCACTGCCTCGCGGAAAGCGGAGATTTTAAAATCAGGATCACAAAAACTTGGGGGGGATGTCCCCCACCTCGCAAAACAAATCCTCTGGCCCCCCCGGATTTTCCGCCCCTGACTGTGGCAGGACTTGAATGCCACCTCCTACAAGGCAAAACCAGTGGGCAGCTCAAGCGACTGCGAAGCATCACTCCTTGACGAGCTCAATGCTCCTCCGCACGCTTTGATAGGGAGAACACTAATGTGCCTTCGCACCGATGGAGCCTCCTTCTCTCGGCAAAACCGGTGGAGATAGGAGACTTCCAACAACAACGACTGCAGGAGCAGCAGAGGCCAGCTGGGATTGTCAGCGACAGTCTGCAGCTCGCCAGGGAATGCAGGAGAGCCGAGATAGACAGGCGAAAAGATGGTGACGCAGCAGTTTTTTGGGAGCCACCATTTTCATTGTTCGAGGCAACACCACTCGCCTCCCCCCCTCAAACTGTTCCATATTTGTAGCAATGTTACAACATTTTGAGATTTAAAAAATCAAGTCTGCAATTTATCCCATCAGATAAAGCATAAAAAGTTTAATTTGACACCTAATTCACTTTCATATCTTCAGTATTAAAAAGGTCATGGCCATTTTCATACTTGGAGATTAGCATCTTGTTCCCTATTGCTTTTCCATTGCCTTAACACAAAAGCTGTGATCGAGGACAGTCAAAAGCCGATAAGTTTCTTAAAAATCAAGAGAACTGAATGAAAATTTCAGTTATTATAGATTGAAGCATTCTGAAACAAATATAAAACCATCTTGGTTGGATGATCTGAAATTACAGCATATAATTAGTTAATTACCTAATTGTAGCTAATTACAAAATTGACCGTTGTGATGGAAATAGTAATAAACATCCAGACTGCCTTGAAAATTCAAAAATGTGATATTCTCAAGATCAGAACTTTAATATTATTGTATTGTATGCTGTAAATCCGTAACAGATAGGTAAATAAATTACAATTTCCAGCAATAGACCAGGTCTTTATGGAGAAGATCAGTTGCTAGCTGGTAGATTGGCATATCATAATCAGTAGCATCATCATACTCCTCAGATTGTAACCAATAAGCAACTCTGTACACCTTGTTTTTCCTCAACTTTTCAATTTTGGCATTGTAAACTACAAGTTTTTGCTCTTCAAACCACGCATGACATGCCTTTCTGCCCACTACTTTCCCATTGAGAATGTCCTGTAGATTCCATTTCTTAAGAAAAGGATATGTTTTTTAAATAGCCTAAGTATCCAAATAACAAACTAATCCCATTCACACAAGAATTCACAATATAACATGATTTTTAAATCTCACTGTCATGAATTTATATGCCAGATGGAAGGAATTTAATGCTTAATTCCCATAAATAAACCTAGAAACATCCACTCAATATCATTAAAGTTATAATTTTTTTGCACAATACATGGAAAAATATTGACTATGGATAGACAATAACACAAAATATAGACGATTTAGATGCTACTATGACATGATTGTCATAAGGGACTGACATAACCCCTATTGAGTATTTTCAGAAAACAAACTAACGAATATTTCCCAGTTTGTGAAAGATCTACACTTGCAATTTAGATTTGTCTGATTGGCAACAAGCTTCTGTGGGAAGAGAAGGGGATTCATGGATTGAGACATTAATTTTACTTGTAAATGCCAGGAGCAGAAGTTGTACATGAGCTTTCTAATAATAAATAAGCATGTTAACGCAACTGAGAATTCAATCAAATACTTGAGGAACATACGATACGATATGATCAAACTTATCATATCATATCATATCATACCGGAAATGGCGGCGCTGCCCTGGCAGCAGCAGCTCGCCTGCAGTCCGTTTGTTTTTGCTTTTTTGTGTTGTTTTTTTTTCGTTTTGTCTAGTTAAGTTTTTGGTGTTTAGGTTGTGTTTATGTGTGGGGGGTGGGGGGTTGAAACGGAGCTTGCTGTCTATCCCTTCGGGGGAATGCAACTTTTTTGTCATATCCCCCTTCTCTGCCTCCGTCTGCGCTGAGGCCTAATGGCGGAGCTGGCGACCTCGAGACTCCGGAGGCAGAGCCAGTCAGGACTTGCCCTGGGCTCACTCCCGTGAGGGCGGCCCGGCTCGGGGCTGGAACGGCGCTCCCGTGAGGGGCTGTGACGCTCCCGTGAGGGCGGCCTGGCGCGGGGCTGAGACTCTCCCGTGAGGGGCTGTGGCGCTCCCGTCGGGGCGGCCCAGCTCGAGGGTGGAACGGCGCTCCCGTCGGAGCGGCCCAGCTCGAGGGAGGACGGCACTCCCGTCGGAGCGGCCCAGCTCGAGGGAGGAATGGCGATCCGGTTCGGGGCTGTTACGGTGCTCCGGTGGTTGGGACGGCGTTCTGGCGGCGGTGACCTGAGTCCGGGGTTCAGCCGCGGGCCAGCGGCTGCGTCCGCTGGACTGGAGGGCGGCAGCTTCGACCACCCCGGGCCGCGGTGTTTGAGCCGGCCCGTTTGCGGGGTTCGGTGAGCCGCGGGACTGTTTGTACCATCGCCCGGTGGGGAATCGCCTCAGCGCAGAGGGAGAAGAGGAGGGAAGAGACTGCAGCCCTAAGATTTTTGCCTCCACCACAGTGAGGAGGTGCTTGGAGGACTCACTGTGGTGGATGTTAATTTGTATTTATCGTTGTTTATTATTGTATTATTGTATGTATGACTGCAGGCACAAAGTTTCGTTCAGACCGTAAGGTCTGAATGACAATAAAGGAAATTCTAATTCTAATTCTAATTCTAATTCTAATTCACTTTCTTCAACCCTGGAGGGAATTTGGTCTGCCAACAGTACAACAAGGTAAACGATAACTTGAAATTGAAAGTGAAAAGAAAAAGAAAAAGACAAGCAACAGTAGTCTGGCTGCCGTTTACACAGTGTCTTCACCAGAACGAACAAACAAACAAACAAACAAATGACACAGAATTAGAGTGCCCCCCCCCCCACACATTTGTTCTCCTACAGTCCCTAACGGCAGTCCCCCTCCCCGCTCATCGACCGTTGATCGCGGGTCGATCGCGAGTCCCCGCCACCACGGCTCCCGTTGCCACAGAGGCCCCACCGCCGTCGAGGCTCCCATCGCCGCTGCCGAGGCCTCGATGAACATGAAGAGATACTGAGTCTCTCTACCTGAAAGCCTATCCTTATTTTAGCAAGGAACACATAAGAGTCCTCTTTCACTGTCTACGACATTTGGACATTCTTTTGATCTCTTTTACTTACATCCTGAGAGGAATCATTTTTACCCTCGCTCACTCAAAAGTACGTAACTCAAATTAAATGAATGCTGGCAGTCTTTGGAACTTATTGAAGTCAGTCTGTATTTGCGTCCCTTACCAGTGTCTGTGACCTATATTAAAAACTGGGAGAGGTATCCAATATGTGGGCAGCATGGTGGTGCAGCTGTAGAGTTGCTGCCTTACAGCGCCAGAGACCCAGGATCAATCCTGACCATGGGCTTGTCTGTACGGAATTTGTACCGTCTCCTAGTGACATACGTAGGTTATCTCCGGGTGCTTCGGTATCCTCCCACACTCCAAAGGCGTACAGGTTTGTAGGCTAATTGGCTTGGAAAAATTGTAAATTGCCCCTAGTCTGCGGGGATCGCTGGTCGGTGTGGGCTCGGGGGGGCGAAGGACTTGTTTCCCCGCTATATCTCTAATTTAAACTAAGCTACACAGTTGCTCGTTGTCAGCAGGAGTTACTGAATAGCATTTGACTTATGATTTCCTGCTCAAGTGGAAACGTAGATATTTCTACTGCTGTTTTGGCTGTGATCATGTCATTACCACAGAACATTGCCACTGTAACTGGATAAGCAACACACAGTGTGGTCAAAATAGATAATCAAGAACATGTTACTTTGATTAAAGATTGCTCCTTACACATTATTTGATAAAATTCAACTTGAAAAGCAACTTTAGTTTAATTTAAAAAAAAATCTGTTTTGGGGATTATGGCTGTCATAGGCAATGCCAACATATAAAACTTTTGCCTAACTTCTGGTTGTCCAATCTGTCAGACAATCAGATATACAGATTCTTGATCAGGTGAAGTCTTCAACATATATATTTTTAAAGACATTTGGACAGATATATGGATACTAGGAAGATAGGAAGAATCAAGAGGGCTGTGAGCCAAATGCAAGTACACGGGACTAGCCCAGAATGCCAACTTGATCGGCATGGACAAGGTGGGCTGAAGGGCCTGTTTCCCTGCTGTGCAGCCCTGTAACTCCATGAGTCTTAGGCCTGGACTTTAAACACAATACAAAATATTTGAGTTTAGCCTTCTCAAAATCTACATAATCTTCTAATAATGACACCATCTCTTCAATCATGTCATTATTTTTACTATTCTAGTTATGAATATTATTATTTAATTACAAAGCATTACCGAAATACCCAGCAGTTTTCATTTTTGAAAGAAATCATCTTGATACTAAATGTTGGAAGGCTTTCTGAATTGCTGGGGCAGCGAGGGAAAGAATTTAAATTGAGGTTCCTTCAGGAATAGATCATAGAAGTTGATTTATTATTTGGTTCAAAAACAAGAGGATAGAACAGCAAAAGGACATGAGAAAAGGCAAAATTATTTCCTGCAACTGTTTGAGATCACTGTGTTCTTTGGCATCCCTGAATTTAATTTCCGCATCATTGCTTGCTGTTCTCTGCCTAATCCATGAACTCTGGAATACCCTCCCTTCTCCAAAGTCTCCAAATCTTCACGTTTTTCTCTTTAGTGTTCTACTTAAAATGAACTACTTCAATCAAACTTCGATCATGACCTCCATGTGTCAAATTTGTTTATTGGTATTCTTCTGAAGTACATTTGGCTGTATTTAGGGCGGCACAGCGGCACAGTGGCAGGGACCCAGGTTCAATCCTAACTACGGGTGCTGTCTGTATGGTGTTTGCATATTCTCCCTTTGACCGCGTGGGTTTTCTCCGGGTGCTCCGATTTCCGCCCACATTCTAGAGACATGCAGGTTTGTAGGTAAATCGGCTTTTGTTTAATTTCCCTCATGTGTAGGATAGAATTAGCATGGTCAGCATGGTCATTGCTCAGCATGGACTCGGTGGGCCGAAGGGCCTTTTTCCACGTTGTATCTCTAAAACAAAAACTAAAAACTATTAAGAGCGCCGCAGAAACAAGAGAAAAC
Source organism: Leucoraja erinaceus (assembly GCF_028641065.1). NCBI lineage: Eukaryota > Metazoa > Chordata > Chondrichthyes > Rajiformes > Rajidae > Leucoraja > Leucoraja erinaceus. The sequence goes on along the minus strand of NC_073388.1, from coordinate 48,076,202 downwards.
ACTACAGCCAAGAGAATGGACTCTTGACAAGATTACTAAGGTATCATGAAGGGGCAAGTTGTCGAGATTTCTTCAGAGGTGAATTGGACATGTGGCAAGTGGAATTAGACTTTGAACTTAGATAGAAAGGTGGCTCTTCACACTGCTGGAAGCACGGGCAGAAATCGCTTTTAAAACATGGACACACACGCAATTTCCTGGTGGCCCGATGACAAGTGTGCATAACTACTAACAATTTTATCTACACACACACATCTTACACATCTTACTATAACAATCCTGGGGCCTGTGGAAGATGAGAGACAGTGAAAGAAGGCCAAAAGTGATGTAAATTAAAATAGATATATATAGCAAAGGCTACTGGGGAGTCTTTAAAGTAGAATGGTTGGGGGGGAGGGACTCAAATAGGGAAAGCTAGCAGTCAGTGTGTGAGGCAGGAGGCAGAGAAGTGTCACAGTGTGCCCTCTCCTCATTCTCATCCACTTCACCTCCCAGTACTTTTCCACCGGTCCCTCCTTCTCCTCACCTGCCTGCCTGCCACTCCCCTCTCATCAGCCCAACTCTCCTCACCTGTTGCACTCAGTTGCCTCTGATCACCAATTAACCCGGTATATAGACTCTCCTCACCATTCACACGGTGCCAGATTGTTCTCAGCATTCATGCAAGACTCTCCAGTGATTTCCCGGCTGCCTACACGGATTCGAACCTGCCTGCCCCTGACCATTCCGTCCTGTCGTCTTCCCGGATATCACCTCAGCCTTCTGTCCCTGACCACAGCCTTCGTCCCGTACCTCCTGGTTTCTGTCTGCCTCTCTCCTGGGCTGTTTGGTGTATCCCTGCAACGGCTCCTCGACTACCTGCCTGGCTTCGACTCTCCTTTCGTCTGTCCCTCGCTGGTTTGTTTGCATCGTGTGTTGGATCTCCTGGTTACCGACCTTCCGCTACCCCGACTACGTCTCCTGCCTGCCCCTCTTCGGAACCCTCGCTCAATCCTGAGCCTCTGTGTGAGTACGGTGTACCCATTCCCGTGTTACTACTCTGTGTTACAGTATCGTAATAAGGTTCATTACCAATTATACCTGCCTGATTCTGTGCTGCTATTGGGTCCAAGCTATACCCGTTACAAGAAGGGTAGCACTCTGACCCAAAATGTAGGGGAGAAAGAAGAAAAAGACAATAAACAGAGAATAAGAGGGGGTGGGTTTCTTAAATGTGTATATTTTAATGCTAGGAGCATTGTAAGAAAGGTGGATGAGCTTAGAGCCTGGATTGACACCTGGATGTATGATGTTCTGGCGATCAGTGAAACATGGTTGCAGGAGGGCTGTGATTGGAAACTAAATATTCCAGGATTTTGTTGCTTCAGGTGTGATAGAATTGGAGGGGCAAGAGGTGGAGGTGTTGCATTGCTTATCAGGGAAGATATTACAGCAGTGCTTTGGCAGGATAGATTAGAGGGCTCGTCTAGGGAGGCTATTTGGGTGGCACTGAGAAATGGGAAAGGGGTAGCAACACTTATAGGGTTGTATTATAGACCGCCAAATGGGGAGTGAGAATTGGAAGAGCAAATATGTAAGGAGATTGCAGATATTAGTAGTAAGCACAAGGTAGTGATTGTGGGAGATTTCAATTTTCCACACATAGACTGGGAAATGCATTCTGTAAATGGGCTGGATGGTTTGGAGTTAGTTAAATGTGTGCAGGATAGTTTTTTGCAGCAATACATAGAGGTACCTACTAGAGAAGGGGCGGTGCTGGACCTCCTGTTAGGAAATAAGACAGGTCAGGTGGCAGAGGTATGTGTTGGGGAACAGTTTGGGTCCAGTGATCACAATACCATTAGTTTCAATATAATTATGGAGAGGGTCAGAACTGGACCTAGGGTTGAGATTTTTGATTGGAGAAAGGCTAACTTTGAGGAGATGCAAAAGGATTTAAAAGGAGTGAATTGGGACATTTTGTTTTATGGGAAAGATGTGAAAGAGAAATGGAGGACATTTAAAGGTGAAATTTTAAGAGTACAGAATCTTTATGTCCCTGTTCGGTTGAAAGGGTATAGTAAAAATTGGAAAGAGCCATGGTTTTCAAGGGAAATTGGACACTTGGTTCGGAAAAAGAGAGAGATATACAATAATTATAGGCAGCATGGAGTAAATGAGGTGCTTGAGGAGTATAAAGAATGCAAAAAGAATCTTAAGAAAGAAATTAGAAAAGCTAAAAGAAGATATGAGGTTGCTTTGGCAAGTAAGGTAAGGTAAATCCAAAGGGTTTCTACAGCTATATTAATAGCAAAAGGATAGCTAGGGATAAAATTGGTCCATTAGAGAGAGAGTGGACAGCTATTTGCAGAGCCAAAAGAGATTGGGGAGATATTGAACAATTTATTTTCTTCGGTATTCGCCAAGGAGAAGGATATTGAATTATGTGAGGTAAGGGAAACAAGTAGAGTAGCTAAGGAAACTATGAGATTCAAAGAAGAGGAAGTACTGACACTTTTGAAAAATATAAAAGTGGATAAGTCTCCAGGTCCGGACAGGATATTCCCTAGGACATTGAGGGAAGTTAGTGTATCAATAGCAGGGGCTATGACAGAAATATTTCAAATGTCATTAGAAACGGGAATAGTGCCGGAGGATTGGCGTACTACGCATGTTGTTCCATTGTTTAAAAAGGGGTCTAAGAGTAAACCTAGCAATTATAGACCTGTTAGTTTGACGTCAGTGGTGGGCAAATTAATGGAAAGAATGCTTAGAGATAATATATATAAGCATCTGGATAAACAGGGTCTGATTAGGAACAGTCAACATGGATTTGTGCCTGGAAGGTCATGTTTGACTAATCTTCTTGAATTTTTTGAAAAGGTTACTTGGGAAATTGATGAGGGTAAAGCAGTGGATGTTGTATATATGGACTTCAGTAAAGCCTTTGACAAGGTTCCTCATGGAAGGTTGGTTAAGAAGGTTCAATTGTTGGGTATAAATACAGGAGTAGCAAGATGGATTCAACAGTGGCTGAATGGGAGATGCCAGAGTAATGGTGGATGGTTGTTTGTCAGGTTGGAGGCCAGTGACTAGTGGGGTGCCACAGGGATCTGTGTTGGGTCCACTGTTGTTTGTCATGTTCATCAATGATCTGGATGATGGTGTGGTAAATTGGATTAGTAAGTATGCAGATGATACTAAGATAAGTGGTGTTGTGGATAATGAAGTAGATTTTCAAAGTTTACAGAGATTTATGCCAGTTGGAAGAGTGGGCTGAAAGATGGCAGATGGAGTTTAATGCTAATAAGTGTGAGGTGCTATATCTTGGCAGGACAAATCAAAATAGGACGTACATGGTAAATGATAGTGAGTTGAGGAATGCAGTTGAACAGAGGGATCTAGAAATAACTGTGCACTGTTTCCTGAAGGTGGAATCTCATGTAGATAGGGTGGTAAAGAAAGCTTTTGGTATGCTAGCCTTTATAAATCAGAGCATTGAGTATAGAAGCTGGGATGTAATGTTAAAATTGTACAAGGCATTGGTGAGACCAAATCTGGAGTATGGTGTACAATTTTGGTCGCCCAATTATAGGAAGGATGTCAACAAAATAGAGAGAGTACAGAGGGGGTTTACTAGAATGTTGCCTGGGTTTCAACAACTAAGTTACAGAAATAGGTTGAATAAGTTAGGTCTTTATTCTCTGGAGTGCAGAAGGTTAAGGGGGGACTTGATAGAGGTCTTTAAAATGATGAGAGGGATAGGCAGAGTTGACGTGGATAAGCTTTTCCCACTGAGAGTAGGGAAGATTCAAACAAGAGGACATGACTAGAGAATTAAGGGACAGAAGTTTAGGGGTAACATGAGGGGGAACTTCTTTACTCGGAGAGTGGTGGCTGTGTGGAATGAGCTTCCAGTGAAGGTGGTGGAGACGGGTTCGATTTTATCATTTAAAAATAAATTGGATAGTTATATGGATGGGAAAGGAATGGAGGGTTATGGTCTGACTGCAGGTAGATGGGACTAGGGGAGAATACGTGTTTGGCACGGATTAGATGGGCCGAAATGGCCTGTTTCCGTGGTATAATTGTTATATGGTTATATTTGCGCTGAGGCCTAACATCTAGGAGCTAGCGGCCTCCAACTGAAATCGACCTTGAGAGCTCTGGTCACAGAGCCTGTGGACATACTAACACAGACCTGGCTGGCTTAAGAGGCTGTGGTGACGTTTTGGGTGTGACTCGACTCTGGAGGCTTCGGCCGCGGGCCCCGTTGACTGGAACATTGGGAGCTCGCAGGACCCTGGTTGGTGACCGGCTTTCGGGTGCTCCAGCAACAACAGCAATTTCTTCCACCCCGAATCGTGGGGCTTGAATCGGCCGTTCGCGGGGCCTTTCATCGCCCTGCGCGGCATTTAATTTTTTTTCAGAGTCTGAGCGAGCTGACCATGCATGAGGCGGTGGGATGGGAACTGATTGCGGTTTGCTTATGGCTGCTGCTGGTAAATACATGTTTCATAAAGCATGGGGGAGATTGTCCCCACCTCTCAAAACATGGGGGAGGGGGGGGGACACGCCCCATCCCCCCCAGGGATTTCTCTCCATGGCCGGTGGAAGGGACCCACTTCACCTCTGTACTTTAGAAAGAAGCACTCTGAATTTGAGTCACTGAATAGCAGGAGATGAACCAATAAAACCACATGTGTAGGAAGGAATGATGGATGCTGGTTTATACCAAAGATAGACACAAAATAGACTGGAAGACAAATGAGCGGTTGGGGGGGGGTTGGATCTGGAGGCAAGAAAAGGACAGACCAAACAGGGCCAGCAACGGATGACTTCAGGAAGGGTGGAGTCCATAATGGCCCATTGCTGGCCGGGGAATGATGTGCTAACAGCAGGGATACAATAAGAACAGCCCAGGGCTGTGGGGGGGGGGGATGGGCTAACAGCAGGAATAACAGGAGGTACGTGATGTGAACAGTGGAACTTTTCCTGGCCTCCTGAGAGGGGGGGGGGGCTAAAGGGGGGGGGGGGGTGGGGGGGGGGGGGGGGGGGGGGGGGGGGGGGGGGGGAGGGGGGGGGGGGGGGGGGGGGGGGGGGGGGGGGGGGGGGGGGGGGGTGGGGGGGGGGGGGGGGGGGGGGGGGGTGGGGGGGTGGGGTGGGGGGGGGGGGGGGGGGGGGGGGGGGGGGGGGGGGGGGGGGGGGGGGGGGGGGGGGGGGGGGGGGGGGGGGGGGGGGGGGGGGGAGGGGGGGGGAGGGGGGGGTGGGGGAGGGGGGGGGGGGGGGGGGTGGGGGGGGGGGGGGGGGGGGGGGGGGGGGGGGGGGGAGGGGGGGGGGGGGGGGGGGGGGGGGGGGGGGGGGGGGGGGGGGGGGGGGGGGGGGGGGGGGGGGGGGGGGGGGGGGGGGGGGGGGGGGGGGGGGGGGGGGGGGGGGGGGGGGGGGGTGGGGGGGTGGGGGGGGGGGGGGGGGGGGGGGGGGGGGGGGGGGGGAGGGGGGGGGGCTGGGGGGGGGGGGGGGGGGGGGGGGGTGATGGGGGGGGGGGGGGGGGGGGGGGGGGGGGGGGGTGGGGGGGGGGGGGGGGGGTGGGGGGAGAAGGGTTCTGACCTGAAACATCACCTATCCCTTTTCTCCAAAGATGCTGACTGACCCACTGAATTACTCCAGCATTTTGTGTCTGTCTTCAACAAGCTTATTCCCCAGCTTATTTGTGGTTTGCTTTAAATTAAATGAGTGGCTGGCAGATGAAGAAGCTAGGGGATGGCCACCTGTGGGGAACCTAGTGGTGTCCAAGGAATCCATTGCCAATCTGACGAATATCTAGAGCAGACAAAACACTGTTGAATTAATGAAAATGTTAGCAGTTGTCAGACTCTGAATGTAATTTTCCATTATAATGGGCTGAATGTGCACTGCCAGTGTCCTATTCAGGCGGGGCCTTACAGGGATGTAACAAACTCAGAATGGGATGTCGGAATGGCAACAGGGCTCTAATGCAGTCTTAACCCAAAATATTCAAATACATCTTTTACCTCCACAAATGCTGCCTAATCTGTTGAATACTTCCAGCATTCTATTTTCTGCTCCAAATAACAGTGTTTACAGTCTCATACAGTCTCATTCATCTTCCAAGCCTTAAAGAGATCACTGAGGATTACCTTCATAATAGCAACAGGCTTTCTTAGTGTCTCATGGAACTCACCAGAGAGGGGGGCCTCAGAGGCAAGGCACAGTATTAGATGGACTGATCGATTTCAGCAGAAATCCGGGACAAAGTTTCCATCAGCGGAGAGCTGCAGTGGGTAATGGTAAACGATGGTAAACCAAGAAAATGTATCCATTTCTGTTCAACGTTCTTACTGACCAAACTATCAATAATCAGAAATCAAACAGTGAATTTGGTTTATTTTGTTTTAAGCTGCAATTTTTCTTCTTTGATCAGGTCAGTGGGCACACAACTAAATGTGTTTGTACTGTATTCAATGCATGGAAATTGCACATTCAACCATCAACTTTTCTTTAAGGTTCCAGTGTTGAGGATGCATCAGCATTAGGGGTTCTGTTACTGGACTAATAATCCAACGGTAAAAATGAATGAATATAGGGCAACACAGTGGCGCAGCAGTAGAGTTGCTGTCTTACAGCGCCAGGGACCCGGGTTCGATCCTGACTACAGGTGCTGTCGGTACGGAGTTTGTATGTTCTCTCCGTGACCACGTGGGTTTCTTCCGAGATCTTCGGTTTCCTCCCACACTCCAAAGGTTTATAGGTTAATTGGCTTTGGTATAAGTGTAAATTGTCCCTAGTGTGTGTAGGGTAATGTTAATGTTCGAGGATCGCTGTTCAGTGCGGACTTGGTGGGCCGAAGGGCCTGTTTCCACACTGTATTTCTAAACTAATCTCGAGATGGACACTCACACCCCAGTTATTTCCTTTTCTTCACTCTCCCATCTGGCAGAAGATACAGAAGCTGAAAGCATGTACAAGCACACTCAAGGACAACTTCTTAAGGGGCTGTCCCACTTGGGCGACTTAATTGGCGAGTTTAGAAGAATTTAGGAGAGTTTGAAAAAATGTAATGTTGAAGACCTCCTTCGACTATGTTGAAGACTAGCTTCGACTAGCTACAACTAGCTTCGAATAGCTATGATTAACTTCGGGAAAATTGGACACCGAATAGTGGAGAATGAAGACCACCTCCATCAAACTCCCTTCAACTATGATGAAGACAACTACGACTACCTTTGACTGCCCTCGATTACCTACGACTAACATGCCGACCTACTGCGACCTACTACGACTAAACCCACGAGTAAAAAAAGTATCGATTTTTTCCATGGCGACCTTTATTTACTCACGGGCATTTTTCAGCATGTTGAAAAATACGCTGCGGCCTAGCTGAGGCCTCGAGTACACGGGGACTACTCTCGAGCATGAAGGAGAATTACAAAGACCGCCTGTGACCTCGTGTCGACCATGCAGCGAGTATGAGTCGAGGGCAAACCCGCCAGAACTCGCAGATTAGGTCGCCCAAGTGGGCCAGCCCCTTTACCTGTTATTACCTGACTCGTACATGGTCCACTCCTCATGGACCATGCATGTATTCCTGGTCTCCCATTATTTCAAGTTGTTGTCCCTGTACTCTTTCTTTTATCTGCACTTTCTCTGTGTCTCTAATGCAATATTCTGCATGGTTTGGTTGCATTCATGTGCGGGTCTATTACCTGCATAGCTCAAAACACAGAGCTGTTCACCGTATATCAGTACACGAGACAACAATAAACCGATACCAAACCAATACTAATGAGAATTCAAATTTCATTAATGTAGTTGGCCCATTAAAGTTACAATAATTAAACAAATCAGCAACAAAGCCTGAAATGATAGCCACTAGTTTAGTTTAGTTTAGAGATACAGTGCAATAACAGGCCCTTCGGCCTTCACCGACCAGTGATCCCCGCACATTAACACAATTCCACACACACTAAGGACAATTTAACCGCAGCCAATTACCCAATTACAAACATGTACGTCTTTCGAGTTTGCGAGGAAATTGGAGCTTCCAGAGAAAACCAAAGCAGGTCACGGGGAGAACGTACAAACTCCGTACAGACAGCACCCGTAGTCAGGATCGAACCCGGGTCTCTGGCACTGAGGCAGCAACTCTAGTGCTGAGCCTGACCAGACTACTGGATTGTCATTAAGAACCCATCAGGTGCAACAATGTCCTTAAGAAAAATCTATCCTCATACACAGATGAATTCTGAACTGCCCTCACACATGAATAAGCTATTCAGTTCAAGACTAGCTAGGAATGGGCCATATAAGCTGGCCTGTTTCTGTGCTGTATAATCCAATTACACTATATTACAAGGAGAATGTACAAACCCTGCGCAGAGCTGATTACCTCAGGGCTCTTGTTACATAGATACGTGGAAATGTACAGCACAGGAGCAGGCCCTTCAGCCCACCATGTCCATGCCACCCATGATGCTACATGGAAGCTGCTTTGTTGCTATTTTTTCAAACAATTCACAGTGGTGCAGCTGGTAGACCCGTTGCCTCACAGCGCCAGAGGCCCGCTCAGGTGCTATCTGTGTGGAGTTTGCACGTTCTCCTTGTGATTGTGTGGGTTTCCGCCAGGTGCACCGGTTTCCTCCCACATCCCAAAGAGGCGCAGGTCTCAATTGTAGGTTAATCGGCATCTATAAGTTGCCCGAGTGTATTGAGAGTATTTGCAAAGGTGGGATAATATAGGACTAGCATGAATAGGTGATCAATGGTCAACGTGGACTCGGTGGGCAAAAGGGCTTGTTTCCATGTTGTATCTTTCAGTCATAGAAACATAGAAAATAGGTGCAGGAGGAGGCCATTCGGCCCTTCGAGCCAGCACCGCCATTCATTGTGACCATGGCTAATCGTTCCCTATCAATAACCTGTGCCTGCCTTCTCCCCATATCCCTTGACTCCACTAGCCCCTAGAGCTCTATCTAACTCTCTCTTAAATCCATCCAGTGATTTGGCCTCCACTGCTCTCTGTGGCAGGGAATTCCATAAATTCACAACTCTCTGGGTGAAAACGTTTTTTTCTCACCTCAGTCTTAAATGACCTCCCCTTTATTCTAAGACTGTGGCCCCTGGTTCTGGACTCGTCCAACATTGGGAACATTTTTCCTGCTATCAATCTACCTTTCCTGCTATCAATCTATCTTTCAGACTTCAGGCAGCATCCTTTAACTGCTGATTCAATTTTTGTTTTACACTATTAAAGATTATCTCACTGAGGTCTAGGTCAGAGAATGCATGATGGATCATTAAGATGATAAAATGCAACAGCATCTCATGGGGCCTGTACCTTTAAGACCACAAAATCCAATTCCTGTAACTGGAACTCCCTGAAGGGAAGCTGCGGATTAACAAGTGCTTGTAAATTTCCAGCTCCTAATCAAATGACACAGGCATGAAATTGCTGTTGTTCCAGTCCCGGCGTGTCATCTGGAGGGTGATGGCCCTATTTGCAGATAAATAGGCAATCTGGAGGTCCCTGCTTGTACATGCACTGAAATCCACCCTGTTTTGAAAGAGGTAAGTGCACAATATAATAAGGTGTGCATGTTGAACTCTGCTTCGGAAATTCAATTCCAGTGGCTTGAGTGGAACTGAATTTCACACCCAGAGTTGAATGTATATGTGCCCTAATGCCCAGGAGCGAAGAAGACTGCAAAACGTTGTGAACACTGCCCAGTCCATCACGGGTTCTGACCTCCAGACCATCGAAGGGATTTACAGGAGCCAGAATCATCAGCGACCCACACCACTCTGGCCACACACTCATTTCACCCCAGCCATCGGGAGGAAGGTACAGGAGCCTGAAAACTGTAATGTCAAGGTCTAGGAACAGCATCTTCACTACAGCCATGAGGCTATTAAACATTACAACCTCAAATAAGAAGTTCTTAAAGAAGGGAACCTCTTTACGCAGAGTGGTAGTGGTGTGGAATGAGCTCACAGTGGAAGTGGTGGAGGCAGGTTCATTGGTATCATTTAAAAATAAATTGGATAGGCATATGGATGAGAAGGGAATGGAGGGTTATGGTATGAGTGCAGGCAGGTGGGACTAAGGGGAAAAAAATTTGTTCGGCACGGACTTGTAGGGCCGAGATGGCCTGTTTCCATGCTGTAATTGTTATATGGTTATATGGTTATAAATCTAAACCACATAGACTATTATTGTTTGTTTGTATTTTATGTGTACAAATGTGTGCGTGTGTGTGCATATATATATATGTATGTGTGTGTGATATATATATATATATATATATTATAGGACCGGAAATCTCCAGGACTAGACAATGTTTCTACCTCCGCCCTCAAGCTCTGTGCCGAACAGCTGGCACCGGTCTACACAAACATATTAAACCAGTCCCTGCAAACCTGTACTATCGCTGCCTGCTTCAAAGTTTCCACTATTGTTCCCATACCCAAAAAGTCGGTCTTAATGACGACAGGCCTATCACACAGACCTCTGTAGTCATGAAAACACTTGAAAGATTTGTGCTGACCCACCTGAAAAATATCATAACCCCCCCCTGCTGGACCCTCTGCAGTTTACATACTGGGCCAATAGACCTGTGGATGCCGCAGTCAACCTGGGGCTGTACTTCATCCTCCAGCACGTAGACCGCCAGGGGACCCCTGCGAGGATTTTGTTTGTTGATTTTAGCTCTGCATTCAACACCATTGTGCCAGAGCTACTACACTCCATACTCTCCAGGTTGACTGTGCCTGAACCCCTCTGTCAGTGGATCACCAGCTTGCTGACAGACAGGAAGCAGCATGTGGGGCTGGGAAAGCACATCTCGGACCCACAGACCCTCAGCATAGGACCACCGCAAGGCTGCGTATTCTCCCCTCCCCAGGTGGGTGGGTGGGAGGAGGGTGTCCCCCTCCCATCGGAATTGTGCATTACGGTGCATACTGCAGCGAGTCTTTTAACTTAACTTGAATACAATATATATGCTTTAAATTGGATTGGAGCATTTTTGAATGGGGGGAGGCTGTGCAATCACTGATCACTGGCCTTGGGAGTGGAGCAACCAAGTGGGGAGAGGGTGTGGAAGAAGGGGTCCCCCCCTCCCAGGGTAGGAACCTTTTGAAATTTGATGTATTAAAATCATGTTTTAGTGCATTGTAGAGGTATGATTTCAATGTTTTTGTATGAAGTATTTTTAAGAGGTAACTTTTTAAGGGGTAACTTTATCCACACAAAGGGTGATGGGTGTATGGAACAAGCTGCCAGAGGAGGTAGTTGAGGCAGGGACCATCCCAACATTTAAGAAAACGTTAGACTGATACATGGATAGGACAGGTTTGGAGGTATGGACCAAAAGCAGGTAGCGTAGCTGGGACATGTTGGCGGGTGTGGGCAAGTTGCACCGAAGGGCCTGTTTTCACACTGTATCACTCTATGACTACATTATACCTCCACCATGCATGAATGCTTCAAAATAGTAAGATTAAACGAGAACTTACCAGTTTGAAGTTTGATCTGTATTTTATGAGGAGTTACGATGAGGGATTACGTGAAGAACCCGTCCAGCACGCATGCGCGACATACTTCAAAGCAGCGGTGTGGGATCACAGAAGACACAATAATTGAAATAAACATAGTAAAGAAAAGGAGAGCTTAGATACCAGTTGATCTCTATAATTGAGGGTGGGAGCGGAGGGCACATAATCCCTCATTGTAACTCCTCATAAAATACAGATCAAACTTCGAACTGGTAAGTTCTGAACCTGAATTAAGTAGGCTGACAGAGCACTTCTGGCTGTGTTAATGGTGCTGTAGCTGAGTCCTTCATTGTGGTGAAGGCCTGCCAGGAACTCCAGTACATTGTTTATTGTAGTAGTTGAATATGTAGTTCCTGTATTCGAACAATATCTTTCCGACTTCTTGATGTTTGACATGTATTGTTGTCTTATGGACATGCGGTGGGATGCTGTCATCGTGCTGATGGTGCTGTCTGACAATCCCAGGCCCAGCAGTGGCCTTTTCAAAATCTGCAAACCCAGTACAGGGTAGTTTGATTTTATTGTGGCATGGGTGGCTTATGCCTGATACCGGGAGAGTTAATAAGTCTGGTCTACTGGGAAAGTCATTCGGGTTTCGATGACAATGTCGAGGACCACTGGGAACCATGGCTGTGTAGGCCAGTCGGGTACTATCAAAATACCTGAAGCAGAGTCCATCTGTATTTTGCGTAGTACCCGACTAATGAGGCCGTAGTATCTGATTGATGAGGTAGAAAAGGGGAGAAAACATAGAGATTTGTTTCCCATTCCCCCCCAGTTCAGTGGGAAAGTATCCATTGCCGCTGCCTCAAGGTCTGGCTCCCATGTGACATACATTGGTACATGGTGATTCAATCGGAAATACAAAGAAATCGATATCTGGTGTTCCATATTGCTTTGATTGATACAAATACATCGATAGATGCTCCTGAACACATCATCAGTGATGTAACCTGGGGTCATTGGGTGTTTCGGGTCTTTCAACATCAGACACCCTCACACAGGCGACCCAGCCGTGGTTGATCAGACAACGATTTGTGTTCAGGTGGCATTCGCTCCTCCCCATGGACTTCCTCTCCTGATCCAGAGCCATCTCGAGGCCTTCTCCGCTGCCTCTGTGGTGTTCTTGATGGCCTTTCTCCTTGCCACTCCGTTTATGCCCAGTGCACTCAAGGCTTTGGAGAGCGATTGCCCTGCAAAACCTCCGCAGCCAACCTTGATGGGCATACACCTTGCCTTCCAGCCCTGCTTGCGGCAGTCTATGACCAGTTCTTCATACTTGGCCATCTTCCTCTCGTGGGCCTCCTCCAGACGGTCCTCCCACGGCACTGTCAGTTCCAACAAGACGATGTTTTTTGGTCGCCTCTGAGACCAGGAGGATATCTGGCCTCAGGGAGGTCGTGGCAATGTGCCGTGGGAACTTCAGCTGTTTTACCAGGTCTACGGAAAGCTGCCAGTCCTGCGCAGTCGCCAGGATTCCTGACGGATTCCTGGCTGCTGTGGTTCTTGGCAGCTGCACTCCAGCCTTCACGAAGGTGATCATCTGGGTGGTGGGACGTTCTCATCTGCAGCTGCTGATTCCCATGCTGATGGCTTCTGCAATGGGTTTAAGAACCTGGTCGTGACGCCATGTGTACCGGCCCTGCCCAAGAGCCTTTGGGCAACAGCTCAGGATGTGTTCCAACGTCCCCTTGCCTGAGCATTGCGGGCAATCTGGAGATTCCGCTTTGCCCCAGATGAAGAGGTTCGATGGGCTGGGCAGGACATCATACACTGCCTGGACCAGGAACTTGATGCGCTGTGGTTCAGCCTGCCAGAGCTCAGTCCATGTGACTTTTCGGTCCATGGCCTGCTCCCACCTTGTCCAGGCCCAATGCTGCCTCAATCCAGCTGCTCTGGTAGACCTCTCCTCCTCCACCACTGCCCTCACTTCCTCCTGGACCAACCTGCGCCTCTCCTTCCCCTTGGCCTTGTCAAACTGGGGAGATGGGAAGATTCCCAGGCCTGCTCTTCCCCGAGTCACTGCTCCCACCAGGATTCTGTGGCGTATCCGAGACTCTGCTTGCAGCATGCCTTTGCCGGCTCTCCACCTCCTCCCGGTTTCCTTTTGAGTGGGAGGGAAAAACCCCTTCGGGGTGCATGCTGAACTGGTGGCAAGTTTTCTTAATTTAATTTTAGTCCTTGAATACTTTTGGTATAACTACCAAGTGTGATAGTTCTTCATGCTTCCAAAACCAGGTGTGGGTACTTACCTAACAGTCCATTCTTTCAGCTTGTAGCGGGAGCGCCCGTACTCCCGTTCGTCGCTGTTGCACTGCGTGAACGCTCATGTCGCACATGCGTGCTGGACGGGTTCTTCACGTAGTCACTCGCGTGACTCCGAAGTAAAATCAAGTGATCGAGTTTTATTGCCATATACTCAAGCATAGAAACTTAGAAAATAGGTGCAGGAATAGGCCATCGGCCCTTCGAGCCAGCACTGCCATTCAATATGATCATGGCTATTCATCTAATCAGCACCTCTTTCCTGTTTTTTCCCCATATCCCTTGATGTTGTTAGCCCCAAGAACTAAATGTAACTCTCTCTTGAAAACATCCAGTGAATTGGCCTGCACTGCCTTCTGTGTCAGAGAATTCCGCAGATTCACAACTCTCTGCATGAAGAAAGTTTGTTCTCATCTCAGTCCTAACTGCCCCCCCCCTTTATTCTTAAACTGTGACCCATGGTTCTGAACGCCCCCAACATCGGGAACATTTTTCCTGCAGTTATAGTAAGTGAAAATCTAGCAGGCAAGCAGGATGCTTTCTCCAACCACCCCCATTTGAAGTCCACTATCTTCCACCACTTCTGCCCAGTGCTTGGTACCTACTTCCAGCGGCCACTGGTTGTCCTCCAGGATGCACTCTCTCTCCTCTCAACCCCCCTCTCTCTCTCCCCCTCTATCTCTCCCTTCCATCTCTCTTTCCCCTCTCTCTCTCCTCTCTCCCTCTCTGTCTTCTCTCTCCTCTCACCCCTCTCTCTCCGTCCCGTCTCCCCCTCTCACTCTCTCCCCTTCCCTCTCTTCTCTCCCACCTCTCTCTCTCTCTCCCTCTCTCTTTCTTTCTTTTTCTCTCTCTCTCTCCCCTCTCTCTCCCCTCTCTCTCCCCTCTCTCTCCCCTCTCTCTCCCCTCTCTCTCCCCTCTCTCTCTCCCCTCTCTCTCCCATCTCTCTCTCTCTCCCTCTCTCCCCCTCCTTCCCTCTCTCCCCCTCTCTCTCCCCTCTCTCTCCCCCCTCTCTCCCCTCTCTCCCCTCTCTCCCCTCTCTCTACTCTCTCTCACCCTCTCTCCCCTCTCTCTCCCCTAACTCTCTCCCCTAACTCTCTCCCCTAACTCTCTCCTCCCCTAACTCTCTCCCCTAACTCTCTCTCCCCTAACTCTCTCCCCTAACTCTCTCCCCTAACTCTCTCCCCCCTAACTCTCTCCCCTCACTCTCTCCCCTAACTCTCTCCCCTCCCTCTCCCTAACTCTCCCCCTAACTCTCTCCCCTAACTCTCTCCCCTAACTCTCTCCCCTAACTCTCTCTCTCCCCCTCTCTTTCCCCTAATTCTCTCTCCCCCTCTCTTTCCCCCCCCCCCTCTCTTTCTTCTCTCTCTTCCCCTCTTCTCTCCCTCCCCCTCTCTCCCCACCTCTCTCTTGCTTCCTCTTCTCTCTCTCTCTCTTCTTCTCTCCCTCTCTCTCTTTCTCCCCCCTCTCTCCCTCGCCCTCTCCACACACTCTCCCCTCCTCTCTGTCTCTCCTCTCTCTCTTCCCTCCCTCTCCCTCTCTCATCTCTCTTCTTTCCTCCTCTCTCCTCCTCTCTCTGTCACTCTCTCCCCCCATATCTCCCTCCCACCTCACTCCCCCGTGCTCTCTCCCCTCTCTCTTTCTCCTCTGTCTATCTCCTATTTCTCTTTGCCCCCATCTCTCTCTCTTTCCCCCATTTCTCTCTTCCCCCCCTCTCTCGCCCTTTCCCCTGCCTCTCTCCCCCCCTCTTCCTCTCATGTCCCTCTCTCTCTCCCCCTCTCTCTTACCCTCTCCTCCCTCTCCCTCCCCTCTCCTCTCCTCTCTCTCTTCCCTCTCACCCCCCTCTCTCTCTTCACCCCCCCCTCTCTCTCCCCTACCTCTTTCCCCCTTTCCATCTTCTCTCTCTCTCTCATTCACCCCCTCCCCCCTCTCTCTCTCCCCTCTCTCCCCTCCTCCCCCCCCACCCCCCACTCTCTCCCTCTCCCCCCTGTCTCCCTGTCTCCTTCCCCCCCCGCTCTCTCCACCTCCCTTTGAGAGTCTGTCCCTTCGGCACAGAGACTCTTGCGGCAGCGGCGTTCCGACGGCCCGGGACACTCGCACTGACCGTAGTGCTCCATGGCCGAAGCTGCAGCGAGCGACTCGCTAGCCGCGCAAATACTCGTCAGCCCCGCAAACTCACCAACCCCGGCTCCCCGCATCTGTATCCGCCCGCTGCTCCCATCCCTCCCTCAGCCCCGGCTCTCCAACACCCGCGGACCATGCAGTTTATCCGAGTTTTAAAATTTTTGGTGATCACAGAATTTCTCACCACAGAGCGTGGGGGCATGATTCTCACGCTCAAAGCGTGAGAGTTGGCAGCCCTGAGTATTTTAAGTTCCTTGGAACCATCATTTCCAGGGATCTAAAATGGAAGGCCACCATCGACTCCACAGTCAAAAAGGCCCAACAGAGGTACATCCTGCGGCAGCTGAGGAAGCACAATCTGCCACAGGCAATGATGGTCCAATTCTATACAACCATCGTAGAGTCTGTCCTCATCTTCTCCATCATGGTCTGGTTTGGCTCAGCCACCAAGCACGACATCTGGAGGCTGCAGCGAATCGTCCGATCAGCAGAGAAGGTTATTGGCCTCAACCTTCCCTCCATTGATGAACTGTACACTGCAAGGGCCAGGAAGCGAGTGGGTAAGATCGTCTCTGACCCCTCTCATCCTGGTCACAAACTCTTTGAATCACTTCCCTCTGGAAGGCGACTCCGGACTGTCAAAGCTGCCACAGCCAGACATTAAAAACTGTTTCTTTTCCACGAGTAGTTGCTCTACTCACTAACCAAAAAATATGTAGCCTCCTTTTGCTCTGATATTTTATATTATTTTTCACGTGTTTAAATTATAATGTTTTATTTTTATTTGTCTACAATATATCGTTTTGTTATCCTTCCGAGCAAAGCATCAAGGCAAATTCCTTGTATGTATACATACTTGGCTAATAAAATGTATTCAATTCAATTCAACATACACATACTGAACTTTTTTTCTCTCGGTTAATATATTGTTTGCAGTGTACTATGTTTACATATTCTGTTGTGTTGCTGCAGTAAGAATTTCATTGTTCTATCTGGGACATGACAATAAAACACTCTTGACTTGAATCTTGAACTACAGCATCAACACATTTTCACCCCATGATGTTGGGACGATGTTGTACCACACACTTTATTAATGTACATTCAATTGAAGTGGAGGTTGTGCTAGGGGAGGGAGGTGACCTTGCAACAGATGCCCATCTCCTGATCATCAGCCAGTGGTCTAGAGTGAGGATTGGAGTTTGCTTAGCTAATGTACCCTTGCACAATAGCCGATCACAACATGGGCCCAGCTTTTGCTCGAGGCTTTTCCCAATGATCTTCCCCCTTTCCTGGGCCTCGTCCTCCTTCTTGACAACTGTAACTCCTCCCGAGTTACTCCCAGCCCCTATTCCCAGTTAGTTTTGAATTTAAGCTGCAATGCCAGGTTCAACCTCCAGTCCAGGTACATCGAGTTGCTCGTGGATGTCTGATATTGTGCACGATGCAACTGCAGATGCTGCTTTAAACCAAAGATAGACAAAAACATGCTGGAGTAACTCAGCGGGACAGGCAGCATCTCTGGATAAAAGGAATTCCTTCTCTCCAGAGATGCTGCCTGTCCCGTTGAGTTACTCCAGCATTTTGTGTCTATCTTTGGTGTCTGATATTCACCAGCTCGGTGAAAAGGAGAGCTGGGAGCTTAGGATCAGCATGTCCTGAGCCTTTTCTATTCAGACCATTTCCCTATGCAATGCCTTGACCCGACACATTGTGGACCCGTTGGGTTCTTCCAGCATTCCAGCAGTCCCTTTTGTGTACAGGTGCACAGACTGTCTCCGTCTTTCCAAGATGAGGTCTCGTTGTATGATAGATAAGTAAGTAAATGCACAGATATTACTGAAGAAATGGCAGAGAAACTATTGAAATTCATCTTCATTGCTCTGCAAAGTTGACATCAGCTTTGAAATATCTGCATGTCTGATGTTTGGTGTGGAAACGCCAGAGGTAAAACGTCAATGGTTCATTTCCTCTCAGCTGATGCTGTCTTGTCCAGACCAGTTAGGGTATATCACCCAGACTGACATGAATTTCAAATAATTATGAACTAGTCTCGAGATAAAATACTCCACAAATATTGTGCCATGTTGACTGACGTCTAAATAAATATCTAATGGTGCTCTAGGCTACAATTGATACTTTAGAATGTATCTATTCCTAAAAAGAAGTTTCCATGTGACTCAATATTCTCAAATAAAAATTTCAAAAAGCATGATTTTTAAATAAAGAAAATTTTTATTTATGGTTCAGTTTATGTCTCCCTCATAAAATATTACAGTCTTTATGTAGCGATTTATATGATGTATAAACTATTCATTAGAAATATGCTATTCATGAGCAAAAACCTAAGTGTGGGCAGAACTCACTTGTCAGAGAACTTCTGTGGAGGGAATTGGTAGGCGATGTTTTGAGATTACTACTCTGAAGAAGCTTCCAACCTTCTTTGGCCACAAGGGCACAGAGCTTTTGTCCAACGAAAGCTTTTCACTGTACCACGGTACACATGAGAATTGCCGGAACTAACCAAGCTGAAACCTCACCTATACATTCCCTCCACAGATGCTGCCTGACCCACTGGGATCTTCCAGCACTTTGTTTTTTGCTCAAGATTTAAGCATCAGCAGTTCCATGTGTCTCTATTCATGGCTTCCCCTTTCTCATATGGACAGAGGAAAACAAGCGATCGTAAAGTTGCCTTAGTTTATGAGCGTCATGGTGGTGCAGTAGTAGAGTTTCTGCTTACATCACTTAGTGTCAGAGACACAGGTTTGAAGCCAGCTACATGTGCTATCTCTACGGAGTTTGCACGTCGTTCTCCCTATGACAGAGTGAGTTTTCTCTGAGGTCTTCGTTTTCCTCCCACACTCCAAAGACGTACATGTTTGTAGGTTAATAGGTTTGGTATAAATGCAAGTTGTTCCTTGTGTGTACAAGAATAGTGCAGGGATCACTGGTCGGTGTGGACTCGGTGGGCCGAAGGGCCTGTTTCCGTACTATATCTCTAAACTAAACTAAATTGTGTCCATCTTCAAGGAACCGTGGTACATACAAAGGGGTTTGCCTTGTGGGCACAGGGAAAATGTTTGGAAGGTTTCTCTGATTCTTACAACTTCTAATTCAGTTCAGATAAATCTACCTTCCTCAGAGTGTGGTTATATAGCACATATCAACTTGTAAATGGACTTTCTCTGCCTCTCAAAAGCTTTGACTTTGTCAGTCAAGAAGAATCTTTCTCTGCTTTGGCTGTCTCCAGAAATGTATCATCATTCTAGTTATGGCTGTGGTTCTGCCCAATGTGTCCCAGTCATTCCCAACTCCAGTGTAGACTGGAGTCAACCAAGCCCAGATCATCCCATCAACACTTTCCTCAATCTATCTTGCTGTGATATTACGCTTTATCTCTGATAAGATCTCGTTTGGTATTGAGTTCATCTACATGGCGACTAGTAACCGGTTCAAAATTGTCATTCTCTCTCCAAAACTATTATAACCCATCTGATTACGGTACGCAGGTGATGTTCGCATATGTGTATGTTCACAGACATAACTCCACATCATTGATCCCTTCACTTGTTTACCCTCCTACCATCCGGGAGGCGCTACAGGTCTCTCCGTTGCCAGACCAGCAGGTCGAGGAACAGCTTCTTCCCGGCGGCTGTCACTCTACTCAACAACGTACCTCGGTGACTGCCAATCACCAACCCCCCCCCCCCCCGGGCACTTATTATTATTTATTCCAAACGTTTGCTATGTCGCTCTTCAAGGGAGATGCTAAATGCATTTCGTTGTCTCTGTACTGTACAATGACAATGACAATTAAAATTGAATCTGAATCTGAATCTGAATCTGAAATGAACCAAACGCTGAGCCTCACGGTGCATTGAAAAGGATTGGCAGAATCAGGGGGAACTTAGAACCATGGGCAGCCAATAGACAAACGCTCTAAGGAGTTACAATTGCACAAACCCAACCCTGATCAAGGTCCATTGCAAGACCCTGCCAAATATGGATCACTTGCCATATCTCAGATCTGCCTCTCAATGAAAGCAGAGTTTAATGTCAATAATCCTTTTCTTCCACCTGCTTTAACTCCCCACCCAATCTCATGCATACCTTACCAGCAGTGTTGGTGAGCTTTTGCTTACCAGACCACCACCGACCTTCCCAACTCATTTTGCCCAAGTTTCCCCTTGATTCTGCCAATCCTTTCCAATCCTCAAATGGACATATTTCTTTCAAGCCAAGCTTATGGGTTTTGCCGTCGACAACCGCAGAATTGCAAAGCTGGCCTGTCTATCCTTATCCAGATACCTCCCTAACCTTAACATTGCACCTATCCTCCTTGCCTCTCCTCAAATTAATCCGCCAGCTGGCTTTGCACCCACCCTATTAATATTTGGTTAAAAGGCAAACCCTTCAATTCCAGAATAGTCCCGTGTCTGAGTATTCTCAGCTCCCTCTGTTAATCAACATCATCCAACACTTCCAAACATTCAAAATTGCCCACATTACCCCTTGTACCCAGCCTTATGTCTGGTTGGGTGTGAGTGTCCCTTCACTAAACCTATGCCTTGTTGCCACCACTTCCAAGACACCCAAAGTCATAGTTGGAAGTAGAATTTTGATTAAGATGTGCCCAATATCCATGTAACTACTATTACCCCACCCCCACCCCCCCCACCCCCCCCCCCCCCCCCCCCCCCCCCCCCCCCCCCCCCCCCCCCCCCCCCCCCCCCCCCCCCCCCCACACTAATCTCTGATCTGTCACTGATGATTCTTTCAATTCAAAAATCATTTTTAGGTGGCATATGAAATAAAAAGGATTACAGGACTGAAATAACATATGGGGTAGTCTTAACAGCTATTTATCCACTGCGCCCTTGATCAGATTATTTCTTTGTGATAAATCCTAGGTGTTTATTGTTCTCTATAAATACTTCTCTTTGCAGCGGAGACACATGACAGCGTGATCCTACAGTGCAGTAGAACTGGTAGAAAACCTCGTCTGTTAAGGGCGTATTTTCTTAATCATTAAACAATTAAATAGTATAATTCTGTTGTAAAACAAGTTCCTTTTTTCCCGGCTGTAAAAATGGTCAAAGCTCTCTTTGAGATCATTGCTAGTAAGTGGGCATATAAATGGCCTAAGTCATTATCTCTTAAAAACAGAAAGGATGACAATGATTAACTGACATGTTGCCAGGTGACTCCACAGTGGGGCATATGTTATTTCAGTTGCTGGGCCTTTAGTCTTGCAGGGTTGAACCAAGGTTAGCCAAGCACAGTAATACCATTTCAATCTCATTGAAACATAGAAAAATAGGTGCAGGAATAGGCCATTCAGCTCGTGCCAGCACTGCCATTCAATAAGATCATGGCTGATCGTCAAAAATCAGTACCCCGTTCCTGCTTTTTCCCCATATCCCATGATTCCTTTAGCTAAATCTAGCCCCTTCTTGAAAATATCAAGTTAATTGGCCTCCACTGCCTTCTGTGGCAGTGAATTCCACAGATTCAAAACTATCTGGGTGAAAAAAGTTTTTCCTCATCTCAGTCCTATTCTTAAACAGTGACCCCCTGGTTCTAGACTCCCCCAACACCGGAAACATTTTCCCTGCATCTAGCCTGTCCAATCCTTTCAGAGTTTATAAGGGGGTGGGAGGTTGCAACCTTCACGTAGTCCGCCCTGTTTCGACGAATGCAATCAACCCGGCGTGCACAGTCAAGTAAGATCAAATAGAACAAGTTGTCCTACAACTTTAGGCTGTGCACACCATACTCAAGATGAAGAAGAAGAGTTTATATTCTATTATAATCTATAAGATCTCCTTCTAAATTCCAGTGAATACAATAGACACTAGGTGCAGGAGGGGGCCATTCAGCCCTTCGAGCCAGCACCACCATTCAATGTGATCATGGCTAATCATCCACAATCAGTAGCCCGTTCCTGCCTTCTCCCCATATCCCCTGACTCCACTATCTTTAAGAGCCCCAACAAGCTCCCTCTTGAAAGTATCCAGAGAACCGGCCTCCACTGCCTTCTGAGGCAGAGAATTCCACAGACTCACAACTCTCTGTGTGAAAAAAGAGTTTCCTCATCTCCGTTCTAAATAGCTTACACCTTATTCTTAAACAGTGGCCACTGGTCTGGACTCCCCAAATATCCGGGTCCGCAAAGAGTAGGAGTAAACGGGTCCTTTTCAGAGCAAAGAGTAGGAGTAAACGGGTCCTTTTCACAATGGCAGGCAGTGACTAGTGGGGTACCACAAGGCTCAGTGCTGGGACCTCAACTATTTACAATATATATTAATGATTTGGACAAGGGAATTGAATGCAACATCTCCAAGTTTGCGGATGACACGAAGCTGGGGGGCACTGTTAGGTGTGAGGAGGATGCTAGGAGTTTGCAAGGTGACTTCGATAGGCTGGGCGAGTGGGCAAATGCATGGCAGATGCAGTATAATGTGGATAAATGTGAGGTTATCCACTTTGGTGGCAAAAACAGGAAAGTAGACTATCATCTGAATGGTGGCCGATTAGGAAAATGGGAGATGCAACGAGACCTGAGTGTCATGATACACCAGTCATTGAAAGTAGGCATGCAGATGCAGCAGGCAGTGAAGAAAGCGAATGATATGTTAGCATTTATAGCAAAAGGATTTGAGTATAGGAGCAGAGAGGTTCTACTGCAGTTGTACAGGGCCTGGTGAGACCACAGCTGGAGTATTGCGTACAGTTTTGGTCTCCTAATCTGAGGAAGGACATTATTGCCATAGAGGGAGTACAGAGAAAGTTCACCAGACTGATTCCTG
The DNA here is from genome assembly GCF_028641065.1 of Leucoraja erinaceus. NCBI lineage: Eukaryota > Metazoa > Chordata > Chondrichthyes > Rajiformes > Rajidae > Leucoraja > Leucoraja erinaceus. The sequence goes on along the minus strand of NC_073388.1, from coordinate 48,053,454 downwards.
GGATGTCAGGACTTTCATATGAAGAAAGACTGGATAGACTCGGCTTGTACTCGCTAGAATTTAGAAGATTGAGGGGGGATCTTATAGAAACTTATTAAGGGGTTGGACAGGCTAGATGCAGGAAGATTGTTCCCGATGTTGGGGAAGTCCAGAACAAGGGGTCCCAGTTTAAGGATAAGGGGGAAATCGTTTAGGACCGAGATGAGAAAAAACATTTTTCACACAGAGAGTGGTGAATCTCTGGAATTCTCTGACACAGAAGGCAGTTGAGGCCAGTTCATTGGCTATATTTAAGAGGGAGTTAGATGTGGCCCTTGTGGCTAAAGGGATCAGGGGGTATGAAGAGAAGGCAGGTACAGGATACTGAGTTGGATGATCAGCCATGATCATATTGAATGACGGTGCAGGCTTGAAGGGCCGAATGGCCTACTCCTGCATCTATTTTCTATGTTTCTATGTGATTCTATGCTGTGAATCAACTGAACTTTGGGTCTGCAATGTACTTGCAATAAATGATTTGTTGGCCCTTAATGACAATGCAATGAGTTGTTTGGTAATTTGCTGGCCTGCACTCTGCTATGAAATTGAATTTGGTGGCCTGCACTCTGCCCCTTTCTCTCCCCCCGCTACCCCCCACTCTCCCCCCTCACTCCCCCCCTCTCTTCTCCCCCCTCTTTCCCCCCCTTTCTCCCCCCTTTTTTCTGCCCTTCTCCCCCCTCTCTCCCCCTCTCTCTCTCTCCCCCTCTCTCTCTCCCCCTCTCTCCCCCTCTCTCTCTCCCCCTCTCTCTCTCCCCCCCTCTCTCCCCCCCTCTCTCTCTCCCCCCCCCCCTCTCCCCCCCTCTCTCCCCCTCTCTCCCCCCCTCTCTCCCCCCCTCTCTCCCCCCCCTCTCCCCCCCTCTCTCCCCCCCCTCTCCCCCCCTCCCCCGCCTCCCCCCCCCTCTCTCTCTCTGACTCTGCCCCTCTCTCTCTCTGTCTCTGCCCCTCTCTCTCTGTCTCTGCCCCCTCTCTCTGCTCTCCCTCTCTAGATGCACCTGTGAGTTGGGGGTTATGCGTGTGTGGATAGGGCGAGGATGGGGTAAAAGGAGCGAATTAATTATATTAATTTAATATCATGGGGGTGGTTAATGTGTGTGGGGGGGGGGTTGTGGTTAGTGTGAGTGTGACACCGCAGGCCGCCTCCGCGTTGAGGGAATGGGACCCAACGGGTCCCACTTGGTCTAGGACTTATTAAAAGCCTGATCTTGCATGTGTATAGTGTGTATATGTGTATGTATATGTGGTTGTCTTTATATCTTCGCAAAAACACTACGCGGTAACGATCACATTTTTACATATTCTTATTGACATTTTTCCCCTCGAGGATGAGAGAACCTTCACTGAACATTTTATGCTTTATTTCTCGACATATTATCGACTCATTACTGATTAAAAGTCTAAAAGTTCAAAAGACTTTGAAATTAAAAACGACCAGCTTCAACTGATGGTGTCACAATGGCTCGGCTAGCAGTGGTCAGCCTCACTGAAGATGTCATCCTATATTTGACACTATTCGCGAATAAAGCTATAAAAATGCCAACTTTCGCAAGAGTATTCTGATTCACATATTTTGATTCACATTTTTCCCTTCTAGGCAGAGATGACCTTCACTGACCATTTAATGCTTTATTTCTCGACTTATTACTGATTGAAGTTTAAAAATATTAAAAGACTTTGAATTTAAACAACCAGCTTCAACTGATGACGTCACAATGGCTCGGCTAGCAGGGGGAGGGCGAAATGCTACTGCAACACGCAGGACCAACTGCAATTGGAATTTTTTTTAAAGAGCATTGCTGAGGGAGGCAAGGGGAGTGCTAGAATCTTAAGTTTGGGAACAGCTTGAGTAGGAGGACCATGCCTCCCGTGGGGGCTACGGGTAGGGAATGGGTGCGTTGGGGGAGCAGACCCAACGGGTCCCAATTCGTCTAAAAACAATCCTATCCATGTACCTCTCTAAATGTTTTTTTAAACATCCTAACTGATATATTCTGCTTCCAGTGACTGCTTCTGCTGTGATCCACTGACCTCGACAGATGTTACAACTCGCTGACCTCACATCATCTCACCCTGAGCGCACGAGCAGTTCAACAGCAGGAGACAGGGAGTTGCTCCAGTTCTGGGTGTCATGGTGACACATGGAAATGACTCAGCGGGCAGATGACAAAAGAGCTCCTCAAGCACGAGCAAATGCAGCAAGAAGCCTTTGAAGAAGAATAAGGCAGAATTAGTTTCCACACAAAATTCCTGAATAAGAAAATTACATGTTGTCTTTATGAACTTAATAGCTTAGCCATCGCAAAGTAATTCACTTATTGTGGTACTGATGTTGATCCAGATTTAGTATTAATTAAAATCTACCTTGTAATTGGTTTCTATCAGTATAAATGCCAAAAATTCTTTAATCGATTGGTTGTTAAACTTTACAAAGTATTTTTAAAATTAGGGAGGTGAAGATGTTTATGGAGGGTATTGTGGAGCTTAAGGCCTGGACAACATGATCAGTGATATAATGAATAATGAGATGATCAACAGGAGAGAGATGAAGGAGCTTGTTGATCCTGGTGAGGTGGCGGTGTGGTCAGGCTGGAGGAGGTTATAAGGATAGGCAAAGGAGGGGCCATGATGAGATTTTAAAACAGAATTTTTTATTCTGAGGGCAGCATGAAGATGCAGCGGTAGAGTTGCTGCCTTACAGCGCTCGCAGCGCCAGAGACTTAGTTTGGATCCCGACCACGGTGCTGTCTGTACGGAGTTTGTACTTTCTCCTCGTGACCACGTGGGGTTTTCTCTGATATCTTCAGTTTCCTCCCACACTCCAAAGTGTGGGAGGAAACCAAACTCTAAATAGGTAAATTGGCTTGGTAAATGCAAAACAGTGTGTGTAGGGCAGTGTTAATATGCAGGGATATCAGCGCGGACCAGTTGGGCCGAAGGTGACTAAGCTAAAGAATGCGAATATTAGAAATGAGCCATTGTTGGAATGAGTCAGAATTCAGTAAACCCACCCTTACTCTTGTAATTCACCCATGGTGTGTGGAGATCATCACTAATGGACCTGATGTTCATGCTTATCTCTGCAGACCTGTCCTGAACCCAGTGCATTGATGCAATCACAAAGAAAGCCCAATAAAGTTTTTACTTCCGTGGAAGACTGAAGAGGTTCGCTATGTCGATGAATGCTTTCTTGAACAATTTTTACAGGTGTTGGATAAAGTGCCGTATTGATCGGTTGCATCATGGCCTGGCCCAGCAGTGAAGGAGAATATAAAAAGTAGTGAACACCGCCTGTCTGGATCCCAGCCTAGTAGTTAGCACCAAGCTACTGTAATCTGTGAAGTGAAAACTGAGAGTTATGATTAGGGCAGCAATAAAACATAGGACATAGAACAGTACAGCACAGGAACAGGCCCTTCGGCCCACAGTGTTTGTGCCAAACATGATGTTAAGTTAAAGTGATTTCATCTGCCTGTACATGATTGGATATTTATATAGTGTCATATGAGTTCACATAGTCTCATAGGAGTGTCATGTACTTGTCGCTATCTGGCAGACTTCTGTTGGGTCAGCATTGACAGTGAACATTAGACGTCACCTGGGATAACTTCAGCATATCAACTTTCACCGCCATCTCCTCTTGCCTGTTCAGGCTAATTTCCACATCTACCTAACCTCCGTTATGCACTGACTGGTTAGCTGTAGATCCATTTACTCCTGAGGTTGGTTGTGTATGCCACAAACTTTGGTAAACTGGTCATTTCTTCCAGAGTCCTCTCTTGTGGTGCCCCATAAATCCCACTTGGCATGAGATGGATTGCATTTGTTGCCTGTTGCTGGCAAATAGTGAAATGGCAATGGTGGATGTGTGGCTGGAACGAGGGTCAGGAATGTGTTCCGGATGATTGTTATATTGTTAGTTATTAGAGTTAGGAGTTGGGTTGGGAGTGCAGTGTGTTTGGAACCCTGCATCGGCTTTTATTTCCGAATGTAGAGTTAGCAATGCCAGGTTTAGGGTGAGCAATGTGTGTGGTGTGCCCACTACTCTGCTCTTTGCTGTTTCACCAGTAGCCACCAACTACCTACTGTGGTGAATGGGAAGAGAGGTCAGAAGCTATTCAATCCCCTGCCTATAAACTGCAGTAAATCAAATGCAAACAGTGCTTCTTTTGACAATCTGATACATACCGGTTGAAGCTCACAGACAAGTTGTTACATACATTGAACGGTTGACCACTTTGTTTTGTTTATTTTTATTAGAAGTTAATACAGTACAAAACAGTACAGTGGAACCTAATTTTAGGTGCCAACTATGTAATACCGTAATCCATTCTATGTACAACCTCTAGTTTTATGTTATGAGAAGGAAGTAAGCAAGACAAGAAAAAGAAAACAATAGAAAGAGGAAAAAGTGGAAAAATAGATGGTAGAGAGTAGAAAAACGTGAAGTGTGTATATAAAAAATAAAAGTAAAAAGTGGAAAGTAGAAATAGAAGAGAAAGCCCCTTTAAAGAGAATTTTTCAAATCTGTATTCGGAGATGTAGCTCTATCCGCGTCATGAACTGAAATCGGCAATCTTTACGGCACCGCTGCGTCACATGATTACAAAAAGTCGATGAGAGGAGACCAACTCCTTAAGAATTGGTCATATTTATCTATTAGTCAGAGTCTCATTTCTTCAAGGCGTGCTATGTCAATCATATTCCTAATCCACATTTTAACAGTTGGTATGGTTGTATTTTTCCAAAATTTAAGTATCAATTTCTTTCCAATTATTAACCCATAATTAAAAAAAACATTTTGGTCTTTATTTAAATTGGTATCTTCTCCTATTATTCCAAATATAATCCATTCCGTTTTGGGTTCTATTCTTGACTTGAAAAGCTTTGTAAATAGATCAAATATATCACTCCAAAATGTATTCAACTTTGTACATCCTACAAATGAATGTGTTATATTAGCGTTTTGAAACAAACATTTATCGCATCTGGGAGAGACGTTTGGATAAAATTTATTCAACCTCGTTTTTGAATAATATAGTCTATGTAATAATTTGAATTGAATTAAATTATGTCTTGCATTAATAGAACAGTTATGTGTATTCATCAAATACTTTTCCCATCTATCCTTCGAGATCTTTATCATTAGCTCATGTTCCCAATCTTCCCTTAATGCTTCTGTTGAGGGTGATTCTCTATTTAATATATTATTATAAAAGTATGATATTAATTTTTGTGAATCAGCCTTAATATTCATTGCTTCTTAGAACGGTTGACCACTTTATATCATTAGTATACCTTAGTATCTTTGCCAGTGGCTTGAGAGGTATATGCCGTATACTGCAGAGATAATGGCCTTACTGTATAGACATGAAAGGATCCAGTCAAGCTCATACAATGCATTCAGAAAGTATTCAGACCCCTTCACTTTTTCCACATTTTATTACGTTACAGCCTTATTTTAAAATGGGTTAAATTCATTTTTTTTATCATCAATCTACACACAATACCCCAGAATGAAGAAGTGAATACAGGTGTTTAGAAATGTTTGCAACGTAATTGAAAAAAAAAAACTGAAATATCACATTTCCATAAGTATTCAGACACTTTGCTGTGACACTCAAAATTGAGCTTAGGTCCATCCTGTTTCCATTGATTATCCTTGAGATGTTTCTACAACTTGATTGGAGTCCACCAGTGGTAAAATAAATTGATTGGACATGGTTTGGAAAGGCACACACCTGTCTATATAAGGTCCCACAGTTGACAGTGCATGTCAGAGCAAAAACCAAGCCATGAAGACGAAGGAATTGTCCGTAGACTTCCGAGACAGGATTGTGTCGAGACACAGATCTGGGGGAAGGGTATAAAACAATTTCTGCAGCATTGCAGGTCCCGAAGAGCACAGTGGCCTCCGTCATTCTTCAATAGAAAAACTTTGGAACCACCAGGACTCTTCATAGAGCTGGCCGCCCGGCCAAACTGAGTAATCGGGGGAGAAGAGCCTTGGTCAGGGAGGTGACCAAGAACCTGATGGTTACTTTGACAGAGCTCCAAAGTTCCTCTGTGATTGGAGAACCTTCCGGAATGACACCTATATCTGCATCACTACATCAATCAGGCCTTTATGGTAGAGTGGCCAGACGGAAGCCACTACTCAGTAACAGGTACATGACAGCCCGCTTGGAGTTTTCCAAAAAGGTTGTTTTCACTTTTGTGCTCTGGTCTGATGAAACCAAGATTGAACTCTTTGGTCTGAATGCCAAGTGTCACGTCTGAAGGAAACCAGGTACCGCTCATCACCTGGCCAATACCATACCTATGGTGATGCATGGCGGGGGCAGCATCATGCTGTGGGGATGTTTTTCAGTGGCAGGAACTGGGAGACTAATCAGGATCGAGGGAAAGATGAACAGAACAAAGTACAGAGAGAAGTGTTTAAGAAGGAACTGCAGATGCTGGAAAATCGAAGGTACACAAAAAAGCTGGAGAAACTCAGCGGGTGCAGCAGCGTCTATGGAGCGAAGGAAATAGGCAACGTTTCGGACCGAGATCCTTGATGAAAACCAGCCCCAGAGTGTTCTGGACCTCAGACTGGGGTGGAGGTTCACCTTCCAACAGGACAATGACCCTAAGCACACAGCCAAGGCAACACAGGAGTGGCTTTGTGACAAGTCTGTGAATGTCCTTCAGTGGCCCAGCCAGAGCCCGGACTTGAACCCGATCGAACATCTCTGGAGGGATCTGAAAATAGCTGTGCATCGACGCTCCCCATCCAACCTGACAGAGCTTGAGAGGATCTGCAGAGAAGAATGGGAGAAATTACCCAAATAAATATGTGTCAAGCTTGTAGCATCATACCCAAGAAGACTTGAGGCTGTAATCGCTGCCAAAGGTGCCTCAACAAAGTACTGAGTAAAGGGTCTGAATACTTATGTAAATGTGATATTTCAGTTATTTCTTTTTAATTACTTTGCAAAATTTCTAAACAACTGTTTTTGCTTTTTTATTATGGAGTATTGTGTGTAGATTGATGATAAAAAAAAAAAGAGAATGGAATCCATTTTAGAATAAGGCTGTAACGTAACAAAATGTGGAAAAAGTGAAGGGGTCTAAATACTTCCTGAATGCACTGTAAAACTGTGGGAGCGTTAACACAGGCAATAGTTAACTGGTCTCAGAGTTTAAATGGTGACTTCCTACTACTTTCCAAAATGGTATTCTTCTGGGAAATCAACTTCATTAATTCAGAACTATTTAAGTATCAAGTGCTCATCATTGGAAGGTGCCCTTATCCTCACTGTGTGGATTTCAAATTTGGTATTTTTATCTGTTTAAGGAGGAACTGCGGATGCTGGAATAATCGAAGGTAGACAAAAATGCTGGAGAAACTCATCTATGGAGCGAAGGAGCGAAGGAGCGAAGGAATAGGTGACGTTTCGGCTCGAGACCCTTCTTCAGACTGATGTGGGGGGTGCGGGGGAGCGGGAAAATGAAAGGAAGAGGTGGAGACAATAGGCTTGTGGGAGAGCTGGGATGGGGAGGGGAAGGATGGAGAAAGCAAGGACGACCTGAAATTGGAGGTCAATGTTCATACCGCTGGGGTGTAAACTACCCAAGCAAAATATAAGGCGCTGTTCCTCCAATTTGCAGTGGGACTCACTCTGGCCATGGAGGAGGCCCAGGATAGGAAGGTTGGATTCGGAATGGGAGGGGGAGTTGAAGTGCTGAGCCACTGAGAGATCAGGTTGGTTATTGCGAACTGAGCAGAGGTGTTGGGCAAAGCGATTGCCAAGCCTACGTTTGGTCTCACTGATGTAGGGCAGTTGACATCTAGAGCAGCGGATGCAATAGATGAGGTTGGAGGAGGTGCAGATGAACCTCTGCCTCACCTGGAAAGACTGCTTGGGTCTTTGGATGGAGTCAAGAGGGGAGGTAAAGCGACAAGTGTAGCATTTCCTGCGGTTGCAAGGGAAAGTGCCAGGAGAGGGGGTGGTTTGGGTGGGAAGGGACAAATTGACCAGAGAGTTATGGAAGGAGCGGTCTCTGCGGAAAGCCAAAACGGGAGGAGATGGGAAGATGTGGCCAGTGGTGGGATCTCATTGGAGGTGGCGAAAATGTCTGAGGATTATCTGTTGTATGTGATGGCTGTTGGGTGGAAGGTGAGGACCAGGGGGAACTCTGTCCTTGTTACGAGTGGGGAGGTGGGGAGTGAGAGCGGAGCTACGGGATATGGAAGAGACCCTAATAAGAGCCTCATCTATAGTAGAAGAGGGGAACCCCTGTTCCCTAAAAAATGAGGACATTTCCGATGCCCTGGTTTGGAACACCTCATCCTGGGTGCAGATGCAGCGTAGATGGAGGATTTGGGAGTAGGGGATAGAGTCCTTACAGGAAGCAGGGTGGGAAGAAATGTAGTCCAGATAGCCATGGGAGTCAGTGGGTTTATAGTAGATGTCGGTCAGTAGTCTGTTACCTGCGATGGAGATAGTGAGGCCTAGAAATGGTAGGAGAGATGTCGGAAATGGTCCTGGTGTATTTGAGTGCCGGATAGAAGTTAGTGGTGAAATGGATGAAGTCAGTGAGTACTGCATGGGTGCAGGAGGTAGCACCAATGCAGTTGTCAATGTAGCGGAGGTAGAGTTTGGGCATAGGGCCACGGTAGGCCTCAAACAAGGATTATTCAAAGTACCCAACAAAGGGGCAGGCATAGCTGGGGCCCATGCTCGTGCCCATAGCTACGCCTTGGGTTTGGAGGAAATGGGAGGAGTCAAAGGAAAAGTTGTTGAGGGGTATCTAAATAGTTTAGATGTAGATTTGCTTTTCCCTGCCACTTACATCCCATTTCTCCATTGAAGGCATCAGTGAACAAATCCTAGCAATCCAATACATTGATGTGCTGGAGTGTTAATTGGTCACAGGGTAATCATGCCAAGTCATGCCTGTCTCAACTTCCCCCCCCCCATTACCAGTACATGTGACTGAAGAGCGATCTGGACTGATTTTGTAAGGACACTGAAGCTGCTGCAGTTTGCACTGTGTCTGTTGTCACCTTTGTTTGTGTGTCAGACGTACAGGAGGCATTACACATTGGGCCGAAGATAGACACTAAAAGCTGGAGTAGCTCAACGGGACAGGCAACATCTCTGGAGAGAAGGAATGGGTAATGTTTCAGGTCGAGCCGTGTCTATCTTTGGTTTAAACCAGTATCGCAGTTCCTTCTTACACGCCGAGCCCATGGCTTTCCTAAACCTGTTCAAGAAGGAACTGCAGATGCTGGAAAATCGAAGGTTCACAAAAATGCTGGAGAAACTCAGCGGGTGCAGCAGCATCTATGGAGCGAAGGAAATAAGTAACGTTTCGGGCCGAAACCCTTCGGTTTCGGCCTGAAACGTTACCTATTTCCTTCGCTCCATAGATGCTGCTGCTGCTTTCCTAAACCTGTTGTTTTAAGCATCTAAGAATGTTGCGTTTGTAATCAAGATCTAATAATTTCCAGCTGATTGATCTGGAATTGAACCATACAATGACGACATTTGATTTAAGTTGCGTTCTTGGGGATACAATCACTGTGAAAATCCCTGTGGATGGAATTTTCCAAACTTTATATCCCTCGTGTAGCTGCTGCTGATACTGCTTGTTTCAATTGATATGTGAGCCGTTTCCCTACTTCATTTGACACTTTGTAAAAATGTTGACTCATTCTGTAAAGGGCAATCTCTGTTTGATCCATCATTAATGCATTTATAGTGTGTACATTCTCCTCCCTTGCCATCACAGGCTGCTTCCCAACAGTAATTATCTTGGTAGTTAGTATTTTTTTACCTCCTTTTTCCATTGCTAATTATGGACTCTTGTTTTAAGTGCTTCCCACTTTGCTGCTTTGGAGCCCAATGCACTGCTGTGAACAGCTATGATATATCCCCCTATCTCAGCATCACCACCAGTTCTGATATGAATCCAGTCTCTGAAATGACAGCCGTGAGCAGCTCCAAGTTAGACTCTCACAGCACCTCCCTCTAGTCAGGTAACAAGACGTTCTGAGCATCTGTCGTTACACATTCATTTCTAAATGCTGCTGTAACTTATCATACTGTTTTCGAACTGACTGTAGTTCTGGTCACCCAGCTATAGGAAGGGTGTCATTAAGTTGGAAAGGGCGCAGAAGAGATTCACCAGGGCTTGGGGTGGGAGATTCACGTGGTCCGCCCTGTTTCGACAAATGCAATCAACCCGATGTGCACAATCAAATAAGATCAAATAGAACAAGTTGTCCTGCAACTTTGGGCTGCACACGCCATACTCAAGAAGAAGAAGACCAGGGCTTGTGTGCTTGAGTTATAGGGAAGAGTTATGTTTCCTAATAGAGAACCATTTAGGGAACGGTTAAATCGGCTGGCACTTTGAGCTTTGGAGTCCGAGTGTAAGAGGCAAAGGAGTGATTTTATTATTGCAAGACTATGATGTTGGTTGGCATGGACAAGGTGGTGTGAAGGGCTTGTTTCTGTGCTTTGCGGTTCTATGAATCTATAACTATTAGGACAATTGATTCTTTCACAACAGTAAAATGAACTTGAAAGCGGTGTGTTTGGACTCCAGGGATATTTTAAACAGTAATGATAAAGTTGGCAAAGTTTCATTTGTGCTAAAGTGATGTGTCTGACTGGCACCTCGCGTTGTCACAGCACTTCCACTGGGCTGAGTGGTTTGTGATCCTGGTTGTTGCAATTATGGCTCCCTGGGGGATTTCCTATCACATTTGAACTGAATCAATATACCTGAGCTGCTTGGATCTTTCTCAGTTGCATTAGTGAACCATGTGCCGGCTGATGAATCTTTACTATGCAGGTGGGCTAGAGTGGGATTATTGAACAAAATACTTTGCCAGCCATCCCTCTACCAGTCACGTCCTTTAGGCAGCAAAAATAATGGAACTGGTAACATTCGGAACTGCACTGAATTTGAAATTCAGTCTGAAGAAGGGTCTCAACGCGAAACGTCACCCATTCCTTCTATCCAGAGATGCTGCCTGTCCCACTGAGTTACTGCAGCATTTTGTGTTCTTTATGCATCCTCTCGCAATGCACACTTGCTCACATTGCACATTCTAACTCAGCTTCTTGTTGGCTGTTCATATAAAATAGCTGCAAGCATTCAATAGACCTAACAGGAGACATTGTGATGAGTTTAAGGTGCTACCGTGACTGAGATCACTACTGCACCTCTATTACTGGGAGAAGCATGCATTTAATTACTGGCACGCAGATCAAGTCCAAACTGCAGTAAGGGATATAAAAGGAAGATTCTTTATCTGACAGCCAAACAGCCGACATTATTGACATTTCATGCAAATTTTAAAATTTCTCTCATAAAATCGCGATGAACACAATTGTTGGGCAGAATTCCATACGGATGGCAGTTCTCATCCTTATGGGGCGGCCACATATGTCCAAGCTTGTTCACGTGGCCTGTTCAACCCCTCGAGGCTCTGCCCCTCAATGTCCAGGCTATGTATTTGCAGTAGAGCTGATGGTAGGGATAGTTTTAGAGCACATCACCAGCAGTGCAGTGAAAACCTGGGGGTGCAGCGGTAGAGTTGCTGCCTTACAGCACCAGAGACCCGGGTTTGACCCTGTCTGCGGGTGCTGTCTGTACGGAGCTTGTACGTTCTCCTTGTGACCACGTGGGCTTTCTTCGTGTGTTCTGGTTTCTTCCCAAACTCCAAAGACGTGCAGGTTAATTGGCTTAAATAATATTATAAAATTGTCCCTAATGTGTAGTCTAGGTCTAATGTACCAGGTGATTGCTAGTTAGCATGGACATGATGGGCCGAAGAACATAATTCCATGATGTCACTATCCCTCACACTAGGGACGATTAAAAAAAATTTAAACATTGCCAGATTAACCTTCAAACTTGTACTTCTTTGGAATATGGGAGGGAACCGGAGCATCCGGATAAAACCCATGTGGTGACGGGGAGAACGTACAAGCTCCGTAAAGACAGTACCCCTGGACAGGATCAAACCCGGGTCCCTGTCGCTGTAAGGCAGCAACTCTACTGCTGCGTCACCGTGCCACCCTCAGGTTTTCACTGCCCTGCTGGTGATGTGCTTCCTGCTGGCTCATCAGTCTAAAACTATCCCCGCCACCAGCTCTACTCCAAATACATAGCCTGGACGTTGAGGGGCAGTGTCTTGAGGGATTGAACTGGCCATGGGAACAAGCTTGGACATATGTGGCCACTTGCCGGACAATCAGACTGATTTCTGACGGTGGGCTTGACACCAGCAGAAGTCTCATTATCAAGTTCAAGCTTGGGTTACTCAGATCCACCTTTTTCATCACCAACTCATCACCAATCATCATCATGGTAACACAGTGGCAGGGCAGTGGAGTTGCTGCCTACAGCGTCAGAGACCTAGGTTCAAGGTTTCAAGATCAGTTTATTGTCACATGTATCAATTAAGGTACGGTGAATTTCGTATTTCCATACAGCCATACTAAAAAGTAAGCAACAAGACACCCAAGTACATAAAAGTTAACATAAACATCCACTACAGCGGATTTCCCACATTCCTCACTATGATGGAAGGCCATGAGATTATTGGGCAAAATTAGAGCATCTGGTATTGGGGGTAGAGTGCTGACATGGATAGAAAATTGGTTGGCAGACAGGAAACAAAGAGCAGGGATTAATGGGTCCCTTTCAGAATGGCAGGCAGTGACTAGTGGAGTACCGCAAGGCTCGGTGCTGGGACCGCAACTATTTACAATATACATTAATGATTTAGATGAAGGGATTAAAAGTAACATTAGCAAATTTGCAGATGACACAAAGCTCCGTGGCAGGGTGAACTGTGAGGAGGATACTCTGAGGATGCAGGGTGACTTGGACAGGTTGGGTGAGTGGAAAGATGCATGGCAGATGTAGTTTAATGTGGATTAATGTGAGGTTAGCCACTTTGGTGGCAAAAACAGGAAGGCAGATTATTATCTGAATGGTGTCAAGTTGGGAAAGGAGGAAGTACAATGGGATCTGGGGGTCGTTGTTCATCAATCACTGAAAGTAAGCATGCAGGTACAGCAGGCAGTGAAGAAAGAGAATGGCATTTTTGCCTTTATAACAAGAGGAGTTGAGTATCGGAGCAAAGAGGTCCTTCTGCAGTTGTACAGGGTCAAAGTGAGACCACAACTGTATTGTGTGCAGTTTTGGTCTCCAAATTTGAGGAAGGACATTCTTGCTATTGAGGGAGTGCAGCGTGGGTTCACAAGGTTAATTCCCGGAATGGCGGGACTGTCATATGCTGAGAGAATGGAGCAGCTGGGCTTGTACACTTTGGAATTTAGGATGAAAGGGGCTCTTATTGAAACATGCAAGATTATAAAGGGTTTGGACACGCTAGAGGCAGGAAACATTTTCCTGATGTTGCTAGAGTCCAGAACCAGGAGCCACAGTTTAAGAATAAGGGGTAAGCTATTTAGAACGGTGATGAGGAAAACTTTTTCACACAGAGAGTTGTGAATCTGTGGAATTCTCTGTCTAAGACAACGGAGGCCAATTATCTGGAGGCTTTCAAGAGAGCGTTAGATAGAGCTCTTAATGATAGCAAAGTCAAGGGATATGGGGCGAAGGCTGGAATGGGTGACCGATTCGGGTCAAGACCCTTCTTCAGACATAGTTTTCTATTGGTTTTAGGAAATTATTGAGGGTGTGAGGCTACGGTATGAATAGTATCACGTGGGTGAATATGAGTAATATGGTGCATATTTGAGAAAGAAGATTGATATTTTATACGGCAACGTTGGTATTCAGCTGTAGCATTAGTATTCTGGGGATTAGGATTAGCATCCAAGAGGATTTGTGGTTGTTATTGGTAGTGTTTTATTATTGTCATGTGTACTGAGCTACAGTAACAAAAATTGTTTACGTGTTATCGGGACAAATCATATAGAAAGACACAAAATAGAAAATTAGTTGTCAGACAGGCAACAAAGAGTGGAGATTAACGGGTCTCTTTCAGAATGGCAGGCAGTGACTAGTGGGGTGCCGCAAGGCTCGGTGCTGGGACCACAGCTATTTTCACTATACCTGTACATCAATGATTTAGATGAAGGGATTCAAAGTAACATTAGCAAATTTGCAGATGACCCAAAGCTGGGTGGCTGAGTGAACTGTGAGGAGGATGCTACGAGAATGCAGGGTGACTTGGACAGGTTGGGTGAGTGGGCAGATGCATGGCAGATGCAGTTTAATGTGGATAAATGTGAGGTTATCCACTTTGGTGGCAAAAACAGGAAGGCAGATTATTATCTAAATGGTGTCAAGTTGGGAAAAGGGGAAGTACAATGGGATCTGGGGGGTCCTTGTTCATCAGTCAATGAAACTAAGCATGCAGTTACAGCAGGCAGTAAAGAAAGTGAATGGCATGTTGGCCTTCATAACGAGAGGTGTTGAGTATGGGAACAAAGTGGTCCTTTTGCAGTTGTACAGGGCCCTGGTGAGACCACATCTGGAATATTGTGTGCAGTTTTGGTCTCCTAATTTGAGGAAGGATATCATTGCTATTGAGGCAGTGCAGCGTAGAGTTCACGAGGTTAATCCCCGGGATGGCGGGACGTCATATGTGGAAAGATTGGAAAGACTGGGCTTGTATTCACTGGAATTGAGAAGGATGAGGGGAGATTTTATAGAAACCATATACAATTATAAAAGGACTGGACAAGCTAGATGCAGGAAAAATGTTCCCAATGTTGGGGGCGTCCAGAACCAGGGGCCACAGTCTAAGAATAAAGGGGAGGCCATTTAAAACTGAGATGAGAAAAAAACTTAGTGAAGTTGTGAATTTGTGGAATTCTCTGCCACAGAAGGCAGTAGAGTCCAATTTACTGGATGCATTTAAAAGAGCTCTAGGGGTTAGCGGACTCAATGGATATGGGGAGAAGGCAGGAACGGGGTACTGATTGTGGGTGATCAGCCATGATCACAATGAATGGCGGTGCTGGCTCGAAGGGGGAAATGGCCTCCTCCTGCACCTATCTTCCATGTTTCAATGTTTCTATTGCAGTTTGTCAATGCTTATGAATAGTAATTAGAGATACAGCATGGAAACAGGCCCTTTGCCTCACCGAGTCCACGGCAACCATTGATTGCCCTTTCACACTTGTTCTATAATCGCGCTTTCTCAACTTCTCACTGGGGAAGCTAGGCAATTTGCAGAGGCCAATTAACCGACACGTCTTTGTGATTTGGAGGGAAACCGGAACATCCGGAGGAAACCCACGCAGTCACAGGGAGACCTTGCAAACTCCACACAGACAATCCCAAAGCCAGGATTGAACAAGGGTCTCTGACGCTGTAAGGCAGCAGCTCTACCAGCTGCACCACTGTGCAGTCAAGGTACATGTAATCTCAGGGTGGTCCTTTTCCATTTCCTGTACCTTTCATTGGTTAGCAGGATACTGGTATCATCGATGAGGTCAAGTGTATTGAGATCAATGAATGGTTCAAATGGTGCTGACAAGAATCTTCTTCGGGCAACTGTTTCTGGAATGTGAGGACTTTAAAGCGAAATTGGGTACTTGACGTGAGGCTCAAGGCACCAGCTCAGCCGACCATGAACCTCAGCTTCCCTATCACTTCAACAGATTCTCACAACACCAAATTTTACTTTTAACTTGCAGTCTTTGAACTACCGGTAGCCATTGCTCTTCTGAACCTATCTACAAGAAAATCCACCTGCCTTATGTTGCAATTGGCTCTGAGCGGTGGACATTTTTAGCATAGCATCACCACCTGTTGGCACAATGATAGGTGTAAAACCATGTGTTGAGCTTAACCAGTTTCCGCTCTGTTGCTTATCATTGTGATTCCTTTTCTTGACATGCTCTTTATTTTTATTTCCGTTTGCGATCTTTCTTTTAAGCACTTGGGGGATTTTAATCACAGCAGACAAGCCTGAGTGGTTTCTAATGTTGCATGAAAGCGGGCAAACCAAGCGTGTTAATGGAAGGTCTGGTTTCAGCTAACTCACTCTATAACCAGAGGACAAGGGAGCTGGAGCCTGTGTGACAGCGTATAGTTCAAATGTGTGAAACAAAGAGGGTCAAGTGGAGTAACATTCCCACTAATGACCAAAACCTCACGTTCACCATCCTGCATATTACATCGAGCTAAACTGCAGAAGGCACTCTTCCTTTTACTTCCTGATTAAAGCCTTTTATTTACATTATTTTACTAATTGCAAGTTCCAATACATGCTGCTAACAGCATTACCAATGATTCAGTTGTTGAGTGAAAGGTTGTTATTGGATTAAATAGGGGATGGAGCTGCTCAGTTTTGGTGGAGTGATGGTAAGCAGCATCTCACGTGTTCAACTTCCTCACATCAATTCTGACGCACTCAACAGCCGTGCCAAAGCCACTCTTTGCAAGTTGCCAAGCAATGGGGAAATATGACACCCCTGGCTGGAAGCAACAAGGCAATTTCATTCATTTTAAAGATGTGCAGAGATTTGTTTTTTTCACTACAATATGGCTCAAATGGCCTCTCCTCATTATCTTGAAGTTGCAAATTGACTCTTCACAATTTGGCCACCTCCTCGAACAAATTGGCCACGTTGCTATCTTTCAGTATAGACCTAATCACCAAATTAATGGATACGAATATTTGGAACTTTTCACACCATCAACAGGCTGTGGACCAGTCAACTAGGAGAGTATTTCCAGGCTTTCAACCTACCTCATTGGGGCTCATCTTGTCGACCTCCCCGTGGTGAGCCCTGTCAACCGACCTCAGACAGGCGAACGACAACAACCAGAGACAGCAGCAGAAATAATGCAACCTCAGTCCCCGCAGCTTGCAACCCTAATGCAACCTCAGTCACCGCGGCTTGGTGTCCAACTGGTGCATGCAACCTTTTTAGGGGGGGGGGGGGCACCTACGGATGCAAACCAGAAGGCATCACCCTGCTGCAGCTGAATGTGGAAGGCCAAACTGGCTACAGCACCTGGAAGGCGTAACATAACTTCTGCTGCCTCAAACGCAAGAAGGAGAAGAAGAAGAATCTACCTCATTGTGGACCTAACACTTACATTTATCCACACTCTCTCTGTAACTGTGGTGCTATTTTCTATTCTCTGGTATTTTTCTCTTTGCACGACTTGTTTTACTTGTATAAGGCTTGATTGTACTCATGTATTGAATGATTTGACTGCATAGCACACAAACAAAGTTTTTCACTGCATCTGTTAATCCTGGCTGAAATCGAGCAGACATAGTTCCCAAACTTTAATAAGGACTCGTATATTGCTAGGCCATGTTGGTCAAGTCTGGTGTACTCTGTAGAAATCGGACAAGCTTCTGAATGGTGCCAGCAAGTCTAGGGCCAGATCAATGTTGCATATTCAATTGACAGATGGATGGGATTTCTGCAGAGGACCTCCTAGGAAATGTAAAATGCATTAGGATAAATGCAAACTGAGTGTACATATTGTAAATAATGTTGCGAGACAGTTACCCTGTTACTTGTCGATTGGTTGAAATGTTAAGCCCTGTCCGATTTGTTTGAATCCCAGGGTAAATGTTGCATAATTCAAGGTTCTGTTACCCTCTTGTGGAAGCTTCTCCTGCAACAATGCAAGAAGTTTCTGTAAATGGCCTGTGTAACTGTCTATAATGTATTGTTGTAATGTGTTATGGTTGATTGGATTGTAAACGGAACACCCCTATGTAGTTCGGCCCCTCAAGGTTTGGGGACCTATAAAAAGCAGCCCCCATGAGGTCCTTTGTCGATCTTCTGGAAGAGCGCTTCGGACTGCGTGACCTTTTGGAGTGTTTCTGCTTGCACGAGGCTAAATGGCTTGGCCAGGCAGATGCAAGGATCGAACCTGCAGTAGTTTAGGTATCGTACAGGGTGATTTGTTGTGCTTTCCAAAAATAAAGTTTAGTTGTTCCAGTGCTTGAATCAGTGGTTTATTGACTGAACTAGACTGGGGGGAAAGCTTAGAAAAGCTTATTTACACATTTTGGTACCTGTGGCTATATTAAACCAATATCAATACCAATACCAATACTAATCACCCTCCTATATCTTGGAGACATCGTGGTCAAACAATGGAAAATGATGGACAATGATAAGAGCAAATGTTGCCTTCTGTGATCTCCATGACCCCATTTGCAACATATCTCTAACTCTAGAAGGGCCAGTGGATTAAATTGGTGATGAATCTAGTTTGTAAAACCGTGTAAACGAATAAGCGGCTCATTTGCCACTTGCACGTGCAAGCACTAAATTTCTGCCTCCTTCAGTGGAAAAACAGAAAATGGACTCTGTGTGCTGTGTGGTGGCCAAGGGATGAGCTAGTTAATGGGAAGGCAGGAGTTATATTACTCATTTGCAAATAAATGTATATTAATTTCATGGTAATATACGGGAGAAAATGTTGCACTTCGAACATTGTACAACAGGATATACAGTCAATAGGTTGGGTAATTGGGCAAAATCTTGTTAAATGGCATTTAATGTGGGAAAGGAATCAAAAGCATGATTATTATTTGAACAGAGAAAGAATACAAATGAATGAAGTACAGAGGCATCTAAGTGCATCCATTGTGCATGAATCACAGAATGTTACCCGTCAGGTGTTGTAGTTAGGACAACAAAAGGGATATTGTGTAAGAAGGCATTGCAGATCTATTGTCTATTGTCAGATGGTGGTTTAAACTAAAGATAGACACAAAAAGCGGGAGGAACTCAGTGGGTCAGACAGCATCACTGGAGAAAAGGAATAGGTGACATATCAGTCTCAAGAAGCGTCTCATTCTGAAACGTCACAAAAGAGATATTGTACTTTAGGGCTGGAGTTAAGGACTAGAGTTTGTTTGGGATATTGATGAGACCTCACTCTACAATTGTAGATTTTTCATTGCAGAAAAGAGAAACAAGTATTGCTTGAGAAGAGATTCATCTGGGAGAATAGGTTGCCTTATCACGAATGGCCAATGAAGTTTGAGCTATATTCCTTGGAGTTTATAAAAATGAGGAGCAATTCTCATGAAACATAAGATCCTGAAGGGAGATACTGTAGATGGCAGGGTGAGAGATTGTGATATTTTCATCACTGCAAGAGTCTCTAATGACAAGGCAAAGTTACAAAATACGGGTGGTTAATTAAAATGGGGGTACAAAGGGATTTATTCTTGTCGAGGCTGGTAAGTGTCTGGAATTTTCTACCTTGGAGAGCTGTGCACAAAATAATCTCATAGGCAACGATGTGATAATGATCAGGTAATCTGCTTATAACCATAGGTTGTGGAATAAATATTGGCAAAGTACCAGGAGAACATAAATCTTCTTTAAAATAATGTGACAGGGTGACAGTAAGTGGGGAGTCGCCTTTATTCTGTTTTGTTACTTTACTATTGTTAAAATGTGGATTTTGTATATGTGATATATTTGTATTGTGAAAACATTAGCTGCCAAGGGGTGTTTAGGGAGGGTGGGTTAGGGTTATTTTGTCATTATATATAAAAAACAAAAGAGAGGGAAATGTAATGCAATACGTCAGATGTACTGTAATTTTTTTTTCCTCCAATAAAATTAATTAAATACAAAATAATGCCAATGGGATATCTGACATCTGCCAGAGTCTGTTGACAGCCTCAGCTATTTACCCCAATAGCTAGCTCCGGGTCCAGACCTCCAAGTTCGGACTCAACAGGTACCGACAGTTAATCCACTGTTTTTCGACTAGTGTTACTCTCCAGATTAATTGTACTGTTTGTCTGCCTCTGTCGCCTTCCCATCATCGAACAATTGTACATTTCCTTGATCATCGTCTGCTTTGATCTGCCCTTTTCACACCTTACATACTCTATGTACTCTTCCATCTCTCTAGTTTCTCTCTCCCGTGATTCTCAGTCTCAAGAAGGGTCTTGGCCCCAACCGTCACTCATTCCTTCCCTCCAGAGGTGCTGCCCGTCCCGCTGAGTTACTCCAGCATTTTGTGTCTATCTTCACAGAAATGTCAGCCTAATTTTGTCAGAAATGTTTGACAGAAATGTCAGCCTAAAATGTCAGCTTGTATTTGGTGTTCAAGTCCCCTGGAGCTGGATGGTCATCTGAGTGAGGGGTAGGAGTGTGAATCAATGACACACATACGTCTGGCCCCTTGGGTAGCAATGCTGTGCATCATAGATTCCATCAGATTTCTCTACCTCCCCAGCCTTCGCCAGCCCTACCTCCTCTCTCTGACCTCAAAACTCTCTTTATCTTGTATCTGTAATACTGGGCAGTTTGATTGTAATTGTGTCGTTTTCCCGCTGACTGGATAGCACGCAACTAAAAGCATTCCACTCCACATGGGTACACGTGACAACAAAACACATGAGTAATTGAAAACTAAACTAAATTACATTGATCATAAACATTAATATTCTCATCTGCATATGGATTCTGCCTGAACGACTGATAATTTTAAACATTTTCCAGTTCCAGGAACGTGGCTGACAGCTTTTTAAATGTACTATCTAAATGCTCTGTAGTACAAACTCTTCTGAAAACCCTTATTATTAGTAGGTCATTTAAACTATCCCTTCATGTGTGTCAGTCAGTCAAATTGTGAAGTGGCTTTGGAGAATGTTACTATTCACAAGAGAACGACATGGACAGCAACATACTTCGATGGAGAGCCTTAAACATCGCAACTGATGGGCAGCACAATAGCCCAAGGAGCGTTGTTGTCTTATAGCACCAGCAACCTGCGTTCAGTTCTGAACTTGCTGTCACCATATGGGTTTCCTCTGAGTGCTCGGGTTTCCTTCCACATCCCAAAGGGGGGGGGGGGGGGGGAGGGAGGGGGGGGGGGGGGGGGGGGAGGACGAGGGGCAGGTATATCTCCACTTTCTTTTTTTTCTCATATCTTTATTCACTTTTTGGCCACACTACTTTGGTAGTCTAGGGATCTTTTCTATGTGCTTTTTCGAGCTATCTTTTCATCTCACTTTTTCCCTCTTTTGTTCTTTCTCTCTTCTTTTCTCTCATTTTCAGGTTAAAAGGTTAAAATTGAAGGTGTACAATAATTGTATAATTTTAGATGCCGAATGTTTTACCCTTGTACAATTGCTTCTAATAAAAATAATTTAAAAAAATAAATTAAAAATTTTTTTTTTTAAAACATATCTGTTGACATCAGAGGTAACTCGATTTGACTAGAAAGTGGGGACCTTTCTTCTATTTGAATGTTACCAACACAACTGCACGCATAACCTGTCTTATTAGAGTCTGCACAGGATGGCTGTAACCGTGTGGTTTCTGGTTTCATTAACATCCCAACGATGGGCGGGGAGGTTAGCTCTCAAGCCTAAAACATTTTTGAATGGAGGCAAGTAGCAAAGGAACAAATGGATGATGAATGGGTATGTGAGGAAGATTCATTTCTGATTCACATGTGACAGGTGGGATTGGTCTGCAGGGATCCAGCAGGCATTGGCTGGGCTGAATGAAGTCTTTCTGTGCTGTAATAAGTAAGGTCGGTATCAGGCAAAACAATGTCAGTCGATGCCGACAACAGAATTACAGCCTGAGCTGGATTTAATTTGCTTCAATATAAACGTAACATTACATTTTCAAGATTACTGTAAATACTTCTAAAATCCAACCTTTAGAACAGGTGGAAATCATAGGCTTCTGATGATAAGTCTATAATTTGTGTGACTCTTACAGAAGGCATGCAGGTCCTGAATTCTCAACATGGTACAGCTGAAGGCATAGACACAAAGTGAATCTGAAAGAGATTCTTCAGCAAATGATACACATCAAGGTGCCCTGCCCTGCTGCTCTATAGCGGTGTCTGATTATACCTCAGAAAAATGGCAACCAAGTATGGAAGGAAATGGGATTCTGAAAACAAATAATAAATGTGGATCCCAAATATCTGAAACAAAGGCAGAAAAAGCTGGAAATATTCAGCAGGCCAAGCAACATCCACGAGGGTTAAATGGCTTTCATATCTGAGGGAAACCGCCATTCTTCAGAGCAACATGCAGTAGAAGGGCAAGGGGTGGTGGGAGAAAAAGAAGTGTCATTAATAGGGTGAAGAGGACATGAGTGGCCCTGATCCATGTGGGTGTGCAGGTGAAGGGGTTCCATAGTGGCAGGTGATCAGTCTGGGGGCAGTCTACACAGAGGGAGGACAAAGGATAGGAAACTCTGCCAGAGATGCAGAACACTGCAAATTGGAAATATAGAACACTACACTGGAAATCTGAAATAGGCTAAGAAACCAATCCCACCAGGATATGCATGCAGTATCCATGGGAAACAAAAACGGAGTTGCTGCAAAAACAATCCAGGAACCTGGGAGCAATCAAATCCCAATGCTGCAGATCTGAAACAAAAACACAAAATATGGACAAGCTCAGCAGGTTAAGTAGCAACTGTGGAGAGAGAAACAGAGTTAACATTTCAGATCAGAGATCCTTTGTCAGAACTGAAAAGGTGACCAGTTCTCTTAAGAGTCATTGTGTTGGAGTCTTTCAGAGCAGTAAGCAGTCTTTTGACCCAACATGCCATTGCTGAAGTTTCTTCCTTTCTGCACAAATCCTTCTTATCCTCATTGGGTCTGTATCCTTATATGCCTTGGTGTAGACATGGTGTAAAAAGACTACAATTCAGACTGCTCTTAAGTCTTTCTATCCTGGATCTATCCTCCTCCATTGCCAGAGTGAGGCCACGTGCAAATTGGAGGAATGGTCTGAAGAAGGGTTTCGGCCTGAAACATCACCTATTCCTTTTCTCCAAAGAAACTGTCTGACACGCTGAGTTACTCCAGCTTTTTGTGTCTATCTTCGGTTTAAAGCAGCATCTGCAGTTCCCTCCTACACCTCGTATTTAATTAATGTAGCTTACAACCCAGCACTATGAACGTTGAATTTTACAAATTTTGATAACTTCTAAAAACACCTCCCTTCCCCCCTCCCCCGTCACCCTCTCATAATTTCATATTCTTCTATCAGGTTGCCCCACAGCCTTCTTCACTGCAAGAAAAAGAAGACCTAACTGTGCAATCTCTCACAACAACATCCTAAGACTAGGCAACATCAAAAGTCCACACAAAATTCCCAGTCCAATTAGTGTCTTGTGAAGTTGCAACATAAACTCCCATTTTATTTCCTCTGCCCCGACCCACAAAGGTAAACATGAAGGAACAGGGCCATTTCAGATCATAAATAAACATATACATTGGTCACGGTGGAACAGCGGTAGAGTTGCTGCCTTACAGTGCTAACAGCGCCAGGGACGTGGGCCCAATCCCAACTATGGGTGCTGTCTGCCCGGAGTTTGTACCTTCTCCCCGTGACCGCGGCAGTTTTCTCTGAGATCTTCGGTTTCCTCCCACACTCCAAAAATGTACAGATGTGCAGGTCAATTGACCTGGTATAAATGTAATTTGTCCCCAGGATGGTGTTAGTGTGTGGAGATCGCTGGTCTATATGGACTCAGTGGGCCAAAGAGCCTGTTTCCGCACTGTATCTCTCAACTAAACAAAAACGATCTGTCTTACTGAACAATTATAACTTTCACAGTTATTCTACGGACACCATGGCATTGGGCCCTTGCAATCAAGAAGAGGGCTGTGGAGATGCCAGGAGATGAAGACCTTCTGCAGGGGGTATCTAAGGAGGTCTGAAACTCTCCTGGGGCCTGGAGGGGCTCATAATGAAGCCTAAGGGAAAAGATAGTTAATGTTGGCTCTCCCCGTTCTCAGATTGTGTGATTATCCATGGACATTTTCCCTACTGCTCTCTCCCTTTCCTGGCATTCTGACTAAAACAGCAGGTTGCACCTGCTTGATATCAGATCAATCCAAACTGCACACCTCAGCTGGATACCGAGCACCTTTTGGGTGAGTATTAGCATCAGCAACACTGCAGTCCACTTACACCAAGCGACTGGCAGGGATTACATTATGAGAAGGGCTGCAAAGATTCATGGACACTTGGGGAAGAGATCGAAGATATACAAGCAGCATGAATCATCCTATTTTCTATCTTGAAGGGTTTACTTTGGGCAGCATGGTGGCGCAGCGGTAGAGTTGATGCTTTACAGCGGGATCTGCACCAGGTTCACTGTCTGTACAGAGTTTGCACGTTCTCCCTGTGACCTGCGTGGGTTTGCTCTGGGATCTCCCACCCTCCAAGGACATACAGGTTTGTAGGTTAATTGGCTTGGTAAAAGTTTTAAATGGCCCCAGATGTGTAGGATGGTGTTAGTGTGCGGGGACCACTGGTCGGCAAGGATTCAATGGGCCGAAGGGCTGTATCTATAGACTAAATTAAAGTAAACACATAACCAAGCTCAACCAATATGTGGCTCACTAAGCCATGAAGTGACATTGGATTTAAGGCTTTTAAAGACTTTTAATTCTGTCCAGAATACCAATGCTGTTGAGCAGCAACTGTATTGCCAAAATATTCCACAATATCAACTGGAAGAAATCTGTTTCCTCCTCCCTTCCCATTCCCATACAGACCGTTCTGTCCTGGACCACCTCCAATAGACAACAGACAATAGGTGCAGGAGTAGGCCATTTGGCCCTTCGAGCCAGCACTGCCATTCAATGTGATCGTGGCTGATCATCCCCAACCAGTACCCCGTTCTTGCCTTCTCCCCATATCCCCTGACTCCGCTATTTTTAAGAGTCCTATCTAGCTCTCTCTTGAACTTCATTTGAGGTATTGTATTGTATTGTACTAGAGTATTCCAGGAAATTCAGAGCGAGATCCAATCAGAGAGTACAGGATACCCCCACATATAATTCAGATGGATTCTTGTGGAACTGCCTGATTCCACACCAGCATCTCTGACCATCTTTACCTTTGTGACAAATGTATGTTCAAAATCTGAAGATCTGGGGTCAGGGCAGGCAAACTTTGTTTGGATAGCTTTTCTGCCATCATGGTGCTGCTGATGTTTCTCAGTCTAGTTGAATAATTCACTGATATTGTTATGGCCAATGGTACCTTGTTATCAGTCTCAGGTGATATTTAGGGGATGCATCACAGCTTGGTTTGGGAGCAGTTCCATCCAAGACCTCAAGAAATTGCAGCAAATTGTGGATGCAGCCTAGACCATCATACAATCCAACCTCCCTTCCATTGACTCCATTTATACTTCACGCTGGCTCGGCAAGGCCAGCAGCATAATCAAGGACGAGTCACACCCTGGCCACTCCCTCTTCTACCCCCTCCCATCAAGCAAAATGTATAATAGTGTGAAAAAGTACACTTCCATATTCAGGACCAGTTTCTTCTCAGCTGTTATCAGGCAACTGAACCACCCTACCACAACTCGAGAGCAGACCTGAACTACTATCTACCTCATTGGAGACCCTCGGACTATCTTTTATCTTTATTGGCTTTACCTGCACTAAACGTTATTCCCTTATCATGAAGATAAACACAAAAAGCTGTAGTAACTCCGCGGGACAGGCAGCATCTCTAGAGAGAAGGAATGGGTGACGTTTCGGGTCGAGATCCTTCTTCAGTCTATCTTTGGTTTAAACCAGCATTTGAAGTTCCTTCCTACACATTCCCACAGAGTGCAAGCCATGTGCCTGAATAACTCTTCAAAAGACGTGTTCTTCTCCACCATGTGCCCTATCCTGGTCCATGGGTATCAACCTGGATCAGAGTCAGAGAGGTCGCTTCCATTATTTCATTCCTCGCTATTTCTCGAGTGATTCAGCCCTTTTAAAATCATGTGTGGAGCAATTGTTCTGTGGTTTGATTGCCCCACTTCTGTGGATCTGCCTTTGCCTTACATCCAGGTGGACATTATTTCATGTTTTTTTTGTTTTTTTTAATATTTTATTTTAATAGAAGTAAGTACAGTCATATGGCACCAACGTGCCTAATATATATTTTCATAATACATTTTATGTACAACTTCTTTTTTTTTGTTACATTGAAAAAAGATGAGAATAAGAAAAAGAAGTTAGATAGTAAAGGATAGAAAGATGTGAAATATATAGTGTGTGAAGAAAGAAAACGAGTAAATGAAGAAAGTTGAGAGAGAAAATAGTGAAAATAAAATAAAATAAAAAATAAAAAAAAAGGAGATCATTATTTATAATCTTGACCAACCCTCGTCCAGTACTGAAACAGTTATTTTGTACCATTGTGTTGCACCATATGATTCCAAAAAAACGACAAATGGAGACCAACTCGTTATGAATTGGTCTGATTTATCCATCAGGAGGAATCGCATTTCCTCAAGATGAGCGGTGTCCAACATACTTGCAATCCACATTTTAAGCGTTGGTATTGATGTACCCTTCCAAAATTTAAGTATTAATTTTTTTGCTATTATTAAACCATAGTTAAGGAATAGATTTTGAGATGTGTTCAATTTATTCCCATCTTCCATTACACCAAATATAATCATTTCAGTATTTCATGTTTATTATCTAATTAGTACTCTCCCTCTACATTTACCCATTTCGAACCACATACATTTTATACCCAACCCTCTGGCATATCGGACGTACTGCAGCCTCGATCTTGGCAACCTGCACATCTCCTTATGTTGAAATTAGTTGATCATCATTAGTGATGGGATATGCAGCCATCCCCTTAATTGGGCAGAGGATGTAGACTTCCTCATGCCTTGTGCTGGAGCTTCAAACTCTGGAATGTTTAACAAAATTTGATTGTTAGTCATGGCTCAGCTGGGGCTGCAAGTTATGGGTTTAAGATTTAGTACAGAAATATGAAATCTAGACAAGCATCGTTATAACACTTCAGGATTGCTTCCCCCCTCCTGGGTGAGGTATTAAACCAAACTCCATGCTTACTTTCTCAGGCTGCAAGACATCTCAAGCTCTTCCCATTGAAATGCGAGTTTGGAGGTTAATTAGCCTCCGTAAATGTGTAATGCCCCTGTCCCACTTAGGAAACCTGAACGGAAACCTCTGGAGACTTTGCGCCCCATCCAAGGTTTCCGTGCGGTTCCCGGAGGTTTTTGTCAGTCTCCCTAATGGTCAAAAGTGGGTTCCGCTTCTACTATGTCCCGGCGACTATTTCAAAATATTCAAAACCGGCTGCGACTAAAAATAGGTTGCCGTTTTAAAAATCGGTAATTTTGTTAGTCGAAGCGGTTGCGATGCTAGTTGAAGCTGGTATACCTGCAACCTCCGGCAACCACCTGCAACCTCCGGCAACCACCTGCAACCTCCGGCAACCACCTGCAACCTCCGGGCAACCACCTGCAACCTCCGGCAACCACCTTCAACTAGCATCGCAACCGGCTTTGACTAAAAGTGACGTAACAGAACTAGCGTGGATGGGTGATTGATGGTTAGTTGAGGACTAGATGGGCTGAAGGGCTTGTTTCGATGTTGTAACTTTCAATCATTCAATCAGTTCAATAACCTGACAAGTTGTAACCCTTAATCGATGCCAATGAAGTGAGCCAGCACTAGCGAGCAGCTTTGGGTATTTCCAATGCACAAATTGATCACTGTCTCTCCTACACCACTACATTAATTACACTGTCCAGTTAATATGAAGTGCAGTGGGATTTCCATAAATTATGGAAGATGCATAAGCTCGGTCTCTGTCAAAAGTAAGGACTGGAGGTTGAAAATACCTCCTGGACTTGCTGAAATTAAGTGGCAGTGATTAGTATTGGAGTGATAGTGGAGATAAGGGTCTGAGAGACAGGTGATCATGTAAGATTAGTGCAAATGGATGGCAGACAGCTGGCACGGACACAATGGGTATATGACTAACCATATCTGTCTATGTCTCTTTGAATAAATGTGTGGGGAACAGTGATGGGAAGAGGACTGTGTGCACAGTTTAGGGGGAGAAATGTTAGAGAGATGATGACTAAATGGGAAGAGGAAAGGTTACTAAGTGGGGATGTCAGAGGTAGGAGATATGATTTTGTGGCACAATAGAATGAAAGGAAAGCAAGAGAGTGTCAGCTAATGGAATGGTCGCTGTGTTGAGTCTTATTGTCTGTAATGGGCCTGTCGCACTTGACGATTTTTTTAGTCAACTGTTGGCGACTGTCACAGTCATAGCAAGTCGCTGAAAAACCAGCAACAATCTACATCATCCTGGCGACAACCTACATCAGCACCTGCATCAGGAGAAGTCAAATTGCGCTCATTGGCGTCAAACCCACTGTCGGCAAAAAATGTTTCAATATGTTGAAAATTTAGCGGTGACCAGAAAGACTCGGCGACCTTTTGCACGACTGAGGAGACGACACCTGGCGACCACCGGCGAACATGTGGCGACAAACTAGTTGCCTGTAGTTGCCTGAAATATCGCCTGAATGGGACAGGCCTATAACTCGTTGTCGCCTAGGTCACAGCTAACAATGGCCTGTCCCTTTATCATTGTTACTTTTTTGAATGTCTTTCACTCATTTGTTCCATCTCTCTCTACATCACTGTCTCTATCTCTCGCTTCTCTTTCCCCTGATTCTCAGTCTGAAGAAAGGTCTCGACATGAAACGTCACCTATTCCTTTTCTCCAGAGATGCTGTCTGATCCGCCAAGTTACTCCAGCTTTTTTGTGTCTATCTTCGGTGTAAACCAGCATCTGCCATTAATTATGTGTATATATATATATATGCTCTATGGTATATAGACACACTGATCTGTTCTGTATTTATGCTTACAATATTCTGTTGTGCTGCAGCAAGCAACAATTTCATTATCCTATCTGGGACACATGACAATAAACTCTCTTGACTTGACTTGTGTTCCTTCCGACACAAGTTCCAAGTTTTTCTGATCCCCTGATGGGTGAGGGTGGAATCCAGACCACCACTTGCATTGTGGATGATTGAAAAATAGATCATCGTTTAGAATGTAAAGTTGTCCCGATATAACCGGAATGGACTGAGTGGATGCATTGCATACTCATCGTGCATTCATATTATTATTGGCGTGTATTAACTTTTTTGTCAATGATTAGTGATGTACAGCACTTTGTTGCAACTATGATTGTTTTTAAAGTGCTCTATAAATAAAATAATTATTATTATTAGTAAGTGTGGAAACCATCAGGAGGAAGAGCCAAAGTATAAAGACTGAGAGGAATTTGGATGTTTGATCCAAACTATTAGAGTGAGAGAGCAGGCACAAATATTACACAAGATGTTTTGATACACAGCATATGATGTTAATTTGCCGCCATTCATCATTGTCAGCATTTGTTTTGCAAAATCACTTGAATTTCACCAGAGTTCATAATACTGATTAATTTTTAATTAAAAGCAGCCAAGAATTCAACAAAATAAATAACTTCATGGAGATGCCTCTTGAAATGCTAGCACATGGGTGTTTTCAACAAGTTTGATGTTTGGTGTCAAATGAACCCCTAGGTAATTCCTTACCATATCCAGCAACATGTCATGTGTGTTGACAGTTGTAACCTATGGCTTGTATCAAAGGGTGAACAACAGGCCATTTTCTCAGGTTCAAGGTCGTCTAGAATCTGTCATATCATGGGGGCCAGTATTGCGATACGGGTGAGTCAGAACACTGGATGACTGGGAACCATAGTCTCAAAGCCAGATGCTTCAGTAAAAAAAGGGAGGAAGCATAGAAAACAAACTTTGATGTGAGTGCCAAGCTGCAAATGCAAGTCTGAGGCAGTTTGCAATGCATGTCAACGCAGAGAGCTTTTTGGGATAATATTAAATAGTATAAGACAGGCTCAGCTTTCTCCTTTTGGTCATGTTTAATGCCTAAAAGTAAAACCCATCATGACCACCACCCTTTAAACATCCATGTAGAACCTTTCTGGCCTTTATTTAATTAATACTCTGCCCCTACTAATATTTCTGTCCCGTTTCCTTCTGGTTCCTGCACATTCTTAAGTGTCGCTGTCTTGAAGTCATCTCTTCCAAACATTTCATACTCTTATTTTCCTCCTCAAGCCTTTTCTTTTGTGTACACTCCACAAGCCTTTAAAAATTAACCTTGGTGTCTATTGAATTAGCCAATAAGCTGATGCTGCATCTATCTTCTCAGGTAAATAAAAGGATCACAGGGCGTTATTATAGGCGTATAATATGATACGATATACGATACAATAGAACTTTATTCATCCCAAGAGGGAACAGTTAAAACATACAACAAGGTACACAAAAACATGAAATTAAAATTAAATTAAAAGTGAAACAAAAAGAAAAAGACAAGGGACTGTTGTCTGGCTGCCGTGTGCCCAACGCCTTCACCGGAGCAAATGAACAAACAAACAAACACACACTGGTTTATCCCCTGGGCAGAGGATGTCCCCCACCGTCCCTCCCCATTGTTCTTCATGGTGGTCCCCCTACACCAAGTCCTCCATTGCATTAAGTTATCTCTGGTGTCCTGACCAATATTTCTCCTCCGAATCAACAATGCTGGAGATGGATTATCTGTTAGCTGTGCATGAGTTGTCTGCTGTATGCCATATTATAACAGTGACCGTGGTTTTAGATGTACGTCATCAATGAATGTCGTTGATGAAAGGTGTACCTAAGAT
Source organism: Leucoraja erinaceus (assembly GCF_028641065.1). NCBI lineage: Eukaryota > Metazoa > Chordata > Chondrichthyes > Rajiformes > Rajidae > Leucoraja > Leucoraja erinaceus. Next base: position 48,022,868 of record NC_073388.1, on the reverse strand, counting down.
GGCCAGTCTTTAGAGTCATAGTGATACAGCGTGGAAATAGGCCGTTTGGCCCAACTTACCCACACTAGCCAACATGTCCCAGCTACACTAATCCCACCTGCCCGCGTTTAGTCCATATCCCTCCAAAACTGTCCTATCCATGTACCTGTGCATACGGTTGGACATCCGGTGGCGCTGTTGTAAGCTGCCTCCGCCTTCAGTCCGGTATCTTTTTGTTTTTCTTGTTATGTCTGAAGTGCGTTTTTTGTGGGGTTTTTTTGTCTTTATGTGGGGGTAGAGGGTACAGTAAGGGGGATACCGTCCTTCAGTCGCTTCCTGGAGAGGATGCGACTATTATTCGAGTCACGTCCTCGTCTCCTCCCCCTCCCCCGCGGCCTACCTACTGGATTGGCGCGGCCTTTCCTGCCGGGACCGACCAGAGCTCCTGCAGCAGCGGCGCAGCGCTCGATAAATCGCGGGGCGGGCGATGCCTTATCGGGGATCGCAGTTTGGAGCTCCGGAGTGCTGGGCCTGCTGCACCGACATCGCGGAGCTGTGGTTCGCGGAGCTCCCAACGCGGACGGCGCTGACCAACCTCACGGAGTCCAGCGACTCCGCCCGGCTCGGCCTGTGGACTTGGGGAGCCGCGGGAGGCGCCTGATTTGGAGGTCCAGGCCGCTGAGAATGGTCTCTGTCGGGGTTCGGCGTCGGGGTTCCATCGTTCCCAGCGAGAGAGCCTGAGCATCGGGACGCCCGTGGCGGCGACTGCGGGTGCTCGGGAGGCCCCGACCACGGGTGAACATCTGGGAAGATCGGCAGGGAGGCTGGCTGGGCTATGGTACCTTCCTCAACTTTGATGCCACTGTGGGGTTATGTTGTGTCGTGGATTTCTGTGTTTGTGTTTTTAAATTTTTTTAATTATTATTTATTATTTATTTTAACGTTACATGACTGGAAGGAAAATTCATTTTGTTGTCTGTTATGGGATAATAACAATAAATTGAATACAATACAATACAATACCTGACTAACTGTTTCTTAAATGTTGGGATATTCCCAGCCGCAACTACCTCCTCTGGTACGGGGTTCGCCGTTTGGATATCCTGCTGCACCACATCTTTCGTGTGAAAAAACGCGGACGGCGCTGACCATAACTGTGGTATCGCAGATAAGCGACTCCGAGAACTTGGGGACCGGGAGTTTTGGAGTCCAGGCCGCTGAGAATCTCTCTGTCAGGTTCGCGGAGTCGGGGTTCCAGTTAGCGATGAGCGATTAGTGCTCGAAGGCCCCGACCAGAGGGAAGATCAGGGACCTTCTTCAACTTTGTTACCACTGTGGGGTTATGTTGTGTCGTGGACTTTTGTGTTTGTGCTTTTAAATTTTTTTTATTATTATTTATTATTTATTTTTATGTTACATGACTGGAAGGAAAATCCATTTTGTTGTCTCTTATGGGATAATAACAATAAATTGAATACAATACAATACAATACCTGACTATCACAGATAACAGTAGTCGAAGTAACATAGTAAGACTTAGAGAAGACTAGAACTACCAGATGACCTTTATGATATGCTTTATGATATGAGGGCTGGGAGCGGTGGGCACGTAATCTCTCATCGTAACACCTCATAAAATAAAGATCAAACTTCAAACTGGTAAGTTCTCGTTTAATCTTACTATTTTACTTCGGAGTCACGTGAGTGATTCCGTGAAGATTTCAAAGCTCTGTGATTTCATGCCGTCGATACAAGTCCATACGACACACTGCCTCAGTTGACACAGGATGAGTAATAATAAATAATGCATTCAAACATGATACAGACTTAAACATGTTGATGCTTTAATAGCAAAAGGAAAACAATAGCGACCCCTCTCTCCCAGGGGGAGGCTATAAAACAGAGTTTAAAATGGAGTGGGCAACTATCCCCAGTGTGGCAAGAGGTTTGTTATAGAACCTTTGAAATGTCAGTTCATTGGGCCATCCTGCGGCCGCAAGGATTTGGTCGAAAGGGGCGTCCAGTGCCCTCGCTGCTGAAGTTGATGCAGCCCTGGTGGAGTGAGATTTAAAAACGTCAGTGTCTACTCCGGCACAAGCCAGAACCTGTTTCAGCCATCTTTAAATGATCTGTACCAACACCTTCTTATGAGGCTTTTTGTGACTGATGAATATCTTTAATTCAGAGCCTTTGAGGCTCTTGGTGACCTTGATATACTGCTGCAAGTGCGTAACTACACATAGGCGAAGATCTACCGCTACTGCCCCTGGATCTGGATCCCATGAAACATACATTGGTAGCTGGTGATTTAAACTGGATGCAAACAAATCAATATCTGGTACGCCATACCGAGTGACAACATCATTAAATATTTCAGGATTCAGCATCCATTCTGTGTTGTCATTGAATTTCCATGAACTGGTGTCCGCCATCATGTTAAATCTACCTGGTAAGTAGATAGCTGAAATCCAGATGTTTCTTGTAACACACCAATGCCAAATAAGGTTAACCAATTTATCACATGATACCGACTTGATTCCACCCATGTGATTAACGTATGTTACTGTTGTGGTGTTGTCAATCTGAAGCTGAACATGTAAGTCATGCATACTAATACAATACGCCTTTAAGCCATAGAATGCTCCCAACAACTGTAAATAGTTAATGCCATGTGATTGAAGGATTAATGCCTCATGCATATTCCATCTGCCACCGCAGCTAGAGATGGTATCAGTGAAAGTTGATCAATCAGAATTTTACTGGAGCAATGCAAAATATTTGCTATCCACCACTGTAACTCAGCAATGGCTTCAGCTGGTAACCGTATGGGTCTATTGAAATGATCTACATGTGTTTTGAGTGCCTGCTCCTTTGCACATTGTAAATTTTGATAATGTAAAAGCCCAAACAGTGCACCTGGGAAAGCAGCCAATACTGTCGAATGGAAGATTGTTGCTCCTAAACGAGATTGTTACAAGCTTCTATTAACTCTAATATCTTGCCTCTAGGCAGAGTCACAGACATGTGAATTGAATTAATGGTGAATCCCAAATAATCAATGATTCTAGATGGTATCAATTTGGATTTAACTGGATGGATGAAAAACCCCAATCTCTCAAACATGAGTTTGGTAGCTGAAACCGATAATTCAGCTGATTCCTGAGTCTTGCCTATGATTAGAACATCATCCAAATAAGCCATTACAATATGATTCTGAGCCCGGAGTAGACCCAACACCGGTTTTAACAACTTTGTAAATAGTCTAGGAGCCGAAGTTAACTCATTAGGCAATGCTTTAAACTGCCATTGTTGCCTCTCCGGTGATTGTAATGAATGGGTACTGAATAGTATGCATCTTTAAGATCTATGCATGCCATATAGCATTCTTTGGAAACTAATTGTTTAGCAGTAACAAAAGTTTCCATTTTGAAATGTTTATACTGCACCATTCATTGAAAAGCAAATGTAATCTCCCACCAACTTGTAACTGATCCATACATGACATGTTCTGGAAAGAACCAGACCCACCTACCTCCATGGATGTTGGTGGAAACTTCTGCCTCCGAGATCTGGAGGGGAAGAATGTTGGAGTGCGCCAATTGCGCATGGATGGCAAAGCCCGGCTTGGTCCTTGTTCTGAACCAGCTTCAGCGAACCGTTTGTTGGGGTGCTGCCGCTGAAGTGGAATTTTGCTAATCGGCTGGGCTTTTATGAAGCCGACCGTTTTCGCCTCGTCGTCCAATTCTCTGATCCGTTTTTGATAGACCATCAGATTCGGCAGTTGCACAATGCTTGCTTTACATAGTGCCGCAAACTTGGGGTTCAGAGTCGGACGGATAGCACTCTTTCTGAGATAGTTTATTTCAAAATGTGCATTGCTCATTAGGGCCAGAGCATCCTGCTGCAACTCAGATAGGGGCCCCCCATCGACCGACCTAGTGAAAGCTGTAATGCCTGAAGCGAGCAGCTTTAGCATCTTCTGGAGCCTCACTTCCTGGGCTCTGATACCCATACCCATGTGACCCCAGATAGCATGGTTCACAGTTGGCACTTTGATCAAGGCACAATTGGCGGTGTCTCGTATTTTTTGGAAGTTTCTTCCATTGTGAGGTCTTGCAGCTGGTGTGAGGCCATGTAGTTTATGGTCATGGTCACGTCATCATCCAGCGGTTCCCCAGTTCCGGTCGGTATGGCAAATCTAGATGCCATGCTTGGCACCCCTGGTTCGTGGCCTTCATGCCTTGGAGTATGCTCACTGGCTATTCCTCCAACCTCGGTGTCATAACAAAACTGCCCCGGTATGCTCTCCTCCTCCGAGAGGGAGATATTATGCAGCCCTTCAACAGGTGCTTCTGCCACGGGCCTCCGAGCAGACCCACGGATATAAAGCTCCTCTTGCTGGAGCATATCGTGATGGAGCCTCTTCACTTTAAACCTTTCTTTCTTACTTCACATAAAACAACACTTATCAATGTATTGAAACAACACGAGGAAGGGATACACACAATAGTTCAGCCAAAATGTCCAACCCTGTACAAAGCTATGTTTTATTTTGTGTATTTATCTACTAGGAGCTGTTGATAATAGAAAATCAGAACATAACACAAAAACGGAATTGCTGGAGGAACTCAGCTGTCAGGCAGATGAAGGGTCTTGACCTGAAACATCAACTATCTATTTCCCTCCACAGATGCTATCTGGCCTGCTGAGTTCCTCCAGCAGTTAATTGTTTGCTCCAGGTTCCTGCATCTGCAGTCTTCTGTGTATCCAGATCACAATACAAAGTTCCCTAGGGCCTTGAAACCTGCCTTCACAATACAGCTATGGAGACTCTACAGGCAATTTACACAAAAAATTGTGGGACTAAGATTTCCCTATTTACATATTCAATCTGTTGTCTGTTTGCTCTTATGTACGATGGAATGCCAGTAAACGGTTACATCTCTCTTTCTCACTACATTGACTTAAGCAGAAGGTGCAGAAGATTTGGGTCTTGGAGGTAGTCATCTAGTTTGAAATGACAGCCACAAGTTCTGACATTACGTTGTCCTTTCTGCTTTGTTTTTTAGGAGCAGGTGGTTATTTGAAGCATTGGATTCACCAAATCCAATGGCCATCTGTAACTCAGCAGGTATCTGATCTGATGTACTCTTCTGTGAGTGAAATAAGAAGCATGCTACTTGAGTCTCAATTTCACCCCCGTCAACTTTCTCGGTCCACCTTTCACAGTCAGATATGTTCTTTCTGATAATCGCTTTGAGGCTGTTTAATATAAAAGAGTGCACTGCTTGACCCCATTACTTGTAATAATAATAATAATAAATTTTATTTATCAGCGCCTTTCAAGAGTCTCAAGGACACCTTACAAAAATTTAGCAGGTAGAGGAAAAACATGTAAGAGGAATGAAATAAATAGTAGAGACATGACTAGTACACAAAGTAAAGACAGAATACAATTCAAAACACAATATGAGGCAATTAGTGCACAGATGAAAAGGGAGGGGGGCATGGGGCTAAGGATAGGCAGAGGTGAAGAGATGGGTCTTGAGGCGGGACTGGAAAATGGTGAGGGACACGGAATTGCGGATCAGTTGGGGAGGGAGTTCCAGAGCCTGGGAGCTGCCCTGGAGAAGGCTCTGTCCCCAAAACTGCGGAGGTTGGACTTGTGGATGGAGAGGAGACCGGCTGATGTGGATCTGAGGGACCGTGAGGGTTGGTAGGGGGAGAGGAGGTCAGTGAGATATGGGGGGGCCAGATGGTGGAGGGCTTTGTAGGTGAGGATCAGGATTTTGTAGTTGAACCGGTGGGAGATGGGAAGCCAGTGAAGTTGTTTGAGGACTGGAGTGATGTGATGCCAGGATCTGGTGTGGGTAATGAGTCGGGCGGCTGCGTTCTGGACCAGTTTGAGTCGGTTGATGTAGGTGGAGCTGATGCCAAGGAGAAGTGAGTTGCAGTAGTCCATTCGGGAGGAGATGAAGGCATGGATGAGTCTTTCAGCAGCGGGAGGTGTGAGAGAGGGTCTGAGTTTGGCAATGTTGCGGAGATGAAAGAAGAAGGTTTTAATGACATGGCGGATGTGAGGCTCAAGGGAGAGGGTGGAATCAAAGATCACGCCACTGTTGCGGGCCTGGGGAGATGGGGAGACAGTGGTGCCGTCGATGGTGAGAGTGGGGTTATTGATTTTGCTGAGTGGCTTTGGAGCCTATCAGGAGGAATTCTGTCTTATCGCTGTTGAGTTTGAGGAAGTTGTGTTGCATCCAGGTTTTTATAGCTGACAAACAGGAGTTGATATGGGGGGGGGGGTTGTGGAGGGATTTGGTGCCGAGGTAGATCTGGGTGTCATCGGCGTAACAATGGAAGTCCAGGTTGAAGTGGCGGAGTATCTGACCAAGGGGGACACTTGTGAGGAATTCAGCGGACTCACCTTCAGTGCATCTGCTTCCATTGACTCGAACACCACTGGTAACAAAGTCCATTCTCATCTTTGAAATGATGGCTTGAGATGTCAATGTATCTAGCTCAATCTACTGGGAGGTGGTCCAGACTATTGTCTGTACTTGTTGATGGTTGAATGTAGGTCACTGATTATAAAGAATAGCAGTGACATTATAAGGTGATGGCTCAATGGGTTGTGTTCATGCTTGTGAACTCCATATATTTCCCTGACCATTGTTTGTTGGGTCAGGTCAATAGGTTGAGAGAACGGACTGTCAGATTCTTCAATTGGTCACATTATCGCGCCATCTTGTGGCCGAGCCACTTTGGTCTCGAACCTTCGTTTGTCAAGCTCGAACTCGCACGTGAACAGGCGTGATCTGGGCCGACCAATCAATGCTGATCTGGTTGGTCAGGTGACGGGATGCAGCAGACGACAGAGCTAGACTTCACTTGGCAGCCATCGCTTTTGTACTGATATTAAACTGTGTTTAAATATTAAATGAATGTTCATATGACACGTGAACCTTTCAGTGGTGACCCCGACGGTCAGACAGCCCTGGCATAGTCCGCTTCACATGATCCCCAAAGCGTCTGGAGGCTGGAGATTCTGTGGGGACTACTGATGTCTCAACGAGATCACGACAGCCGACCGGTAACACAAAGCTGGGTGGCAGTGTGAACTGTGAAGAGGATGTTAGGAGGCTGCAGGGTGACCTGAACAGGTTGAGTGAGTGGGCAGATGCGTGGCAGATGCAGTAAAATATAGATAAATGCAAGGTTTTCCACTTTGGCGGCAAAAACAAGGGGGCTGATTCTTATCTCAATCGGGTTAGGTTAGGTTAGGTAAGGGGGAGGTGCAGCGAGACCTGGGTGTCCTTGTACACCGGTCACTGAAAGTTGGCGAGCAGGTACAGCAGGCAGTGAAGAAAGCTAATGGAATGTTGGCCTTCATAACAAGAGGATTTCAGTATAGAAGTAGAGAGGTTCTTCTGCAGTTGTATAGGGCTCTGGTAAGACCACATCTGGAGTATTGCGTACAGTTTTGGTCTCCTAATTTGAGGAAGGACATCCTTGTGATTGAGGCAGTGCAGCGTAGGTTCACAAGATTGATCCCTGGGATGGCGGGACTGTCATATGAGGAAAGATTGAAAAGACTAGGCTTGTATTCACTGGAGTTTAGAAGGATGAGGAGGGATTTTATAGAAACATATAAAATTATAAAAGGACTGGACAAGCTAGATGCCGGAAAAATGTTCCCAATGTTGGGTGAGTCCAGAACTAGGAGCCACAGTCTTAGAATAAAGGGGAGGTAATTTAAGACTGAGGTGAGAAAAAACTTTTTCACCCGGAGAGTTGTGATTTTGTGGAATTTCCTGCCACAGAGGGCAGTGGAGGCCAAATCACTGGATGGATTTAAGAGGGAGTTAGATAGAGTTCTAGGGGCTAGTGGAATCAAGGGATATGGAGAGAAGGCAGGCACGGGTTATTGATTGGGGACGATCAGCCATGATCACAATGAATGGCTCGAAGGGCCAAATGGCCTCCTCCTGCACCTATTTTCTATGTTTCTATATTTCTAATCTTATATGTTTCAATAAGATCCCCTCTCGACCTTCTAAATTCCAGAGCATACAATCCCAGCCATTCCATTCTCTCAGCATATGACACTCCCGCAATCCCGGGAATTAACCTTGTGGGTCTGAATTAACATTCTGACTGTCCTAACAACAGAAGGCAGCCATGTAACGATGCTATTTTACTTCGGAGTCACGTGAGTGATTACGTGAAGAACCCCGCCAGGACGCATGCGTGCCATATCGCTACACGCATTGCAACGAGTCACAGCAGGGGGAGCGACGTTCCCTTAGCGGAAAAATTTGAAAGCCGGGAACAGCAGGTAAGAAGATTCTGCGTTCCTTCCACTTACCTTTCAGGTGGAGACATGGACCAGATCCACGAAGGCTGCGGAAAAGCTGGCGGGGGAGAACCGCGAAGTTGCGGGCAGCCATCGGCAGCAGCCAAAGGCACGCCAATCTCCGGGCAGGAGAGCGAAGCAAAAACTAACAGGGTCGTTGACTCCGAGGAGTCCGATTCTGAATAGCCGCGAGCGGCCAGTGCCCGTGCGCATTGGGGCCGGTTGGAGCGGCTTCAGGAGCAGCCGCGAGCAGCCAGTGCCCGTGCGTATTGGAGCCGGTTGGAGCGGCTGGGAGCGGGGAACAAAGCAGCTGCGACGGCCAGTGCCCGTCTGGTTGGAGCGGCTGCAGGAGGACGAGCTTCAAGCAGCCGCGACGGCCAGTGCACGTGAGCATTGGAGCCGGTTGGAGCGGCTGCTGGAGGAAATACCCCCAAAGTGGCAGGCTCCGGGAGATGGAGGCTAGCCACAGTGGGCAGTTAGTAAGCCCCACAGCAGTACCTCTTGTAGGGCTGCACAGTGTTTCTCCCTCATCAGAGGGGAACACCGAGGGTCAACCCTGGGCTGACTGCAGGAGCTGGAGCAGGAGCGGCTTCTGGAATGCACAGGAGGCATCATTACAAACACTGGGCATAAATACCTGGGAAAGTTGAGTGCATTCCATGGCTTTAAGTCATATTGTTCTGGGTTATATCACCAGTATGTTAGACTACTAATTGACTACACCACTGTGGTAGCATATGTCAACCATATGGGTGGAAACATATTGACATCATGTGACTATCAGGCCAACACAATTTGGCAATAATGTATCCAGAAAGATATTTGGATATCAGCTACCAAATTACCAGGTAAACTGAATTTAGTGGCAGACAACAGGTCACGCTAAGTCTATGAAAACACTGTATGGATGTTGGGGAAAGTATTGCTGGAATTACAGCACGGTATGGAACACCAGATAACGACCTATTCACATCCATGCTCACACCAGTTATCGAATTAGGTTCTTGGGAACCAGAACCTGGGGCAGTGGCTACAGATGCATTTTCGCTGCATTGGGGGATTATTTATGCATTCCCTCCTTCTGCCTCATCAGTCGGGTATTTAGGAATAAACAGTAGACTCCGCGTCTGGTATTTTGATAGTACCCGATTGGCCTACTCAACCATGGGTCCCGGTGATATCGACATGGTTTTAGAACCATGCATCACCATCCATCATAGACCTAATTTACTGGTTCTTCCCGCAACAAGGGGAGTTACCCATGTCATAATTATATAAACCTATTAATTTATAGAGTTGAAAGCACCTCTACTACACCTGGGACTGACGGACCGAACAGTGGAATTATTTCAGCGGGCCACAGACAGTCCACCAAAAAATCAGTACTTGGTGTCATCAAGAAATGGGAAATACTGTCACAATAAACATCACCCACAGATCTATGAACATCCCGTCTTTTCTGGAATGCCTGGCAAGCCTCCATTACAATGAGAGGCTCAGTCATAGTGCCATCAATTGCGCCAGAAGTGCTCTGTCAACATATCTGTGGCAAGGAACAGAGCGGCATTCTGTTGGGACACACCCTGGTAACCAAACACATGAGGGGAATTTTAATATTAATCCCCCAAGAACCAGGTACAGGTGCACAACCTTTTTATCCGAAAGCCTTGGGACCAGACACTTGTCGGATTTCGGACATTTTCGGATTTCGGAATGGAAGATTTTTAGCGTAGATTAGGTAGGTAGCGTGGGCGGCTTGAAAAGTCTGGAGCAGCTGCCTCCTCCCCGGAGACCGGGAGAATCATTGCATAAATGTTAGTCAGTTAGTTTGGAGGGATTTTATGTGGTGGTGGTGGAGTAGGGGTGAAGGGGGAAACTTTAATTCTTAGTCCCCTACCTGGTCGGCGACTCCCAACCTCGCGGAGCTGGGGGCTCCGTCCGGCCGCGGGCGGCGCCGGTTGGAGCTCCGACCCCGGCAACTCTACCCCTGGCTGCGCGGCTCCAAATCCAGCGACGCTCCGCGAATGTTGGGAGTCGGCGGCCACAGCGCTCCAGAGCTTGCCGCACGGCGACCCGGTAAGGCATTGCCCGCTCCCCGCTGGTATCCCAGCGCTGCAACGCCGCCGACTCCCGACATTCGCGGAGCTGGGGCATCCGGCCACGGGCCGCGCTGGATTTGGAGCGCCTCGCAGCCAGGGGTTAAGTTGCCGGGGTCGGAGCTACAACCGGCGCCGCCCGCAGCCTCACCGGCCACAGCGCTGCGGAGCTTACTGCACGGCGACCCAGTAAGGCATTGACCGCTCCCCGCCTCTCCGACCATGTAGGGGTCTAAGAATTAAAGTTTACCCCTTCACCCCCCCCCCTTCACATAAAAGCCCTCCAAACTAACTGACTAACATTTAAGCAATGATTTACAGATGTTTAAGCATCTCCCGGTCTCCGGGGAGGAGGCAGCCGCTACAGTAGTACAGACCTGGGTTGACCGTGGGTCGTTTCGGGTCAAGTTTGGCGCCAAACGCGAGCTTTGGTGCGCAGACGACATCTGGAAAAAATGGCCGGTTTTCGGAGTTTTTCGGTTTCCGGAACTCCGGATAAAAGGTTGTGCACCTGTACTCCCAAATATGGGACGTGAGCATTGTACTGACCATGTTAAGAAACTGGTCTCCAGCTACAGCTCTGTCCCTACAGAAACTGACTATGAAAACAGTCATGCTGATGGCCTTGGCCACGGCACAAAGGGTCCAGTCACTACAGAAACAAAGGTTGGACAACATGATTATTTCATCTGGAAATTTAACTTTTCACATTAATGAAATAGTCAAACAGAACAGACAGGGGTCAGCAGGCCTAAAAACAGAATTCAGGGCCTACCCGACAGATGGTCGTCTCTGTATTGTAACACACTTACTATTATATATGGAGTATACTAAGATCATCAGAGGGAAGAAATGTCACTTTAATCAGCTACAAACAGCCACTCAAAACAGTGACAGTCCAGACCATCTCTAGATGGCTAAAACAGGTCCTAATAAAGGCTGGAGTAGACACTAGCATTTTTAAATCTCACTCCACCAGGGCTGCAGCTACATCGGCAGCTATGAAGTTGGACGTTCCTATGGACCAAATCCTCAAGACAACAGGATGGTCAACGGAGGAAACTTTCCAACGACTTTATAACAATCCAGTCATTGAACCTGGAATATTTGCAGAAACAAATTTAAGTTCTGTAATATAATTTACCCCATAAATAGGGGCAATAATTGGTGTTAATATTTTTATCGTTGTGTTTCAATATCGTATTGATGTCTAATGATGTTAACTCTATTCTCCTCATAATCAAGGCAGATGTCATGCATGGACTCGTTTCCACGGCATGAAATCACAGAGCTTTAAAATCTTCACGTAGTCACTCACGTGACTCCGAAGTAAAATAGTAAGATTAAACGAGAACTTACCAGTTTGAAGTTTGATCGTTATTTTATGAGGAGTAACGTTGAGGGAATACGTGCCCTCCGCTCCCACCCTTGATCATGTACTCAACTGGTATCTCTTCTCTAATCTTACTATGTTTAGTCATTACAGTTATCAGTGATTTCACACCGTTGCTTTGAAGAATGACACGCATGCGTCTTGTCGGGGTTCTTCACGTATTCCCTCAACGTTACTCCTCATAAAATAACGATCAAACTTCAAACTGGTAAGTTCTCGTTTAATCTTACTATTAATGTTCACCTTTGCCTAGTTGCTGGGGCTCTTTGAAATATTCCTTGGATTAACAAAAATCATCCCACAGTGTTTATGGTCTGTAAAAATTATAGCACATAGTAACTCATGAAGCTTCATTAATAATGGATAATAACTAAACCTTGTTTGTTAGATTGCAAGCATTGTTGCTCTGCATTGGAAATAGACCATGACCACTTCCTACAGTTTTAGATTTTTAGTTTTTAGTTTAGACGTACAGTGTGGAAATAGACCTTTCGGCCCACCGAGTCCATTCCAACCAGCGATCCCGGCACATTAACAAGAGAGGCAATTTTACATTTTATACCAAGCAAATTAACTGACAAATCTGTACGTCTTGTGAGTGCGGAAGGAAAAAAAGATCTCAGAGAAAACCCATGCAGGTCACGGGAAGAACGTACAAACTCTGTGCAGACAGCACCCGTAGTCAGGATGGAAACTGGGTCGTTGGCGCTGTAAGGCAGCAAGTCTACCACTACACCACATGCCACCGTACAGCGTAAATGTGGACAGCTAGTAGCTTTGTTAACATTGAAGCACTGAGTTCCTTTAGTGACAGGCTCAATTGGGGGAAACAAAGTCCTCAATTGATGATTCAATCAATTAATAAGTTTTCATATAGATAAACAAGCTAGGAAAAAGCAGATCCAGGACGTCTTCTGTTTGACCTGGTTTGAGTGATGGTCATATAATATAAACAGGGTCATATACTAGCATTTCCCTCCCCAGCCCTTTTCCCCAGGTTAAGTGGCCAAAATAGGCTCCAGTCAAATAAACATGGAAAATGCTGAAACAACTCCACAGATCAGATGGCTTCTGTGGAAGGAGAAACAGTAAATGTTTCAGATGAAAGACCCTTGATCAGAACTGAGATTCAATGATTCAATGATACTTCATTATCACGTACCTAGCTTTATTTTGCATACAACCCAGTATAATCATATAGTAGACCTCACCTAGGTAGTACACAAGTATATAGTACATAGAAACGCCACGTTTCTGGCGCTCACAAATGAATGAATGAATGTATGACTGAATGAATGACTGAATGATTAACGAATAATGAATGAATGAATACGTTTATTGGCCAAGTATGTTCACATACAAAGAATTTGCCTTGGTGCTCCGCCCGCAAGTGACAACATGATATACAGTGACAAATAAGAATGATACATACATTAAACATTAATAATAAAACATTATTGATTAAACATGTGAATAATATAAAATACCAGAGCAAAAGGAGGCTACAGATTTTTGGCTGTTGAGTAGAGCTACTACTCGTGGGAAAAAAAACTGTTTTTATGTCTGGCTGTGGCAGCTTTGACAGTCCGGAGTCGCCTTCCAGAGGGAAGTGATTCAAAGAGTTGTGTGAGAGGGGTCAGAGATGATCTTGCCTGCTGGCTTCCTGGCCCTTGCATTGTACAGTTCATCAATGGAGGGAAGGTTGCAGCCAATAACCTTCTTAGCTGATCGGACGATTTGCTGCAGCCTCCGGGTGCCGTGCTTGGTGGCTGAGCCAAACCAGACCATGATGGAGAAGGTGAGGACAGACTCTACGATGGCCGTGTAGAATTGGACCATCATTGCCTGTGGCAGATTGTGTTTCCTCAGCTGCCATAGGAAGTACATCCTCTGTTGTGCCTTTTTGACTGTGGAGTCGATGGATGGTAGCCCCCCACTTAAGGTCCTTGGAGATGATGGTCCCCAGGAACTTAAAAGACTCCACAGATGTGACTGTGGTGTTGTTGATGGTGAGTGAGGTGAGGGGAAGGGGAGCTCTCCTAAAGTCTACAATCAATTCCACTGTCTTAAGAGCATTGAGCTCCAGGTTGTTGCGATGGCACCAGGATGCCAGCTGTGACACTTCCTGTCTGTAGGCAGATTCCTCCCCATCCTGGATCAGTCCAATCAGGATTGTGTCATCCGCAAACTTGAGAAGCTTGACAGAGGAGTCAGTGGAGGTGTAGAGAGAGTAGAGGAGAGGGGAGAGTACGCAGCCTTGCGGTGCTCCTATGCTGAGGGTTTGCGGGTCCGAGATTTGCTTTCCCAGCCTCACATGCTGTCAGGAAGCTGGTGATCCACTGACAGAGGGGTTCAGGGGTTCAGAGTTGACTAACTCAGAAATTTTGTAGTGTACTAGCTCTGGCACAATGTTGTGGAATGTAGAGCTAAAATCAACAAACAGGATCCTCACATAGGTCCCCTGGCGGTCTATGTGCTGGAGGATGAAGTGCGGGCTCAGTACTTAAGGAAGTAGCCCCAGAAATAGTGGATGCATTAGTAATAATTTTTCAAAACTCTTTAGATTCTGGAGTAGTTCCTGAGGATTGGCGGGTAGCTAATGTAACCCCACTTTTTTAAAAGGGAGGGAGAGAGAAAACGGGAAATTACAGACCAGTTAGTCTAACGTCGGTAGTGGGGAAACTGCTAGAATCAGTTATTAAAGATGGGATAGCAGCACATTTGGAAAGTGGTGAAATCATTGGACAAAGTCAGCATGGATTTATGAAAGGTAAATCATGTCTGACGAATCTTATAGAATTTTTCGAGGATGTAACTAGTAGAGTGGATAAGGGAGAACCAGTGGATGTGTTATATCTGGACTTTCAGAAGGCTTTTGACAAGGTCCCACATAAGAGACTAGTATACAAACTTAAAGCACACGGTATTGGGGGTTCAGCATTGATGTGGATAGAGAACCGGCTGGCAGACAGGAAGCAAAGAGTAGGAGTAAACGGGTCCTTTTCACAATGGCAGGCAGTGGTGACTAGTGGGGTACCGCAAGGCTCAGTGCTGGGACCCCAGCTATTTACGATATATATTAATGATTTGGACGAGGGAATTGAATGCAACATCTCCAAATTTGTGGATGACACAAAGCTGGGGGGCAGTGTTAGCTGTGTGGAGGATGCTAGGAGGCTGCAAGGTGACTTGGATAGGCTGGGTGAGTGGGCAAATGCATGGCAGATGCAGTATAATGTGGATAAATGTGAGGTTATCCACTTTGGTGGCAAAAACAGGAAAGTTATCTGAATGGTGGGCGATTAGGAAAGGGGGAGATGCAACGAGACCTGGTGTCATGGTACACCAGTCATTAAAAGTAGGCATGCAGGTGCAGCAGGCAGTGAAAAAGGCGAATGGTATGTTAGCATTCATAGCAAAAGGATTCGAGGATAGGAGCAGGGAGGTTCTACTGCAGTTGTACAGGGTCTTGGTGAGACCACACCTGGAGTATTGCGTATAGTTTTGGTCTCCTAATCTGAGGAAGAACATTCTTGCCATAGAGGGAGTACAGAGAAGGTTCACCAGACTGATTCCTGGGATGTCAGGACTTTCATATGAAGAAAGACTGGATAGACTCGGTTTGTACTCACTAGAATTTAGAAGATTGAGGGGGGATCTTATAGAAACTTACAAAATTCTTAAGGGGTTGGACAGGCTAGATGCAGGAAGATTGTTCCCGATGTTGGGGCCAGTTGTTCGGCACAGAGCTTGAGAGTAGAGGGGAAACATTGACCTGTCCTGGAGATTTCTGTCTTTTCTGTCTTCTGAACAGCCTCCACCTCCTCTATTATTATTGTTGATGATGGAGAAGTGATGTTGTGCAGCACGGAGGGTGTGGGTACTTAGGTGTGAAGTGGTGATTGGAGAGGGGTGGGTGGGAAAGGGTCCAGTCTTTTCAGACTGGAGTCTTGTTTGAAGTAGGTGTGAAGTGGTGAATGGGGAGGAGTGTGTACAGAAGGGCCCATTATTTGCAGACTGGGGTCTGGCTATGTTTGTTGGGGAGGTGGGGGAGAGGGTACCAGGGTTACGTTTCTGCTTGTCAAGCCTGCAGTAGGACTCAGGTTGTTGGTCAGCTGACGATTGTCCAAAGAGCGGGGCAGCTTTCCTCTTGTAGCTGGTGATTTCTTGTAAGCCCTTCCAAACTGAAGAAGAGTCACTAGCTGAGAACTTTCTCCTCAACTTCTCAGAGTACCTTTCCTTGGCAGCTTACAAACATTCAGTGAACCATTCAGCAGACAACCCCCCCGACAGGTCCCCCCTTTGTTCTTGACGGCCCCCCCACCTGGTCTCCCCTTTGTTGTCAATGGCTCCCCGCCAGGTAGAACTCGGTGGTCCTCCTCCATCTCGGCACCATGGGTCCCCCTACACTCTCGATGGTCCTTGCTCTTGACAGGTCCCCAATGTTCTACCTCCACCCTCAATGGTCCACCTCCACCCTCGAAGATTTCCCTACAGTCTCAATGGTCCACCTCATTCTCGACAGTCCACCTTGTTCTTGACCGCCCACCTCGCTCTCAGCGGCGCAGGTCCCATCGATGCCGGTGGCTCAGGGCCCAGATCAGAGTCCATGGTGGCAGAACAGAGGAGGTAGTTGAGGTACTCCATCTTCGGTGAATGAGTCCTCGGTCCACGGCGCGAGATCGGCCGCAGCGGTTGCCGGGACCACTGGGGTGGACCCGGCAGACCAGAGTATGTAAAGGAAAGGAAAAGGGAAGGGAGGAATGGCAAGTGCCAACGGGAGAAAGAAATTGTCTTGGTAACAGAGTTGGCAGATGAGAACACAACGGGTGAAACAATGCAGTGGTGTGAAATAATATAACTCCTTTGTCAGTGTAATGTGTTGATAATGTTGTAAAGTGTGTCTGATATTGAATGGTCCAGCCTACTGGGATGTACATAGCAATGAAAGAAAAGTGGAAGGGAAGAATGGCCAGCTCTGTTTGGCACAGACATTGTACTGTTCTGCTTTATCTTCTAATGTTCTATATTATATGGTCCAAACTGGCAGACAAATAGTAGCTCAGATAACTCCTATGGAGTGATCATATAGAGGTGTATAAAATCGGGTAGATGCAGAGTCTCTTGCCCAGAGTTGGTGAATCGAGGACCAGAGGACATAGGTTTAAGGTGAAGGGGAAAAGATTTAATAAGAATCTGATGGGTAACTTTTTCACACAAAGAGTTGAGGGCGTATGGAACAAGCTGCCAGAGGAGGTAGTTGAGGCTGAGACTATGCCAATGTTAAGAAACAGTTAGACAGGTACATGGATAGGACAGGTTTGGAGGAATATGGACCAAATGCGGGCAGTGGGAATAGTCCCAGCTGGGACATGCCGGCCGGTGTGGGCAATTTGGGCCGAAGAGCCTGTTTCCACGCTGTATCATTCTATGACTCTATGACTAATTGTTTTGCAAAGCAATCTAGGTTAGGGTTCACCAATGTAGAGGAGAGCACATTGAGGAAACCAAATGCAGTATAGCAGATTGGAGAGAATGTAAGTGGATCGGTGCCTTACCTGGAAAGAGGATATTTTTACTTTCCAGAAAGCTACTGTCAGCATCAGATGAAGTAAAAAGTCATGTTCAACTCTGATGCCTTCTCTGTTCATGCTTAGGCTTAGAGAAAACTCATTTAGGCAATTACTGGGGAGCGGCCTGCAACCAAGAACAATGGTTTGCAATGAAAATGAAAATATGTAAACAAAATGAAAAGAATTTTGCTTGAAATTAAACTTTCATTGACTCACAGATTTCACCAAGTAGTTCTATCCATTTCAACCCTTGCTGTACCAAAGTTCACAGGTAAATTCCCTGTGTGAGTTAAACCTGTAAAAAACCTTGGGACTTTGACCTCTTCGTGTTAGCTACCATTGTCATTACGATTCATTTTCCACACAGTTGATGCTGAGAGAATAATAACATCTACATTTCAAACAGTGACCCATCTTGCTTGCCCATCTTAGATTCAATTGACCATAACATGATCAAACTTTGACCAGGCTTTGTCCATTAACAAAGGAATTCATTTTCCTATTCTTGACGTATTCCTATTCATAAAAGATGGAGCAGGTGATGTCTGGCAATATTTTACTGTTTCTGGAGTCATAGTTTTCAACACTTCAATCAAACATTGGTTATACAGATTAACTGTTAATCTGTTTTTTCCTCATTGCTTCTAACTCAACTCAAGGCAAGTATCCAATCTCATATCCTCCCAAACTTCAAGTTAGCAGAATCGCACTTCAGATGAGTTGCTGCTGAAACTCCCTTCATTGCTCCTTTCTACCCACAACCAAACATTTCTTTGACAACGCTTTCTTGGTCAGCCTCTCCATAGATTTGCCACTCCCCTTGAATTTGCCTGAAGGGTTTTGGTGCGTGTATCCTAATTCATGGGACTTCACAGAAGTAATCAGAGTTCAATCCTGGTCTCCAGGCTGTCTATGTAAAGTTTGCAAGTTCCCACTGAGACAACATGGGTTCCCCCGGGGCCATCACTGAGGTGATGGGCATTATCTCCCACCTCACTTTGTTCCACTTATCACCTACCTGTACCACCCCATCTCATACTTCCACAAGTTAAGTGTCAAGTCAAGAGTATTTTATTGTCATATGTCCTGAAACGGAACAATGACATTGGGGATGATCAGCCATGATCACATTGAATGGCGGTGCTGGCTCGAAGGGCCAAATGGCCTACTCCTGCACCTTTTGTCTATTGTCTATTGTCTATTCTTACTGCAGCAGCACGACCAATAAGTAATGATAGTACACTATAAACTCTGTGAACTCCAGAACAAACACAAAAGGTTTTATATAAAACAAATAAACAAACAATAATAGTGCAAAGCCAAAAATAATGTCCCCAAGTTCGGAGCTTAGTTGGAGGTTGTTGTGTTCTGGGGAAGAAACTACTACTGAACCTGGACATTACAATTTTCGGGTTAGAAACATAGAGACATAGGAACATAGAAAATAGGTGCAGGAGAAGGCCATTTGCCTCTTTGAGCCAGCACCACCATTCATTATGATCATGGCTGAGCATTCAAAGTCAGTACCCCGTTCCTGCCTTCTCCACATATCCCTTGACTCTGCTATCTTTAAGAGCTCTATCTAATTCTCTCATGAAAGCATCCAGTGAATTGGCCTCCACTGCCTTTTGTGGCAAAGAATTCCACAGATTCACAACTCTCTGGGTGAAAAAGCTTTTCCTCATCTCAGTCCTAAATGGCCTACCCCTTATTCATAAACTGTGACCGCTGGTTCTGAACTCCCCCAACATGGGGAACATGTTTCCTGCATCTAGCCTGTCCAATCCCTTAAGAATTGTAAATGTTTCTATAAGATAACCTCTCATCTTTCTAAATTCCTAAACCTCAGTCGACCCATTCTTTCTTCATATGACAGTCCCGCCATCCCGGGATTAACCTGGTGAACCTACGCTGCACTCCGTCAATAACAAGAAATTCCTTCCTCAAATTAGGAGACCAAATCAACACACAATACTACAGGTGTGGTCTCACCAGGGCCCTGTACAACTGCAGTAGGATCTCCTTGCACCTAAACTCAAACCCTCAAAACATGCCATTAGCTTTCTTCACTGCCTGCTGTACCTGCATACTTACTTTCAGTGACTAATGTACAAGCACACCCAGGTCTCATTGCACCTCTCCTTCTCCTAATCAGACACCATTCAGATAATAATCTGCCTTCCTGTTCTTGCCACCAAAGTGGATAATGAGGTTTTCCATATTATACTGCATCTGCCATGCATCTGCCCACTCACCCAACCTATCCAAGTCACCCTGCAACTTCATAGCATCATTCTCGCAGCTCACACTGCCACCCAGCTTTGAGTCATCCGCAAACTTGGAGATGTTACATTTAATTCCCTCGTATAAATCGTTCATATATATTGTAAATAACTGGGGTCCCAGCACTGAGCCTTGCCGCACCCCACTAGTCACTGCCTGCCATTCTGAAAAGGACCCATTAATTCCTTACTCTTTGCTTCCTGTCTGCCAACCATATCTCTATCCATGTCGATACCCTAACCCAATACCATGTGATTTAATTTTGCTCACTAATCTCTTGTGTAGAATCATGTCAAAGGCTTTTGGAAAGTCCAGAAACACCGCATCCAATGGCTCTCCCTAATCCATTCTACTTGTTACATCCTCAAAAAATTCTACAAGATTAGTCAAGCATGATTTCCTCTTCATAAATCCATGCTGACTTTGACCGATCCTGTCACTGCTTTCCAAAGGTGCTGCTATTACATCCTTAACAATCGAGCAGTAGCTCTACTCAATAACCAAAAGTCTGTAGCCTCCTTTTGTTCAGGTATTTTATTTAATTCACATGTTTAAACCATAATGTTTTATTATTAATGTTTTAATGTTTTATGTTTTATTCTTAATGCTTTACTGCATGTTGTGTTGTTACTTGTGAGCGGAGCACCAAGGCAATTTCCTTGTTTCTGTACATACTTTGCCAATAAACTTATTCATACATTCATTCATTCATTCATTACATTGGCTACCCTCCATTCCACAGGAACTGATCCAGAGTCGAGAGAACATTGGAAAATGATCACCAATGCATCCATGATTTCTAGAGCCACCTCCTTGAGTACTCTGGGATGCAGACCACCAGGCCCTGGGGATTTATCTGCCTTCAGTCCCAACAGTTTACCTAACACCATCTCCTGGCTAATGTATATTCCCTTCAATTCCTCCCACTAGATCCTCAGTCCCCTAGTGTTTCTGGGAGATTGGTTGTGTCTTCCTTAGTGAAGACAGAACTAAAGTACGCATTTAACTGTTCTGCCATTTTGTTTGTTTCCCATTATAAATTCACCTGTCTCTGACTGTAAGGACCTACATCTGTCTTCACTAATCTTTTCCTCTTCACATATCTAAAGAAGCTTTTGCAGTCAGTTTTTATATTCTCCACAAGCTTTCTTTCATGCTATATGTCCCCCTCTTAATTAACCCCTTTATCCTCCTCTGTTGAATTCTAAATTTCTCTCATTGCTGCTTCCTCTGGCCAATTTATATACCTCTCCCTTGGACTACCCTCAACTGAACCACCTTCTCCATTTTTTTTTTTCGCCAGACAGGGATGAACAATATTTGCAGTTCATCCATGCGATCCTAAAATCTTTGCCATTGCATCTCCACCGTCAACCCATTAAGTACCATTTGCCAGTCTACCCTAGCCAATTCCTGTCTCATGCCATCAAAGTCTCCTTTCTTTAAGTTCAGGAACCTAGTCTCTGAATTAGCTGTTTCACTCTCCATCTTAATGAAGAATTCCACCATATTATGGTCACAGTTGCCCGAGGGGCTTTGCATAATGTTTGTATAACTTCTTCCCGATGGCAGGAGTGGAATGAGTGTGTGGCCAGGGTGGTGCGGCTCTCTGATGACACTGGCTGCCTTTTTGAGGCAGCAACTCATGTAGCTTCCTTTGATGATGGGGATGTCCCTCTTACCTCAGTATAATGGCTATCTTCCCTCCACACTCTCCATCCCAATACAAGGTCATGGTCCTGTATATCTCTTTACCTCCACAGATGCTGCTTGAACCCTTGAGTTCCTCTAGAAGGTTGATCTTTGCTTAGTTAATTGATTGAGTGATTGATGAATTCTTTCTTGCTCAAAGGTAGCACCGACGGAGTTTGTCTCTGTATTACTAAAGCTTTCTTTACTTTCTACAATGGGCACAGAGACATAAATTGGACTGAGAATAAAGCTTTATCACCTGCATCATACCAGATGACTAAGTCTACCCTAAAGGAAGCCGTGCAGAAGGTACAGCTTTTTGTACAAACACCTCAAGGAAATCCGCTGGCAGGAACTAGAGTGTGTGTGACAGCTTCCAGATTCAGAGAAGAAAATGACACTTCATTTGGCAGGGATCCTGTGTTTGGGATTTTTCCTTGGTCTTTTGTCATTTTTTTTCAACCTCAGAAGAGAGCCTGCATTTCACCGAAGATAGACACGAAATGATGGAGTAACTCAGCGTGACAGACAGCATGTCTGGATAGAAGGAATGGGTGATGTTTCGGGTCAAGACCATTCTTCATACCCGAGATGTCACCCACTCCCTCTATCCAGAGATGCTGTCTGTCCCGCTGATACTCCAGCACTTTGTTTCTATCTTCAGTGGAAATCTGCACCTGTAGTTCCCTCCCACACATTTAGCCTGCATTTCACATTCGCTCTTCCATTTATATTCACGCACAGGAAGCAGCATTTTGAGGCATTCAGGTGAAATTTGGGTATTCCAGATCTTGGTGAGCCAAGGAGCTCATTGTAGACTTCAGGAAGTCCAGAGGCAGCACGCACACCCCCATCCACATCAACGGGACGGAGGTGGAACATGTTTCTAGCTTCAGGTTCCTGGGAGTCAACATCTCCGATGACCTCTCTTGGACCCACAATACCTCAACTCTGATCAAGAAGGCTCACCAGCGTCTCTTCTTCCTGAGGAGACTGAGGAAGGTCCATCTGTCTCCTCAGATCCTGGTGAACTTCTACCGCTGCACCATCGAGAGCATCCTTACCAACTGTATCACAGTATGGTATGGCAACTGCTCTGTCTCCGACCGGAAGGCATTGCAGAGGGTGGTGAAAATTGCCCAACGCATCACCGGTTCCTCACTCCCCTCCATTGAGTCTGTCCAAAGCAAGCGCTGTCTGCAGAGGGCGCTCAGCATCGCCAAGGACTACTCTCACCCAAACCATGGACTGTTTACCCTCCTACCATCCGGGAGGCGCTACAGGTCTCTCCGTTGCCGAACTAGCAGGTCGAGGAACAGCTTCTTCCCGGCGGCTGTCACCCTACTCAACAACGTACCTCGGTGACTGCCAATCACCCCCCCCCCCCCCCCCCGGACACTTATTATTATTGATTCAAATCATTTGCTATGTCGCTCTTCCAGGGAGATGCTAAATGCATTTCGTTGTCTCTGTACTGTACACTGACAATGACAATTAAAATTGAATCTGAATCTGAATCTGAATCTGAATTTGGTTGTAATATCTCCCCTGTGCCCTGATTCTTGAACCATGTTTCGAACATATCCTGTAAGGGGATATTCCATTCAAGACAAGTTTAATAGCAGGCAGGGGGGCTCTGCATACCACCATAGGGTACAGAGAGTACAAACCTATCACCATCGCACAGTTGCCGTGCACACAAAGATTCCCAACGGAGAACTGAAGATACTGGAATCGTGAACAAAACGCAACTTGATGGTGGAAGTCGGCGGGTCAGGTTGCATTTGTGGAGGGAGATGGACAGACGGTGTTTCCATATAACTATATAACAAGTACAGCACGGAAACAGGCCATCTCGGCCCTTCTAGTCCGTGCCTAATACTTACTCTCACCTAGTCCCATCTACCTGCACTCGGACCATAACCCTCCATTCCTTTCCCGTCCATATACCTATCCAATTTAGTTTTAAATGATAAAAACAAACCTGCCTTCACCCCTTCCACTGGAAGCTCATTCCACACAGCTACCACTCTCTGAGTAAAGAGGTTCCCCCTCATGTTACCCCTAAACTTTTGTCCCTTAATTCTCAAATCATGTCCTCTCTTTTGAATCTGCCTTACTCTCAATGGAAAAAGCTTATTCACGTCAACTCTATCTATCCCTCTCATAATTTTAAAGACCTCTATCAAGTCCCCCCTTAACCTTCTGCGCTCCAAAGAATAAAGACCTATCTTTTTCAACTTTTCTCTGTAAAACTATGGTGCCCAAACCCAGGCAACATTCTAGTAAATCCTCTCTGTACTCTCTCTATTTTGTTGACATCTTTCTTATAATTTGGCAATCAGAATTGTACACCATATTCCGGAATTGGCCTCACCAATGCCTTGTACAATTTTAACATTACATCCCAACTTCGTTATTCAATGGTACACAAAAAGGCTGGAGAAACTCAGCGGGTGCAAGGAAATAGGCAACGTTTCAGGCTGAAACGCTTCTTCAGAAGAAGGGTTTCAGCCCGAAACGTTGCCTATTTCCTTCGCTCCATAGATGCTGCTGCACCCAGTGAGTTTCTCCAGCCTTTTTGTGTATCTTCGATTTTCCAGCATCTGCAGTTCCTTCTTAAACAAATTCTATATTCAATCCTCTGATTTATAAAGGCCAGCACACCAAAAGCTTTCTTTACCACCCTATCCTTTCAAAGGTATAATGAGGGATAAAATTGGTCCATTATAGAGTCAGAGTGGACAACTATCTGCAGAGCCAAAAGAGATGGGGGAGATATTGAACAGTTTCTTTTCTTCGGTATTCACCAAGGAGAAGGATATTGAATTATGTGAGGTAAGGGAAACAAGTAGAGTAGCTATGAAAACTATGAGATTCAAAGAAGAGGAAGTACTGACACTTTTGAGAAATATAAAAGTGGATAAGTCTCCAAGTCCGGACAGGATATTCCCTAGGACATTGAGGGAAGCTAGTGTAGTGTTAGTTAGCAGGGGCTATGGCAGAAATATTTCAAGTGTCATTAGAAACGGGAATAGGCCGGGGGATTGACGTACTGCGCATGTTGTTCCATTGTTTAAAAAGGGGTCTAAGAGTAAACCTAGCAATTATAGACCTGTTAGTTTGACGTCAGTGGTGGGCAAATTAATGGAAAGAATACTTAGAGATAATATATATAAGCATCTGGATAAACAGGGTCTGATTAGGAACAGTCAACATGGATTTGTGCCTGAAAGGTCATGTTTGACTAATCTTCTTGAATTTTTTGAAGATGTTACTTGGGAAATTGATGAGGGTAAAGCAGTGGATGTTGTGTATATGGACTTCAGTAAGGCCTTTGACAAGGTTCCTCATGGAAGGTTGGTTAAGAAGGTTCAATGGTTGGGTATTAATGGTGGAGTAGCAAGATGGATTCAACCGTGGCTGAATGGGAGATGCCAGAGAGTAATGGTGGATGGTTGTTTGTCAGGTTGGAGGCCAGTGACTAGTGGGGTGCCACAGGGATCTGTGTTGGGTCCATTGTTGTTTGTCATGTACATCAATGATCTGGATGATGGTGTGGTAAATTGGATTATTAAGTATGCAGATGATACTAAGATAGGTGGGGTTGCGGGTAATGAAGTAGAGTTTCAAAGTCTACAGAGAGATTTATGCCAGTTGGAAGAGTGGGCTGAAAGATGGCAGATGGAGTTTAATGCTGATAAGTGTGAGGTGCTACATCTTGGCAGGACAAATCAAAATAGGACGTACATGGTAAATGGTAGGGAATTGAAGAATGTAGGTGAACAGAGGGATCTGGGAATAACTGTGCACAGTTCCCTGAAAGTGGAATCTCATGTAGATAGGGTGGTAAAGAAAGCTTTTGGTGTGCTGGCCTTTATAAATCAGAGCATTGAGTATAAAAGTTGGGATGTAATGTTAAAATTGTACAAGGCATTGGTGAGGCCAATTCTGGAGTATGGTGTACAATTTTGGTCACCTAATTATAGGAAGGATGTCAACAAAATAGAGAGAGTACAGAGGAGATTTACTAGAATGTTGCCTGGGTTTCAGCAACTAAGTTACAGAGAAAGGTTGAACAAGTTAGGGCTTTATTCTTTGGAGCGCAGAAGGTTAAGGGGGGACTTGATAGAGGTTTTTAAAATGATGAGAGGGATAGACAGAGTTGATGTGGAAAAGCTTTTCCCACTGAGAGTAGGGAAGATTCAAACAAGGGGACATGACATGAGAATTAAGGGACTGAAGTTTAGGGGTAACATGAGGGGGAACTTCTTTACTCAGAGAGTGGTAGCTGTGTGGAATGAGTTTCCAGTGAAGGTGGTGGAGGCAGGTTCGTTTTTATCATTTAAAAATAAATTGGATAGTTATATGGACGGGAAGGGAATGGAGGGTTATGGTCTGAGCGCAGGTATATGGAACTAGGGGAGAATATGTGTTCGGCACGGACTAGAAGGGTCGAGATGGCCTGTTTCCGTGCTGTAATTGTTATATGGTTATATGGTTATATGGTTATATCTACATGAGATCCCACCCCTTCCAGCTGGAGATTAAGAAGGCCTGTGCCCTTCTTAATAATGTTACTGCCTGATCCACTGAGTTCCTCCAGCAGTTTGCTCTTTGCTCAAGGTTCCAAATTGAATGACCGGTATACAACTGGCAACATCCTTTACAAGGATGTTGCTGAGACTAGAGGGTGTGAGCTATAGGGAGAGGTTGAGCAGGCTGGGACTCTATTCCATGGAGCGCAGGAGGATGAGGGGTGATCTTACAGAGGTGTATAAAATCATGAGAGGAATAGATCGGGTAGACGCACAGAATCTCTTGTCCAGAGTAGGGGAATCAAGAACCAGAAGACATATGTTTAAGGTGAGGATGGAAAGATTTAATGGGAACCTGAGGAGTAACTTTCACACATGGAATGAGCTGCCGGTTGAGGTAGTTGAGGCAGGTACTATCACAATGTTTAAGAAACATTTCGACATGTACATGGATAGGATGTGTTTAGAGGGATATGGGCCAAACGCAAGCAGATGAGACTTGTGTAGATGGGACCTGTTGGTCGGTGTGGGCGAAAGACCTGTTTCCATGCTGTATCACTCTGTGACTCTGACACAGGCTGCAGTATCTGCTGCTGGACTCTATTTGGACTCGAACAGAAGAGTAGACTTCCACCGGGATTCACTGGCCTAACAGTGGGAATCACCTCTCTCATCCTGGTGTGGTAAAGGATCAGAATCCAAACAAATTTGAATGCAGGTTTCCGGCCTTATAGATTAGACAGACAAGGTTAGTTAGACAACTTCAGTTTAGTTTAGTTTAGAGATACAGTGTGGAAACAGGCCCTTCAGCCCACTGAGTCCACACCGACCAGCGATCCCCGCACATTAACACAATCCTACACTCACTAGGGACAATTTTACATTTACACCAAGCCAATTAACCTACAAACCTGTACGTCTTTGGAGTGTGGGAGGAAATCAAAGATCTCGGAGAAAACCCACGCAGTCATGGGGAGAACGTACAAACAGCACCCGTGGTCAGGATCGAACCCGGGTCTCTGGCGCTGCAAGCGCTGTGAGACAGCAACTCTACCGCTGCGCCACGGTGACCGCCATTTTCCTTGCATATTAAAGCAATAATATTGTTTTTAAAGATCACTGAACATCAGGGGTATTGCCATGCAGGCCAAACAGCTCTGACCTCACATTTAACTGCACCCCTTGCCTTGTATCCCGGCAAAGGAGATTTTGAGTGTGGGATCACCACACCAGTTAAAATGAAGCTCTGGTGTATAGATATGTGAGTGGCTTCTAGGTGCAAAGATGACCAGGGGACAATGAGCAGTGTAATAATAATAATAATAATAATAATAAATACTTTATTGATCCCCTCATGGAAATTCAGATGTCCAGAAGCCCCCAATTAAAAAAACCCACACATTCAAAACGAACGCAGACAGGAAATACATAAAGTACATTGTGGACACATCCATTGGCTATATTTAAGAGGGAGTTAGATGTGGCCCTTGTGGCTAAGGGGATCAGGGGGTATGGAGAGAAGGCAGGTACAGGATACTGAGTTGGATGATCAGCCATGATCATATTGAATGGCGGTGCAGGCTCGAAGGGCCGAATGGCCTACTCCTGCACCTAATTTCTATGTTTCTATGTTTCTGACACTTATAGCATGAAAGGAAACAGTCTCAGCTGGAAATGTGACCATTTGTTTTTTTCAACAGTATATGAAAGACTCGTGACAAAGGGTATTTAACTTGAAACATGAACTCTGTTTCTCTTGCCACAGAAGCTGTGTGACCCAGCATCTCTGCTTTTATGAGGAAAGACTTGATGTGAAAATAGTTTGTTGCTTATGAAGATTATGTGGTTGTGCATTGCATGTGTAGTAAGGGGCCTGTGCCACTTAGGCGACTTTTTGGTGAGTGCAGGAGACTCTGCGCTCGCCACATGTTCGCTGGTGGTCTCTGGTGAGTCTCCTTCATGGTCGCAAGGAGTTCCCGCATTCTGGGAACATGTCGCGGCCTCAGTATGGTCGCCGCAAATGTTTCAACATGTTGAAACATTTTCTGCAACCAAAAATTGGTCGCCATGGAAAAAATCGATGATCCTGTAGTCGTAGGTGCAGTTGTAGTGGGGTCGCCATGTAGGTTATAGGTAGTCGAGGTAGTCGTATGTAGTTTTATTTAATCGCCTTTGCTGACCGGTTATTTTCATTGACTCATTTGGGGGAAAAAAACATAAGCACGAGTTTTCAGAACCAAGGATAACCGACAGGTAATGTTAAATGTCCGCCGAACTTCACAGCCGTGTATCTCTGGCTTATTAAATGTTGTCTGGCTTCTTAAAAGTGTCTCCACTCCTTCTCCCCCCTTCTCCCCCCCCCCCCCCCCCCCCCCTCCCCCCCCCCCCCCCTTCTATAAAGTGTTGGATGGCCCAGAACTTCCTCCAACTAAACAAGAGTAAGTCTGAGGTCATCCTACTCGGCCCCTCGGACTCAATCAAGACGATAGCAGGCAGCCTTGGAAGCCTTACCCCATTACTCAAACCTCACGTTAAAATCTTTGGTGTGATATTTGACTCTGCGTTGAAATTTGACAAACAAGTCAATGCGATGGTAAAAGCTAGCTTCTTCCAGCTTCGGACGATAGCTAAAATAAATCCTTTCCTCCAATTTGACGACCTCGAAAAGATCATCCACACATTTATCTCCTCCCGCCTTGTTTACTGCAACTCTCTTTACACTGGCATCAGCCAATCATTCCTGTCCCGCCTGCAATTGGTCCAAAACACCGCAGTGAGACTCCTGACGGGCACCTGAAAAAGGGACCACATCACCCCGATTCTGGCCTTTCTCCACTGGTTCCCTGTGCGATTCTGAATCAATTTCAAGTTCCTTCTTTATGTATACAAAGCCCTTAACGGGCTCGTCCCCACCTACATCAAAAATCTGCAAGTCCACCACACCACCTCCAGGTCCCTCAGATCGGTCGACTTGGGGTTACTGATCATCCCATGGTCTAGGCATAAGCTCAGGGACGAACGCGCTGTGGCGGTTGCAGCTCCTCGACTATGGAGCAGCATCCCTCTTCCCATTAGAACTGCCCCCTCCATCAACTCCTTTAAGTCTAGACTTAAAAATTATTTCTACTCTCAAGCCTTTCTTGAGGTCCTTTGAGGGAGCGCTGTATGCGTGTGTTTATCTATGTATGTATTGTTCATCTCTGTAGCACTGTTTGTAGCACGTTAGTACCTGCACTAATGCAACGCACTTTGGTCAACTAGAGTTGTTTTTTAAATGTGCTATAGAAATTAAAATGGACTTGGCTTCTCCTTCCCCCCCCCCCTTTCCACCCCCCCCCCCCCCTTCTCCCTCCCCTTCTCCCCCCCTTCCCCCCCCCTTCCCCCCCTTCCCCCCCCCCTTCTCCCCCCTTCCCCCCCCCTCATCCCCCCCCTTCTCCCCCCCCTTTATCCCCCCCCCTTCTCTCCCCTCCCTTCTCCCCCCCCTTCGTCGCCCCCCTTCTCCCCCCCCCCCATTCTCCTCCCCCCCTTCCCCCCACCTTCCCCCTCCCCCCTCTCCTCCCCCACTTCTCCTTTAACCTTCTTGTTCATCGTGTGAATTTCAGACACCTTGGCTTTGCCCGTGTGAATTTCAGACAGCGCTCCCCCCGCTTTCCCTGGCCCCCGCCTTTGATGTCAGGCAAGTGCCGGGAACTTGACAGTCGCCGGCAGCCGGCTGAAAAATCACCCTAGTGGGACTGGCCCTTAAGGAATAAAATCTGATGCCCAGTGATTGTGGATAAATTAATTTTTGGATATTTGACTTGTCATTAAAGGCTTTACATTTTACAATATTTATTAACAAAAAAGGTGATAGAGCTGCTGCCTCACAGCACCAGAGATCTGGGTTTAAACCTGCGCCTTCTCCCTGTAACTGCATGGGTTTCTTCTGGATGCTCTGATTTCCTTTCAACATGCGGGTTTGTAGGCTATTTGGCCTCTGTAAATTGCCCCATATGTGTTGAGAACACATATGTGATCAATGGTTGGGCTGGACTCGGTCGGCTGAAGGGCTTGTTTTCAGGGTGAAATCTTGTCTAAGCTGAAACAAAATAGAATTGGAAGATTTTTTTTGCATTGAGCTGAGTGATAAAAATGCCACAAAGCTTCAATAATGCACGGCTGCTGCCTTATGCCCCTGTCCCACTTAGGAAACCTGAACGGAAACCTCTGGCGACTTTGCGCCTCCACATAAGGTTTCCGTGCGGTTCCCGGAGGTTTTTTGTCAGTCTCCCTACCTGCTTCCACTACCTGCAACCTCCGGCAACCACCTGCAACCTCCGGGAACCGCACGGAAACCTTGGGTGGGGCGCAAAGTCTCCAGAGGTTCCGTTCAGGTTTCCTAAGTGGGACAGGGGCATTTACAGTGCTTGCAGCGCCAGAGACCCAGGTTCGATCCCGACTACACGTGCTGTCTGTACGGAGTTTGTATGTTCTCCCCTTGACCACGTGGGTTTGCTCTGAGATCTTCGGTTTCCTCCCACACTCCAAAGGCGTACAGGTATGTAGGTAAATTGGCTTGGTAAATGTAAACATTGTCCCTAGTGTGTAGGATAGTGTTAATATGTGGGGATTGCTGGTCGGTGAGGTTTCTGTGGGCTGAAGGGCCTGTTTCCACACTGTATCTCTAAACTAATACAAAATATTAGAGGCATTGGATAAAGTAATACTGCCAAAAAAACATCCAGTGTTTGATATTGTTTGGCAGTGGGCAATGACTGAACTTATATTCAGCAAACATTTACCACATTGACCTATCCCTGAGATATCATTAACAACTGTGATGCACTACAAACTGTGAAGATGGTGCTCCTAATTCTGCCAGCAATCCCATGAAGTTTGGTCCAGCGGCATGTATGCAGACTTGTGTGTGTCGTAGAATCACCCTCTGAACAAGCACTGCATGCAATGTTTAAAGCTGAATAATGTGGTATGCACAGGATGTAGCCCTGCTGCATTCATTAGCTGTTACACCACACAACAGAAGTGAGTTGTCCTTTGTGCTCAGCGGGCAGTGTACAGTGTATGTGTGAATTGACACCAAGTTGTATCAGTCATACAGGACCAGATGGGCAGTCAATGAATCATATACTCTGTAATCCTTGGCACACAATTCTATGTGTTGCTCACCTGCTTAGACAGTGATTCCACATCCTGAGAGTAAAACTAAAAATAAGAACAGAAGGAAGGGTGACTGAAGCAACAAATTCCACAGCTTGAATCAAATCAAGTCAAGATAGTTTATTGTCATGTGTCCCAGATAGGACAATGAAATTCTTGCTTGCTGCAGCACAACAGAATATTGTAGGCATAAATACAGAACAGATCAATGTGTCCATATACCATAGAATATATATATACACATAAACAAACAGATAAAGTGCAATAGGCTGTTATAGTTCAGAGTTTGTTTGAAATTGTGCTGATGACTGTGGGGAAGCAGCTATTCCTGAACCTGGATGTTGCAGATTTCAGGCTGCTGTACCTTCTACCTGATGGCAGCGGAGAGATGAGTGTGTGTCCAGGATGGTGTGGGTCCTTGATGATGTTGGCAGCCTTTTTTAGGCAGTGACTGCGATAGATCCCCTCGATGGTAGGGAGGTCAGAGCAGAGTTTACAACCTATTGCAGCCTTTTTCCGCTCCTGGATGCTCAAGTTACCGAACCAGGCCACGATGCAACCGGTCAGCATGCTCTCTACTGTGCACCTGTAGACGTTCGAGAGCGTTCTCATTGACATACCAACTCTCCGTAATCTTCTCAGGAAGTAGAGGCGCTGATGTGCTTTCTTTATAATTGCATTAGTGTGCTGGGACCAGGAGAGATCTTCGGAAATATGCACGCCCAGGAATTTAAAGTTCTTGACCCTTTCCACCATCGACCCAGACTGGACTGTGAGTCCCCATCCTACCCCTTCCAAAGTCCACAATCAGTTCCTTGGTTTTGCTGGTGTTGAGATCCAGGTTATTGTGCTGGTGTTGAGAGCCAGGTATTGGAACCATTTGGTCAATCGGTCGATCTCACTTCTATACTCGAACTCGTCCCTATCAGTGATACGTCCCACAACAGTGTTGTCGTCGGTGAACTTGATGATGGAGTTCGCCCTATGTCCGGCTACGCAGTCATGAGTATAGAGTGAGTACAGCAGGGGGCTTGAGGTGCTCCCCTCCTTGGAAAAGGCAGATTAATCCTGGAGCATGCAGTAACGAGGGGTACCAACGAGGAGTGGTAGTTTAGGAGGAGGCTGCAAAGTGCCAATTTAATTGAACACGCATTCTTTCCATTAACTTTCCAGAAGTATTGCTAACTACATACTTCTGAAATAAAGGCAGATATGATCCCTAGATATTTAGATACAATTCATTTTGCTGCTGAGTCTTTCTTAGACAATTAGCTGGAGTGGAATCGGAATTGTTACCTTAAGGAATGACCTCAAGCTAATTAAGAAAAATCTTCAAACTGGTGTAAAATGTTTGTAATTAGCATCATTATCTATATATTTCTCAGATTAACCTGTTACGCAGGACCAGTAGTTGTAGAGTCCAATGCTACCTAAAGCCTGTCCTGGGTGATCAGCTGCTTAATGTGGATGGTTGATACACAATGATCCTTCATAGGCTGAGAGAGCTAATTATCAAAGTATTTTATTTCCAAAAATGATGATCTAAGGACGAGTTTCATTCTGGACGAGCTTCACTGAGGAACATCTGAAGTGTGAGAGTCTGTGGCCACCTCATGGGGAGCAGCTGAACTGCCGATGCCCTCATTTCTTCTGTGCACGAAACCTCAGGGAGGACAAGTTGAGTAGCACTGGAAAATGGGAGTTCAGATCCTGAAGCAGTTGTCCACGCAGGAGATTATAGAGAATGGTAGACATCACAGGTACTGATCTAGCACTCTGGTGCCAGGATAACAGCCTCCTCTTGAACATCAAAAAAACAAAGGAGCTGATCATGGACTTTAGGAGGGCACATCATCCGAGGACGTACACTCCATTGAGGATAAATGGGGATCCTGTGGATAGGGTGAACTGTTTTAAATATCTGGGAGTCCACATCTCCGAGGATATAGAAACATAGAAATTAGGTGCAGGAGTAGGCCATTCGGCCCTTCGAGCCTGCACCGCCATTCAATATGATCATGGCTGATCATCCAACTCAGTATCCCGTACCTGCCTTCTCTCCATACCCTCTGATCCCCTTAGCCACAAGGGCCACATCTAACTCCCTCTTAAATATAGCCAATGAACTGGCCTCAACTACCCTCTGTGGCAGAGAGTTCCAGAGATTCACCACTCTCTGTGTGAAAAAAGTTCTTCCCATCTCGATTTTAAAGGATTTCCCCCTTATCCTTAAGCTGTGACCCCTTGTCCTGGACTTCCCCAACATCGGGAGCAATCTTCCTGCATCTAGCCTGTCCAAACCCTTAAGAATTTTGTAAGTTTCTATAAGATCCCCTCTCAATCTCCTAAATTCTAGAGAGTATAAACCAAGTCTATCCAGTCTTTCTTCATAAGACAGTCCTGACATCCCAGGAATCAGTCTGGTGAACCTTCTCTGCACTCCCTCTATGGCAATAATGTCCTTCCTCAGATTTGGAGACCAAAACTGTACGCAATGCTCCAGGTGTGGTCTCACCAAGACCCTGTATGACATGGGCATCACACGCCTCAGCACTCGTGAGTAAGGCAAGGCAGCGTCTTTACCACCTCAGGAAATTGAGGAAATTCATAGTGTCTCTGAGGATCCTCCAGTGCTTCTACGCAGCGGCGGTGGAAAGCATCTTGTCCGGGAACATTACCATCTGGTTTGGGAATTGCTCTGCCAAGGACAAGAAGGCTCTGCAGAGAGTAGTGCGTTCGGCCAAACGCATTATGGGAACTTCACTTGGCCCCCTGCAGGAACTATACATCAGGAGGTGCAACTGCAGAGCCAACAATATCATGAGAGACCCCTTCCACCCCTGCAACGGACTGTTCCAGCTGCTACGGTCAGGCAAACGCCTCCGTTGCCATGCGGTGAGAACAGAGAGGTTGAGAAGGAGTTTCTTCCCAGAGGCCATTCGGACTGTAAACGCCTATCTCACCAGGGACTAGCTCTACTGAACGTTTTTCCTACCATTATTTATTATGTAAAGGTATATGTGTGTTATGATTGTGTTTATAGTTTGTTTGATTGTTTGTCTTTTTGCACAAAAGTCCGCGAGCATTGCCACTTTCATTTCACTGCACATCTCGTATGTGTATGTGACAAATAAACTTGACTTGACTTGACTTGACTTGACCTCCCTACCATCAAAGGGATGAATAGGAGGTGCTGCCTCAAGAAAACAGCCAGCCTCAATGAAAACTCACACCACCCTGGACATGCTCTCCTTCAAATCTATCATCAGTGAAGAAGGTTCCAAAAACTGAAACTCGTGACCAACAATTTCACAACTAGCTTCTTCCCAACATTTACCAAGCTCTGCAGCACTGGCAATTGTTGGTAAGATCAAAATGTCAGTTGGAGGGACCACATCAGCAACGCCCAGCTCTATGGGGAGATTCCACCTCTGACTGAGAAGACCAGGTGGAGAAGGATGAGGCTCGCTGGTCGCTGCCACCGCCACCCAGAAATACCAGCAAACAGGGTCGTGCTGTGGGAACCCACGCATGGAAGGCGTGATCCGGGACGGTCGATCAAGACGATGCTGAAGACGTTGATGGTAGACGCATGCGTAGAGACAAAATAGGAGTGTGCCAGCTGTATGGAGGACAGAGATGTGTGGTGCATCTGTCACCGTGCCCGTCAGAAACCAGCACCACTGCATCGCTAATGTTTCCAACGATAATAATAATAATAATAATAATAATAGTAACAATAATAATAATAATAATAACAATAATAATAATAATAATAATAATAATAATAATAATAATAATAATAACAACAACAATAATAACAACAATAATAATAATAATAATAATAATAAATAATAATAATAATAATAATAATAACAATAATAATAATATAACAATATACAACACTAACCTCAATGATGAAGTTCTATACACAGTCTGGTTCAGCTAAGGACTTCTGGGGTTTTTTTTGCACGAGTATCGTGTTTATTAATTTATTGAATTTTGAGTTTGTGTATAGGGTCATAGATTCATAGTCATGCAGCATTGAAAAAGGCTCCTAGTCCTACTTGCCCACACCGACCAACATGTCCAATCAACACTAGTCCCTCCTTCCCGCATTTGGCCCATATCCCACTAAACCCAACCTATCCATGTACCAGTCTAATTGTTTCTTCTGACAGCTGATTCCATGCACCCACCACCTTTTGTGTGAAAAAGTAATCACTCAGATTCCCATTAACTCTTTTCCTCTTCACCTTAAACCTATGTCCTCTGGTTCTCAATTCTCCTACTCTGAGCAAGAGACTCTGTGCGTCTATCCAATCTATTTCTCTTGTGATTTTATAAATCTATTATAAATTATCCGTTGCATTTATAATCCTGTTATGCTGCTGCAAGCAGGAATCTCCTTGTTCCATTGTTGGTACATATGCCAATAAAACGCTCTTGACTCTTGAAGTGATTTGAGCCGTGACGTCAATATTATAATTTTAGTGAGCACACAGCATGAACTATGCTCTTCATTGCCTCTGCACATTTGCGGGGTGCTCAGTTTTGAGAATTGTACCAGTTCCAGGTAGCTCCTGCTGAGTAAACGCAGCTTGCACCAATTAAAGAGAATGTGCTTTATGGTCATAATTAGTGGTGGAAATCATTGTAGAGGCCTCGACAGCTTGGTAGAAGAGATGGTGGTAGATAGACGTGCTGGAACGGTAATCTCATGGACCAATCTTGAAATCACAGCCAAACCATGGAAGTTATGAAACCCAGGGCGTTTGGTAAATCCTCAGAATGTTGTCTCACCAGCAGAAATAAATTGCATAATAATGGGAATGGCATAATAATATGAATTGTAACTATCCTTCATTTGACCTCTATGGACTGTTAAATTAGGATAGTTGTATATAATATTATGAGTAGACAGTCAGAAACGTTTTCCCAGGGTGGCAATGTCTAACACAAGAGGTCATAATAAGGGGAGAGGGGGAAAGTTAGATGGAGATGCGCAGGGTAAG
Source organism: Leucoraja erinaceus (assembly GCF_028641065.1). Lineage (NCBI taxonomy): Eukaryota > Metazoa > Chordata > Chondrichthyes > Rajiformes > Rajidae > Leucoraja > Leucoraja erinaceus. The sequence continues at coordinate 47,986,789 of NC_073388.1, read as the reverse complement.
ATTTGGTTTACACACAGAGTGGAGGCAGATACAATAGTGGTGTTTGAGAGGGGGTGCAGCGAATAGATGGATATGGATCATGTACAGGCAGATGAGATCAGTTTAACTAGGCATCATGCTCAGCACAAACACTGTGGGGTAAAGGGACCATTCCTGTGCTGTACTGTTCTATATTCTATGTCCAAGTTGTGTAAAGAAGGGGCCACCATGAAAGATACAATCAGAGGTGTGAATGGTCCTGTACGCGAGTACTCTGCTATCAGTGCTGATAGAAACAGCACTTATGGATTACAGAAAGTGGCAGACCATTGAAAAGAAATATACATCAATATTATTGATAAATTTGTTACTTTAGTTAAATTATATAACACATACAGTAACTTTAATGCACCGTTTAAAATGATGAAAGATAGATAACAGCATCAATTTCTTTGTAGTATATACTGTAAATCACGTTATTCTTCAAACAACTACACAATACGTTGCTTCAAAGCACAAAAACATACCTAACAGTTAAAATGAATCTAACTGCTAGCAGCCTTGTCACCAGTTGGGACTGATTATCTCTTCAAGCAACTTTAATCTGATAAATCATCTTAGTCACTCTGTCCTATACACATTTCCTCCATTTGTAAGAATGATCACTGATTAAGTCTACTTTTGTTAAAGCAGCAAGATGTGGTGCATCCAATCTATACTGATAATACACTTTCTTAAGAGCCAGCCTCAGTTTGTTTTCATCAGACTTAAATAATACAGTTGGGTCTTTTCAAGGGATTCGTTTTCTTAAATTAGTCACTTTGTACCCTGACGAGGACTTGAATTCAGGAACAAAATCCCAGGAATGAAATGGGGGAAGTATTTCTGTCAGCTCAATATGTGTTGTGTATTTGGATGCTTGGAACAGACTTTAATAAGGCTCGGACACGGTAGTAATCTAACAAGCTTCTTTATTCCAGGATGCCACCTTGAGTCTCCCCGCACATGCGTACTTGCACAAGACATCACAAGACATCACATATACTAATTACATATGCTAATTATCACATACCTAACAATATGCGATAATTAATCATTGAACAATTCTAAATGCTGCATTAATCCAAATGAAAATGTTACTCATATATTCCAAATTGAGAGATTGTATTAATTATTTAGTTGTTCGTTTTAGGGAGAGGGGAAATGGACATTATGTACTGCAGTACGAAGCTACTGCTTTCACAAATTACAAATTAAATTTAAGGTTTTCTTGCACACTGGTGAAAAACATGCCTCTTAAATATAAAACAACTTGGATTCAATTAGTGCAACACATTTTGTAGCTGGAAACCCATCACTTTTCAATGTCAATGCAAAACTAATGCAGAAATGGAAAATCCAAGTAGAACATTGCATTCCACATCTAGACTGGTGAAGCACAGATTTGATGTTTTATGATGCACTCTATTCAATTCTAAATGCTGCATTAATCCAAATGTAAATGTTACTCATATAGTGCAGGGAGCACGGAGAATAGAAACAGGGCAGATGTGAAACGTTCAGGAATTAACCTGGTAGGATTTATTAGAGAAAATGATGGCCTCAGTTCAGAAGGTAGGCCGATATCTCGTGCAACTGTATTATCTTAAGGTATTAAAGATAGAAAAGGGGGTTATACATTTATTGAAAAGTAATTTTTAAATTAGTGTCGATTGGAGTGATCTTCCCCTCACAATAGCAGAGGTACAAAACCTGAGAAGGTTATCATTTAAAAATAAATTGGATGGGAAAGGAATGGAGGGTTATGGTCTGAGTGCAGGTAGATGGGACTAGGGGAGAATAAGTGTTCGGTGCGGACTAGAAGGGCCGAGATGGCCTGTTTCCGTGCTGTATATGGTTATATGGTTCTGCTGGGAGTTACAACCCAACCAGAGAAGGATGATTGTTAAACAGCAAACATCAGTGTGTTGGGCAAACCTTGCATCTTTATCTTTTGTTATCTTTGTATCTATGAGCTGATGGAAAGGGGAAGGCCATTGACAGCAGAGTGAATCACTGTGAGCCCCACTTTTGAAAGTAGAGATTTATTAAAATGGTTAACATGGATTCGGTACATTGCTGGTGTTTAAGGATTGTGATTGAGATGTGCCTGCCCCCAAAATTTGCTGCCACTTCACTTCCCCACATTTTGTTAGGAGAATTTACAATTCTGGCCTAAATAATACCATCAACTGATATATAATATCAGTTCAATTTTGATAGAAACAATGCAGCTGTATGGAGTTTGTACATTCTCTCCTTGACCACGTGGGTTTTCTCTGGGTGCTCTTGTTTCCTCACACGTACAGGTTTGTAGATCAATTGGCTTCGGTAAAAATTGTAAATTGTTGCTAGTGCTATGTGCTACTGTAATGGGGATCGCCGGTCAGTGTGGTATCTGGTCTCCGTACTGTCTCTAGGGCATAGGATTAAACTATTGCACGGATGTTTGCTGGGCAGCTGTGCTCAGAGGGCCAATGGACCTGTTTCCGCGCTGTATCTATAAAACTAAAACCAAGTGTTTCAGTCTGTTCATGGTGCTGGCTCAAGATGCTGACTCCAGCATCAATTGTGAATTAATCTGTCAGTCAGACAGGCCCAGGATCTATACCTTCAGCTGAAACTAACAGCCACTTCAAGAATTCATGCAATTTCTCTTGCTTTGTAATTTGACCACTTAATCCAAAGTGGTTCCCCAGTGCAATGGGAAGAGAGTAGTCAATCACAGAGCTGTCATCTTTCAGATCAACTTACTACTATTACTAAATCACTGAAATAACTCCCAATGTAGAGAAGAGCAAAGATGTTTTCCCCCTATGTATTATTGGCCAACAACTATCCCTCAAGGCTGATTATCTGGTCTAAGGCCAGAGTTTTATGGGGAAATCCCAGCCTTTTCCTCTTGCAACCATTGTGGTGGCCTCTGGTGGTTAGCCACGCATGGTGCGAACCCTCGGCTCTAGGTATTGGGCCACGTGACTTGGTTTGGCATGGAGAGGCAGGTCACGGGGCTCCCCTGGGGTATAGATAGGGTTGGGAACGCCCGTGTTCCTCGTTGTGGTTTTGGGAGCTGTACTGTGTATTATGAATCAATAATCCTTTGCTTGACAACTCGTGTCCTGCTTCACCATCAACAATTTTCAGGAATCTATGTAAAGCATGTCCTTATATACTTGCATAAAGAAATGATCACGTGACCATTAAACAGTTGTCTTTGGTGCCTGGTCTACAAGAAGGTAAAAATTAAAGTGTATTGTCATCATGACAAGGGAGGGTTTGTCAGCCAGAACAAGAATAAGAATCACTCTTCAACCTGTCTGAGAATGAGAGGTGTGAAAAGCAAAGTGGTGCATGGTTTTGATGGAGCCATTAATAAGTTGCCAATATTCCCAAATTGACTGGAAAGTTGGATTTTTAGTTAAATGCCAGCAATACTAAAACACAAAGTAGGTATGTTACAATACCTACCTTCAGCGGCGCTGCAATTCTGCCACTGCCGTGTGCACGATTTTGGCGCGTTTGAGGGGGGGGGGGGGGGGGGGGCGGGGTTAAAACGCGTTTTTTACTACCTGGTCCTGGATTATATTTTGGTGGAGTGCAAGCGTTTGCTAAAGAATCGTTCCGACGGCCGTTCTGTGTGTTTTTAATAAACATTCGGCCGACAAGTTAATCGCTGGAGTGATTTTAAAATCAGCTTCTGAAGCCGTCAACGCCGACAACTGGACGGATTTTACGTAGGGGACAGGTAAAATAAATTAGTTTATTTATATGTATAAAAGTGTTTCTTAAGATGCATTTAATTCAAATTTTAAGTTGCGAAACGGTGATTTTTTTCCCCAGACGAAACGGCAGTGTTTTTGCTGCAGATATGGGACTAAATCACCGCAACCACAACGTTCCAATTGATCGCGTTCCAGAAAAACCCACTCTCAAGCTGATTTAAATGGCCATTAATTTACAGGTGTTAAACATTAAATTCCTTCCATTTGGCCTATAAACCCATGACAATGAGATTTAAAAATTATGTTATATTGTGAATTATTGTGTGAATGTTATTTGGACACTTAGGCTATTTAAAAATATTAATCTATTCTTAAGAAATGGATAGATGTTTAGACCTAGTAATTGAATTTAGTAATTAGCTACAATTAGGTAACTAACTAATGATATGCTTTAATTTCAAGTCATCTAAGTAAGATTGTTTCATATTTGTTTCAGAATGCTTCAATCTATAATAACTGAACATTTCTTTCAGTTCTCTTAATTTTTAAGAAAGTTATGGGCTTTTGACTGTTCTCGATCACAGCTTTTGTGTTAAGTCAATGAAAAAGCAATAGGGAACAAGATGCTAATTTCCGAGTATGAAAATGGCCATAACATTTTAAATACTGAAGATATGAAAGCGAATTAGGTGTCAAATTAAACTTATTTTTATGCTTTATCTGATGGAATAAATTTTTTAAATCTCAAAATGTTGTAACATTTCTACACAAAGTAAAACCTTAAACATAGTTGACTAGTCATAATATAAGTGATTATTTAGAATGTTTACATGGTAGTCACATGGCACATTCTAATTGGTATGTCTATTAATTTATTTCATTAAAGCTTTAATACCCCAGCAATTTCACCCTGTAATTTGCCTGCTCAAATTACCAGTATCTGGCCTCAACTTCTGTGCGATTCCTCCTTAAGTCTGAAGTTTGAAAATTCTGTTCAAGGAAATCTAATTTGCAGCAAAGATTTTCCAGGAATCACGCCATAATCCCAGTCGATGTCCTATATGGCTATCAAACCTTCTGGTTTCTGGTCCCACTGAAGATATGCACCTCTCATTCCCAGATATAAATCTTAGGGTAGAAAAAAGAAATGCAGGCTACGAAATTAGTTTGCTACTCAGGGCCGGATTTAGATGAAGAGAGGCCATAAGCCATTTCACTTGTCAGGCCCCCCCTCCCAATCCCCCACCCCCACGACTAGAGGCCCATGACTACCCGACAGTCAGTGTGACACTTTTAGATCCTACTGTATGTTGTCATTAAACAGTTGGATTTATCTATTTATTTATTTATTTATTTATTTGTTTGTTTGTTTGTTTATTTGTTTATTTATTTATTTATTAATTTTATTAGAAGTAAGTACAATAATGTGGTATCTTGTAGATACCTAATATATATTGACATGTTACATTTTATGTACAACTTCTTAATATTTTTTTTTAGCAGTAAAAGAAAGAAAAGAAAGAGAATAGGGTTAGGGTTAGGGTTAGTGTGTGATACCGAATAGTGAGAGGAAGGAAAGAAGAAAAGAGAGAAAATAGAGAGAGAAAAAGAAGAGATAGAAAACAGGAGATTGAAGGAGAAATAGCTATTTATTATTCTTGACCACCCTTCACCCGATCCTGAAACAGTTAATTTCTACGGTTATGTTGCACCATATGCTTGTAAGAAGTCGATAAATGGAGACCAAATCATTAAGAATTGGTCTGCTTTGTCTGTTAGGAGGAGTCGCATTTCTTCAAAATGTGGGGTTTCCGACATGTTTGAAATCCACATTTTCAACATTGGTATGGATGTATTTTTCCAAAAGGGCAAATAGCAGTTGGTTTTAAAATACATATTGAATTCACCGTCAAGCGGACGACGCCTTACCTGGATCGCCGTTTGAATCTCTAGTAAAAATTTCAAAGATTTTGCTCCAAAATTTATGAAGGCAGGACAAAAGAGGGGGTTTTAGTGGCATTTTTGAGATAAGCACTTGAGTGGGGGGAGGCCGATAGAATTTATTCAATCTAGTTTTCGAGTAATATAATCTATGTAGAATTTTAAATTGAATTAAGTTGTCTTACGTTAATCGAACATTTATGTATATATATCAAATGTTTTTCCCATAATTCTGTCAGGATTTTTATTATTAGTTCTCGTTCCCAATCTTCTCTACGTGCCGCTGTCGATGGTAATTCTATATGTAAAATGCTATTATATAAATATGATATTAATTTCCTTGAGTCAGCCTTAATGTTGATTGCTTCTTCCAATGAGTCTAGAGTTAAAGTTTCGTATCCTTGTATATATTTTTTCAGGAAGTCACGGATCTGCAGTCAAATATTGGGGCATGTATTTTAATTGTAATTGTTGAAATAATAACAGGAAACATATCGCCGATCCTGCTGATTCCCATTCTTTCCAATGGCTAGGTATGGATGGTTTACGGAGGGGTTATTAACTATCGGAGTTAAAAGTGATAGGTTTCTAATTTTAAAGTTAATTTTATTTGTTTCCAAATTCGTATTGTATTAGGGATAAGCATTCTTCTTAGTAGGAGGTGTTTAATTGGTCGGGCGTAGAGGGTCGCTCCTACATGAAAGCAGCGTTTCTGAGTAGGCCCCCCTAGAACTCGTCCAACCCTAAGCTTTAATATTGTTGTCTAGCCCAGTAGTAGTACAGAAAATACGGAAGTGAAAGTCCCCCAGCATCTTTGGGTTACACAAGTGTTTCTTTGAATTCTATGCCTATAGCCCAGATGAAGGAGCATTACATAGTCAAGTTTAATAAAGACATTTTTTGGATGTTTATAATTGAGGCAAAATAGGTATACTGTTGATCTTCGTTTCTACCTATTAAAAACTTGTTTTCCAAATTCTAAAAAAGGCATTTGGGATAAAATAATAAGTTAGAAGTATGTTGAATACCCAAGTACTTGAATTTTTCTGTTTCAATTTTAAAGGGGAATTTTAATAGGTGTGTCGATTCTTGAGGTTTTAACGTCATGATTTCACTTTTGTTCCAATTTATTATATATCCTGAAAAAGATCCAAATTCCTCTATTAAATTTAATACATTTGGTATACTAGTTTGCGAGTTTGTAATGTATAAAAGTCTATCGTCTGCGTATAGTGAAATTTTATTATTTGAGTCTTTGGTATTATATCCCCGAATATTCGGATGAATTCTTATACTTTCTGCTAAAAGCTCTATCACAAGGGCAAATAGCAGTTGGTTTTAAAATACATATTGAATTCACCGCCAAGTGGATGATGCCTTACCTGGATCGCCGTTTGAATCTCTGGAGTGTTGGGCCTGCAGCAGGGATGGGGTTGGGGCCGGAGGAAGGCAGGTGAGTGGACTGAGGCCGAGGCGATGTTTGGTGGAGGGATGGTGGGTGGTCAGGGGGTAGAGGGGGGGTATGAGGACTGTAGTGTGGGTGGGGAATCTGGACTTTCTACTAAGGGGAAAAATGTAATACCACTGATCACCAGGGTACTTAGGACCCGCAGTCACCCAGGGCTTGGGAGTCTGCAGCGGGAAAAAGGCATGCTCCACTGCGGCACTTGGACTGAAATGCCAGGGTCAGAAAGAGTAGAGGTTGGTGGGCAGATGTTACATTAATCCCCCCTAATCTCGAGGCCCTATGCTTAAGCATTCTAACTAAACCACTCTTAAGGGCCTGTCCCAGTTACATGCCCTTGGACATTTATAACAGCAACTGTACGTTTTGCGACCCAATTCTAAGAACATTTGGGATAAATTAAGTTAGAAGATGTTTGCTTCATAAATATGTTTTGACAGCACATTAACAACTGATGTTTTTTATCCTGCAATCAATTTCACATGCAATGTACGAGCCAAACAGCGTGTCTGGTGGAATTTCAGATGACGTCCAAATTGAAGATGGACACTCGAAAGCTGGTGTAATTCAATATATTTGCGGGATCGGCTTTTCATCTTTCATCTCTGGAGAGAAAACAATGGATGATGTTTGGTGTCGAGAATCTGGACTTCAGTCTGAAAAATACGTGCCCGTACGCCTCAAGGGCGGGACTTCAGGGAAAAAGGTCTCTCCACTGCCACTAAACTGAAATGCAGCAGAAACCGAGTTCAGATGTTACATTAATCAGAAAATATGTTGCATTGAATAAACCACTCTTAAGGGCCTGTCCCAGTTACATGCCCTTGGCACGCAAATTACGCGACCCCGTGGTCGCGTTGAGCCGAGACGGTCGAGCGAAGGTCGGGTTCGATTACATGCGTACGCACAGCTGTCTGGAGCATGTGACATCATTTGAAGATGGACACAAAGCTGGAGTAACTCAGCGGGATCGGCAGCATCTCTGGAGAGAAGCAATGGATGATGTTTGGTGTCGAGACCCTTCTTCAGTCTGAAAAGAGTGCCCGTACGCCTCAAGCGACCACGAGGTCGCATAATCTGCAAGCCAAGGACGCGTAAGTGAGACAGGCCCTTTAGAACATGCAACATTGAACAGTACAAGTCAGCAACAGACCCTTTTGCCCACAATGTCCAAGTCGAATGTGATGACATTAAACTAATCTCCTCTGCCTGCACGTGATCCGTATCTGTTCATCCTTGCTATTGAGGGCGTGCTGCGTAGGTTCACAAGGTTAATTCCCGGGATGGCGGGACTGTCATATGATGAAAGAATGGAATGAATGGGCTTGTATACACTAGAATTTAGAAAGATGAGAGGGAATCTTACAGAAACATATAAAATTGTTAAGCAATTGGACACACTAGAGGCAGGAAACATGTTCCCGATGTTGGGGGCGTCCAGAACAAAGTGTAGTGGCCATTTGGCCTGTTTTACATATCATTGATGATGGCATGTGCCTTTAAATTTCAGACTGCCCGTTATATTGTGGGTGGGATTTATGACGTGTTTTTGGCCGTGTTTGGACCTTAGATGCTTGTGCAGAAGTCTAGTTTTTAGATTAGTTTGAAGAGACGATAGAGAAGGTTAATCCTTCGACCATGTCAGTGTTACGGAGACACGAGGAGTTTTCTAATTTCTAAAGTAATAAGCTGGAGTTCGAAGAAGATTGCAGTAACGAGTCGGAAGAAACTTGGATGTATCTTACAGTTTCCTATCAATAATAAACCATTTATTCATCAAAAGACTGTGTTTTGAAGCCATATCTGAGAAGAAGCTCTGACGGTCTCTGTGAGTGAGCTTGCATGCATTTAGAAGCCACCCCCTTCAACCATGCTCATCCAAATAGCAGCTAGGGTGCTAATTACCTGAAAGATATGAAAATATGCCGTTACACCAAGGGCCACCGTTTAAGAATAAGGGGTAGACCATTGAGAAGAGTATTTCCTCTTCTCTATGTAAAAGAGGAAATACATTCTCACCCAGAAAGTTGTGAATTTGTGGTATTCTCTGCCTCAGAAGGGAGTGGCGGCCGACTCACTGGATGCATTCAAAAGAGAGTTAGAGAGAGCTCTTGGGGCTAGTCGGGTCAAGGCATATGGGGAGAAGGCACAAAGCCATGATCACATTGAATGGCGGTGCTGCCTCAAAGAGTCAAATTGCCTACTCCTGCACCTGCACCTATTTTGTATGTATCTATGTATCTATGTATTCCCCACATATATGTGCGCCCAGCTAAAAGCCTCTTAAAAGCCATTATCGTATCTGCCCCCCACCACCACCCCTGGCAGTGGCTTCCAGGCACCCACTACTCTGCTTGTAAAAAACTTACCCCACGCATCCCCTTTAAACTTTGCCACTCTAACCTTACTGTTTCCGTTCAAGTCCTTGACATTTCCACCCTGGGAAAAAGGTTCTGACAATCTAGGACCTCATAATCTTACATACAAGACGCTCAGGACCTTTTTACCAGGGAGCCAAATCTTGAAGGTTAGTTTAGTTTATTTCAGTTGAGTTTACTGTCGTGTATACCGAGGTGCAGTGAAAAGCTTTTGTTGTGTGCTAACCAGTCAGCAGAAAGACAATACACGATTAGAATGGAGCCATCCACAGTGTACAGATACATGATAAAGGGAATAATGTTTAGTTCATGAGGTAAGGTCATATGGTCATATGGTCATGTGATAGGAGTAGAATTAGGCCATTCAGCCCTTCAAGTCTACTCCACCATTCAATCATTGCTGATCTATCTCTCCCTTCTAACCCCCATTCCATTCCATCCATCTGCTCACTACCACGCTCTGCCTCCCCTCAACCGCGTCACCCCCCATCCCAGCTGACCACACACACTGTCTACTGGGACAACCTCAGATCTCTCCAGCCTGCCCCCATCTCTCCACCCTCTCATAATGCCAACTTTGCCCTCCTCAACACCAGGTCGCTCAACAACAAAGCCCTTGCCCTCCATGAACTAATCCTGGACAACACTCTGGACTTCCTTCTGCTCACTGAGACCTGGCAACAACCCAATGTCTTCTTCTCCCTCAATCAAGCATCCCCACCTGGATTTAATTACATCTCCAAACCCCGCCCCTCCCGCCATGGAGGTGGCCTCGCTGTTATTTTCAACCAGAACTTTCCGATCACTGAACTCACCCTCCCCCCAGTAGCATCATTTGAATTCCTCGCCTTCAAAGCCCTTTCCTCCATGACAGTCATCCTCATTTACCGGCCACCTAAACCAAACCCCTCCTTCCTATCTGACTTCACTGAACTCCTCACACTTGCCTCATTCCTCTCCCCACGTCTGCTGCTACTTGGTGATTTAAATATTCATATGGACTCCCCCACCTGCAAGCTCGCATCTGAATTCGCCTTTTTACTTGACAACTTCTCTCTCACTCAGCACGTCACCTTTCCCACCCATGACAAAGGTCACATCCTTGACCTGGTCTGCTCCACAAATCAACCGGTACTCGACCTCCATCCATGCCTCTTCCCCCTCTCTGATCATAAGCTTATACGGTTCACCATCCTTTCTCCGACACCTCGCCCCCGCTTCCTCCGAGAAATCACCTTCCGTAATCTAAAATCCATCGATCCCCACCATCTCTCTGACCTGCTCTCCACCACTCTCCCCCTGGACTCAACCCCCATCTCACCTGATGATCTCACAAACCATCTCAACTCCACCTTGTTTACCTCCCTTAACACTCTGCCCCCCCTCAAAACAAGAACCGTAACTTTCAACACATCTTCACCCTGGTACACACCTGCACTCCGTAAGCTGAAACAGACTGGTCGCCGACTTGAACGACTCACAAAGAAATCATCTCTCACAGTCCACAATGAAGCTTACAAACTGCACCTCACTGCCTACAAAGATGCCCTCATTGCTGCAAAATCTGCCTACCTCTCCTCCATATTCACCAACCCCTGCCTTAACCACAGAACCCTCTTCCCCACAGTGGGCAACCTCCTCAAGCCTCGAGCCAACACTCTCCCTACCTCTACTCCGGATCTCTGCAACACATTCCTCCACTTTTTCGCTGACAAAATCAGCACCATCTATCAATCTTTATCTCCTGTACCCGACTCCCCAGCATCTACTCCACCACCTACCAAGGCCCCTCCTTTCAACATCTCCACTGACCTCCTTACCCCTCCTTCACACTGCTTCCTCTCCCAGTTTGACCTGGTCACCCCTACTGAAATCTCCAAACTCATTAGCTCTTCCAAACCCACTAACTGCTCCCTCGACCCTCTCACCACTCCCCTGCTGAAGTCCTGCCTCCCCGTTCTCTGCCCCTACCTCATTAGTCTCTTCAACTCCTCATTGTCCCAAGGAATTGTCCCCTCTGCTTTCAAAACTGCTGATGTCACACCAATCTTAAAGAAACCTGGTCTTGATCCCTCCTCTCTCATTAACTACCGCCCAATCTCAAACCTCCCCTTTCTTTCAAAAACCCTGGAGCGTATCGTTGAGTCGCAACTTCATTCCCACCTCCTCGCGTATAACCTATTCGAACCCCTCCAATCTGGATTTCGCCCCCTCCATAGCACAGAAACTGCTCTCCTCAAAGTCCTCAACGACCTCCTCACCTCTGCTGACACTGGTTCCCTCAACATCCTCATCCTCCTCGACCTGAGTTCGGCCTTCGATACCGTGAACCATAACATCCTGCTTACCAGACTTAAAGACCTTGGCATTGAAGTTTCTGCACTCAGCTGGCTCCGTTCCTACCTTTCAAACTGATCCCACTTCATCTCTCTCCACACCCACACCTCTGCTACAGCCACTGTCACTCAAGGCGTTCCCCAAGGCTCCATACTCGGCCTCCTCCTCTTCATCATCTACATCCTCCCCCTTGGTCATATACTCCATCACTTCAACCTGGACTTCCACTGCTATGCTGATGACACCCAGATCTATCTCAGCACCAAGTCCCCCCACCACCCCCCTCTCTCCCATATCAACTCCTGCCTGTCAGCCATCAAATCTTGGATGCAACTCAACTTCCTTAAATTAAACAGTAACAAAACAGAATTTCTCCTCATTGGCTCCAAATCAACACTTACCAAAATTAACAACCCCACTCTCACTATTGACGGCACCACTGTCTGCCCATCTCCTCAGGCCCGCAACCTTGGCGTGATCTTTGACTCAACCCTCTCCCTTGAGCCTCACATCCGCCATGTTGTCAAAACATCATTTTTTCACCTCCGCAACATTGCCAAAATCAGACCCTCTCTCACACCCCCTGCTGCTGAAAGACTCATCCATGCCTTCATCTCCTCCCGACTGGACTACTGTAACTCTCTTCTCTTTGGCATTAATTCCAGCAGCATCAACTGACTCCAACTGGTCCAGAATGCAGCCGCCCGACTCATTACCCACACCAAATCCTGGCACCACATCACCCCAGTCCTCAAAGAACTTCACTGGCTTCCCATTTCCCACTGGATCATCTACAAAATCCTGGTCCTCACCTACAAAGCCCTCAACCACTTGGCCCCCCTTATCTCACTGACCTCCTCTCCCCCTACCAACCCTCACGGTCCCTCAGATCCATTTCAGCCGGTCTCCTCTCCATTCTGAAATCCAACCTCTGCACTTTTGGAGACAGAGCCTTCTCCAGGGCAGCTCCCAGGCTCTGGAACTCCCTCCCACAATTGATCCAAACTTCTGAGTCCCTCACCATCTTCCAGTCCCGCCTCAAGACCCATCTCTTCACCTCTGCATACCCTTAGTCCCATGTCCCCCTCCCCTTTGCATCTCTGTCTTACTGCTCTATTTGGTTTTGTTCTTGACTCACCGTGTAAAGCGACTTTGAGTCCTTGAAAAGCACACAAATAAAATGTATTATTATTATTATTATTTCCTGCCTTCTCCCTATAACCTCTGACACTTGTACAAATCAAAAATCTATCTAACTCTGCCTTATAAAAAATCCACTGACTTGGCCTCTACAGCCATCTGTGGCAACTAATTACACAGATTCACCTCCCTCTGACTAAAGACATTTCTCCTCATCTCCTTCCAAAAAGAACGTCCTTTAATTTTGCGGTCCTAGACTCACCCACTAGTGGAAACATTTACTCCACAACCTCGCTATCCAAGGCTTTCAGGTGTTGTGGCCTTTTAAGTGTTTACCCAGAGAGCGGTGGGTGCCTAGATTGTGAATAGTTGTACAATTATACCTAGGAGGCATAAATGAAGCCGGACTAAAAAAAATGAAGGGTTAAAGATATTGAACAAACTGCAGACACTAAAAATGTGAGATAAAAGCAGAAATGTTGAAACACACAGCAGGCAGACACTTCCCTGTGGAAATTGAAACAGACACAGACTGAAGTCTCTTTCTCTTTCTACAGGCACTGCACAACCCAATATTCCTGGCCAGGATTTACTGCTTTTATTTAAGGATTAAAAAATAAAGTTGCCTGTATGTTATTTAGGAAGGTTGCAAACAATGACCTGCAAGACCAGGTGTCTGGCCATTAGGTTGGAGGGGAGAAGGGGCCATGAGAAATTGTTCTTGTGATGGGAGCTGCTGCAGGAAGAGTTGGAAGGGAACAGATGAATGTTGCTACTGGAAAAGCAACAGTGGTGTAGCAGCTACTACATGTAGTGACTTTGTCATGAAATCAACAAATTATCTGCTTTATTGTTAAGGTGACAAAATGTTTACAATAGAGTGCTGATCGGGCTCAGACTGATCGGAAAAAGTCCAGCAGAGGCATATTTGACCACTTGAGCCAACGAAATGAATGGGACTCTGTAAAAGACTATAGATGGGCATTGAGTGTCCAAGGATTGAGTGGGTAAAGCTCAGCACTTGGTGAAAGTTTCATTTGGGTTGAAGAATTATTGCAGGGGACAGGCTGAAAACAATTCACCTGTCTCCAGAAACAAAAGGCCAAGGGCTATCACCTGTGTATAGATTGTGTACTTAATCATCTCTCTATATGTTGCTAAAGTATTACTGGTTGGTGCTCATGGTTCATTGTTCTGTTTCAGAACATATGGTGATTAAACACTTTTGACTCTCGATCTTTAAATACTGCAATGGTCTTCAACTTCAACCATTAACTTTTTTTCTCCATGCACAGAGTCATTGAGTCATAGAGTCATACAGCGTGGAAACAGGCCCTTTGGCCCAAGATGCCCATGCTGACCAACATGCCCCATCTACATTAGTCCCATCTGCCTGCGGCCCATATCCTTCTAAACTAACCCTATTCATGTGCATGCCCAAATATTTTTTAAACATTGTGATAGTACCTGCATCAACTACCTCCTCTGGCAGCTCATTCCATTTACCTTTGTGTAAAAGGTTGCTCCTAAATCTTCCCCCCCCCCCCCCCCCCCCCCCCCCCCCCACCTTAACCTACGTACCTTGGTTCATGTTTCCCCCTACTCTGTACTCTGGGTAAAGAAAAACTGTACATTTAACATATCTATTCCTCTCATGATTTTGTGCACTTCTGCAAGATCCCTTTGCCTGTCAACCTCTCCCTACAGCTCAGGCCACCAAGTCCTGGCAACATCCTTGTGAATTTTCTCTGCGCCCTTTCCATCTTAACAGCATCTTTCCCATAACAGGGTGGCCAAGACTGAGCCTAATACTACAAATGTGGCCTCACCAATGTCCTGTACGACTGTAACAACCTCCCAACTTCTATACTCAATAGTCTGACTGATGAAGGTCAATGTGCCGAAACCTTCATGACCACTCTATCTACCTGTGACGCCACTTTCAAGGAACTATGTACCTGCATTCCTAGATCCCCCAGCGATACAGCACTCCCCAGAGCCCTACCATTCACTGTGCAAGTCCTGTACTTGTTAGATTTCCCAAAATGCAACACTTGCACTAGAAACATAGAAACGTAAAAGGAGTAGGCCATTCGGCCCTTTGAACCAGCACCGCCATTCAATATGATCATGGCATATCTTCTAAAATCAGTACCCTGTTCCTGCTTTTTCCCCATATCCCTTGATTCCTTTAGCCCCAAGAGCTAAATCTAACCCTCTCTTGAAAACATCCAGTGAATTGGCCTCCACTGCCTTCTGTGGCAGAGAATTCCACAGGTTCACAACTCTCTGGGTGAGAACGTTTTTCCTCATCTCAGTCCTAAATGTCCTACTCCCTCTTCTTAAACTGTGACCCCCTAATTCTAGACTCCCCCAACATCGGGAACATTTTTCCTGCATCTAGCCTGTCCAATCCTCTAAGAATTTTATATGTTTCTATAAGATCCCCTCTCACCCTTCTAAATTCCAGTGAATACAAGTCCAGTCGACCCATTCTTTCATCATACGGCAGTCCTCACATCCCGGGAATTAACCTGGTGAACCTACGCTGCACTCCCTCAATAGCAATAATGTCCTTCCTCAAAGTAGGAGACCAAAATTGTACACAATACTCTAGGTGTGGTCTCACCAGGGCCCTGGACAACTGTAGTAGAACCTCGTTGCTCCTAAACTCAAATCCTCTCGCAATGAAGGCCAACATGCCATTAACTTTCCTCACTGTACCTGCATGCTTACTTTCAATACACCCAGGTCTCATTGCATTTCCCCTTTTCCTAATCTGACACCATTCAGGTAATAATCTGCCTTCCTGTTCTTGCCACCAAAGTGGATAACCTCACATTTATCCACATTATACTGCATCTGCCATACATCTGCCCACTCACCCAACCTGTCCAAATCACCCTGCAGCCTCATAGCATTCTTCTCGCAGCTCACACTTCCACCCAGCTTTGTGTCATCCACAAACTTGGAGATGTTACATTTAATTTCCTCGTCTAAATCATTAATATATACTGTAAATAACTGGGGTCCCAGCACCGAGCCTTGCGGCACCCCACTAGTCACTGGTTGCCATTCTGAAAAGGACCTGTTAATTCCTATTCTTTTCTACCTAGGGTCTGCCAACCAGTTCTCTATCCATGTCAATACCCTACCCCCAATACCATGTTCTAATTTTGCACCCTAATGTCTTGTTTATTGAAAATCCAGATACACCACATTCACTGGCTCTCCCTTATCCATTCTACTAGTTATATCCTCAAAAAATTCCAGAAGCAACATGTCAAGCAACATTTCCCCAATATGATTAAACTCCATTAACCACTCCTCAGCCTACCTGCCCAACCGATTAAGGTCCTGCTGTAATATTTGACAACTATCTTTGCTATCTGTAATTCTACTCACTTCAATGTCATCTGCAATCAACAAATCATGCCATGTACGTTCTCATCCATATAATTGATTTAGATGACAAACAGCAATGGGCCCGACACCGAACCCTGAGACACTTCCTAACCTGCTGTACATTTTCATTAGTTCTTGTTTGAGTGTCATATTTTCAGCACCAGAAGCCCTTTACGTTAGAATAATTGTAATATTTTGTGTAAAGGAAATCTCATAACACAATTCCTAAGCATTACTTGGTTATGGACATTGCTATTTACGTTGATGTGAAGTCTCCCAGGATCCTACGGAAAGAAAATCAAAAATATGATTGATAATTAAAATACATAGTATTAAAGAATGATACAGCAGGGATGGACAACCTTTGACATGCCTGTTCAGAATTGGACTCCCTATTTGAATGATGTGTGAATCTTCCTCCCCATCCTTGAAAGAAATGTCTTCCAGATAAGAATAACTCACTGTATAGAAGACATCTCTCCTCAGCTTGGCTCTGAACCTTTTGTCATTTACCTTTCAGTTAATGTCACAAGAAACTGCAGATTCTGGTATTTTGAGTAAAACACAAAATGCTGGAGGAAACTCAAAAGGTCACGGAGCATCAGTAGCGGGAATGGGCAGACGACGTTTTGGGTCAGGACTCTTCTTCAGACTAAGTTCCTCCAGTACTTTGTGTTTTGCTTTTAAATGGCACCGTATGGTTACTGCTCAATGCCCTCAGTTCTTTCATCAACATCACTTGTGGATTCAGACTCTTCTGTCCAACCATCCCATGTGCTCTGCACTTTAGGAACTCTTATTGTTTCGTTATTGTGTAAGCATTTGTAAACAAGTTGCAATTATTTTGTGTATCTTAAATTAAAGTAGATTCATTCAGCATTACACAATGTGCTGCAGTCAGAGGCAATGATAAGCTGTGTGTTAGTGAACCATAGCACAATTGGAAGTAGTTCCCAGACTGCCCTTTGTACAGGTAGGACTTGGATCATAAAGTTGGCTATGAACCATGTCTATATTAATATCCACAATTCTTCCAGACTTATTTAGGACAAATAAGGAAGCATTTATCCATATTTGAGGCAGATTTTGGGCAATTTATCGATCCAACTTCCACCAATTTAACTTCATTTTTCCATATCAATATCCCCAACCTCTACATCCTACGTGAGTTACTTGCTTCTCCTTGTTTTTCCTACAACCATCCCCGTGTGATAATGACTTCTACATTTTTTACCAATAGGAGAGATTTCTCCTAAATCCGAGTTGGACCCTCACTGGTAAAGACAGTACCTCAAGTGAAAAGCTCATTTAATTTTACTTCTGAGTCACGTGAGTGACTACGTGAAGACCCCGTCCAGCACGCATGCGCGACATATAGCGTCTCACGCAGTGCACAGCGACGGACGGGAGTACGAGCTCTCCCGCAACAATTTGATAACGGACCTTCAGGTAAGCAAATCTTACTCTGAGGACATGGTGTTTTCAAGACCCCGTTCTGCTTTATTTTTAAATAGGAATGGAACAGGGAAAATACCGAGGAAGGTCGTTCCCGTCGGGCTGCAATGGACCAGGAGGGTTCCAGCAGTGGGGAGCAACCCACGGCACCTGGACTGCACAACGATGCGGTCCACAGTCACCGACAGCATTCCGAGCCGAGCCCAGCGCCGCTAGCATAGCTCAAGGGAACGTTGGCGACCAACCGCAGCGGGCTGGATGAAAGGCACATTTTTTACCAATAGGAGAGATTTCTCCTAAATTCCGAGTTAGATCCTCACTGGTAAAGACAGTATCTCAAGTGAAAAGCTCACTTAATTAAATCATAACAAAAGCACAGCCTATTCTTAATATTTGAGGGATAGCAGTACAAGATGAGATAACTGTAACAAGCAGGGAAAATTCTAATTACTGTTCGGTGGCCACTATGGGAGATTTGTGGGAATTATGGAGATTGCCTCTGTAGTTGAATGGATCGCTGGACTGTACTTCATCAAGTTTACATGAAAGTATTGATTTTGTAAGCCAAGCATTGAGGAGTAAATGAACACGGCCCAGTATCTTTAGCAAAAAGTAGCTGAATGTTGGAGTAAGAAAAAATGTGCAAACCAATTTCTTTTAATTTGTATTTACAAACCGTAAACAGAGGCATCCCACTCAAAATGCTTGGAACTCGTTAAACCACCTAGATACATTGATAAAATTGCCAGTCGTATGTTTGCTCCCAATTTTGGAAAGGATTCCTTCCACACAGTGTGGTAGAAGGTGCTTACTGTCAGGGGTCTGTTCTAAGATTACATCCAGAGATGACTAAGTTCTAATTCAGGAATCAAACACCTGATTGTTAAAATAACATTTCTATTTTTAATGAATCTGTTAAGAGTTTCCATGAATGTTAATCACAAGCAATGTTAGTTTGAGAATTAAAGCTCTGAGCCACCTGGTAGGAATACCATGTAACGTGAGTTTACTTACCCACCCCGAGAACCTGTCACTCTCACCCTCATGAGGGAGAAGGCAAGGATTCCAAGGACCTCTTTGTCCAGTTCTGGCTTGAGCCTAGAAGGATAAAAACACAGCAGCAAAGGTATAAACGACCTCACAACTTGAAACAGGCATAACACAGTATGGATGAATGATTATTCCCTGTGATTCTAACCTGTCAGTGTACACTTTATGGCACTGCAATTATTTATAACTATTCAATATCTGATATAAAGCATCTTTTCTCTTCACACAGAAGAAGAGACAATATAATGCCTCAGGAGAGGAGATGGCTGACTGGGAATGGCAAAGATGGT
Source organism: Leucoraja erinaceus (assembly GCF_028641065.1). Taxonomy (NCBI): domain Eukaryota; kingdom Metazoa; phylum Chordata; class Chondrichthyes; order Rajiformes; family Rajidae; genus Leucoraja; species Leucoraja erinaceus. The sequence continues at coordinate 47,967,588 of NC_073388.1, read as the reverse complement.
GAACATTGTGAACAAGAAGGGTAAATGGGCAAAAGGACGTCGCAAGTGTAAGCTAGAGGTGGGTTCAGATGGTGAGAAGCATCGACATAATTAAACTGGGTCAGATGTCAGGCAGAGATGAGAAGGGGCCAGAAATTGATTAGGTTATGGTTTATTATTGTCACCTGTACCCAGGTACAGTGACAAGGTTTGTTTTGCATGCTATCCAAATAGATCAGATATACTATACATTCCAGTCAAACTCAAGGACTATGTAGTGACGTTGAGGTACACAACTGAAGATGTGTCTGATTGGTAGCAAAATCACCTAGTGGTCACCCCCAAGAATGCCGGGTGTCAGTTGTAGTGAAGAACCTTGGTGATTGTAACATCCAGTCCTACTGATCAATATAGAGCAAAGAAAAAGATACAGAGTACAGAATATAGTTCTCAGCATTGTAGCGCATCAGTTCCATAGACAATGTCCAATGTCCACAATGGGGTAGAGGTGAACCAGACAATACCCTAGCTTATGGAAGGACCGTTCAGAACCCGATAAGAGAGGGGAAGAAGCTGTTGTTAGTCTGGAGGTGCTCACTTTCAAGTTTCTGTATCTTTTAAGAGCAAGGAGAAATAGCCCGGGGTGGGACAAGTTTTTAATTATGTTGGCTGCTTGTCCAAGTGTGAAGTGTAGATGGAGCCAATGGTGGGAAGTCTGATATGTGAGATGGACTGGGTTAGAAATGAGATATAGAAATGGACAAGGTTAGAATAGAGTGGACATAGCAAGGAATGGCAAAAAGAGATGGTAGAGAAAGAATGGACAGGGGAATATTGGTAAGATTGTGGGACTGAAATGGGGAGATTGAGAAAGGAGAAAGCCAGATAGAATTTGTCACATTGGTTTGGGATGTACCATCTGTGATCCTTGTTGCCTTGGCAATGAACATGATCGTCAAGTCTGCTGAGCCAGAGTGCCGGGGCCCTCGGACCAAGTCAGGAACGCACCAACCACCAATCAGAGCCTTCATGGACGACCTGACTGTCACCACTGAGTCAGTGCCAGGAGGCAGGTGGATCCTGCAGGGGTTGGAGAAGCTGATTGGATGGGCAAGGATGAGGTTTAAGCCAGGAAAATCAAGGTCACTGGTGCTGAAGAAGGGCAAAGTCATGGACAGGTTCCGCTTCAGCATCGAAGGGTCACCAATCCCAACTGTCTCCGAAAGGCCAGTGAAGAGTCTTGGCAAGGTGTTTAACAGCAGCCTGAAGGATACAGCATCTGTCCAGGCAACCTGTCAGGAGCTGGAGAGTTGGTTGAGAGCAGTGGACCGGTCGGGGCTTCCCGGCAAGTTCAAGGCATGGATTTACCAGCATGGTATCCTGCCAAGGATACTCTGGCCACTGCTTGTCTACGAAGTCCCAATATCCATCGTAGAGAGATTGGAGAGGAAAGTCAGCAGCTTTCTCAGAAGGTGGCTGGGACTGCCCAGGAGCCTTAGCAGCATCGCCCTTTACGGAAATAACACCAAGCTCCAGCTGCCCCTGAAGTCCCTGGAGGAGGAGTTCAAGGTGACTCGGGCCAGAGAGGTGATGCTGTACAGGGACTCCAGCGACCCCAAGGTGGCTCAAGCAGGGGTGGAGGTGAAAACTGGGGGGAAGTGGAGAGCCGGCAAAGCCGTGCTGCAAGCAGAGTCCCGAATACACCACAGAGTCCTGGTGGGAGCAGTGACTCGGGGAAGAGCAGGCCTGGGAATCTTCCCATCTCCCCAGTTTGACAAGGCCAAGGGGAAGGAGAGGCACAGGCTGGTCCAGGAGGAAGTGAGGGCAGTGGTGGAGGAGGAGAGGTCTACCAGAGCAGCTGGATTGAGGCAGCATTGAGCCTGGACAAGGTGGGAGCAGGCCAAGGACCGAAAAGTCACATGGACTGAGCTCTGGCAGGCTGAACCACAGCGCATCAAGTTCCTGGTCCAGGCAGTGTATGATGTCCTGCCCAGCCTATCGAACCTCTTCATCTGGGGCAAAGCGGAATCTCCAGATTGCCCGCAATGCCCAGGCAAGGGGACGTTGGAACACATCCTGAGCTGTTGCCCAAAGGCTCTTGGGCAGGGCCGGTACACCTGGCGTCACGACCAGGTTCTTAAACCCATTGCAGAAGCCATCAGCACGGGAATCAGCAGCTGCAGACGAGAACGCCCCACCACCCAGACGATCCCCACTCCTTAAGTTTATTTGTCACATACACATACGAGATGTGCAGTGAAATGAAAGTGGCAATGCTCGCGGACTTTTGTGCAAAAGACAAACAACAAAACAACCAAACAAATTATAAACACAATCATAACACACATATTCTTTTACATAATAAATAGTGGAAGGAAAAATGTTCTGTAGAGTTAGTCCCTGGTGAGATAGGCGTTTACAGTCCGAATTGACTCTAGGAAGAAACTCCTTCTCAACCTCTCCGTTCTCACCGCATGGCAACGGAGGCGATTGCCTGACCGTAGCAGCTGGAACAGTCCGTTGCAGGGGTGGAAGGGATCTATAATGATTTTGTTTGCTCTGGAGTTGCACCTCCTGTTGTATAGTTCCTGCAGGGGGGTGAGTGAAGTTCCCATAGTGCGTTCGGCCGAACGCACTACTCTCTGCAGAGCCTTCTTGTCCTTGGCAGAGCAATTCCCAAACCAGATGGTAATATTTCTGGACAAGATGCTTTCCACCGCCGCTGCGTAGAAGCACTGGAGGATCCTCGGAGACACTCTGAATTTCCTCAATTGCCTGAGGTGGTAAAGGCGCTGCCTTGCCTTACTCACGAGTGCTGAGGCGTGTGATGCCCATGTCATATCCTCAGAGATGTGGACTCCCAGATATTTAAAACAGTTCACCCTATCCACAGGATCCCCATTTATCCTCAATGGAGTGTACGTCCTCGGATGATGTGCCCTCCTAAAGTCCATGATCGGCTCCTTCGTTTTTTTGATGTTCAAGAGGAGGCTGTTGTCCTGGCACCAGAGTGCTAGACCAGCCACCTCCTCCCGGTAGGCCTTCTCATCGTTGTCTGAGATCAGGCCCACCACCACAGTGTCATCAGCAAACTTAATTATTGAATTGGAGCTGAACCTAGCCACACAGTCATGTGTGTACAGGGAGTACAATAGGGGGCTGAGGACGCAACCCTGGGGCGATCCTGTGCTCAGGGTGAGGGACTCCGATGTATTCCCTCCCATCTTGACTACCTGGGGCCTGGCGGTGAGAAAGTCCAGGACCCAGGCACACAGGGAGGTGTTGAGCCCCAATTCCAGTAGCTTCCCGGCCAGTCTGGTGGGGACTATCGTGTTGAAGGCTGAACTGTAGTCTATGAACAGCATCCTCACGTAGCCCCCCTTCTGGCTGTCCAGATGGGAGAGAGCGGTGTGCAAGACCTGGGAGACCGCATCGTCCGTGGACCTGTTCGGACGGTATGCAAACTGCAACGGGTCCATGTTCCGAGGGAGGAAGGCGCAGATGTGATTCTTCACCAGCCTCTCAAAGCATTTCATGACTACCGAGGTAAGGGCCACCGGACGGTAGTTATTCAGACAGGCTGGGGAGGCATTTTATGGTACTGGTACAATGATGGATTTTTTGAAGCAGGCAGGGACCACGGACTTGTCCAGGGAGAGGTTGAATAATGTAGTGAGCACTGGAGCTAGCTGCGTAGCACAGGACTTGAGTACTCGCCCCGAGATGCCATCGGGACCTGCAGTTTTTCTCGTGTTCACCCGTGTCAGTGCCCTCCTCACATCGTGCTCGGACAGCGAGAATGTGTGCACATTCCTCCCTTCAGCTTCGGTAGCCAGCCCGCTGTCGGTATTGTCGATAGTCGGCAGACCTGGAGTGGTGTTGCCCCTCTCGAAACGAGCGTAAAAGGAGTTCAGGTCGTCAGCTAGGGAGGTGCCGGCACATGCGGGTGAGGGAGGGGTGCTTCGGTAGTTGGTTACAATCCGTAGCCCCTGCCACAGGCTTCTGGTGTTCTGCTGCTCCATCTGTAACTCCATCTTGTCCCTGTACCTTCTCTTTGCGTCCTTCACCGCCCTTCGCAGTCGGTAGGACTCTGCCTTGTAGACGTCCATGTTTCCCGCGCCAGGCCAC